>NC_064643.1:103287151-103902151 GCF_023864345.2 Schistocerca serialis cubense | reverse complement strand
TTGGCGGGAGTAGTGGGTGGGGGTGGTGCTGCCGCTGCTCCAGTACTGGCTAGTCCTCGTATTTTACTGTCCCTGTCAAAACGTGTCGATAAAATGAATATTGGACTAGACTAATCTGCGACTGCTCTTTCGAACGTGCGCTTAAAATTCCCCGTTAAAAATAATTTTATTTGTAACGGGAAACAAACCGAAGCTTTTCCTTGAAGCTAAGTGTGGCGTACTAGACGTGATGAGCAGTACTTATTTGGGCTGACTCAAGCTACTCACTGCGAAAACGAAATTGCAGATATCTGCCGAAACGCCACAGAAATGCGACTCTTGGGGAAGACAGCTGGTATAAAAGACCTAATGGATAATGTCGGAGTTTGCATGGTGCTGTCCACGCACGATGGTGCTATAGACAGAGAAGTCACAACATTAGAAAACTGTAGCGAAATGCAGGAAGACACGCAGAGGACCTACCACTTGCTGAAGTGATTGGGATGCTCAGTATAATCAAATGTAAGATATTAAGCATAAATATACCAAAAGCCGCGTTACTGTGTGATCAAACAATTGCTGAAGAAGTGAAGCAAACGGTCATGCTTTAAATATCTACGAGTATGCCTACCGAGCGATTTAAATTGGAACGACCACATAAAACTAATCGCAGGAAAGGCAGATGGTTCAAATGGCTCTGAGCACTATGGGACTTAACTGCTGAGGTCATCAGTCCCCTAGAGCTTAGAACTACTTAAAGCTAACTAACATAAGGACAACACACACGCATCCATGCCCGAGGCACGATTCGAACCTGCGACCGTAGCGGTCGCTCGGTTCCAGACTGTAGCGCCTAGAACCGCTCGGCCACCCCGGCCGGCGAAAGGCAGATGGCAGACATTCACTGGAGAATCCTCACCAAGTGTAATCCAGCCACGAAGAAGGTAGCTTAAAAAACACTTGTCCGACAAACACCAGAATATTGTTCGTCAGTCTGTGATACGCACCAGATACAGTTGATAGAAGAAATTAAGAAGACCGAAAAAAGAGCAGCGCATTTCATCGCAGGTTCGTTTAGTAAGATCGAAAACGTCACGGAGATGCACATCCAACATCAATGGCAGACGCTACAAGAGAGACGTTCAGCTACACGGTGTGGTTTACTGCTTCAAATTCCGTGCGCGTACACTGCTAGATGAGCCAAACAACAAACTGCTCCCACCAGTGTATATCGCAGCTTGTGAAAATACCACGAAAGTTAATTTAGAAAGATTCGAGGTCACACGGACGTATACCAACAATCTTCTTCCCGCGTAACGTTCGCAGCTGGAACAAGGAAAGGCGGATGTGATGTTCCCAGAATGAAATTTTCACTCTGCAGCGGAGTGTGCGCTGATATGAAACTTTCGCGGGCAAGTGCTCTACCAACTGAGCACCCCAAGCACGACTTACGCCCCGTCCTCACAGCACCCAAGGCCAAGGTCCCAAGTTCTAGTCTCGGCTTGCCACACAGTTTTAATCTGCCACGAAGTTTCATATCAGCGCACACACCGCTGCAGAGTGAAAATCTCATTCTGGAAACATCCCCCAGGCTGTGGCTAAGCCATGCCTCCGCAATATCCTTTCTTTCAGGAGTGCTAGCTCTGTAAGGTTCGCAGGAGAGCTTCTGTAAAGTTTGGAAGGTAGGAGACGAGGTACTGGCAGAAGTAAAGCTGTGAGGATGGGGCGTGAGTCGTGCTTGGGTAGCTCAGTTGGTAGAGCACTTTTCAGCGAAAGGCAAAGGTGCCGAGTTCGAGTCTCGGCTTGGCACACAGTTTTAATCTGTCAGGAAGTTTCGGATGTGATGTTGGTACACAGAGTACCATCCGCCACACCCTATTAGCTGGCTTGCGGGGTACGAATGTCGAGATTTAGGGAAAGCACGAATTAACTAAATTGGGATGCTCGGAATTGGAACACTGCTCCCTCCGTCTGAAAGTCGAGTTTTGGCGTTGACGTATGTTATCAAACAGCAGGTGTCCTCCGTAGATCCTGTTCACCGCTCTAGGAGCAATCCTGAAATTTGGTGTAGTAAATGCGGACGAAATGCTGGCGACACCTTCCCCGTGAGACTCGCCTCACGGCTGTAGCAGCTGTTTTCCTCTGTCGGGCACCCCACACACGCCCGGGTACGGAAGGTAAGGGAAATCAGCGAGGCAGAGAGCGGTTTTTCAGCTGATTGCTATCAAGGACGGCGCGTCCCCACGGCCGCTGTCTTGGCAGCGTTAAGCGGCTCGCTAGCCGCGGTGTTATTCCGCGATCCGTGTCTGGGCCTACCGGAGGCTGCGCTCGCCCGTCTGACTTCCACCTGATGACGCACGTAGCCAGTCGCTAGCGAACGCTGCCCTCCGACCGGCGGGCGCCCAGTACTTCGCCGGACGGCGCACGCTTGCGGGCTTCCAGCACGTCGCTCCCAGCTGCACGGGAGCGCCAAAAACCACGAGGTAATGAAGAAACGATTTTTTTAAAAACATCTTTGACGATATGCTCACTCTCTGTGCTGGAGTCAACAGCAGCTACCAATTTGGTACTCTTCAGATTGATATTGAAGAAAATGACACCATCTACACAATGTGATGCAAAAATGCATGCAAAAATTTAACAGGTCATGGAGGATGCTGCACTCAACAATTTGAGGTAGGGAACCTGGGGTCGGAGAAGCCATCTTAAGGAAATAATATGAATAAAATCACATTAGTGTGTACTTTTTTATTTACGTTAGTTGCAGTTAACTATAACAGTCACAAGCATTGCATGAACTCGTTGTGGCTGAGATGGGTGTAATTTTTCTTCGTGATGTACTCGCCACTGCGATGCCCCATCCACTTCTATCCTTATATGGATCAGTTTTCGCCTATAAATGACCGTGATTGGCGATCGGACTCGTAGTTATCATGGGCGGACACTCACGTGCAATAAGACCTCATTGTTGGTTTCACTGATCGTTCTAAGCGCTGCAGAGCTAACTTCTTACCACCCAATCTTTAATTTTGAATAATTGGAATAGATATAGTAACTCGACAAGCAAACAAGGGGGAGGAGAGCACACAATGTAAGCCATAACCACTTTGAAATAGCGACGTACACTGCATATTAGTCTTGGCCACTGTTTCTATGTTTCGATACAGTGTATCGATACGTGGAACTGTTTCAGTGTTTCGGAACGGCCATAGTTCACTGTTTCAAATCAGTGGTGTTTCATTCCGCCCTTGTCTCGGATAACCGGACCTGATTTGATCTCGAGCCAGACACACAAACTGTATTGTTGTTTCGAAATAAGACTGTTTCAGTCCACCTGTGCTTGGAACGAAATAACTGTATCGAAACAGTGATGTTTCATTCCGCTCTGTGTCGGACGATATTCGGGCTTGGCACAGGTACTGAAACACATTTAACATACCACTTTATGAAACACTTTCAAGAGTGTCGAAATCTTTTTGACAATCAATAGCATGAAGCTTAAGATTGCCGAAAGTAAAGCTTCGTTTCTAGCTGACTGCCCTATTCCGAAATGGCGTAACGTCTGCTTTATAAACATTAACCAAACAATAAAATAACGCACACTATTCACATTCAAAGTAATAAACGTGTGAAAATCATTCATTTAAATTACATATTTTTTTATAACATACGCTTCTCTGTTCATGTACAGCAATCATATTAAGAAACGCAAATAAGCCTACAACATTTTGAATAAAAAAAAGAGTAGAGTGACAGTTATTAGACATATACATAAATATGATGTAGGTATAATCGCAAGCAATCTGTTTAATGTATCACTGATAGTGTAATGGTGAACGGGAAGGGCTGGGAAGCACGGTGAGTTTATAGCAATGGTTCGAAAGACCTTGAAAGACAAAAACTTTTGCTGCTATATTTTGTTATTTATTCGAATTACTAGGGGTTATTTGTGAGTCTATAGTCACTGTGCCTATTATCCATAATGATTCCTTTTGTGTGCATGGAAATTAGCAGTATGGGTATATTACCCATACTAACGGAATGTGGAAATCCCAGTGAGGTATCCGTTGTTTCTGCAGTTTGCTCCCACCTCCAGTTCAGTTCGTGGTGTTTCTTCTGTCTTCAGCTATGGCGTTACGAAGCACGCTGTGGGATTATTTTATGAAGATGAATCCTGAGGAAATTAAGTGTAACTTGTGCTCGGCAGTGTTGTCGTTTAAAAGTAGTTCAACCTCCTGCTTATACAGACATTTGCGACATAAGCATCCAACAGTTAATTTAAGTAAAACTCGTTCGAAACCAGTTTTTATGAATTTGGGCAGTGACGAAGTCAGTTCAACTTCCACAGCAACAGTTCAGGAATCTGCCGGTTCAGTTCTGGGTAGGTGTCGTAGACAAACAAAGATTACTGGATTTGCACCAAGACCAGTGCCTTCATCCAAGCGAGCCATAATAGGCGAACAGATTTTAAGACTTGTTGTTAAAGAATATCTTCCGTTTAATGTTGTTGAGAGTAGAGTTTAGAAAATTGACTGATTTATTAAATAAAAACTGTGTACCCCCCAATAGAAAAACCGTCTCCAAAAGCTTACTCTCCCAAGTGTTCGACGACACACTAATGTGAGTAAGATCTGCAGAGCAAGCTGCATCCTCCATGTGCATTACGACTGCTTCATGGACATCTGTGAAAAATGATAATTATATTGCAGTGATTGCTCACTTCGTTGATGAAAACTGCAATCTGAAGTCATATTTGTTGTCTAGTTGTAAATTCCATAAGCATACAGCTGTAAACATTTCCAGTGAATTACAAAATGTGACTTCAACTTGGGGTATTACCAATAAAATTATAGCTTGCACTGCAGATAATACACCAAATATGGTGAAGGCAGTGATGATGAAAATGGTGGCATATACCTTTCTTTGCACATACACTGAATGTAATTGTGTAAGTAAGCCTTGAACCAATTGCACAGACAAGGGCAAAAGTGAAGTCAATAGTGGAATTTTTCAAAAGAAGTCCTCAAGCATTTGAGAAATTACACAATATTCAGAAGCAAATGGGCTTCCGTATTTTAATGCCGAAACAAGATTGCACTACGAGATGGAATTCAGTGTATGAAATGGTTGACACGCTTTTGAAACAAAAAGCCTTTGCACCCTCGCCATCCTGTTTGGATTCACAGACAAAACTGTCCAATGAAGACTGATCAGTTATCGAAAAATCTTGTGAAACACAATCGCCTTTTGAGCAAGTCACAACAGAAATTAGCAGAAAAATAAATGTAACCTTGTCAAAAGTTGTCTTACTAAGCAAAGGTTTACAAAGTCAATGTCTGAGACTGAAAAACTCAGATTACAGCAATGAAGGCAGTAATACAGTAATTGCTAAACTTGATGATAGAATCTGTACCCTCCGGATCCTCCGTCACAGAGCATGGATTTCCAAAAACTGGGCATCGATTAAAAGAAACAAAAGATGCCATAAGTAACAAGTGCTGTTTAATACGACAGAAACCCACAAGGTTTTCTACAGACTATCCACCACCAGCAAAACCATTTGAGGTGAGGACATTCAACTCTAGCACTGGCAACATTTGGCAAGATTTTAGGAGGGTTGATACAAAGTGTTGACAATCCATGTGCTGTAAGTATAGTCGAGCTTGATAAATATATGAAGATGCCAGATCACAATAACTATTGCTGTATCGGAAAGAAAACCATGTGTGGTTTCCTCCGCTGTTTCAAATAATGAAACGACGTCTTTGTATTATGGCCACCTCTGTTCTATGTGAGCACATATTTTCAAAGCAGGAGCAAACAATAACAGACAGAAGATCCGTCCTTCAAGCGAAAAAGTATCAAAAATGATATTTCTAAACTACAACTCAGAATAGGTACAGTAGATCTACTCAGAAATGAAACAGTAAAATTTCAGTTCATTTTGTTCTTTTCTGGACAATGTGCATTGAATTTGTATCCGACTGTATTTTGTTTAATCCACTGAATCTTACATATAGCTACCTTACAAGAACATGTTTCTCAAATTTGTTGCACACGGAAGACACATTTTTGTTCACCAGTACGTTTATTTATGTGTTTGACAATAATTATCTGAGTTATGTACGTATATGTTTGTGTATTTATTTTTGTAAATGTGCTGTGTTTGGTTATTACACAATATAGGCGTCTTAACACTTGTGTATCGTAAATAATTCTCAGGCAGTTCAACAATGGTACTTTGATACTTTTGTTTTTGTCTTTCCGATACTGTGATAAAAATTGCATTCCAACAGCAACTTAACTTCATCTCTGATTTCCTGGGAAAGTTTACAATAAAATGAAAATATATCTGCTTGCTGTGAGCACTTGAGTGGTCTCCATATGACTGAACATCAAACAAACGTTTTTAGCAAGAATTGTAAGTGGTGTAGAGCCAGATCTGCCATGATGTAGGTATCACAAGGGCGTTGCACTGTATGAATTGTTTTAAATTTTAGTCTGGATTTTATACTTCAAGGAAACATACCGATCACTGTATTTCAGTTACCTTGAAATATTTTAACATGTTTTCCTGTTCTGTCAAGCGTACATATTAAGAACTGTATTCTGCTGACTTGTTTGATGAAAAACTGCCATACTTGACCATTGCGTTGTATGTTGCTGTCTGTTATGGTAATTTTTTGATCTGCGTGCATCAGTCAGTTTGCAGGCCTGCTCTGTGTGACAAAGAACGGAAAATTTAACTGTAAGAAAAGTGTGAGTGGCACATTCATAAATGTTAATTCAGTGCCTCGCTTCCCAGAATTCTATCTCAATAAGTTACATCTCATGATTTGCCTTATCAAGAGCACATAAGGATTTTCACTCATAAAACCTATCAAAATTAGGAGCTAGAATACAGGGAAACGAGTTTGGGAAAATCTATGATGTCAAACATACAAACACTGTCCTCAGCCAATTGAAAAGTATGAAAGTCACACGGCACGAAAGCAGCGCATTTTCTGCAGGAAATGCGAAACTGCCAAGAAACCTAAGTAAAAGTTTCATACTTTCTGCGATATGATTAGCGCTCTCGCACCTCACTTGTGTTTATATGGACATTCAAGATGATAAAATGTGTAGGTCTATTCATCAGTACGAAATAAATGTAAACTTGAGACACTTTTATGTAAACTAACACTGAAATGTTGAGTAAAAAGTTGCTGCTAAGCACTGAAGAAACATAGCTACTGTGGAGGTGTTATTTGCAATTTTTGTAACTAATAAACATCTTTCTTTAACATTATCGTTACACAGAATTGACCACTGACTGAAAATGAGTTTTTACATTGATGTTTCCCGATAATTTTCAACGTGAGGAATTTTTGATCTGATAGTGCTTCAATGCAACTTAACAAACACGCTTTCCTGCAATTTTGTTGAAACTTAAATTTAGTTTATCACACGCCATTAATCAGTGGAAATCCGATTTCTGAACAATACAGTAATAATATTTCTTTTTAGTAATGACAATGTCCACAATACCTTTCGTTCTCTTCTTCTGCAACTGCTTTTATTATGCTTGTCAATGTAATAAAACAGCTGCTACTTCGTTCACAATCTGATGCTTTGTTTAATACAGGAATAATAATTTTAAGCACTTTATATGGGGCTACGTATATCCAGCTTACGATCTGAAAATGTTGCTGATTAAAAGGAAACACTAAACATCTACTGAAATAGCGTCACTGTGATAAAGCTTGTTGCTTTTAAACACTTGACTTGTGTTAACTTGTACAAGCGGACGACGAATCATGATTTTTACAATATGTTTGTAAATATGAAAAATAGAATGTACTGAACTTCACCATAGAAATAAACGCTTCAGTCCTTTTGTGGCGTTGAGCAACGTATTGCAGCCTGAGACGACTTTTTTCTACGGATGGATGGTCTAGCAGATTTTACACAGTGGCTTCCAAGTCGTAATTTCCATGGTAATATTTGGCCAGTACAGTGGGTAACGCTGTAACATAACATTTGCCTCCTTCACAGCAAAGTGGCACTTGCCACTGGCCTCTGCCACTTCCGCTTGGTTGACAAACAGCTGCTTATTCTGTAGAACTATGTGTAGCAATAATTTCCCCTCCACTCGAGGCTGTTTAACAATGATTATGCTCATTTTAATCGCCACACAATGCAGTATGTGGACATCACACCACACGCTACTTCACAACCCTTCCGACTCACAAAGAGGACTGTTCTGGAACTTTTTGTCGCAACGTTTCTCCCGCCTTACCCTTCCGCGGTGTAAGTCCTTTAGATTTTAACTTAAGCCTAAGGCCATGACTCGTTACAGCTTTAATTACAAAGGTTCATAATACTTTGAAAACTAAGATCCACTTAACAATGTATAAAGACTAATACAAAAGACGTTATTTGCCGCTATACATCTGGAACAGTTACAGATTATTGGTTGCGTACTTCGCAGACTGGTGACAGTATCTTAGCGGCGAGCTGCCCCACTTTACCCTGCTCCAGTTAGATGGACTAAGCGCCCTTAGTAATCTGTCATCTCACTGCTCACTGTATACAGGTTTTTACAACTGTCCTGCTACTGTTCGTATATTTTAAGTTATGAGAGAGAATAAAGAAATAACTTCTACGAAATGAAATGGAACAATTACTACACTGTGCGACGTTTACTTGTGTCATTACACCACACACTAGTATGAGCAACACGTTCCGGCACCTCCTCTTCAAAATCAGAAGTGCGAGTAGTCCTCACGTTTCCAGAGCCTTCGTTTCTTCTTTCCAATGAACCAGTCTCCCGCACTCGTTAATCGAGAGAAATAAACACTCGTCGTGACGGATGATTCCTGTCAGGAATTTGTTCCCTGTACACCCTTTCAGCATTGCAACGTACTTCCCCACACACAAGGTGCATGTCAGTGACTTCTGCAAAACTGTGCCGGTACTGCTCCATCGTATTGTACTGCACGTCTTCGAATAGCACTGAGTAATGAATGGGTCTGTCGTTGACTCATAGCACGTTCTGTCATGGGACAATGTAAATAAAACAGAGCCACCTTATGGACAAGTAAAGTAAACAAAACCTGAATCATGACTTCCTATTAACCAAGTCCGTCCTCCTTGTTACCTTGCAGGAAATAAAGAATCCACATGTAAGTAAACAGCACAGTACGTGTAAACTTGTACGCATGTTAGTTGTAAATAAGCTGGAAAACAGTTATGCTAGACAAAGCGGTAGACAAGTTGACTTTCATATCTGCTTAAGTTGGCTTCTCTGACCCCAGATTCCCTACCTCAAATTGTTCAGTGGAGTATTCTCTATATCTAGTTATATTTTTGCACGCTATTGCGGGAACACCCTATAAATGAGGCAATGTCCTGACTGACTCACCATCGCGCAGCCCAAACGGCTAACGATAGAAACTTGAAATTTGGAGAGGGTGTTGATATACTGGAGGCGTCGTTTGAGAAGGCATTTTTAGAAATTACGCCTCTAAGGGGATGAAAGGTTTTTTAAAAATATGTCTCTATTAAGGTTATTTTGAAGGTAGACCAACGGAAAATTGGTATATGGTTTCTCAGTCAGAAATAAAAAAAAATACGTATTTCAAAATTTTTGGAAATTTAGTCCCTATGGGAGTGAATTAGTGGGTGAAAGTTATTTTGAAAATAAATCTTTATTAAAGCATGTTTAAGCATCTATGAGAATTGGTATTGGACTTCTCGGTTACAAATAAAAAAAATCGGGTTTCAATGTTTTTGGAAATTCAGCGTCTAAGAGGGTGAAATGGGGGATGAAATGTTTTAGGAAAAAGTATATCGTTAAATCATTTTTAAAGCTAAATCTATGGGAATTGGTATTTGACTTCTCTGTTGAAAATGAAAAAAATAGGTGTTTCACTGTTTTTCGAAATTCTATCCACAAGGGAGTGGAATAGGGCCAGACTGAGTCACTGGCTCACTATCGCCCGGTCCAAACCGCTAAGTATAGGAACTTGAAATTTGGACAGGGTGTCGATATTACACTGTAGGCAATGGTTAAGAAAGGATTCTTCTAAATTCCACTCCTAAGGCGGTGAAACAGGAGATGTAAGGCATTTTGAAAATATGTCGCTATTAAGCAATTTTGAAGCTACAACTGCGAAAAATTAGTATTTGGTTTCTCAGTTAGAAATAAAAAAATATTTTTCAGCATTTTTGAAAATTCGACCACTAATGTAAAATACTGAGCGAAAGCTTTTTTGAAAATAAATCATTATTAAGAAGTACTAAAGCATTTTTTTAAGCCACATCTATGAAAATTGGTATTTGACTTCTTGGTTAGCAATAAAAAATACGTATTCCAGTGTTTTTGGACATTCAACCACCTAAGGGAGTCAAATAGGTGAAGAATAGTTTAATGAAATTACTTCATTATGAAAGCAATTTCAGAGCTAAATCTATGACAATTTGTATTTGACTCCTCTATTAAAAACAAAAAAAATCTATGTGTGTCACCATTTTTGGAAATTCATGCCCTAATGGGGTCAAATAGGAGACAAAAAATTTTAAGAACACGCTTCGTTGCATTAAAAAAATTTTAAAGCTAAAGCTATGAAAATTGGTATTTCAGTTCTCTGTTAGATGTGAAGATACACATCAAAAAAAAGGTTTGCATCACCCCAGTTCCCATAACTCCTGAAGATGGACGTTAACCAAGGCGAGACAGTCCAATGATCCTTTCAGTGCAGCTTCACAAAGATGGACCTCGCCATGGACGTCGGGAGTGAACTTGCGCATCATGCAGCCTATTGCGCACAGTTTCAGTCGTACCGCGAAGTCCTATGGATTCACGAAAAGCATTATTCAACATGGTGGCGTTGCTGTCAGGATTCCCCCGAGCCATAATTCTTAGGTAGCGGTCATCCACTGTAGTAATAGCCCTTGGGCAGCCTGTGGATATTGTATCACAGACATAGTACCTTTGACTGTTCAGAGATGTCATTAAACCCGCCAAAAGATGTAAACGACCATTCACGAGCAGCGCCTATTAGACGGAGGGGTCCGATAGCCGATCAGTTCCAGTCATTCCACCAGGAAGAAGGTACCAGTTCGTGTTGTCTGTGGTTCAACCATGCCTAGACGGTCAATACCGCGGTTCGATCGCGTCCGCATTGTTACTTTGTGCCAGGAAGGGCTCTCAACAAGGGAAGTGTCCAGGCGTCTCGGAGTGAACCAAAGCGATGTTATTCGGACATAGAGGAGATACAGAGAGACAGGAACTGTCGATGACATGCCTTGCTCAGGCCGCCCAAGGGCTATTACTGCAGTGGATGACCGCTACCTAAGAATTATGGCTCGGGGGAATCCTGACAGCAACGCCACCATGTTGAATAATGCTTTTCGTGAATCCACAGGACTTCGCGGTACGACTGAAACTGTGTGCAATAGGCTGCGTGATGCGCAACTTCACTCCCGACGTCCATGGCGAGGTCCATCTTTGTGAATCTACACTGAAAGGATCATTGGACTGTCTCGCCTTGGTTAACTGCAACACCACGATACTATGCAGAGCGGTACAGACGCGTCCAACAACAAGCTGAATGGACCGCTCAGGAATCGCATCACGTTCTCTTCACTGATGAGTGTCGCATACGCCTTCAACCAGACAATCGTCGGAGACATATTTGGAGGCAACTCGGTCAGGCTGAACGCCTTAGACACACTGTCCAGCGAGTGCAGCAGGGCGGAGGTTCCCTGCTGTTTTGGGGTGGCATTATGTTGGGCCGACATACGCCGCTGATGGTCATGGAAGGCGCCGTAATGGCTGTACGATACGTGAATGCCTTCCTCCGTTGGATAGTGCAACCATATCGATAGCATACTGGCGAGGCATTCGTCTTCCTGGACGACAATTCGCGCCCCCATCGTGCACACCTCGTAAATGACTTCCTTCAGGATAACGACATCGCTCGAATAGTGGCCAGCACGTTCTCCATACATGAACCCTATCGAACATGCCTGGGCTGTTTGTGGACGACGTGACCCACCAGTCACTCTGAGGGATCTACTCCGAATCACCGTTGAGGAGTAGGACAATCTGAACCGACAGTGCCTTGATGAACTTGTGGATAGTATGCCTCAACGAATACAGAAATGCATCAATGCCACATGACGTGCTACTGGGTGTTAGAGGTACCGGTGTGTACAGCAATTTGGACCACCACCTCTGAAGGTCTCGCTGTGTTGTGGTACAACATGCAATGTGTGGTTTTCATGAGCAATAAAAAGGGCAGAAATGATGTTTATGTTGATCTCTATTCCAATTTTCTGTAGAGGTTCCGGAACTCCGGAACCGAGGTGATGCAAAACTTTTTTGATGTGTGTATATATGTTAGGGGATGAAAGTTTCCTTGGAAATACCACAAGAGTGCAAAAGGCGCCATTTACGAGCACCTTAGATTCCAGCTACCAGAATCACGTTTTGGTCAGAAGTAAATTCGGAAAAGACCGTGATTTTGGAGCTTTAATTAGCGTGAAAAATGTAAAAGGTGTTGCAGTTTGGGAATAACATAAAAATTCAGTTAAAGAAAAACAAAAAGGAAGACATTGCAGACCATAAAGTCTACGCGAGCGAAGCAGCAGGCGCTACGCTAGCACCATATGAAACCCCCCCCCCCCCCCCATCCCCTTCACTCTGAAGTGAACACGAACGTACAACAGGGAATGAGAGCTCTCTCTGCTGTAAACGAAGGGCGCGCGTGAGCTAATGCCATTCGGTCGAATTCGGTCCGCATTAGCTCTTGTCCGCTCGTGTTCTGCTGTTCGTCAGTCTTTTAGCGAACCACAAAGGGAAGTTCTCGTTGCCTCCTCTTCAGTACTAGGACTACAGAAAGGTTTCATTTGCTATCTTGTCTGCTTTTTTTGTTGTTGATATGAGTTGCGTGAGTGATGGACTGGTCCGAAGAGAAACGTAGTGTTGCTAATAGAAGTATATACAGGGTGTCTCAGAACGACGTTTCAAAAATTTGGGGACAGGTTCCTTACACCAAAACAAGAAAACAATGTCCATTGAACATGGGCTCTGAAATGCAAGCACTTGTCCAAACACGATACTGCAAGCTATTTGTTTTCCCTATTTTGAGAGGAAGTAATATGGAAAAAAGGCCCAGTAAACTTAGGTTCTAAAATGAACACCTTATGATTTACGAGCATTTGTTCACCTTCTCTACAGTGAAACACATCTCCTCTACTGAACAATGCTTACAGCTCTTGAGGTAAGCATTTTAGAGTCCGTGTTTGCTGGACATTTGTTATTGCTTTGGTCCGTATTGCCTCCTCGGAATATATGGAAAGCAAAGAGCCTGCGATAGAAGAGATGTGGTTTACAGATCGACGATGAACAAATGCTCATTTTTCGTAAGGTACACGTTTTACAGCTCATGTTTATTGGACATTTATTTCTTGTTTTGGTGTGAGGGGCCCGTCCACAAATTATTACAACGTCATTTTGAAACGCCCTGTAGATACCATGCGTCTTCTGCGATTCACAACAGAAATGTCGAAGGAAATGAAATATGACAGGTAGAAAATTGTCGAAGCACTCTAAAGGGCTACTGGAGAAATGAAAAAGACGGTCCTTGCATCAGGTGGGAACCGAATGAATAAATACAGAATTTATAATTTTTTTAAAAGCAAAAGCACAATAAATTTCCTCTGAAGCGTTAGCATCTTTTACGCCGATTAAAATTAAAAATGTACGAAAGATCTGATAATTCTAGTTATTTACTTTCATAGTAGCTGTAATTGCATATGTAACGTGCACTGAGGTGACAAAAGTCATGGGATAGCGATTATGCCCATATACAGATGGCGGTAGTGTAGCTCACACAAGATATAAAAGACAGTGCATCAGCAGAACTGTCATTTGTACTCATTTGATTCATGTGTAAAGGTTTCCGACGTCATTGGGGCTGCTCGACGGAAAGTAACAGACTCTGAAAGCGGAATGGTAGTTAGAAGATGATATTTGGTTTTTGGGGCCCTCAGCTGCGCAGTTATCATCGCCCGTACAAATGGTTCAAATGGCTCTGAGCACTATGGGACTTAACATCGGAGGTCATCAGTCCCCTAGAACTTAGAACTACTTAAACCTAACTAATCTAAGGACATCACACACATCCATGCCCGAGGCAGCATTCGAACCTGCGACCGTAGCAGTCACGCGGTTCCGGACTGCAGCGCCTAGAACCGCGTTGCTACCGCGGTCGGCTCGCCAGTACAAATTCCGAATCGTTTCACTCTCCAGTCTCTTCATTTCCACAGTGATGATGAAATGATGAGGACAACACAAATATCCAGTCTTCGGGCGGAGAAAATTCCAGAGCCGACCGGCAATCGAACCCAGGACCCCGTGATCCAGAGGCAGCAATGCTAGACCGTAGACCACGACCTGCGGACTGTTAGATAGAGGCAGACGGATGGGACATTACATACCGGAAGTCGTTAGGGAATTCAATATTCTGAGATCCACAGTGTCGAGAGCGTAGCGAGAACACCAAATTTCAGGCATTACCTCTCAGCACGGACATCGCAGTGGCCGACGGCCTTCACTCAATGACCAAGGGCAGCGGCGTCTGCGTAGAGTTGTCAGGCCTAACAGATAAGCAACACTGTGTGAAATAACAGCATAAGTCAATGTGAGACGTACGAAGAATGTATCCATTTTGAGACTACGGCAAAATTTGGCTTCAATGGACTACGGCAGCAGACGACCGATGGGAGTGCCTTTGCTGACAGCACGTTATCGCCTGTAGCGCTTGTACTGGGCTCCTGATTACTTCGGTTGGACCCTAGACGACTGGAAAACGGTGACCTGGTCAGCTGAGTCCCGATTTCAGTTGGTAAGAGCTGATGGAAGGTTCGAGTTTGGCGCAGACCCCGAAAAGCCATGGACCCAAGTTAACAACAAGGCACTGTGCATCCTGGTGGTGGCTCCGTAATGGTGCGAGCTGTGTTTACATTGAGTGGATTTGATCCTCTAGTCTAACTGAACCGATAATAGGCTGGAGATGGTTATGTTCAGCTACTTGGTGAGCATTTGCAGCCATTCATGGAATTCGTGTACCCAAACAACAATAGAATTTTTATGACGACAACGCACCATGTCACTGGGCCACAATTGTTCGCTATCGGTTTGAAGGACATTCTGGACAGTTCAAGCGAATGATTTGGCCACCCAGATCGCCCGACATGAATCTCATCGAACATTTATCAGACACAATCGGGGGTCACTTAATGCACAAAATCGTGCACCGGCAACACTTTCGCTATCATGGACGGCTTTAGAGGCAGCATGCCTCAATATTTCTGCAGGGGAGTTCCAACGACTTGTTGAGTCGACGCCACATCTAGTTGCTACACTAAGCCCGGCCAAAGGAGGTCCGACACGATATTAGAAGGTATACCACGAGTTTTGACACCTAATTGTATCACTGTTTTGTTGAAGAGCTTTGATTATAAATAAAACTGGTTTCCCTGAGATCAGGTTATCTGCCCTCTAACAGACTATACATCAGATATTATCAAGCAGCCAATGCGACACGTCCTATCTATATTTCATAATTCATTAGTGAAACTTTATTGACATTGTCATTATTATGGAGCAATAAAATCCTTGAAGTGCTTCGCAGGTACCACAGCAGATATCAGAAACCATCTGAGATGCTGCAGAAGAATCAACCGACGTATGTGCAAAGTTTTAGGCTATTGCTAAGGAAAGCTGGAGCAGCAATTCAGTGTTGAGTGCAATACCTTCACGCATTTCACGCTTACGTACAAATTCAGACGTCTAAATTCTTCTTTTGGCACGGAATTTGCTCACTTCGGCAGAAGCAACGCGCTCTTCATGCAAAATGATCCTCTCTCAATATCAGAGTTTTGAATTGTCGCTCTGACTAAGTATATAATGCTGTATCCTGTGTGCCGATTATTATCGCCATGAGTCAACAACGCAGCGTTCATGGGTTACGTTCGTTATCAAGGTTACACCTCCAGTGTAAACGCAGATACAAGCGAGTGGTAATCAACACTGTGGAACAATCTGTGAAAGCGCATTCGCTTGTGTTCGACTACATTTGGTTCCTGTAAATGGGGCTTAATGCAGCCTTTCACGGCCGTTACTTTCTTGGTGACATGTCATTTTTGCGATTTAAAGCGTAATCTTAATTAAATTTGCCGCCTGACGTTTCGTCCCTTGCAGTGGGGGATAAAGTCACAAATATATCTTTGAAGTATGCCGTACTAGCTGCTGCGAGAAATGAACACTCGATGTCTTGGCGGTAGGAAGTGATAGCTGAACTATTCACTCGCGGCTCCGTCTTGCGATGTCACCCGAACGTTGTGATCGTAGCACCGAACTGAGTGCTGGAGGTCTTTCAGCATATTATAAGAGCCCTACATGAGACATGCAGGGTGATAACTATTGAACTATTTGAAATAAAATCGTCATAACTTCTGAACTGTTTGCGTTAGGACGTACAAACAGCACCGTTGGTCGTGAGGCATGATGGGAATTCGTACGCGCAGTCATGGTTTGGTTTAGCGATGAAGGCCACTTTCATTTGGATGGGTTCGTCGATAAGCAAAATTAGCGGATTTGGGGAACTGAGAAACCGCATTTCGCGATCGAACCGGCCGGTGTGGCCGAGCTGTTCTAAGCGCTTCAGTCTGGAACCAAGCGACCACTACGGTCGCAGGTTCGAATCCTGCCTCAGGCATGGACGTGTGTGATGTCCTTGGGTTAGTTAGGTTTAAGTAGTTCTAAGTTCTAGGGGACTGATGACCTCAGATGTTAACTCCCATAGTGCTCAGAGCCATTTGAACCATTTCGCGATCGAGAAGTCTCTTCACCCTCAACGGGTGACTGTGTGGTGTATAATGTCCACTCACGGAATAATCGGTGCGATGTTCCTTGATGGCACAGTGACTACAGAACGGTACGTGAGGGTTTTGGAAGATGATTTCATCCCCACTATCCAGAGGGACCCTAATTTCGACAGGATGTGGTTCAAGCAAGACGGAGCTCGACCGCACTGAAGCAGGAGAGTGTTTGATGTCCTGGAGGAGCATTTTGGGGTACCCAGAGGCCACTGGCATAGGTATCGATTGGTCGCCATATTCTCTCGATCTGAACGCATGTGACTTCTTTCAGTAAGGCTATGTTAAAGACGAGGTGTACAGCAATAACCCCAAAACCATTTCTGAGCTGAAAACAGCCATTCAGGAGGTCATCGTCACCATCGATGTTCCGACACTTCAACGGGTCATGCAAAATTTCGCTATTCGTCTGCACCACGTCATCGCCAATGACGGCGGGCATATCGAACATGTCATAATCTTAATCCGAATATCTGTAGTGACGTTTACGTGTTGAATAAAATGTGTGCACGCCGTAGTGTGTAACACATTTACATTTTCTTTCATGTTGTTGTTGTTGTGGTCTTCAGTCCAGAGACTGGTTTGGTGCGGCTCTCCATGCTACTCTATCCTGTGAAAGCTTCTTCATCTCCCAGTACCTCCTGCAACCTACATCCTTCTGAATCTGCTTAGTATATTCACCTCTTGGTCTCCCTCTACTATTTTTACCCTCCACGCTGCCCTCCAATACTAAATATGTGATCCCTTGATGCCTCAGAACATGTCCTACCAACCGATCCCTTCTTCTAGTCAAATTAAGCCACAAACTTCTCTTCTCCCCAATCCTATTCAATACCTCCTCATTAGTTATGTGATCTACCCATCTAATCTTCAGCATTCTTCTGTAGCACCACATTTCGAAAGCTTCTATTCTCTTCTTGTCTAAACTATTTATCGTCCACGGTTCACTTCCATACATGGCTACACTCCATACAAATACTTTCAGAAACGAGTTCCTAACACTTAAATCTATACTCGATGTTAGCTGATTTCTCGTCTTCAGAAACGCTTTCCTTGCCATTGCCATTGCAAGTCCACATTTTATATCCTCACTAGTTCGACCGTCGTCAGTTATTTTGCTCCCCAAATAGCAAAGCTCATTTACTACTTTAAGCGTCTCATTTTCTAATCTAATTCCCTCAGCATCACCCGATTTAATTCGACTGCATTCCATTATCCTCGTTTTGCTTTTGTTAATGTTCATCTTATATCCTCCTTTCAAGACACTGTCCATTCCGTTCAGCTGCTCTTCCAGGTCCTTTGCTGTCTCCGACAGAATTACAATGTCATCGGCCAACCTCAAAGTTTTTATTTCTTCTCCATGGATTTTAATTCTTACTCCGAACTTTTCTTTTGTTTCCTTCACTGCTTGTTCAATATACAGATTGAATAACGTCGGGGATAGGCTACAACCCTGTCTCACTCCCTTCCCAACCACTGCTTCCCTTTCATGCCCCTCGACTCTTGTAACTGCCATCTGGTTTCTGTACAAATTGTAAATAGCCTTTCGCTCCTTGTATTTTACCCCTGTCACCTTCAGAATTTGAAAGAGAGTATTCCAGTCAACACTGTCAAAAGCTTTCTCTAAGTCAACAAATGCTTGAAACGTAGGTTTGCCTTTCCTTAATCTTTCTTCTAAGATAAGTCGTAGGGTCAGTATTGCCTCACGTGTTCCAACATTTCTACGGAATCCAAACTGATCTTCCCCGAGGTCGGCTTCCACCAGTTTTTCCATTCGTCTGTATAGAATTCGCGTTAGTATTTTGCATCCGTGACTTATTAAACTGATTGTTCGGTAATTTTCACATCTGTCAGCACCTGCTTTCTTTGGGATTGGAATTATTATATTCTTCTTGAAGTCTGAGGGTATTTCGCCTATTTCATACATCTTGCTCACCAGATGGTAGAGTTTTGTCAGGACTGGCTCTCCCAAGGCCATCAGTAGTTATAATGGAATGTTGCCTACTCCCGGGGCCTTGTTTCGACTCAGGTCTTTCATTGCTCTGTCAAACTCTTCACGCAGTATCGTATCTCCCATTTCATCTTCATCCTCACCCTCTTCTATTTCCATAATATTGTCCCCAAGAACATCGCCCTTGTATAGACCCTATATATACTCCTTCCACCTTTCTGCTTTCCCCTCTTTGCTTAAAACTGGGTTTCCATCTGAGCTCTTGATATTTATGCAAGTGGTTCCCTTTTCTCCAAAGGTCTCTTTAATTTCCCTGTAGGCAGTATCTATCTTACCCCTAATGATATACGCTTCTACATCCTTACATTTGTCCTCTAGCCATCCCTGCTTAGACATTTTGCACTTCCTGTCGACCCCATTGTTGAGACGCTTGTATTCCTATTTACCTGCTTCATTTACTGCATTGTTATATTTTCTACTCTCATCAATTAAATTCAGTACATCTTCTGTTACCCAAGGATTTCTACCAGTCCTCGTCTTTTTACCTACTTGATCCTATGCTGCCTTCACTATTTCATATCTCAAAGTTACCCATTCTTCTTCTACTGTATTTATTTCCCCCATACTTGTCAATCGTTCCCTAATGCACTGCCTGACACTCTCTACAACCGCTGGTTCTGTCAGTTTATCCATTTCCTTAAACTACCACCTTTTTGCAGTTTCTTCAGTTTTAATCTACAGGTCATAACCAATACATTGTGGTCAGAGTCCACATCTGCCCCTGGGAATGTTCTACAATTTAAAACCTGGTTCCTAAATCTCTGTCTTACCATTATATAATCTATCTGATACCTTTTAGTATCTCCCTGCCTCTTCTATGTACACAACCTTCTTTCATGGTTCTTGAACCAAGTGTTAGCTATGATTAAGTTATGCTCTGTGCAAAATACTACAAGGCGGCTTCCTCTTTCATTCCTTATCCCCATTCCATATTCACCTACTATGTTACCTTCTCTTCCTTTTCCTACTGTTGAATTTCAGTCACCCATGACTATTAAATTTTCGTCCCCCTTCACTATCTGAATAATTTCTTTTATCTCATCATACATTTCATCAATACCTTCGTCATCTGCGGAGCTAGTTGGCATATAAACTTGTACTACTGTGGTGGGCGTGGGCTTTGTGTCTATCTTGGCCACAGTAATGCGATCACTATGCCTTTTGTAGTAGATTACCCGCATTCCTATTTTTTTACGCATTATTAAACCTACGCCCGCATTACCTCTATTTGATTTTGTATTTAACCCTGTATTCCTCTCCGATGAACCATAGGCCTTGCCGTTGGTGGGGAGGCTTGCGTGCCTCAGCGATACAGGTAGCCTTGCCGTAGGTGCAACCACAACGGAGGGGTATGTGTTGAGAGGCCAGACAAACGTGTGGTTCCTGAAGAGGGGTAGCAGCCTTTTCAGTAGTTGCAGGGGCAACAGTCTGGATGATTGACTGATCTGGCCTTGTAACACTAACCAAAACGGCTTTGCTGTTGTGGTACTGCGAACGGCTGAAAGCAAGGGGAAACTATAGCCGTAATTTTTCTCATGGGCATGCAGCTTTACTGTATGGTTAAATGATGATGGCGTCCTCTTGGGTAAAATATTCTGGAGGTAAAATAGTCCCCCATTCGGATCTCCAGAAGGGGACTACTCAGGAGGACGTCGTTATCAGGAGAAAGAAAACTGGCGTTCTACTGATCGGAGCGTAGAATGTCAGATCCCTTAATCGGGCAGGTAGGTTAGAAAATTTAAAAAGGGAAATGGATAGGTTAAAGTTAGATATAGTGGGAATTAGTGAAGTTCGCTGGCAGGAGGAACAAGATTGCTGGTCAGGTGAATACAGGGTTATAAATACCAAATCTAAGAGGGGTAATGCTGGAGTAGGCTTAATAATGAATAAAAAAAAAATAGGAATGCGACTAAGCTACTACAAACAGCATATTGAACGCATTATTGTGGCCAAGATAGACACGAAGCCCACGCCTACCACAGTTGTACAAGTTACATGCCAACTAGCTCCGCTGATGACGAAGAAATTGAAGAAATGTATGATGAGAAAAAGAAATTATTGAGATAGTGAAAGGAGACGAAAATATAATAGTCATGGGTGACTGGAATTCAACAGTAGGAAAAGGAAGAGAAGGAAACGTAACAGGCGAATGTGGAATTGGGGTAAGGAATGAAAGAGGAAGCTGACTGGTAGAATTTTGCACAGAGCATAACATAATCTACATCTACATGATTACTCTGCTATTCACATTTAAGTGCTTGGCAGAGGGTTCATCGAACCACAATCATACTATCTCCCTACCATTCCACTCCCGAACAGCGCGCGGGAAAAACGAACACCTAAACCTTTCTGTTCGAGCTCTGATTTCTCTTATTTTATTTTGATGATCATTCCTACCTATGTAGGTTGGGCTCAACAAAATATTTTCGCATTCGAAAGAGAAAGTTGGTGACTGAAATTTCGTAAAAGATCTCGCCGCGACAAAAACCTCTTTGCTTTAATGACTTCCATCCCAACTCGCGTATCGTATCTGCCACACTCTCTCCCCTATTACGTGATAATCATAGCTAAAACTTGGTTCAAGAATCATGAAAGATGGTTGTGTACATGGAAGAGGCCTCGAGATACTAGAAGGGTTCAGGTAGATTATATAATGGTAAGACAGAGATTTAGGAACCAGGTTATAAATTGTAAGACATTTCCAGGGGCAGATGTGGACTCTGACCACAATCTATTGGTCATGAACTGTAGATTAAAACTGAAGATACTGCAAGAAGGTGGTAGTTTAAGGAGATGGGACCTGGATAATCTGACAGAACCATAGGTTGTAGAGAGTTTCAGAGAGAGCTTTAGGGAACGGTTGACAAGAATGGGGGCAAGAAATACAGTAGAAGAAGAATGGGTAGCTTTAAGAGATGAAATAGTGAAGGCAGCAGAGGATCAAGTAGGAAAAAGACGAGGGCTGGTAGAAATCCTTGGGTAGCAAGAGATATACTGAATTTAATTGATGAAGGGAGAAAATATAACAATGCAGTAAATGAAGCAGGTAAAAAGGAATACAAACGTCTCAAAAATGAGATCGACAGAAAGTGCAAAATGGCTAAGCAGGGATGGCTAGAGGACAAATGCAAGGAAGTAGAGGCATATATCAATATTTGTAAGATAGATACTGCCTGCAGGAAAATTAAAGAGACCTTTGGAGAAAAGAGAACCACTTGCATAAATATCAAGAGCTCAGATGGAAACCCAGTTTTAAGCAAAGAGGGGAAAGCAGAAAGGTGGAAGGAGTATATATAGGGTCTATACAAGGGCGATGTTCTTGAGGACAATATTATGGAAATGGAAGAGAATGTAGATGAAGATGTAATGGGAGATATGATACTGCGTGAAGAGTTTGACAGGGCACTGAAAGACCTAAGTCGAAACAATACCCCCGGAGTAGACAACATTCCATTAGAACTACTGATAGTCATCTGGTGAGCAAGATGTATGAGACAGGCGAAATACCCTCAGACTTCAAGAAGAATATAATAATTCCAATCCCAAAGAAAACGGGTGTTGACAGATGTGAAAATTACCGTACTATCAGTTTACTGTCACGGCTGCAAAATACTAACACGAATTCTTTACAGATGAATGGAAAAACTGGTGGAAGCAGACCTCAGGGAAGATCAGTTTGGATTCCGTAGAAATGTTGGAACACGTGAGGCAATACTGACCTTACGACTTATCTTAAAAGAAAGATTAAGGAAAGGCAAACCTACGTTTCTAGCATTTGTAGACTTAGAGAAAGCTTTTGACAGTGTTGACTGGAATACTCTCTTTCAAATTCTGAAGGTGACAGGGGTAAAATACAGGGAGCGAAAGGCTATTTACAATTTGTACAGAAACCAGATGGCAGTTACAAGAGTCGAGGGGCATGAAAGGGAAGCAGTGGTTGGGAAGGGAGTGAGACGGGGTTGTAGCCTATCCCCGATGTTATTCAATCTGTATATTGAGCAAGCAGTAAAGGCAACAAAAGAAAAATTCGGAGTAGGAATTAAAATCCATGGAGAAGAAATTAAAACTTTGAGGTTCGCCGATGACATTGTAATTCTCTGAGAGACAGCAAAGGACCTGGAAGAGCAGCTGAACGGAATGGACAGTGTCTTGGAAGGAGGATATAAGATGAACATTAACAAAAGCAAAACGAGGATAATGGAATATAGTCGAATTAAATCATGTTTTACTGTGGGAATTTGATCAGGAAATGAGACAAAGTAGTAGATGAGATTTGCTATTTGGGGAGCAAAATAACTAATGTTAGTCGAAATAGAGAGGATATAAAATGTAGACTGGGAATGGCAAGGAAAGCGTTTCTGAAGAAGAGAAATTTGTCAACATCGAGTATAGATTTAAGTGTCAGGAAGTCGTTTCTGAAAGTATTTGTTTGGAGTGTAGCCAGGTATGGAAGTGAAACATGGACGATAAATAGTTTGGACAAGAAGAGAATAGACGCTTTCGAAATGTGGTGATACAGAAGAATGCTCAAGATTAGATGGATAGATCACATAACTAATGAGGAGGTATTGAACAGAATTGGAGAGAAGAGAAATTTGTGCCACAACTTGACTGGAAGAAGGGATCGGTTGGTAGGACACGTTCTGAGGCATCAAGGGATCACCAATTTAGTATTGGAGGGCAGCGTGGAGGGTAAAAATTGTAGAGGGAGACAAGAGGTGAATACACTAAGCAGATTTAGAAGGATGTAGGTTGCAGTAGGTACTGGGGGATGAAGAAGCTTTCACAGGATAGAGCAGCATGGAGAGTTGCATCAAACCAGTCT
Source organism: Schistocerca serialis cubense (assembly GCF_023864345.2). NCBI lineage: Eukaryota > Metazoa > Arthropoda > Insecta > Orthoptera > Acrididae > Schistocerca > Schistocerca serialis. The sequence continues at coordinate 103,878,407 of NC_064643.1, read as the reverse complement.
CTGGACTGAAGACCACATCAAGAAGAAGAACAACAACAACCCTGTATTCACCTGACTAGAATCCTTGTTACTCCTGCCACTGAACTTCACTAATTCCCACTGTATCTATCTTTAACCTAGCCATTTCCCTTTTTAAATTTTCTAACGTACCTGCCCGATTAAGGGATCTGACGTTCCACGCTCCGATCTGTAGAACGCCAGTTTTCTTTCTCTTGATAACGACGTATTGCCCGGAGATCAGAATGGGGGAGTATTTTACCTCCGGAATATTTTTCCCAAGAGGACGCCATCATTAATTAATCATACAGGAAAGCTACATGCTCTCGGGAAAAATTACGGCTGTAGTTTCCCCTAGCTTTCAGCCGTTCGCAGTACGAGCACAGCAAGACCGTTTTGGTTAGTGTTACAAGGCCAGACCAGTCAATCATCCAAACTGTTGCCCCTCCCACTACTGAAAAGGCTGCTGCCCCTCTTCAGGAACCACACGTTTGTTTGGCCTCCCAACAGATACCCCTCCATTCTGGTTGCACCTACGGTAAGGCTATCTGTATCGCTGAGGCATGCAAGGCTCCCGACCGACGGCAAAATCTATGGTTCATTGGGTGGGGGGGTGTATTATTATTTTTGTTATTATTATTATTGTTAAGTTTTATATTAGTTAGACTATTTTTCTGTGGTCGGCTAGTGTAAAGTCTCCGAACTACATCTTTTTCAAATTTTCTTATTAACTTTGAATTTTAAAAACATTAAGGATTAAATCAATGAAATCTAGTGGAACGCTAAATTAACTGAGTCTTACTTTTAATAGTGACTTCACTAAGAAAGGCGATATTGCAATACGTCTCTGACAAAAGATAACGCTTTATAAGACAGAAAACGTAAAATCTCAGTCTTTGCAATATCTTCAGATGACCAGTTGGCACATCTTCCTTTCATAACTCCTTATTGCTGACTGGCAGGAAAATAGCCCAGAATCACCTTTTGAACATGTTTTAATTTCATGTAAGTCAGCCCTACATCGAGAGACATGATCCTGTAAATCTGCTTTTGTTTTCGTAAGGTCTTTTATTTCTATGATTTCTAAGTATTGGCATAAGCACGCATTGCCGCATTTATATCAGTGTTTGTTTTCACGATTAATGTTTTATCTAGTAGTAATTTCTTCATTAATTGGTGATATAGTTACGTGTAAAGTATCTTCTACTTCTTTATGGTAGTTTCATTTTTGCGCCCGAATATTTCCCACATTAATATGTTTTGGATAAATGGCAACATCGGCCGTAAATATTGAAATTCTTTATTTTACAGAACGATTTCCGTCATGTGTGACCATTTTCAGTGCAAATTATTTTAACCTTGTAGGCCCACTTCATAACAGCACAACATTATCTATGAGGTGTAATGTGTACTGTGATGATTACTTCCAACAGATATCTTGACTTTTATTGCATACAATAATTTTTAAATTTACAAAAGAGCCTATCATGTAGCTTTAACATTTAACATTATCAGTTGCCGATAAGGTAACTGCTAAGGTTACAAGATAGGCTCGTCTTTAAATTTAAAAATTATTGTATGCAGTAAAAGTGAAGATATCTGTTGGAAGTAATCATCACAGAATACGTTACACCTCATAGATAATGTTGTGCTGTTATGATCTGGGCCTACAGCGTTCGAATAATTTGCACTGAAGGTGCTCACACGGTGGCCTGAATCGATCTGTAAAATAAAGGATTTCAGTATTCACGACCAGTACTGCCGTTTATCCAAAATATATTTACAATAATACGGTCGTGGTGCACACGGTTCCCGAAGGAATTAGATATCACGAATTTCTCACATTATTAGGCTCATAATTACGCCCTAAAGCAGAATCGGAAGGTGGTTTCATAGTTGGAACAGCGTCAGTCTTAAAATTGTGCTTCCAAGGAATATTCAACAGCTCATTTTTCACATTCCTTCCACAGTTCGAATCAGTAAAGCGTATTGAGCAGACACGAGCATTTTCAAATGAAAACAAATCTGCACGTTTACAAGCATATATCCGTTTACAAGCGTTTATCCGTTTTCGTTTCGTCTCATTGTTTATAGGAAATATATGAAACTTAATTGCTAATTTAACTTAGTTGGCTGCTGTAGCTAGCAAAAATGGCGATACCGTAGCAAACCATTACTTTTCACTTAAAAACTTACTCAAAAACTTCCTCAACGCATTTATAATTACGGCGTAACTCTGACCTCAATCGTCAGTCGCTAATTAAAATTCATACTCCTATAAACAACCATGTTTTCGTTAGTAAACGCAATTACGACACAAAACGTTTTATGACAGTTGCGAGATCTCAGCGCCTAGCTTGCTATTCAGCTTAGACCTCGTGATGACTACTGCGTCTTATAGTATCCGTGGGTCCATCCATTGGTACACCGTTCCCACATGGTGATGCCGTGTTTCAAGATGGCAGGTGCGCTATTCACACAGCTCGCGTCGTACAGTATCCACAGATACCATATCTCAATATAAGCGAGTCTTTGTGGTGTACTTTGGAGAGAAAGGTGCGTGATCGCTCCATCATCTTGCCAATGTTTTGGAGAAGAATGGTATAAGATTCCGCCCAAAACCACGCAGGATCTGTAGTTTTTACACTGCGAGACGACTGAAAGCTGTTTTGAACAATAACGTGTTTCCTACACCGTATTAGGCATGCTAATATGTTGTGCTTTTGGCGTATCCATGTTTTTTCCACTCCCTGTATATGACATAGACGGCACATGCAGTGGAATACCTCTGGTACTGGTATTAGAATTTAAGACATTTCCTAGTCTACAAGAGCTTTCACGGAGGGCAGTAAATTAGTGAAATCTGTTACGAAGCTGCTTCCTATGTGAAGATACGGCACGAACAAGTAGTGACGAAGCTATTTTCTGTCTTTCGGCGATCTTTTTTTTTTTATTGACTGTGTTATCATACCAGTATTTTCTGAAGGAGAAGGGAGGTGAATAACCTCAGATGGATATTGACCTGCGATCAGAAATCTTGCGATTTGTTACAAAGTTTGATACCAGATTCGACATACGCAAAACGTAGACATTCTTATACTACTTTACTCCCTTACGTATACACGAAATAGGGGGTGGATATCGTCAATTTTGCATTAGAGTTCAGTACAGATAGATTCTCTATGCACGTGGAATAATGATCTCCTTGAGAACGGTTCTGCAGACAAAAACTCACTTGGTAAATCCCGACATACAGAAATTAGTAACAGGGGAAAACCGATCATTCCAAACTGGAATAAACGGTAGGGGACCGTGGATTATCCATTTGATACAATTGGTGTGTGTTGAGTACTCTCCAGCTGAGGGGGGTTACCATTATAGCTGGTGCGGCCAACGACGATGTGGTATCCAAAACCATGGTTAGAAAAATCACAAGCCTCGCTCGATACTAAATTTACAATAATCGAAATTAATGCTTTGGCCACGTAGCTATATCTGAGGATCTCAAGGGGCGAAATAGTGCACAATTAATCAACCGATGTCTTAGTGCCACCAAACAAACTAGTACAAGCTAACGCAACATCTTCAACACATGATTTTAAGTTCCACGCAAAATAATATTCAACGCAAAGGCAAAAATAAGTAAAGTGCATAATCACTCCCTGCTTCCACTGGTGCTGATAACGATCTAACTCGCAGATCTCAATCCGACATAAAATCTGTATCCACGCACTATTTGAAAATGTGAACCCAGCAACCCACCAGCGGCTCGGGCCCGAGTGTTTCTCTAACGGAAATTCACAAACCTTCTCCGGACGCTGTGTCCAGAGCTGATTCTTTGTAGAGAGGCGCCCACCAAAAAGCATGATCTCTAAGCCACCCAGAGGGTTTCGGAAATTGCAGGCGGCCGTTGGTCCCAGGTTCTTTCTGAAAACAGAAAAGTTCCAGAAAGTTCTGCGCGGTATTGTACACTATCAATCGAAGGAGTCTATGTTAAAATCGGTAGGAAGGTTGGCTTCTGCCGATGACACTTGCGCCTGCCAGCCAGGCATAAAGAAAGCCAACAAACTCCTCTACGGCTTTCAGGAAACGAAAGAAAGGAACCACCTCCAACTTGAATCTATATCACCATGTTGTCATCTCATGTAAGTGACTATACTAGGACTTCGTATACGAAAACGAATGATGCTGCGGGGCCTAATAACGGAATGGAGAATACAATAAAATCTCGAGTAAAAATCTTCCTCAAAGCGGCTACATGCGGCAGACAAATATACACAGATTTGCTTATTTGAGGCATGCTGCTACTGAATGGTAGGTCCGCAACTTTTCAGTTCTGAATAATTTATTTTTTATTTTGTCCTCAGTTGCAATGATATAAAATTCAGTTGCAGTGGTTATTGGTTTCGGGCTGACACACCCATTTTCGAACCACGCACCTTGCCATTAAACGTACTTGTTGATACAATATGTTGTACCCAAAAATCACAGCAAAGTGCACAGTGGGCAGCAAGTACCCCCATTGATCTTAGTCTGTGCGTCCACTGAAAAATGGCACCATATTGTATGAATAATTACGGTTATTAACATGGTGTGTGGTTTGAAAACTGGTGCATCAGTCCAAAACCGGTAACCACTACAGCTGAATTTTATGTCAGTGCAACTGAGACCGATGAAATAAAAAATAAATAAAAAATAAAATAAAATATCCGTTTTCCCGAAATATACACTGGGTGACAAAAGTCATGGGATACCTCCTAATATGCAGGAAGATCTGCAGCGGATAGGCTGGTGCAGGGAGTGGCAACTGACCCTTAACATAGACAAATGTAATGTATTGCGAATACATAGAAAGAAGGATCCTTTATTGTATGATTATATGATAGCGGAACAAACACTGGTAGCAGTTACTTCTGTAAAATATCTGGGAGTATGCGTGCGGAACGATTTGAAGTGGAATGATCATATAAAATTAATTGTTGGTAAGGCGGGTACCAGGTTGAGATTCATTGGGAGAGTGCTTAGAAAATGTAGTCCATCAACAAAGGAGGTGGCTTACAAAACACTCGTTCGACCTATACTTGAGTATTGCTCATCAGTGTGGGATCCGTACCAGATCGGTCTGACGGAGGAGATAGAGAAGATCCAAAGAAGAGCGGCGCGTTTCGTCACAGGGTTATTTGGTAACCGTGATAGCGTTACGGAGATGTTTAACAAACTCAAGTGGCAGACTCTGCAAGAGAGGCGCTCTGCATCGCGGTGTAGCTTGCTCGCCAGGTTTCGAGAGGGTGCGTTTCTGGATGAGGTATCGAATATATTGCTTCCCCCTACTTATACCTCCCGAGGAGATCACGAATGTAAAATTAGAGAGATTAGAGCGCGCACGGAGGCTTTCAGGCAGTCGTTCTTCCCGCGAACCATACGCGACTGGAACAGGAAAGGGAGGTAATGACAGTGGCGCGTAAAGTGCCCTCCGCCACACACCGTTGGGTGGCTTGCGGAGTATAAATGTAGATGTAGATGTAGATGTAGAATATCGTGTGCCTGGCGTAGTGCAGCAACTCGACCTGGCATGGACTCAGTAAGTCGCTCGCAGTATCCTGCAGAAATACTGAGTCACGCTGCCTTTAAAGCCACCCATAATTGCGAAAGTGTGGCCACTGCAGGATTTTCTGAACGAACTGATCTCTCGATTATATCCTATAAATGTCTGGTGGCACCCCTGTCGGGCGATCTAGGTGGCCAGACCATTCGGTCGATTTGTCCAGAATGTTCAGATCAGTTGCGAACAATAGTGGCCTCCTGACATGACATCATTGTTTGGGAACGCGAAGTACATGAATGACTGCAAATGGTCTCCAAGTAGCCGAACATAAGCATTTGCACTGAGTGATCGGTTCCATTGGGTCAGAGGACCAAGTCCACTTCATGTAGACACAAACCAGACCATAATGGAGCCGCCACCAGCTAGCACAGCGCCTCGTTGGCGACTTCGGTTCATGGCTTCCTGAGATCTGCGCCACATTCGAACCCTACCGTCAGCCCTTTCCAACTGAGTTCGGGTCTCGTCTGACTAGGGGTTCCCAGTCGTCTAGCATCCAACCGATATGGTCACGAGCTCAGGAGAGGCGCTGCAGGCGATGTCGCGCTGTTACTAAAGACGCTCCTGTCGGTCGTCTGCTGCCACGGCCCATTAACGCAGAATTTCGCCGCACTGCCCTAACGGTTGCGTTTGTCGTACTACCCACATTGATTTCTGCAGTGAAAATTGAAATTTGTGGTAAGTTTCTATGGGACCAAACTGGTGAGGTCATCGGTCCCTAGACTTACACACTAATTAAACTAACTTACGCTAAGGACATTTCCATCGAAGAGGATGTAGATGAAGATGAAATGGGAGATAAGATACTGTGCGAAGAGTTTGATAGAGCACTGAAAGACCTGAGTCGAAACAAGGCCCCGGGAGTAGACAACATGCCATTAGAACTCCTGATGGCCTTGGGAGAGCCAGTCATGACAAAACTGTACCATCTGGTGAGCAAGATGTATGAGACACGGGAAATACCCACAGACTTCAAGAAGAATATAATAATTCCAATCCCAAAGAAAGTAGGTGTTGACAGATGTGAAAAATTACCGAACTATCAGTTTAATAAGTCTCAGCTTCAAAATACTAACGCGAATTCTTTACAGACGAATGGAAAAACTGTTAGAAGCGGACCTCGGGGATGATCAGTTTGGATTCCGTAGAAATGTTGGAACACGTGAGGCAATACTAACCTTACGCCTTATCTTAGAAGAAAGATTAAGAAAAGGCAAACCTACGTTTCTAGCATTTGTAGACTTAGAGAAAACTTTTGACAACGTTAACTGGAATACTCTCTTTCAAATTCTGAAGGTGGCAGGGGTAAAATACAGGGAGCGAAAGGCTATTTACAATTTGTACAGGAACCAGATGGCAGTTATAAGAGTCGAGGGGCATGAAAGGGAAGCAGTGGTTGGGAAAGGAGTGAGACACGGTTGTAGCCTCTCCCCGATGTTATTCAATCTGTATATTGAGCAAGCAGTAAAGGAAACAAAAGAAAAATTCGGAGTAGGTATTAAAATTCATGGAGAAGTAGTAAAACCTTTGAGGTTCGCCGATGACATTGTAATTCTGTCAGAGACAGCAAGGGGCTTGGAAGAGCAGTTGAACGGAATGGACAGTGTCTTGAAAGGAGGATATAAGATGAACATCAAAAAAAGCAAAACGAGGATAATGGAATGTTGACAAATTAAATCGGGTGATGCTGAGGGGATTAGATTAGAAAATGAGACACTTAAAGTAGTAAAGAAGTTTTGCTATTTAGGGAGTAAAATAACTGATCATGGTCGAAGTAGAGAGGATATAAAATGTAGACTGGCAATGGCAAGGAAATCGTTTCTGAAGAAGAGAAATTTGTTAACATCGAGTATAGATTTAAGTGTCAGCAAGTCGTTTCTGAAAGTATTTGTATGGAGTGTAGCCATGTATGGAAGTGAAACATGGACGATAACCAGTTTGGACAAGAAGAGAATAGAAGCTTTCGAAATGTGGTGCTACAGAAGAATGCTGAAGATAAGGTGGGTAGATCACGTAACTAATGAGGAGGTATTGAATAGGATTGGGGAGAAGAGAAGTTTGTGGCACAACTTGACTAGAAGAAGGGATCGGTTGGTAGGACATGTTCTGAGGCATCAAGGGATCACAAATTTAGCATTGGAGGGCAGCGTGGAGGGTAAAAATCGTAGAGGGAGACCAAGAGATGAATACACTAAGCAGATTCAGAAGGATGTAAGTTGCAGTAGGTACTGGGAGATGAAGAAGCTTGCACAGGATAGAGTAGCATGGAGAGCTGCATCTAACCAGTCTCAGGACTGAAGACCACAACAACAACAACAACAACGCTAAGGACAACACACACACATACACAAATGCCCGAGGGAGGACTCGAACTTCCTACGGGGGGGTTTCTGCAGTTATTTCAGGTAGTGAAACTTCCTGGCAGATTAAAACTGTGTGCCGGACCGAGACTCGAACTTGGGACCTTTGCCTTTCGCGGGCAAGTGCTCTACCATCTGCTACCCAAGCACGACTCACGCTCCGTTCTCACAGCTTTACTTCTGCCAGTACCTCGTCTCCTACCTTACAAACTTTAGAGAAGCTCTCCTGTGAACAGTACAGAACTAGCACTCCTAAAGTTTTAATCTGCCAGGAAGTTTCATATCAACGCACACTCCACTGCAGAATGAAAATCTCATTCTGGAAACATCCCCCAGGCTGTGGCTAAGCCATGTCTCCGCAATATCCTTTCTTTCAGGAGTGCTAGTTCTACACTCTTTGCAGGAGAGCTTCTGTAAAGTTTGAAAGTTAGGAGACAAGGTACTGGCAGAAGTAAAGCTGTGAGGACGGAGCGTGAGTCGTACTTGGGTAGCTCGGATGGTAGAGCACTTGCTCGCGAAAGGCAAAGGTCCCGATTTCGAGTATCGGTCCAGCACACAGTTTTAATCTGCCAGGAAGTTTAATGTCAGCGCACACACCGCTTCAGAGTGAAAATCTCATTCTGGATTTCAGGTAGTGTTGCTTGTCTGTTAGCATCGACAACTCTACACAAACGCAGCTGCTCTCGGCCATAAAGGCCGTCGGCCACTGGGTTATCCATGGTGAGCGGTAACGCCTGTAATTTGCTCTTCTCGGCACACTCCTGACACTGTGGATCTTGGAAAACTGAATTCCCTAAAAAATTCCGATATGCAGTGTTCCACGCGTCTAGCTCCAACTACCATTCCGCGTTCAAAACCTGTAGGTTCCCATCGTTTGGCCATAGTCACATCGGAAACCTCTTCACACGAATCACCTGAGTGCAGTCCGCCTGCTTAGCTGGGTCGTAGCGTGCTCACCTCCCATGCAAGCGGGGCCGGGTTCTGTTCCTAGCTGGGTTGGAGAATTTCTCCGCTCGGGGACTGGGTGTTGTGTTGTCCTCATCATCATTTCATTCTCATCACAGGCGCTCAAGGCGCCCAATGTGGTGTCGACTGAAATAAGACTCGCACTTGGCGGCCGAATTTCCGCAAATGGGGCCTCCCGGCCAAAGATGCCATACGCTCATTTCCATTTACCTGAGCACAAATGACAGCTCCGCCAATGCACTGCCCTTTTATACGTTGTGTACGCGATACTACCGCCCTCTGTATATGTGCATAATCGCTGTCCCATGAATTTTGTCACCTTATTGTATTCCTGACAGAAACATCGTACGAAACTGGTAAGTCAGGGAAAGATGGAATTATGAAGGTGATGCGAAAGTAACCTAAACCTTTCATAGGGAAAAAGGGAAGGGGAAACGTGAAGTGTCGGCAACAAATGGTACTTTTCCATATAGAATTCATAAGCCTAGAGGATAGCAGACCATCCTATAGTGCACAATTTGAGATAAGGAACTAATGGTTGGAAATTAGTAGTTTGGTTTTTATTGACGTAACAAGAAATATTTTTAGCAACGAATTAAACTTGTATCAAATGTTCAAAATGAGGACTGCCCGTCTCAGTTACACTGGCGAGTAATTTTGACGCTACCTCTACAGTATTCTTGTAGTCTGTTGTACAATCGGAAAAGTTGCAAATCACTCATGCGATGCACCCTGGAGTATCTCTGAAGTGAGCGCAACACGCAACAAGTAGAACTAACGTGGGGTAGTGAACGTATAAAAGGAATGAAGGAAGAAAGTTACCGTCTTGGTCACTTTTTAACTTTCTAGTTTTTATTTCTATAGGTGCCTCACGTGACGATGTTTCGTCGCGACTAACCTCATTTGAGGAAGCCATCCAGGAGCTAACGGCCACAGGCCGTGGATTGCAGAGCGCTGCCTGGCCTTAACGAGCTGTCGCCGTCGTTACGTTCACATTAACGGTCGTCGCCTGTAGGCGTCTAATAGGGGCGGCGGGCACTGCGCAGCTTTCGGTCCAGCTATCCTCCGCGACACGTAACTCGTGTGGCAACAAAACACTGCGCAGGTGGTCACTGATCGTCAAGGAATTGAAATTGGCAGATGTATGGTGCAGGTAGCTCTCAAGTTTCACAATCGGTTCAAGGCATCCAGTCAAAGTTAGCAGCCGTAGTGCACGTTCGGGCGACTATTATACGCCACAGTTGACATCTCTTAACATTCTTAGCGTCGATGTCGAGGTACTGGAGCAACTCCTTTTCCTTCAGATGGAAATATGTACCTTTTTCAACGACAGAACTCGTTAAAAGATTAGTGGGGCGATACGTGGCTCGCCTAAATAGTTCAACGAACGGTGTCACAAGCAAGCAAAGCAACAGATACGGAGAGAATTCGTTCGCCTTCGACTAGGTTCTACTGGTCACCTCCTGCGAAGGTGTTTGGAACTATTCGAAAATCTTTCATGAGAGTGCCAGGGACTTCCTTAATCCGGTATTTTGGCTACTCTCCTAATTAAAATGAAATAATATGAGTGTGGATAAACGTCGCAAGGCTATTAAAATGGAAACTACCAATAAAAGCACCAAGGACATTCTGAAAATTTAAACACACCCACACCCACCCACCCTCCCACCCACACCCACCCTCCCACCCACACCCACCCACCCACCCACTCACACACACACACACACACACACACACACACACACACTGTGTAACTGGTAAAAGTGGAGAAATTTCTATTAGTGACTGAGGGTAGTATACTGAACAACATATATCAGTATTTACGTCATGGACAGACTAATAGTTATAAGTATTACAAGCTGTATGTTTTTAGGGTGGTTAGTACTGCAAGAACCAGTCGCTATAGTTAAAGTGCAGCTACTCACAGAGGTCCAGTGTTGGCAGTAATTATCGTATGGCACCGAAACATGGTATACATTTTAATGCTTTAATGCATAACCTATTTACACTGGAAAAAATTTGTACCCATTATTGTCAGCAGGTGCAAATTTGGCACTGTGAATGCAAGAATATCTTATAGGAATGTTTCCATGTGTAATGGATTAGGAATGGTGTGTGGGCAGAAATAGTCTAACAAGTGAGAAAGGCACAATTTTGATTTTTATTATTAACCGCCGCTTACACAATTTGTTCAGTTTGAGCACTGGAGACGTCAACAAGATGCTGTACAGCGCCAGATTTGCACCTGGTGGTCAAAACTGGAACCAATTTTTTTCCAGGTAAGTTGGTTCCACATTAACGTATTACAATTTGTACCAAGTTTCCCTGTCTTCCGATAATTACAGCCCACGCTGGACCTCTGAGAGTGGTTGCACTTTAATTATAACCACCCGCTACATGTGGCAAGAGCAAGCACTTAATGGCTATTTTCTCCTGGGCAACAGTTCAGCTGTTGAAGTGTGGAAGCAAAGTGGTTAGTCTGTACTGACAGGTATGGTCCACTCAGTAGTGCAGCTGCGGCTGTGCAGAAAACATCACGTTGTGAAGTTTATGATGTGTTTGTGCGAAGACTGTTCGACACAGAGAAAAAACATCCAATACACTAGTGTGTGTACATAATAAGATACCACATATATTGTGTCTCGCCTACGAGTTATCAGGCTCATTTTCTCTTGTGTTTTGTTTCGGCAGGTATCTGCAATTCCTTTTCTCCAACGTGTAGCTGGAGTCAGCCCAAATAAATGCTGCTCCTCATGTCTTTCATGCGAAACCCATTTACGAACAAAGTGATTGCTGAAGTGGAATTTTTGTGCTCGTTTGAGAGAACTGTTCCACATTAGTCTAATGCGATGTTCCTTCTATCTATGTGTGTTAGCAGACACAGAAAACACGATGAAGAACCGGTACTCGAGCAGCAGCACCACCACCTCCCTGACCCATGCTGACTGTTACCGCCATGCAAAAGCTCAATCGCTACAGGAGTACTGATTTTTCTTCGTGTTTAACTGTTCCTGTTAACACAAATCGATAAAACGAATGACAACTATGGGACCGCTCTATCGAACGGGCTCGTAAAATTCCACTTTAAAAATCGTTCTACTTGTAACGGGGAAAAAACCGACGCTTTTCATCGATGCTGGGCGTCGTATGAAAGACGTGATTAGCAAAAATGAAATTGAAAATACCTTCCGAAACACCAGAGAAAATACGCTGGACAACCCATAGGAGAGACGCCCAAAATCACGTCGTCAAATGTGGTGCAGTAAAAAGGTAAAAAACAATGGAAATAATTTAAAGATGGTAGCAGACACCTGCCAGCTGACTGATCGCTGGAATAAAAGGGATGAGCCAACCACTCACTAAAGCACACTACAGTCTTCAGCCTAAAATCGTGGGTCAATGTCCAGACACGCCACAAACTTCCAAAAACTTGGCGACACTCGTTTCGTCGTCATCTGGAATAGAGGAGAGATCCCGCAAAATGCACTCAGTTAAAATGTGGCGTACAGCATTTTGTGAGCCACAGGCATCAGAGACTGGAAGGTACTCTCGCTATTAAAAATCCATGTTTTAGGGGACAGAGCCCATTTCGGAGGCGAGTTCGGGCCGCTTCAGTCCGCCGGAGTGACTGGCATGAGGAACGCCACGGCCGGCTGGTTGGCTTCACCAGTCCCTGCTTATTGTCCGTTACTGCCGGTCACTCCTCCTCCTACAACTGCATGGGAGCGTGACTCCCCAGCGAAATGACAGCTTGCAGGGGTACGGCACGTTGTGTAACTTTATGTTTCCTGCAGGCCTCCTTGGCGGTTTTGTCTGCCTGTTTATTTCCCCAAGTTCCAGCGTGACCGGGTAGCTAGCAGAATGACAACTCCTTTTTCCGTAAGTTATACATTTGGTCATGTATGAACTGGAGCATTTTCTTTGCTGGGAACATGTGGTGCAACGGCTGTAGAGCGCTAGGGTAATCTGAGCAGTTGAGAAATTGTTTGCTCTGAAGACGTCTTATCTGCTCCATTGCCCTCATGACTGCATAGAGATCTGAGGAAAATATGCTGTATTGACGGGGAAATGAATTCTGAAGACACGTCCGGGGAAGATGAATGAACGCCCAAGGGAGTCCCCTTGCTGGAAGCCATCAATGTACACAACTTTGAAACCGAGATGTCTATCTAGAAGCCCGCATCTCGTGGTCGTGCGGTAGCGTTCTTGCTTCCCACGCCCGGGTTCCCGGGTTCGATTCCCGGCGGGGTCAGGGATTTTCTCTGCCCCGTGATGGCTGGGTGTTGTGTGCTGTCCTTAGGTTAGTTAGGTTTAAGTAGTTCTAAGTTATAGGGGACTTATGACCACAGCAGTTGAGTCCAATAGTGCTCAGAGCCATTTTTTTTTGTCTATCTAGAATGTTAAACAAAAAAAGAAAATTGAAACGTTAGATCTCGAAGGTAATATTTTTTTAAATTTGTCAATCTAAAATAATTTTGGTCTGTGTAGGTAAATAGCCATTGTGAAACACTATCCCTAACTGGCTTCTGAGTGTAGTGCTATGCCAGTCTGTTGGTTAAAATGACAATATCGTTAAACAAAGACAGTAAGCAATAACTATTTAGAAACGACACAGATAGGTGGAAGACGTCAATCTGGATTGATTCAGGGTCTGTGCCAAAAAAAGAAAGACGCACCACAAATGAATTATACGAATGACACGGAAATCGGTAGATGCGATGTACATGTACAAACAAACAAACTTCAGAAAAATTGGATGATTTATTCAAAAGAAAGAAGTTTTACAAATTGAGAAAGTCAACACCGCGTTGCTCCACCTCTGGTCGTTATGTAAGCAGATGTTCACCTTGGCATTGATTGATAGAGTTGTTGGATGTCCGCCGGCCGGAGTGACCGTGCGGTTCTAGGCGCTACAGTCTCTAACCGTGCGACCTCTACGGTCGCAGGTTCGAATCCTGCCTCGGGCATGGATGTGTGTGATGTCCTTAGGTTAGTTAGGTTTAAGTAGTTCTAAGTTCTAGGGGACTGATGACCTCAACAGTTGAGTCCCATCGTGCTCAGAGCCATTTGTTGGTTGTCCTTGAGAGGGATATCATGCCAAACGCTGTCTAACTGGCGCTTTTGATCGTCAAAATTCCTGGCTAGTTGAAGGACCTTGCCCTTATTGCTCCAAACGTTCTCAGTTGGGGAGAGATGAGGCAAATCTGATGGCCGAGGTAGGGTTTGGAAAGCACGAAGGCAAGCAGTAGAAACTCTCGCAGGTTGCTGGTGGACATTATTTCTCTGAAATGTAAGCTCATGATTGGACGCAGAATATTCTCGAATAGCCAAAGACGTCCTGCTCTGGGACGAAATAGCATCCTGGTTGTCAGGCAGAATGGTGGACAACAGTCGGGTTGATATCCCACTGCTGTACGGGGCTTCTCCAGACACGTCTTCACTGGCCGCCAGGGCTCAGTTCCAAGCGGCACTCATCACTGTAGTCAATGAGATTCCAGGCCGAATCTGCCCCACACCACGTGCTTGTTGGGTCTATAGAGATCGACGATAGTCGGCACAAGTACGCCGAGAGCTCGGTCGTCTATCCGTGAGCCGTCTATTTATGGTCCTTGTTGTTAGTGAAACACCTGTTCCATGTCGGATCGATTGTAGCGATGAACCCGAATCTCTTGAGTACCTCTCTTGCGAGTGGTCGGTCCTCGCGTACTGTCGTCTATCTATGTCGACCACTTCCTTTTTCACGCTGTGTTCGGTCGTGGTTCACCCATACTTGCCAACATCGTCGAGTAGTCGCATCGCTTCTGTTCAAATATCGAGCGATTCGCCGATTACTCCACTGGCTTGTTTGAGTCCAACTACATCTCCTCTCAGACGTTGACATCTGTATATTTTATTCATGCGCCTGTCTGCGAGGCATTGTTCCTGTCCAACTGAATACGTGGAATGAAATTTGCAAAGATTTTACGCCTTGGTATCGTACGTCACCTGTTTACCATCATTGCCGTAAGCGCGGTGAAATTGCGTTGCACCCATTTATTCATCACCCGCCAAAGTTTACAGCAGTTTTGCGTTTTCCATCGGTACCTGCATGAATATCAATTTGGGACCAATTCGAATAATCTCTTTGTGGTGCGTTGTGCGCGCGCGCGCGTGTGTGTGTTTTGGTGAAATTGTCAGACTCAGAATGAAAATTCCTTTCAGGATGTATCTATATCCAGGCCTACATCTACAGCCACATCTGCGTGTACATAAGCCTATCTATCTCATCAAAGCTTTAAGATGCGAACAACCGAATGAAAACATTCGATTTAGTCTTTTGTTGAAAAACAATCAACTCAATCCATTACAGTTTTGTGTGTCAGCTAAATTACTTAAGCGTTCTCTTGAGTGAATCCGAACGAAACAATCTATTCGGTCGGGTCAGGTTGCATTATGATATATTTATGTCTTATTCACTAAATTATTCTTTCTTTCTTTTCAACTGAAAACAGTCTATAATTTTTCTGTCTACTGAACCATGTATTTATTCTCTTAACTGGAACCATTCTTTAGTGTTTTATTTTTATTAAGCTATCCATTCATTCTTCTGAGTGAACGTAGTCTGCAGTACATTCGTTTGAACTAAAGCAGTGGTATACAACCTGGACGCACATACCAAAAGAGAGTAGACATATCCTAAGGGAGCTCGCCAAAGTTCAAATAAGCATTGCACATATTAGTTTAATTACGTTCTGAGTGGACTACTTATCCTTTCCATTTCTTACAACTCATTAATATATTGCTGTGGATTAAGTTGTTCCAGACGCTAAGTAAGCTGTTGTGCCTTCCGGGGTACACAGTTGAAGATAGAAGTTGTCGTACGGATATGTGAAGAATGGAAAATCGTCAGATTTTAGCGTCTATTTGCATTCTGTTTTACTGAGAAGGTGTAATGATGTCCATTAATTAAAAATAATTTGAATCTTATTCAGTCATTTATTTATGTTGAAAGTAAGTATATTGCACAGAAAATTATGTTACGACCACGTATGTACAAAACCACATCCAGGCACACAAACCTATTTACATTTAACAGACTTTGTAAAGTAGCAGTTATAGTATTTCACGGGCATAAAGAAATGCTATTCACATTCACACATTGGAACTTCAATTTCGGAGTTAAACATATCTCTAGCCATCACTGTAAACAGTCTGTAGCCATGCTCGCACCCTTCTTTACCACTGGACAACTGGAATCGTCTGATTCCCGGCACATTTAGGTCTGGGTGGAAACACTCGATCGTTCTGACATTGTTAAAGCATTATTGTTGGCTGCAGTCTGTTATAGCTTGTCGTATTTCCTATTTTTGCTGTTTTGTGAATGACAGTAAGTAGCTTTTAGTTGAGTTTTTTGTCCATGGTAATAAATAGGCGTTAACTTAACAACGAACTTTGTGGCTGGATTAGAATGGTGAAACACTGAGCGGAGTGGAAACTGAAGAAACCATATGACTGGATAAAAACTGATCCTCAAGATATATTCAACGTGATATAAAGGACCTGCAAGGATAATTCATATTCTGAAGCTATGTTAATTTTAAAAAAATCAAATAACATTAACGAGTGATGACAAATATTTCTCGCTCAAAATATATTGCCGGCAAGTGACAGCATATGCTTAAAATGCAAGTGACTAAGTCGTCAAACAATTAAAAAATTGTACTATATGTACTTTGTGTTCACGTCAGCTCAGTGTTAACAGAAAGAGCAAGAATTCCAGGATAAATTGGAACAGAAAAAGTTTTTGAATCAATATATTTATTTTGTGCACTTGTGTCTTAGTAATAGTGTCAGTCCTTTAATTTTCGATCAGTTATCTAAATTTATAGACAAATTTGTGTATTATACAAACAAACAAGTGCGACATACCCATCAAAAGAAACTGCAGCGTTTACTACACACACAATACCCTGAAAACAGACCAGAGCAGACACGCACATCACCTTTCCAGTTCCACGCAAGATCTACAAACCTAACAGATATCAGTTTCATAACTGATGAACAGAAATTACTCGATAAGGGAATGAAATATAACTTCCAACCAAAACCAAACATGGGATAATAAAAAATCTCATAGCTACAACCAAAGTCGCAATCGTCACAGCAAATCTATCAGTCAGACAACAAAACGAAATAACAATTCAAGCATCACCTACTATAGAAAAATCATTAACCTACAATCACAGATACAACGAACCGACAAAATTAGACGCTCAATAGCATAAACCAAAAACTCATCACAAACGACGCAACAGCAATTAAAGCAGATAAAGTAAATAGTTTGGTCATAATAAACCATAATGACTATATAAACAAAGTACAGGATTTTTTCACAGCTAACAACATCACTGAAATTAATAGAAATCATACCAGCAAATATACCGCACAAACCAAAAAAGTTATAAAAAGCTTCCATACAATTCTCACTGATTTTGAGAAAAAAACATACATAGCAATGAACCCAAGGACACCTAAACTGCGTGGACAACCAGAGGTCCATAAAGCCCAAATCCCAATACACCCAGTGGTTAACTGTATAGATAGTCCATCCTACCTCATTAGTAGAAAACTAAACACCCTACTCGCAAAATACTATACATATCAAAAACGGTTCACAATAAAAAACTCAAAGATGTTAGCAAACAGCATAAAAGATATAATAATTCCAGAGAATGGGAAATTCGTATCCTTTGATATGACCAATCTATACACGAATGTCCCTATACATGAAACAATTGATATTATAGAACTCAACTTCCTACAATATAGAACATTACCCATTACCGGGACACAAGAGATAACTGAACTGCTGAAATTAGTACTAAAACAAAACTACTTTGTATTTAACAACGTAATATACACCCAAAAGGGTGGAGTAGCCATGGGATGTATCATAGCTGGCACCATAGCTGATATATTTTTACTTTAGAACAAAAATTCTTTAGCCCCACAAACATACTTACAAAGAAAATTGGAACATTATTTCCGTTGTACAGATGACATGCTGCTCATAATAGACGGTTGTGACACAGACGTTCAGCAGATACACGAACTACTAAATGAAATTCACTCCAACATGAAATTGGCAATGGAACCAGAGAACAATAAAACGATCAATTTCCTGGACCTTACAATAAAAAACATTAATAATGCACATCAATTTGAAATCTACAGAAAACATACAACATGAGATAACGTAATTAATGCAAATTCTCGTCATCCTCCGCACACAAACACGCATACTTTCATACGATGATAAACAGACTGAAAAACCTACCATTACAACAATCTGCAATACAAAAAGAGCTAGAAATCCTCAGATATATAGCACAACAAAATAACTTCAGTCCAAACATAGTCAACAAAATTTACAATAAACATAACAAACCGTTTCACGCTAAGAGTCATAGGACATAAAATTAAGCAGAGAGATGCCAACGAAACAAAAAATAACATACATACCACAAACATATGTAGGCAATAATTCCAAAAAACTTGACGCTTTACTAAAGAAGACCACAGTTAGTTTTGCATACCGCACTGCACACAACCTAAAGACACAAATTAACTCCGGAAATACGAAACTACCAGTGCATTCATACCCTGGCGTATACAAAATTAATTGTAATGACTGCGGAAAATTCTATATAGGCCAAACAGGCAGAAATTTCCAAATTAGATACCGAGAACATATCAGAAACAGTGACACAAACCCATCTACATTATTTAACCACGTAAAAACTGAAAATCACAACATAGACCAGATTGAAAATAAGATGCAAATTCTGCACGTAACATCAAAAGTCCCAATATTGAACTTTCTGGAAGAGATAGAAATCTATATACACACATGCAAATATTCAGAAAAAATTTTAAACGAACAAATCGATTTAAAACGTAAAAACTATTTTGATAATTTTATTGAAATTATTGACCACGGATAATATACAGCTGCAAATATTTTACTATCACACAACTCCATAGATTTGTAAAAAGCAAATCTGTAACCATGTAACATCACTGGCACAACTCGAACCTGTCAAACTTCGAAAATGTTAACAAGATCTTAGCGATACTGGCCAACAAAGAAAAATTCCACTGCTGAGACATTACTTAGCTAGTAATTTATAATTGCGTCTATGCTTTGCTGACAGCAAGAGTGTCAACGACGTAATATGGAAGTAAATCTTACGCCAAATGTACAAAATAATTATTTTGTTACGAAAACTCACAGAGATATGATCTAAATACCGTACTATATGTTGCAGAGTGCTTGAAAATGGCCTTTGAACCGAAATACGCCTATAGCCAATGAAAATAAAGTCACAATAATAACAAATGCTGCACAAAGCAGCGTTTTGTAATGTACACATAATGTCCTTTCAAGATGGAACTTCTGTCAGCTATATTGTTTATGGATTTATTGCGACCACAGGCTGACAATATACACAGCCCCACGGTACCGCCCGTGTCTCGTGTCGCAACGGCTCAAGGAGTTGTCCGTTCTAACCGTAGTAGGGGCCAGCGTGTGCGAGCTTTTTTTGTGATTTATTTTATGGAGCTGCGAATTTCCAGAAAAAATTCTTTAACGAAATCAGAAGAAAACCCTCAAACACCAAATCCTCTTGGCAGCTCGACTCAGTATGTTGTGTTAATGGTCACAGATCTCGGCTTTCTGACTGCCAAGCTGCTTCACAGTTCAAGCGTCTCTGAAGAAATTCGAATCGACCATCAACGATACGAAATTCAACATTGTTCTTCCCTTAAGACTCACATGCCAGGGTGATAAGTATGAAGGAAATGAATTGATAAGCAAATCGCAGGAAAATACTTTCAGCTCATACTGCAACGGTGAAAAACTTACAATGCTGCACAACAGGTAACGCCTCTTTCGGCTGCAGACAAGAAAATTTTGGGTTTCTAGGAATACATAACTTTATTTATGAAATGCCACATTTGCATTCCTGTTGAATATGATGCAGCATACCAATTAAACACAGACCCAATCGAAATCTAAGTGAATAGTATTTTACTAATTCGGGCCGATAGAGGCACGCTTGTGTACAGATGATACACAGTTTTATTAAAACAGACATTCGTCGTAAGGTTATCGTGGGTAGTTTTATTTCATTTCTTATAATACAGTGCACAATTTTCGAAAGGTTTATTTTAGTGTCGTTAAAACACATGAGAGAGAAATTAATCATCAACGATACATACGAATTCTCTGATGTTATCTATAACAGTCTGACAATGCACATGCATTTTATTGATTACATGCAAGTAGAAAACTTTTTCTGAGTAAAAGCTGTCAAACAAGGTTTGAAGAAGAATAAAATGCCACTACCAGACGACAGCTAATGCAGAAAATACTTTTCTGACTATTTTGGCACGATGCGCTCTCCCCATACATAATACAAAAGCTTCGAGATGCATCTTCTGCTTGGCCGTCTATTAAACCTGAAAAGAACAAAATGTCGCAGAAGTTATCCCTTTTTCCACATGCGGCTATTTTGTGTTGAGAAGTGAAGGGAATTATGTTCAAAGTTCCATTAAATTGATAACTTCAGCAGACAGCAGAATTGCGTTTTAAAAAATGTAGCAGCGAATGTAATAGAACTCGGGACGTCTCAGCTACAGTGCGAGACGCTTACAGTTACGCTACTAGCTGTCACGTAGCTGCAGCACCTCCAGAAGTCAACAACAGTTTCTCCTGAAACTTCCGCATTCCACAGTGCCGTGAGGTAATGCATATGGCCGGATCTAGACTTCTGAGACAGTTGCAGCTTTTCTTTTGCACTGCACGACGATTTCAACAAACAGATAGCGCAATACAGTAGCTGAACTGGAAAGGAACACTTCCTATTTAAATTTCTGCATCCTACACTGTTGGCAATTCTGTGTAGGTGACAGTTACTTTATTTTATTTCGGTGATTACAAAATAGAGTCGAATGTATGCACTGGGTAGCCGAGGCAGCTAGTTCATGGCGATTCGGTCAACCAAGTAAATGAATGAACTGAACATGGTGCAAACCACTACAGGAAGCCTGTGTGTATGAATTCTCATCGAGTGTGCCGCATCGGTGTTATTATAGAAAAATGAGTGAGACAGAAGTAGATTTGGTGGTCTGTTGGATTAATGATAGGTTCATATAATGACGGTCTAGGTTCGCTTCCAACTTCTGCCGATGCTTTTTTGATAGGGAGAGACAGATTCTATTCGGTTCTGGCTACGGCAAGTGAAGAAGGTATAATGGCATTGTGGTCTGACATTCACATTAAACATGATATTGCTTCTCTACCAAGTAGACGTTAGGTTGAACCACAATAAAGTCAGCAGTGGCGACGCGTAGAAACTCTATCACCAGTATCCTTTCTTATGCTAGTTATTTATTTCTAGTGACGAAACAAACGCTATGTAGGGTCACAATACACTTATTCCATCTTTTTTTAGAGCTTCTGTACGCCGATAAAATTGGTTCTGAACTGGGAATGCAACTCAGACCGCCCTTAACCCTGAATTTGATCCCTTCGTGACAATACAGCTCGACTACAATTTGTTGTTTGTTCAAAACTGCAGATTCCTCGACATCTCCAGATATTGCGCGTGAATGTGTTCGAATCCTGGCCCGGCGCTAAAGATTTCATTATGTATTATCAAGCTCCAGCATGAGAACACCTATCTGCTGGTGGATAATAATTTTTATTTTTAATGTATTTTCATTCGTTGTCGACACTAACGATATGTGACGTTTTTGACTCCCAGTGAGACATATTATCAATATACCGTAATAAGACATATTAGTATTTGCGAGATCACTGTAAGTTCAAGGATGTTATTCCGAGCTGCTGATGGAGAAAAATTCGGTAGCTGACGTCTGCTTGTGTGTAGCCGACAACGACTGATCACCATAGATGTTAAGTCCCATAGTGCTCAGAGCCATTTGTAGTCAATAACGACATGTGTGGGGTTCGATTCCCAGTCAGCACTGAACTCTTCGTCGTATTATTTCTAGTTCAAACATGCTCACATGTCGCTGCTGGAGTAACAAACCCATATTTAACGTTAGTTTTCTCTAGAATATAACAGCTAAAGGTGCCGGGTTGGAGTCCTGGGAAGGAAAAAATTAATGTTTCGTCTCGTCATTTCAGTTAAAACATCTTGCTACTGCCGAGAAAATCCGATATGTCACAGTTGATTGTGCTTCGATAACAATCCGATTAGGTTCTGTGTTCGAATCCCTGTCCAACACAAAGCTTTACCTCACGGCATTTCAAGCAAGTTACTTGTGAAGAAGCAATATTTAACATCTCTCGTAGTTCATTATCAGGGACAATAGATGCTGGGTAGGAATTCGCGTCCGTTAAAAATGTTTACGTTATGTAATTTTAAGTTGATATTTGGTAACTGATACTGTCTAAAATCGAGGTATATCACTCTCTGTATGCCTAGTCAGGAATGACTGTTAGTTTCCGTCAGTCACGAAATCTTAGTCTGCGTGACCTTGGTTTGAATCCAAATGCAGAACGAGACGGTTCGTCGTGTCATTTGAAGTTCATACATAGTCACAACTAGCTGCTCGTGAATAACTTAAATTTCTAATGTCATTTTGTGTTAAGTAACAAGTACGGTATGTTACTTTGAAGAGTAAATCATGAATACGACGAACTTACTACGTGCATTACCTATCTGACGTAATAATGAGAGTGGTAACATTTCAGGTATGTCATTTATTGTCATAAATGTGAGCTTACTAGCCTTAAGGACAGTCTTATCTGTGATAAAGTGTTCCCTGATATTTCTAGTATCGTGGTATTACACTACTGGCCATTAATATTGCTACACCAAGAAGAAATGCAGATTATAAACGGGTATTCATTGGACAAATATACACTCCTGGAAATTGAAATAAGAACACCGTGAATTCATTGTCCCAGGAAGGGGAAACTTTATTGACACATTCCTGGGGTCAGATACATCACATAATCACACTGACAGAACCACAGGCACATAGACACAGGCAACAGAGCATGCACAATGTCGGCACTAGTACAGTGTATATCCACCTTTCGCAGCAATGCAGGCTGCTATTCTCCCATGGAGACGATCGTAGAGATGCTGGATGTAGTCCTGTGGAACGGCTTGCCATGCCATTTCCACCTGGCGCCTCAGTTGGACCAGCGTTCGTGCTGGACGTGCAGACCGCGTGAGACGACGCTTCATCCAGTTCCAAACATGCTCAATGGGGGACAGATCCGGAGATCTTGCTGGCCAGGGTAGTTGACTTACACCTTCTAGAGCACGTTGGGTGGCACGGGATACATGCGGACGTGCATTGTCCTGTTGGAACAGCAAGTTCCCTTGCCGGTCTAGGAATGGTAGAACGATGGGTTCGATGACGGTTTGGATGTACCGTGCACTATTCAGTGTCCCCTCGACGATCACCATTGGTGTACGGCCAGTGTAGGAGATCGCTCCCCACACCATGATGCCGGGTGTTGGCCCTGTGTGCCTCGGTCGTATGCAGTCCTGATTGTGGCGCTCACCTGCACGGCGCCAAACACGCATACGACCATCATTGGCACCAAGGCAGAAGCGACTCTCATCGCTGAAGACGACACGTCTCCATTCGTCCCTGCATTCACGCCTGTCGCGACACCACTGGAGGCGGGCTGCACGATGTTGGGGCGTGAGCGGAAGACGGCCTAACGGTGTGCGGGACCGTAGCCCAGCTTCATGGAGACGGTTGCGAATGGTCCTCGCCAATACCCCAGGAGCAACAGTGTCCCTAATTTGCTGGGAAGTGGCGGTGCGGTCCCCTACGGCACTGCGTAGGATCCTACGGTCTTGGCGTGCATCCGTGCGTTGCTGCGGTCCGGTCCGAGGTCGACGGGCACGTGCACCTTCCGCCGACCACTGGCGACAACATCGATGTACTGTGGAGACCTCACGCCCCACGTGTTGAGCAATTCGGCGGTACGTCCACCCGGCTTCCCGCATGCCCACTATACGCCCTCGCTCAAAGTCCGTCAACTGCACATACGGTTCACGTCCACACTGTCGCGGCATGCTACCAGTGTTAAAGACTGCGATGGAGCTCCATATGCCACGGCAAACTGGCTGACACTGACAGCGGCGGTGCACAAATGCTGCGCAGCTAGCGCCATTCGACGGCCAACACCGCGGATCCTGGTGTGTCCGCTGTGCCGTGCGTGTGATCATTGCTTGTACAGCCCTCTCGCAGTGTCCGGAGCAAGTATGGTGGGTCTGACACACCGGTGTCAATGTGTTCTTTTTTCCATTTCCAGGAGTGTATTATACTAGAACTCACATATGATTACATTTTCACGCAATTTGGGTGCATAGATCCTGAGAAATCAGTACCCAGAACAACCACCTCCGGTCGTAATAACGGCATTGATACGCCTGGGCATTGAGTCAAACAGAGCTTGGATGGCGTGTACAGGTACAGCTGACCATGCAGCTTCAACACGATCATCAGGATTAGTGACTGGCGTATTGTGACGAGCCAGTTGATCGGCCACCATTGACCAGATGTTTTCAGTTGGTCAGAGATCCGGAGAATGTGCTGGCCAGGGCAGCAATCGAACATTTTCTGTAAAAATGGCCCGTAGAGGACCTGCAACAAGCGGTCGTGCATTATCCTGCTGAAATGTAGGGTTTCGCAGGAATCGAATGAAGGGTAGAGCCACGGGTCATAACACATCTGAAATGTAGCGTCCACTGTTCAAAGTGCCGTCAATGCGAACAAGAGGTGGCAGAGACGTGTAACCAATGGCACCCCATACCATCACGCCGGGTGAAACACCAATATGGCGATGACGAATACACGCTTCCAACGTGCGTTCACCGCGATGTCGCCAAACACGGATGCGACCATCATGATGCTGTAGACAGAACCTGGATTCATCCGAAAAAATGACGTTTTTCCATTCGTGCATCCAGGTTCGTCGTTGAGTACAGCATTTCAGGCGCTCCTGTCTGTGATGCAGCGTCAAGGGTAACCGCAGCCATGGTCTCCGAGCTGACAGTCCATGCTGCTGCAAACGTCGTCGACTGTTCGTGCAGGTGGTTGTTGTCTTGCAAACGTTTCCATCTGTTGACTCAGGGATCGAGACGTGGCTGCACCATTCGTTACAGGCCGGCCGGAGTGGCCGAGCGGTTAAAGGCGCTACAGTCTGGAACCGCGCGACCGCTACGGTCACAGGTTCGAATCCTGCCTCGGGCATGGATGTGTGTGATGTCCTTAGGTTAGTTAGGTTTAAGTAGTTCTAAGTTCTAGGGGACTTATGACGACAACAGTTGAGTCCCATAGTGCTCAGAGCCATTTGAACCATTTGAACCATTCGTTACAGCCATGCGGATAAGATGCCTGTCATCTCGACTGCTAGTGATACGAGGCCGTTGGGATCCAGCACGGCGTTCCGTATTACCCTCCTGAACCCACCGTTTCCATATTCTGCTAACAGTCATTGGATCTCGACCAACGCGAGCAGCAATGTCGCGATACGATAAACCGCAATCGCGATAAGCTACAATCCGACCTTTATCAAAGTCCGAAACGTGATGGTACGCATTTTTCCTCCTTACACGAGGTATCACAACAACGTTTCACCAGGCAACGCCGGTCAACTACTGTTTGTGTATGAGAAATCGGTTGTCAGCTTTCCTCATGTCAGCACGTTGTAGGTGTCGCAACCGGCGCCAACCTTGTGTGAATGCACTGAAAAGCTAATCATTTGCCTATCACAGCATCTTCTTCCTGTCGGTTAAATTTCGCGTCAGTAGCACGTCATCTTCGTGGTGTAGCAATTTTAATGGTCAGTAGTGTACTTTGCATCTTGAGTTATTGCGATACAGAGCAGTGTTTTCTAGTGGTGACTTGTTAGAACAATTTTCAATAGTCAAACGACTGTACCAAGGATCGATTAGAGGACCTACTAGACAGCTGCATTATGTGGGTTGCATGCGAATCAGGCGAAATGCAATTCAGGTCGTTCGGATGCTTTTGAGCATGACTATACATAATCACGAGATCATACATATACAAAATCCTCCACCGGCCAACACTTTCGCAATTATGAACGGCTGTAGAGGTAGTATGGCTCAGTATATCCGCAGGGAACTTCCAACGACGTGTTGTGTCCATGCCATGTCGAGCTGCCGCAACACGCCGGGCTGAAGGAGGTCCGACACGAGATTAGGACGTGTCCCATGACCTTTGGTACCTCAGTGTCAAAGAGCAAGTTTTCCTGGTTACACTAAGCGAAGGTGTCTTTAGTGATTTCGACCCGGCTGCTCTGCGATGCAAACTTTTTCTTTTCGATGAGGCAGTGACCGTACTGACGAACTGTTGTTCAAATGCGCCTTGTTTATTAGGTGAGCGAGTGATTTCAGAAGTAGAGCACGCGGACGCTGCATCTTGTGTCTCCAGTCTTATCTAGTGCCGGCTGCAGCCTCATGTTGTCAGCTGAGCTCGATACCGCCTGCTCTACGTGATTATTGTTATCTAGTGCGGCAAACCTTGTGATCTCAGCTCGCCAGGTCAGTTGCTTTCACTTCACTGTGTATAACTAATTTAATCATCTGGCTCGCAGCCTGCCGCGCACCTTTCCACGTAGCTGTTTTGTTGGTTTGGGTCTATTGTACCTTAAGAGAAACTATACAGTGCGTGTGGCTGTGATGTCGATGTGCATGTGTGCGTGTAGTGTTGCGTGTCGCATTGTGTTGAGACAATGGGAAAAACTGGAAATAGTGAAGCCCATTGCCAGCACATTGTCTGCCCTTCTCACAAGAAACCCCTTGAGCGTGAAATCACAAGCAAACTGGTGTTCGCGCGTTTCAAGGGTGCTCGATACAATTTACAGTATGTACTACGCTGTGCACATCAGTTTCCGCGCGACATAGATTACAATGATTTAGAGGGAAGCAGTGGATGATTTCATAACTTCAAACATTCCTTAGTAAGGCTTATCTGAAAGTGTTGTATTAAGAGTTATGAGAAATATTTGCTGCTAAGACTCACAACGTGCATCAGGAGGCCGAAACAAAGTGAGTGTCCGGGATGTGCAGAGATCATCTTCTATGGGACGTATGTATTACACTTCACCAAATGGGCGTCATCGACATTCAAGAAATGTTCAAAATAAACCACTGATGGAATGTGAGGACATGCCACCGAAAGAGAAATAATCTATCGTGAAGCCTATCGTCAAACTGGCTATCCTTTAAGGCATAGCTGTAGATAGTGCCATAATATGTTTTATAGGCACGGAGAAAAACAAACATCCAGAGGCTGTATTTGTCCATTGGTTCCAGGTGGTATGAACTAAAATGTCACACACTTTTCAGGAGGGATAGTTTGCTCTAAAGGAATATGATTTTTATACGCAGACCAGAAATCCAAGCAAAAGCAAGTTATTGCCACCAATAGAGCAAAAGCAAAGTTTATATCACAGCTGTAGTTCTCTTAGCCCGTTTTCGCACTCTTGCTTGCTGTGACGTAAATATTCTCTACTGCTTTTTCAAGATCACGCGCACGGGAAAGAATCGTAAGGGGGCATAGCACCTACAACTTCTCGCTGCACTGTAAATAACTTTACAGCCAATTTACCATCCAGATTAACAGTTGGCATAATTGTATACGAATGCGTGAAGACATGATGTTAGTTGATCTTGATACAACTCTCTTGGTATCTCCGATTTCCAGGATTCCTTTCATATACATTTCCTCTTGAAATTCCTCTTTACTGAACGATGGGACGAGTTTGTTTACCTCATCTACAAATTATCGGGCCGATTCCGCTGTTTTCAAATGGTTCAAATGGCTCTGAGCACTATGGCACTTCACCTCTGAGGTCATCAGCCCCTAGACCTTAGAACTACTTAAACCTAACTAACTTAAGGACATCACACACATCCATGCCCGAGGCAGGATTCGAACCTGCGACCGTAGCAGTCGCGCGGTAACGGACTGAAGGGCCTAGAACCGCTCGGCCACCGCGGCTGGCCCTGCAGTTTTCTGTGCGTCGTCAAGTCGACGGTTTGTTTGAAATTTCGTTATCTTACGTCTTCCAATACTGTAGCAATGTTTGAAGTTATGCAATCATCCAATACGTTCCTCCAAGTCATTGTAATCTATGTCGCGCGAAAATTGATGTGCGTAGCGTAGTACGACACTATCATGCACATACTGTAAACTGTATCGAGCATCCTTGAAACAGTTTTTGTAACAAGTGTGCCGTGTTCTCTCTTGAATATCCCTAGTTTTTCTTGTGCACCACACGATCGTATTGCTGCTGGCCGGCCGCGGTGGCCGTGCGTTTCTGGCGCTGCAGTCTGGAACCGCGGGACTGCTACGGTCGCAGGTTCGAATCCTGCCTCGGGCATGGGTGTGTGTGATGTCCTTAGGTTAGTTAGGTTTAATTAGTTCTAAGTTCTAGGGGACTTATGACCTAAGATGTTGAGTCCCATAGTGCTCAGAGCCATTTGAACCATTTGAACCATTGCTGCTGTCTTATTCGAAATCCGTTCATATTTTTTTTCTTTTTTTTAATATGCTGCGGATGAGTTTCCATGTATGTAATTATATTTAGTACCCGCTTCTTGGAAAACGATCGTCCTTTACAACGTTTCACTGGAGAGAGGATTTGTGGCTACCTGTCCGACAAGGATGGTGAAATACTTGGCTCGATACCCATTTCAATGTCGCTTTTACTTGTTAAGCACGTATCGTCATCATTGTACTCCTCACGTACTGTAAACTGTCCGCACAGTCGAGCGTATACCTTCCACTGACCCATCTTGCAGAAACGCTAATATTTCATCTTTATCACTCTGCAAACTTCCTTGGGTTCCACTCTGACGAAATGTCAACTTCGGCAGCTGTTGTTGTAGATATAATGCAATGTTTGATTTGTATATCGTTACCATTGCTCTGCTTTGTATCTACACCAGTAGCACTGTAGCAGTTTGTGAGTAACTCATCGACTAAGCAGTTCAACTACGCTTCGTGGCCTCATGCTGTGCTCACCATTGGATACATCCGGTCCTGCCGCCTGTTTACATTAACAGCTAAGACTGCGGTTGCATGCCAGGGCGTCCAATACCGTAACCATCATTGCCCTTTTGCGGCCTCGCACTCAAGAGTTTCCTTGTCAGGCAGAACCAAGAGGACCACCGAGCATTGTTTCCCGATCCGGCGAAAGCATCATCATCAACGGTTTCTCATGCCCTCACTTCGTAAGACACTGCGGAGAGGTTTGGAATATGATCCAGGACTTTGGCATGTACAGTGCTGAACAAAGGAAACTCCATCTACATGCGTACTCTGCAAACGACGGCGAAGTGAATGGAAGAGGGTACTTCCGGGTGCACCACATATTAGGTCTGCTCCTGTTCCATTCATGAATGAAGCAGGGGAGGAAGAGTATAAGTGCGTCTGTGAGCGCTGCAATTACTCAAATCTTGTCTTTACTGTCTCTACGGTAGTGATGTGTACGGGATTGTAATACTGAAAGACGTGCCCTTCATTCACCATTGAGTGCTCGTATTTCATATTTCTAATCCCAGCATTCTGGTACTCGGTAAAATAATAATTCAGGTAATATTAATAATTTCTATGGATTGCCTGATTTATTTGACGATTTTTACAAGTTATCTCACACTGATCTGTGAGAGGAGATTGGCGCTAGAAATTTTCTTTATTTATGGGCGAGGGCAGCAGTCTTCCTAGCAGCCATGATGGCTTCCCATCCCTTTTCCCATCGCCAGGGTAGCGCGTGGTGTCGTTTGAACATTCAGTAGTGGCCAAAGTTTCTCCTGTTCTCAGTTCCCCAACCTGCCTTACCAACCTTGTAAACGCTAATTCTGCTCAATTTTAACGTCGCTCTATGATTGGCCAGTTCAGGTGCGCGCCCGTATTTCGCGCCAACCGCCCTCCGCGGATGGGTGGTGGACAAAGGGGCGGTAGTTCAGTTCTAGTGTGGACGTGCCGGAGACCGGAGGTGCCGCTTCCAGGAGATGAAGTTCGGCAAGCATGAGCGCCGAAGTGCACTGTAGATTCGCGCCCTGCGACCCAGAGGGTACCTGGTAGGTCATTGTGAATAGTTTCGCGTCTTGCGGGTTTTATTGCTTTAGTACGGGAGGCTACCGAGCGATTTACGCACGGTAGCATCTTCTTAGTCTTTAGGTAATTCCTGGCGGTGGTCGTTGCACGCCTGCAACCCCTTCCTTTACTAAATGGGATTCTATTTGATAATACGGCGATCTTTACTAAAATTCCTTTCCTCCTGCTATCGTGGCGTGTTATGAACGTACGTTGGGGTAGGCTGCTGAACTCGAATCTTTCTTCCCCCCCCCCCCCCCCACCCCCATTTGGTTATATTATTGTTCGATTCTCAACTGTTTAATAAATGAGTTTGTTAATCTTACATTCTGTCTCTTTCCTTACGTGAACTCACTCCTAGTGTAACAGAATGATGCGGAAGGAAAACGGTTGCTGTAAGGTCGTGCAGGTTCAAATGGTTCAAATGGCTCTGAGCACTATGGGACTTAAACATCTATGGTCATCAGTCCCCTAGAACTTAGAACTACTTAAACCTAACTATCCTAAGGACATCACACAACACCCAGCCATCACGAGGCAGAGAAAATCCCTGACCCCGCCGTGAATCGAACCCGGGAACCCGGGCATGGGAAGCGAGAACGCTACCGCACGACCACGAGATGCGGGCGGTCGTGCAGGTCTCGCGCCACTAACGATAGATCGTATAAAGATCCAATATCGCGCGCCTGGCACGACCATGGCACCGATAACAGTAGTAATCATGTTCAACTGTTCCCCATTGATAAACTGGGGAGTGTTCACGGCTCGGTGTTTATTTATTTAGCTTATGGCATAAAACACATCATATAGAAAAGACATAAAAATCATAAGACACAGAAATAAAGAGTAGTCACAGTATGTAACATATAATTGTAGATATAAAAGTGTCTAAAAAAAGTGTATATAACAAACAAAAGTTCACAAACAAACATCCAGATTTGTGACATAGTCTATTGCACTTTCAGTCGCGGTCAGAAACTCATTGGGGTCTCCTGCAAAACGTCTAAGAGGGCAATCTTCCACGATGTGACGAATCGTCTGCCGGTCCGCACCGCAGTCACATCTCGGGGTGGTGATTTTACCCCACCTATGGAGGCTGTCTGCACATCTGCCGTTATTTGTCCGAATTCGATTCAGGGTCGTCCAAGTTTTCCTTGGCAAATTGAATCCTGGTGGTTGGACATTGATGCATGGCATATTCTGCAGGTCTTGGGGCACAGATTCTCTCCACCGCATTTTCCAGAGGTTGCCATAATCCGGGTTGAGAGGATGCGTATTTTTTGCCTTTTTTAAGGAGGGGTGTCTTGAGCGCAATCTGTTCATCTCCAGGGCAGGAACATCCTTATGGATTGGCAGTTTCTCGTTGTTCAGCAGTTTTCCATACTCGCGTATGAGAGCGTTCTCTCTGCGCAGGTCCGGTGGGGGAATGTTGCTCAGTATAGGTAGCCAGTGTAAAGGCGATGGCTTTATTGTTCCTGATATCATCCTCACTGTGTAGTTTAGTTGAGCATCGATCAAGCCTGTGTGTTTACTGTTTAGCCATACCGGTGCAGCATATTCTGCTGTTGTGTAGACAAGTCCCAGAGCCGAAGATCTCAGTACAGCCGCGGAAGAGCCCCACGTGGTCCCACATAGCTTCTGTATGATATTATTTCGAGTTTTAAGTTTTGCGGCTGTATTACGTAGGTGTTCCTTGAATGTTAGGGTTCTGTCAAAGGTGACGCCTAGATATCTGGGGTAATTTTTATGGTTTAGCTGCCTGTTTTCGAAATGAACGTTGAGCTTTCTTTTTGCTTGGGCATTGTCGAGGTGTGAGTACGTGAGCACTAAATCCACTTGATGTGGTGGAAGTAGTGCCCTCTGTTTTGCCTTGCTGGTTTAGACAAAAGAATCTCAAAAAATCACAGCCCCTACAGCAAGGAATAGTACCCCGAAAAATAAAACGAGCCACCGCTTTTAATATATTCGTAGTTTATCCACTTCAGGCTGCTTCTCGAAAATCTGTGAGTAGGCTTCCGCGGGGCAGTTATCGTCTGTCATCAAGAGTTCCCCAATTCAGGTTTTTCGGCGTCTCCTTTGCACTCTCCCGTGAATCAAACAAACTTCTGACCATTCGTATTGTCGTTCTTTGTTTACGTTGAAAGTGCCCTGTTCCATCCGCTATGTGCGGTGTCCTGTAACCTGCAAACAGTGAAATCTATACCCAGTGAGATTTGCACCCAGAAAAGGGTCGGGGAACGGTCCACTAATTCGCCCGCCCCAACTCCGCGACTTGGCCGGCACGTAGGAGGTCCCAGGGTCAGACCCGGACCGCCCGCCGTTAAGCCGTCGGCACACGGACCGTGCTGTAGAACGTGAACGTTGAGCGTGCCAAGTTCAACGTGCTGCTGAACGCTCAGGAACGATGCGACTTGCGCATACGACACGTGGGCCGCAACGTGGTATACGCGATCGCAACGCACTCTAGCGGCAGTTGAGTGATGTTTCCAGTTCGTAAATCACACTGTTTACTCAACGGGCGCGCGTAAAATTCCCACGTTAGCTCTATTAAAACGCACATTTACTCCATCGTCCACGAAAAGGAAGTACCATGTCCAATCAATAAGGACACAGGCTTATAAAAGTTCCATTACAAATAGTACGCTACAAATTTGGAATACTTCTCCACATAAGATAAACATTATTTCACCATTCCCAAATTTTAGTAAAACCCCAAGGTCAGTCTTACTTGATCACTCTTCCTACCCAGTAGCAGAATCTTTGCAACATGTCAATTACGAAGCGTAAAAGAAAAAGGAGCACACATCTTTACAGAAGTAGCGCAAGCTGTCCTGTAGATTAAGCCAATCGAACAGTCACCCCTCAAGAAAAAGGTGAACTTATATTTACATAACATCAAATATTATAGTATATATTTATATTAATCTAATATTAAAGTATCAGAACCTAATAAAAACGCGAATGTTAGGGGAAAGAAATTGGTAGCGTCAAGGGGCGAACCAGAACCTCAACTAACAGCTGTGTATAGGACAGTTACGCTAAACCAACATCAAACCGTCTGCATCTAAATCATATTGTGTTACGCCATGCTGAAAACCTTAATCGTAGATATGTTACTAATTGAAATTTAATTATAACAAATTGTACCAAGAACAATACGTTTTGGGTGCATCTTCAGTTTGCCGCTGCCTTCATTTCCTACTCTCAATACGCAAGTTACAGTAATTCTTTTGCCACGAATATGATGTTTCTCATTATTTTATTGGAACGAATCACACAGTTAACAATGGGTTTTCCAGTGGTTCTCAATTTGCTGGTGCTCAGAAACGGCATATATACATATAGGCTTGAAATGAATGCCAATATGGCACCTCACAACTCTGTACTGAAGGGAGACGGCGTGCTTGTGACGGTAGGTGGCGTTGTGCTCTCTCATTGGTCAATGCTCAGACGCACGCTCAGAACACCTGACTTGCCAGATATTGCTCTGCACGTTTGGAAAGACTGCCGAACATGCTGTTCCACGCTATGACGTCAGAAACCGGCACGCTCAACGCTCAACATTCGGATGCAGGGTCCGTGTGCCGACGGCTTTACGTACTGTCCTACGACAGCCTGTAATGGAGGCGGCCGTTGGAGCGCTGATAAGCAGAGGTGCAGATGCTTGAACAACAACTGTAACGTCTAAATTTTTACAGTCGGAAGTGATTATAATTTTTTTTTAATTTTCTGTTGGACACAGTATTTTTTACTTTGGACCAGGTCTTCATAAAGTGCGATGGAAAACATTACAACCCAATTTCAGATGTGTATTTTAAAAATCGTTTCTCTTCTAATTGTCAAGGCATACTTTAAAATCGATTATGGTCTACACTTGCGGATTAGCATATGCTGCATGTAATGTACATCAGATGCGTTGTCATTCCAACGAAAAGGCCATTTTGTGCGTATACAGGGAGAACGAGAACTCCACCGACAAAATGTCGGAGGCAGTCCAGGGATATCGTTTGATTTCTCACCCCTTGTAGCAGGATTGCACTGAAAATGTCTGCAAAACAGTGAAAATGTCGACAGTATGCGCTCTACGTCTTGTTTGGAAACAAACTTGTTCCATTGACTCGCGGTACTTGTTATTGACACTAGGGAGGCCTACTTTGCTCCTAGTCCTCAAGCTTGTAGTCAGTACTGGTCGTTTGAGTCACAGGTTGGTTTTTCTGACAGTCTTAGTTGTATGTTCACAGTGATACACAAAGTATGAATAGGTTTACTGATTAAGTATCCACCGATATGGATCACGTCTATGGGTTCACTCAATGCAATGAAAAAAACAACACCGTGACGATATGCTCAACCGTTCCTGCAGCGATGGCAACCACGTAGCAAAAATGTTCAAATGTGTGTGAAATCTTATGGGACTTAACTGCTAAGGTCATCAGTCCCTAAGCTTACACACTACTTAACCTAAATTATCCTAAGGACAAATACACACACCCATGCCCGAGGGAGGACTCGAACCTCCGCCGGGACCAGCCGCACAGTCCATGACTGTAGCGCCTCAGACCGCTTGGCTAATCCCGCGCGGCCACCACGTAGCAACAGTATGTGTTCTCTGCATAGACGGCCACGTATAACCGGATCCTTTCGTGTTATTATGTTTTGGTGATTGCATATTACAGGAGTTTACAATTTTCGTAAAGTGTTTTCACAGGAACAAAGGTAATTATGGTATAAAAGATAACTAAATCGTAATTACCTTATTGCTTCCGAACGCGCCACTACTAAAATACTCAGAAAACATCTCTCAACGAACTCCGGAATGTTGTCTGTGGAGTGCTGGTTCATTCTGTTTGGAATGCGTTATACGAGTACATGACATCTCCCAATCCTAGTGTTACGTGTGCTCGACCTCAAAATGTGACTTTAAAAAATAAAAACAATTTTCTTTATAACAATTATTCTATATTTACATCCATACTGGGCAAAACACTGTGAAGACCATGGCAGAGGGTAGTTTCTCTTTTTAGTTCAATGTTACCTGTTAGTCTAATTTGGTATGGGTCCCAGCAATATTCTAGGATGGGTCGCACGAGTGTTTTGTATGCAGTATCCTTTGTACGAGTATATGATTGTATTTGCCCAGTATGCTACCAATGAACCGAAGTCTGCCTCTTGCCTGACCTAAGACTGAGACTATGTGAAGGGCTTATTTCAGTAGTGGTACAAGTCCATTTTTGTTCATTCTCAGATACAGAGTCCTAAAGTTAAATGAGCGCTGAAAAATCTGCAGTTGAGATACCAGAAATATTCAAGCATATGATTTCTTGCTAGAGATGAACCTTTCTTTCTGTTTGTTTGGATCATTAATTTCAGAAGCATTATAGACAGAAAAGTGGAGGTAATGGACTTGTACCACTATTGAAATAAGCCCTTCATGTGATGATTCTATTTAATATCCCTACAAGACGTTACGCCTAGGTATTTGTACGAGTAAGTCGATTCCAACTGTGACTAGTCTATATTGTAGTCATAGGACAGAGAGTTTTTGTTTTGTGAAGTGCACAATTTTACATTTCTGAACATTTCAAGCAAGTTGTCAATCTTTTCACCACTTTGAAACCTAATCAAGGTCTAACTGACCATTTCTGCATCTCTTTTCAGACATTACCTCATTATAGATAACTATATCATCTGCGGATATAGTTTGCAAGGTCACTACTGCACAACATTAACAACGGGTCCCAACATACTTACCTGGGGAACAGTCGAAGTTGTAGGTCTATTGATGACTCTCATCCTAGATAACTTTCTGTGTCCTCCCTACCAAAAAATCCTCAATCGAGTCATAAATTTCGCTTGATACTCCATACGGTCGTACTTTTGACAGTAAACCTTGATGTAGTACTGAGTCAAATGCTTTTCGGAAATAGATAACTACTGCCTCTACCTGTCCGTCTTGATACGTGGCTTTCAGGTACGAGTTGGGTTACACATGGCCGATGTTTTCGGAATCCATGCTGTTTGGCATCGATGAGCTACGACACTACGTTTGAGCTCAGAATGTGCTCTAAGATTCTACAACAAACGAATCTCAAGGATATTAGACTTTAATTTTGTGGTGGCCTATTGTTACTGTTCTTGTAGGTGGGTGTGACCCGCACTTTATTCTTATCAGTGGTCATCGATTTTGCTCGAGGGATCTGTGATGGATATTGCTTAAAATGGGACGAACTCAGACGGAAATGTGGTAAAGAATCTGATAAAGATTCAATCGGGTGCTTAGGCTTTGCTAAGTTTTAGCTGATTCTCAACATCACTTCTCTCTAAAATTGTGCGAGATCTATTTACAAGCGATAGCCGTGTATAATTCTGCATATCATTGTCGTTATCGCGAAGTGGAACCTACATGAGCATTATAAAGCTGTGTATTAAATAAGATACACTTTAAAGAACAAAACATCCATAAAACTTTGATAACATCATAACAAAAGAACACACATTTTTTTGGGTGGCAAACGATAACGATTTTTAATTTAAGGACAGATTATGCATGCTAATGTTACGGATGACAGTCCTACTAA
Organism: Schistocerca serialis cubense; assembly: GCF_023864345.2. NCBI lineage: Eukaryota > Metazoa > Arthropoda > Insecta > Orthoptera > Acrididae > Schistocerca > Schistocerca serialis. The sequence continues at coordinate 103,841,736 of NC_064643.1, read as the reverse complement.
ACTGGAGAATACGAAGTAAATAGTCCAGAATTCTTATAAAGAACAACTGCCTACATGAGTAACTTACAAGTAGATATATTCGGTGTAGCAAAGCAGCTTAAAGCACTTAATAAAGGCGTGTCTTCCGCCCGAGATTGTATATCAGTCAGGTGCCTTTCACAGTACGCTGATTCAATAGCTCGTCGAAAGATCCGTACTAAGGACAGGAAAGCAGCACAAGTTACACCAATACCCAAGAAAGAAACAGCTATAATCCGCTGAGTTACGGACTCATAGTCTATCAGCAACGTCAATTTGTAGCAGGATTTTGGGACATACACTGTGTTCGAACATTATGAATTACCGCTAAGTAAACAATTTATTGATAAACAACCAACACGGATTCAGAAAATATCGTCCTTGTGAAACACAACTGGCTCTTTATGCTCCCAAGGTAATGTCAAACTGATTGCATATTTTTAGGTTTTCAGAAAGCTTTTGACACAAGTTCCTCACAAAGGACACAGTTCGTTGTAACTGATGGAAAGTCGTCGAGTGAAAAAGAAGTAATATCTGGCGTTCATCAAGAACGCCATCTGTTTTTCCTAATTCGTATTAATGATTTAGGAGACAATCTGAGAAGCCATCTTAGATTGTTTGCAGACTATGCTGTCATTCACGGTCTAGTAAAGTCATCAGCAAATCGAAATCAGTTGCAAGATGATTTAGGCGAAATATTTGTATGCTGCGAAAAATGGCAATTAGCCACATGTGTACTAAAAGGAATCCTTTAAATTTCGGTTACACAATAAGAGCTGCGAACAACTGAATTTCATTGGTAGAACACTTAGATGTAACTGATCCACTAACTAGGCTTGCCCGTCCTCTACTAGAGTACTTCTGTGTGATATGGGATATTTACCAGATAGGATTAATGGTGGACATCGAAAAAGTTCAAAGAATGGTAGCTCGTTTAGTAGAATCGCGAGATTGGGGAGAGAATGTCAACGGATTATGATAGGCGAGTTGGGCTGCAACCATTAAAACAAAGACGTTCTTCGTTGCGGCGAGATCTAGTCACAAAGAGAGTGATCATATAGATGTAGATGTAGACATGCTTCATAAAAGAAAGAAAAGTACTGTAGTACATAAACTTTAAAACAAATACAACCAGTGCCACACGCATATGTAAGAGGCAATATTGTAGAACGTTATGTAGACAATTGCTCTTCTCCTGGCAGTAAGACACTTTGTTTACGTTATTCATTTGCAAGGCGGCGTCGACGTGGTTTGGACGGGGTTACACAGCACCCTACTCCGGGCGAAAGGAGGGAGTGGGCGAGTACACAGGGCGCAAATTGGCCGTAAACAGCGAGCAGGTAGTTTCCAGGTATAATGGGCGCAAATTGCACAGATTCCTGGTTGCATGCAAATTTCACTAAGTGCACTTTCCATATATCCGGTATGTGCGCCGTGCATTCGAGCAATGTTTCAGTACAGATCGCACGATTGTTTATTAAGCAGTCTCCTTTGTAGATTGATTGCCTTTTCCCAGTATCCTAGCAATGAACTGAAATTTGCCAACTGTTCCACCAACGGTTGAGCGTATGTGGTCACAACTTTTGATTATGCCCACAAACTGCTACAGCCGGGTATTTGTGAGAGATGACTGATTCCAATCGTTTACTCATTGATATTACTGTTAGAAGATACTACGTTTTTTTCGTTTAGTGACGTGCACAATTATACATTTCTGAACATTTAAAGCAAGTTGTCAATCTTTCCACCTCTTTGAAATCTTATTAAGATCTCACTGAATATTTGCGTAGCTATTTCATGGTCGTATATTATGACGTTTCTGGAGACAGAAAAATCTCGTTTTAGGAAACAACACAGGTTCTGAAAGTAACAATCATGTGAAACTCAGCTCGCTCTTTTCGTTCACGAGTTCCTGAAAGCAGTAGATACGGGCGTCCAGGTAGATGCTGTGTTCCTCGACTTTCGAAACGCGTTCGATACATTTCCGCACTGAATGAACCAAAATACGAGAGTAACGAATATCAGACCAACTGCATCATTGGACTGAAGAGTTTCAAGCAAACAGAAACATTCTCAAAGTAGAGAAATCTTCAGCTGTAAAAGTAAATTAGGGAGCGCCACAAGGGAGTGTTGTGGAACCTCTTTAAAAGAGGCGCGGCTTCTGCAGAAGATGCTCCGCGCCCAGACCAGATTACCGCGCAGAGACGAACGAAAACATCGGCGCAGAAGAAGAGTTTGTGAAGGAAAAGAGGCTTATTTTTGTAAACGAAATGGCTAATACTTTGGAATTAGTGTTGGTCTTATACAATATTGTTCATCACGTACAGCAATTCAACAAAGCCTACCGCAAGACGGGTGCTACGTCAGTTGACTGCTGCGTTGAGGAATGGTTCCGTCGACCCCTGTAAGAAAGGTAATGGCTTTCTGGACAGAGCGTAACATTTTTAATAATATCCTGAATCGGATATATCGATATTTAAAAGATATCATTACCGGCTCTCGATATATTGGAAAGAATTACCGATATATCGATGGGAAAGTATCGATGCACAAGGCAAAAAAAAAGAACTACTCCACATTGTACGAGGTGCATTCAAGTTCAAAGGCCTCCGATTTTTTTTCTAATTAACTACTCACCCGAAATCGATGAAACTGGCGTTACTTCTCGACGTAATCGCCCTGCAGACGTACACATTTTTCACAACGCTGACGCCATGATTCCATGGCAGCGGCGAAGGCTTCTTTAGGAGTCTGTTTTGACCACTGGAAAATCGCTGAGGCAGTAGCAGCACGGCTGGTGAATGTGCGGCCACGGAGAGTGTCTTTCATTGTTGCAAAAAGCCAAAAGTCACTAGGAGCCAGGTCAGGTGAGTAGGGAGCATGAGGAATCACTTCAAAGTTGTTATCACGAAGAAACTGTTGCGTAACGTTAGCTCGATATGCGGGTGCGTTGTCTTGGTGAAACAGCACACGCGCAGCCCTTCCCAGACGTTTTTGTTGCAGTGCAGGAAGGAATTTGTTCTTCAAAACATTTTCGTAGGATGTACCTGTTACCGTAGTGCCCTTTGGAACGCAATGGGTAAGGATTACGCCCTCGCTGTCCCAGAACATGGACACCATCATTTTTTCAGCACTGGCGGTTACCCGAAATTTCTTTGGTGGCGGTGAATCTGTGTACTTCCATTGAGCTGACTGACGCTTTGTTTCTGGATTGAAAAATGACATCCACGTCTCATCCATTGTCACAACTGACGAAAAGAAAGTCACATTCACGCTGTCGTTGCGCGTCAACATTACTTGGCAACATGCCACACGGGCAGCTGTGTGGTCGTCCGTCAGCATTCGTGGCACCCACCTGGATGACACTTTTCGCATTTTCAGGTCGTCATGCAGCATTGTGTGCACAGAACCCACAGAAATGCCAACTCTGGAGGCGATCTGTTCAACAGTCATTCGGCGATCCCCCGAAACAAATCTCTCCACTTTCTCGATTGTGTCGTCAGACCGGCTTGTGCGAGCCCGAGGTTGTTTCGGTTTGTTGTCACACGATGTGCTGCCTTCATTAAACTGTCGCACCCACGAACGCACTTTCGACACATCCATAACTCCATCACCACATGTCTCCTTCAACTGTCGATGAATTTCAATTGGTTTCACACCACGCAAATTCAGAAAACGAACGATTGCATGCTGTTCAAGTAAGGAAAACGTCGCCATTTTAAGTATTTAAAACAGTTCTCATTCTCGCCGCTGGCGGTAAAATTCCATCTGCTGTACGGTGCTGCCATCTCTGGGACGTATTGACAATGAACGCGGCCTCATTTTAAAACAATGCGCATGTTTCTATCTCTTTCCAGTCTGGAGAAAAAAAATCGGAGGCCTTAGAACTTGAATGCACCTCGTAAATATGCTGCCGTTTTTAGAGCTGTATATTTAAGTATTGATTTATTATTACATTTTCTGTTGATCAACAAGCTAGCAACCTGCTTATCCGCCTTAGAGCAAAATTGATAGGAAAACGATTCAAGTTCACGCTTGGCGCTAACCACTTTGGTAACATTCGTAATTGCTTGTCAGTGGCGTAATAAAAGGTGTCGCATGGGTGCGTTGTTCGGTTTCGTCTCAGATCGGATTTGTCTGGAACACTTTCCCTGGTTTTTCATTTCTACAAACGCCATCGGCATAGCAGATGCAAATGCAAAATTGCGTGGTGCAGCTGAAAGTCAGCATTTCCCTTCACGCGTCTCCGCCCACTGCAAAGACCAATCTTATCATTTCGATTTTTGTTCATCAGTTTCAGCAAATGTTTTGGAAGAGTATCGATGTGAAGAAATAGCTCACTAGTTGCGCTAAAAATGTGGCTGGTGTGATACTTCTTCACACCGGAAATCTTGTTATCCCATTCACACCGCCACCTTACAGTGCCATCGGACTTCTTCTCTGCCATCTATACTTGCTTCGCACAGTCAAAGAGGAAGACCGGAAGTGATGAATGCTCAAAAGATAGTGAGACTCCTTCACACAGTGAAAGAAAGATTATGTTCAACTACAACTTCAAAAGAACAGCACCAAATATTTATCGAACATTGCGGAAAAATATAGTATAAAATATAAATATCGGCACTCGGTATTGCCATTTTGATATCGATATAACGGTGACGAAATATCGCCGATATATATAGACACTTTTTGAAACAGTATCGATACATCGGCATTTTATCAACAGACCTAGGCAGAACTGCTACAGCAGATGAAACCTAGGTGCACTTGCAACCGGAACTAAATTACTTTTGTCTCAGGTGTTTTGTTTGCAATACGACAATGATGGTCCCATTCTGCCCAATCAAACGTAGCAGCAATAGAGGATATGAAATCTGAATTTCTCGACCACCCGTCTTGTACACAAGACCTCGCCCCGAAAGACTTACACGTGTTCCGATGACTCAAATAAGTGCAGGGACGCAATGGTTTCAGAACGAGGAAGAGAAGCAAGCCGCAGTGCGTGAGTGGCTGCATTCTCAACCAAAACAATTCTTCTCACGCGGTATCCTTGCACTCGGTTTCTGTGCGCTTTTGTTTCATTAATTATGTGTAACAAATTAAAATTTGTTATATGCGTGGAAAGAATATTTTTCATTTGCTTTTTTTCGGAGGGGGGGGGGGGGGAGTCGAAAAGTTCAGCTGGGGGCGCCGGATCATCTCAGAGCGGCTCTGCTACGTCTGAAAATGGTACATCTGCAATTTATCTGTGTTGCCTCATTACCTTAATCGGTATGTTTCAAAACGCCGGGCATAAAAGCGGACTCTTCCGTGAATTTTATCTCGAGTTCTATTTATGTTAGGAAGGTAGGGTCAAGTGTCATGGACAGCCCTTGGACCAGGGATCGTTTTTATACCCAACACAAGAATCCTCACTGTGCTACGGCACAAGGTCAAAGTATAACTATTACACACTTCTACCTGCTTAGACAAATGAAGCAAATCGGTTCGTCCTCTTTCCGTTTGATGTGGTCTACGATGGACCTTAAGGCGCTAATGGAGGCACCATTAGTTCATGGATGGTTCTTTGGAAAAACACTCAAAAATGTTTCTCCGTACTATTTTTTCGTACCAAAACCGAGCCACAGATTCCAAGACGGCTAAGTACAGCAACTGGCTGAAATTTCTGCCATATTTTCCTAAGATGCCAATCTCGAATGACCTTGGAAATTTTCTGGTATCTTTGTTCATTTCTGAGATGCAAAGTTTCAAAGTAGCCCTATTTCTATACGTAAAATACAAATACAAAATCCTGTTTGAGCGAAGTCTAAATAATAAATAACAACAGCAAATTGCTCAAATTATTCTCTAGGCATTTATCTAAAAGTACCATCTTCCTGCTATTAAAAATCTTTATTAGTTCATTCGCCAATGAACTAACCTAAGAAAACACTGACCAAGGCTTTTTTTACCATTTTTTCGTACCAAACCTGAGCCGTGTATTTCAAGACGATTATGCCTTGCAAATGTCCGCCGCTCGTGGTCTCTCGCTAGAGTTCTCGCTTCCCTAGCACGAGGTCCCGGGTTCGATTCCCGGCGTATTCTCTGGCCGGGGTGGCCGCGAGCGGTTGTAGGTGCTACAGTCTGGAACCGCGCGACCACTACGTTCGCAGGTACGAATCCTGCCTCGGGCATGGATGTGTGTGCTCAGAGCCATTTGAACCACTTTTTTTTCCGGCGGCTTCAGGAATTTTCAAGTGCCGCGAGATGACTGGGTGTTGTTGTGTCGTCTTCTTCATCATCATCATTCATTCCCACTACGGTCGGAGGAAGGCAACGGAGCCATACATTCGTAGCTCCAAAATGTACAGGCGTCTTTCCTGGGAAAAAGTTTGTGTGACTGTGAAGATTTTAAAGACCCGCTAACATCAATAACATTAGAGGCGAACCGGCCAAAGTGGCCGTCCGGTTCTAGGCGCTGCAGTCCGGAACCGCAAGACCGCTACGATCGCAGGTTCGAATACTGCCTCGTGCATGGATGTGTGTGATGTCCTTAGGTTAGTTAGGTTTAAGTAGTTCTAAGTTCTAGGGGACTGATGACCACAGATGTTAAGTCCCATGCCGGCCGAAGTGGCCGTGCGGTTCTGGCGCTGCAGTCTGGAACCGCGAGACCGCTACGGTCGCAGGTTCGAATCCTGCCTCGGGCATGGATGTGTGTGATGTCCTTAGGTTAGTTAGGTTTAACTAGTTCTAAGTTCTAAAGGACTAATGACCTCAGAAGTTGAGTCCCATAGTGCTCAGAGCCATCTGAACCATTTGAACTGGTTTGATGCAGCTCTCCGTGTTACTCTATCCTCTGTAAGCCTTTTCATCTCCGAGTCACTACTGCAACCTACATCCCTCTGAATCTGCTTCCTGTATTCATCTCTGGGTCTCCCTCTACTATTTTTACCCCCCACGCTCCCTTCAGACCTAAATTGGTGATCCGTTGATGCCTCAGAATGTGTCCTGACAACCGATTCCTTCCATTAGTCAGGATGTACTGCAATCTTCGCTTCTCCCCAATTCTGGTCAGTGCCTCCTCATTAATTATGTGATCTACCCATCTAATCTTCAGCATTCTTTTGTAGCACCACATTTCTAAAGCTTCTATTCTCTTCTTGTGGAAACTGTCTATCGTCCATGTTTCGTTTCTATACATGGCAACACTCCATACAAATACTTTCAGAAAGGACTTCCTGACACTTATATCTATACTCGATGCCAAGAAATTTCTCTTCTTCAGAAACGTTTTTCTTGTCATTGCTAGTCTACATTTTATATCCTCCCCACTTCGACCCTCATCATTTATTTTGCTTCCCCTTACATTATCCTCGTTTTGCTTTTGTTGATGTGCATGTTATATCCTCCTTTCAAGGTATTGTCCATTTCGTTCAACCGCTCATCCAAGTCCTTTGCTGTCTCTGACAGAATTACAATGTCATCGGCAAACCTCAAAGTTTTTATTTCTTCTCCCTGGACTTCAATTCGAATTCCAAATTTTTCATTTGTTTCCTTTACTGCTTACCCAATATACAGATTGAGTGACATCGGAGATAGGATACGACCCTGTCTCACTCCCTTCTCAACTACTGCTTCTCTTTCGTACCCCTTGACTCTTTATAACTGTACAAATTGTAAATAGTTTTTCGCTCCCTGTATTTTACCCCTGCCACCTTTAGAATTTGAAATAAAACATTCCAGTCAACATTGTCAATGCTTTTCTTTAAGTCTACAAATGCTATAAGCGTAGTTTTGCCTTGTGTAGTTATAATACCCTTAAATCTTAAAAGCTGCTAAACAGGACACTACACTTATTTAGGTAACTGCACACAGGTTTTACACTCAGTTGTTCACGCTCCCATACTTCTGGGATGGATGAATTTGATTCAGCAAATCTTAGCTACCCTTTAAGTTTAAGAAGTGATAGAATTATATACAACTGTATTTCAAATTAAGTTTCACCATGTGACATTACAGCCTTTATCACTGCGATTTTTAACATGTAAAAGTTTTTTTTCTGTATTCGCGTCAGTATGTGCGAACTCTTAACATATACCAATGAATGTTGTAACTAGATATCTCTGCCGCGCTCCTGAAAAGCGCAGAATATCACACGATAGCTATAAACTGTTATACGCTGCTATCGATCAGTAAAAAAAACGATGCACCTATGTTTCAAAATAACAATTGCCAATTTTTACTTCTGCAGGGAGCCGCGCCGCTCTCTAGCTGTTCTTCTGTGAATGTGTTGCGAGTCGGACGCAAAAGTATTGTGCTCCATACTGATATAATCATTTTATTGTAAATTTAAGAGTTTAAGTGATTAAAAAATATATGTAGCCACAAACAAGCGAGAATGTATATCATGAAAATTCGCTCCACCGCCACAATGGGTGGCCGTGTTAACGTAAGTTTCCGTTTCATAATATAATACTTCAAGCCTTGAAGTTTATTTAATTTCAAAGAAAATCTCTCAACCTTATTTTCATTAATTATACTTGTGATAATCTTTCCTGTTCAAAAGATTTATGCAGCTTATGATCCAGCGTGTGTTCTGTCGGAACAGGAGGCTGTCGTGACGACATCGTTATAGTATTTATTCCAAGTTCTTTCAGTTCCTTTTATATGTTCGTACAAATCCCATTAGTTGGTCCCTTAGGTTTCCTTCATGTAACTTCTGTCTGTTTTCTCCGCGCGATCTTCCTCCGAAAAAAAATTTCTGTTCATTTTTTAGTAATTTTCGATATCGCGGATGAGAAAAGACAGCCGCCTCCTGCTCCGAACGGAACACCACGACTTTTCTAACGTCGGAGAGTCCGCACGAATTTTCCGCTAAAAGGTAATAGAATTTCTTAAAGCTGGATCAATTACACATGTTGCTGCTGTTCTCCGACAAATCTGGTGTGATTAATAGTAATTTATTCTGTCACGACAAAAAGAACCAATTTTATTTTTACCAAAGCAACAAAGCTTTCAGTTAAATTACTAAAAAAAAAAAATCATACCAGAACCATCAGTATTGCTTTCAAAGTCGCTACTTTCATTTGAGTTTTCTCAGGTGTCCATAACTTAGTCAAAGAAAAGACAACTCGACTGTTGTATTTGTACCGGGAAAACACTACACAAATTCTACAGTCTTAGAAATATTTTAATAATATGTACGACGAGGTGACAAAAGTCAACGTATACCTCCCAAAATCGTGTCGGACCTCCTATTGCCCAGAGTAGTGCAGCAGCTCGACGTGACATAGACTGAAGAAGTCGTTGGAAGTCCTCTGCAGAAATACCGAGCCACGCTGCCTCTATAGCCGTCCATAACTGCGAAAGTGTTGTCGGTGCAGGATGTTGTGCGTGAAGTGAGTTCTCTATTATGACCCATAAATGTCCGGCTGGATTCATCTCGGGTGATCTGGGTGGCCATATCATTTGCTCAAATTGTGCAGAAAGCTTTTTGAACCAGTCGTGAACAAATGTGGCCTGGCGACGTGGCGCATTGTCATCCATGAAAATTCAGTAGTTGTTTAGGAACATCAAGTCCATGGATGGCTGCAAAGGTGGCCGAAACATAACCAGTTGCAGTCAGTTATCGGTTCAGTTGGACCATCTGTATATGTGCAAATCGCTGTCCCTTGACTTTTGCCACCTCGGTATATGTTTGGGTGTGGAGTGCATTTGTATCCAACGCATATCTGTGGCAGTTTTTCCTGTGCTCGATTTTTCTGTTTCCTGAGATGTGACAAACTGCAGCATGGTAACACACTGTTGCAACAAGTCGTCATTATCAATTTTGAATTTCAGAAACGTTTGTAAGAGATTGGTAGCACTTTTGTAGTTCATCCCATGTAGATAGATAGTTAAAAGAACCCGTCCGTAGTCCAAAAAGGTATTAAAATGATCTGTCCATTGTCCAATGGACAGCCGAAGAAACTGGAACACCTGCCTAATAGTGTGTAACGAGTAGGCAGAAGTGCCGCGAGACAACGTGGCATAGACTCGACTAATGTCTGAAGTAGTGCTGGAGGGAATTGACACCATGAATCCTGCAGGACTGTCCATGAATCTGTAAGAGTACGAGGGGAAGGAGACTGAATAGCATGTTGCATGGACATGAATGGATACAGGTGATCAGACAGGATGCTTACGTGCGTGTCACGTGTCAGAGTCGTATCTAGACGTATCAGGGATCCCATATCACTCAAACTGCACACGCCTCACACCATTACAGAGCCTCCACCAGCTTGAACAACTCCCTGCTGACATGCAGGGTCCATGGTTTCGTGAGGTTGTCTCCATACCCGTACACGTCCATACGCTCGATATAATTTGAAACTAGACTCGTCCGACCAGGCAACATGTTTCCAGTCATCAACAGCCCAGTATCGGTGTTGACAGGCCCAGGCGAGGCGTAAAGCTTTGTGTCGTGCAGTCGCCAAGGGTACGCGAGTGGGCCATCGGCTCCGAAAGCCCATATAGATGATGTTTCGTTGAATGGTTCGCACGCTGACACTTGTTGATGGCCCAGCATTGCAATCTGCAACGATTTGTCACGTTCAACGAATCTGTTTAGTCGTCGTTTCTCCCATTCGTGTCGGATTTTTTTCCGGCCTCAGCGATGTCAGAGATTTGATCTTTTACCGGATTCCTGATAATCACGGTACACTCGTGATATGGTCCTACGGGAAAATCCCCATTTCATAGCTACGCCGGAGATGCTGTGTTTCATCGCTCGTTCGCTAACAATAACATCACGTTCAAATTCATTTAAATCATGATAACCTACCATTGTAGCAGAAGTAACCGATCTAACAACTGCACCAGACACTTTTTGTCTTGTATAGGCGTTGCCGACCGCAGCGCCGTCTTCTGCCTGTCTACGTATCTCTGTATTTGAATACGCATGCCTATACCAGTTTCTTTGGCGCTTCAGTGTATATTGATGATGAAACACAGTATAGATACTTTTCCAATGCTAGAAATGTAAGTAGTTATATATTCAAACCGTACATGACTGAAAACTTGATTTGATATCGAAAAACCGGAACATTTGCGCTTTTAGACAGAATCCGCTGGCCACAGCGGGACTGGACTCGAATATCCGGACTGGCCCGGCAAAATCGGGTCACTTTAATGAAGGGCAACCGCTGAAAATGTTCATCAGGACAGACAATTCCTTCCGAAACTGAGTCCAGTACTTTACTCACTGCGCCACTTCGATTCACAGGACAGTATGGAACGATAGGCTGTGCCAGGAAGAGCAAGCTCGACCACAGACACAGATACGGATGCGATATCAGCTGTGAGCGCGCTCGGGCCCACCGGACCACGGAGACGCCCCTGGACCACGTGCGTGTCACTTGCGGGCACAGCTGGCTCCTGGAAAGCGGCGGTGTCGTCGGCGGCCTCGCAGGCAGGAGAAAACATAAGCCGCCAGTTGCGCAACCAGCCGGTTTTCCTGCTCTGCCCGAGTCCTGTGTTTCCTCAATCGAGAGGCCGGCATCCCGTCAGTGACGTGGCCGACAAGAAACTGGAGGCTCCAGTAACATACTCTCGATACGCGCTAAGCACGTACACAGTGCGGGCGCTATATTCGACTGAAGTGCTCAACTCCGAGAATAGCGACGTCTCATCTTCTCTCGTCCACGGTTCGTATTGATTCAGTTTTTCTCTTTGCCTTGTTGTAGTTTAATCTGCATCTTTCTGCACCACTTACTGCTGCGTTTTGTTATGTAATATATCAGATTGTTAAGGGGGAAAGTCTACAAACGGAATTTAAGGCATCGTGCACAATGAGGTCCTTTCAGAAACGGGTGTGACAAATACTAATGTCTTCTCAGGAACTCAAGAATCGTCTAGATGCTCATTTCCAAAACTGTAGATGAAGTACAGGGTGTTTAAAAAAAGTGGCACGTTTTCCTACATGAGGTAGCATTCGTCAAAACTAGAAGTAATGTTCCGATAATTATGGGTCCAGTAAGCAGTACCTGTTGTGATACATTCACCTGCCTGTTACATTGAAGTAGACACTATAGGCATTACTGCAACGGGATACCACGCATCCCGACTCACCGTTCAATCATTTTCCGTTATGAATCAAGCACTCTTCCAAATACACCTTGTAACGTTCTTCGTAAAAGTATTGAGTTTTTATTTGCCAATGAATATGAAATGCGTAATGTTTGTCTCATGCGAATTTACTGTGAGGTGTGTTGTTGAGCAAATGACTTAATCTGCAAAACCAATACGCAATTTTCATAATGAAATCAATCCCTCTGAAATTTACCTAGTCTCGTCAGCACAGAGTTCTATGGCCGCAATAAACTGATAAAAATTCTCTATTCAGATAAACAATGAAATAAATTTTCCTAAGCTCTAAAGCTGCAACGGATGTAATATTGGTATCCTGATCTTTCCACAGTATGCATAGAAAATATTCAATCTTGGCATAGCGAAGTGCAATGACGGCCGTAAAATAGCTTCATACAAATAATATCAGTAGATTGGTTGATAAACGAATAACCTTGCAAATGTTCAGTGAAAATATTGGATATTAGCTCAGCGCAGTGCAATATAGCCCGCATTAAAGCTGTTACAAACATTAATATTTTTCTGATCTAGCACATTAATATTTTTCTGACTCTGATTTAAAAATGATTTCTTTAAAAAAATTATTCATTGGTTTCAAATAAACACGAAATGGAAGATGATAAGGTACTGATAAGGGGATATCCTAAGACCAAATGCTTCAGTTTGAAAATTGTATTTAAAATATAGTTTCTCCTTCTTAAAGCTGATACGAAACATTTTACATTAACTTCAAAGTCAGTCAACTTCTCAACTGTTCTACAATTCTCACTTACTGTCGTAATTAAAAACACTTGGATTGTTACATGACAAAAAGTCTGGCATCGTTTGACGAAATAGATTCCAAAATTTAACTTCTCTGTATGAGGATTACAAAACACACAAAATATTACAAATCGGGTATACCTAATCAACCTTTACATTAAATCTGATGAAAAATACTTGGTTCCTACATCAAGGGTCAATACTGTAAAAATCAGCGAAATCCAAGTTGCGTTACTGCATACTTAAAACTAGATACACAAAATTTCAGATTTGTTCCAGTTGCTTTACTTTTAAGTTACAGTACCAATTATTGCCCTTCTCTAATTGCCGTGGACTCTGGTCAATATTGTTAACGATCAGTCTCACTTCAACTCTTGACAATCTTATAGCCTTACAAATTAATAACACTTTACACTTTTATAGAAATAACTACGACCTAACATTTATTGGCTCTGTATGAGCATAAACGGTATCATTCATCCATAGACCAACTACTAAATTATGTATATGAAGATGATAACAGTTCTCGAAAGAACAGATACCATTGATGACCGTGCAGCTTCTCTAGAATAAATGATAATTCATTGAAACCCTCAGCCGCCGACAGGTGTTGTTGATATACCTCGATGGGGACAGCCGAAAATGTGTGCCCCGACCGGGACTCGAACCCTCGATCTCTTTCTTACATGGCAGACGCTCTATCCATATGAGCCACCGAGGACATAGATGAATAACGTGACTTCGGGGACTTATACCTTGCACGCTTCTCACGAGACCCACATTCTCAACTGTCCACAATCTACATACGTGAAGTACCGAATAGATATTTCCCCATCCACTCATTACCCGGTCACTCTAAGGTGACGATTCCCGTACGAGTTCGGGCAACCTGTGCGCATTCGCACAGACAAAAGTCAATGTCTGGGTAGCCTTTAACTATGTATATGAAAATGGAATGTAGTCGAATTAAGTCGGATGATTCTGAGGGAATTAGATTAGGAAATGAGACACTTAAAGTAGCAAAGGAGTTTTGCTATTTGGGGAGCAAAATAACTGATGGTGGTCGAAGTAGAGAGGATATAAAATGTAGACTGGCAATGGGAAGGAAAGCGTTTCTGAAGAAGAGAAATTTGTTAACATCAAGTATAGATTTAAGTGTCAGGAAGTCGTTTCTGAAAGTATTTGTATGGAGTGTAGCGATGTATGGAAGTGAAACGTGGACGATAAATAGTTTGGACAAGAAGAGAATAGAAGCTTTCGAAATGTGGTGTTACAGAAGAATACTGAAGACTAGATGGGTAGATCACATAACTAATGAGGAGGTATTGAATAGAATTGGGGAGAAGAGGAGTTTGTGGCACAACTTGACAAGAAGAAGGGACCGGTTGGTAGGACATGTTCTGAGGCATCAAGGGATCACAAATTTAGGATTGGAGGGCAGCGTGGAGGGTAAAAATTGCAGAGGGAGACCAAGAGATGAATACACTAAGCAGATTCAGAAGGATGTAGGCTGCAGTAGGTACTGGGAGATGAAGAAGCTTGCACAGGATAGAGTAGCATGGAGAGCTGCATCAAACCAGTCTCAGGACTGAAGACAACAACAACAACAACAACAACAATGAAGATTGTAACTGTTCTCGAAAGAACAGATACTATTGATGATCGTGCAGCTTCTCCTGAATAAATGATAAATAATTGAAACCCTCAGCTGCCGACAGGTGTTGTTAATATGTCTCGATGGGGATAGCCGAAAATTTGTGCCCCGACCGGGCTTCGACCACGGGATCTCCTGCTTACATGCAATGGATAAGTCCCTGCAGGCGCGCTATTCATCTGTGTGCTCTGTGGACTCAGATGGATAGAGCGTCTGCCATGTAAGCAGGAGATCCTGGGTTCGAGTCCCGGTCGGGGCACACATTTTCAGCTGTCCCCATCGAGGTATATCAACAGCACCAGTCGGCAGCTGAGGGTTTCAATTAATTACCACTTAACAACTAAATTGTTCCAGTTAGCCACTAGTTCCAAGTCTTACGTCCTACCTACGACAGAGTGTAACGGCAACTGCTACTGCACTCCGCGCGCACCTACTTACAATCGATTCTGCCATTCAGGCAACATCTTTGGTACAGTCGTGTGAAAAATACAATCTCTTCTATGGAAGTATTGTCCCACGATCCGTATAAATCGCGTATAAAACACAGACATTGATTTTCTGAAAGGCTAACATTGTCCAATAGCGCTAGTAATTAATCACAGAGTACTCGATGATACACAGCACCTGTTAATTTGTTTGATAAACTCCGTATCGCTCAGAAGTGAAACGGCCTATATCTCAACAAGCATTGGTTTCTGGACTTATGGAACTTTTCTTCTTCTTTTTATCAATACCACCTCCTTTAGGAGTATGGGACACTTTCTTTTAAACATCTTGTAAAGGCGAGAAGAAGCAGGACCACTAAACGAGGCAGCTCAGTGTTTTTCCAATCGACTTTAAATATCGTGCTGGGGCTGTTCAATAAAAATGATCATAATTTTTTATGATCATAATTGCTCGCACTAAAATTTAATCTAATGATATTCTGTTAGCTTAATGTGCAACAAACACGCCGTAGTAGTTTGATTGTTGGGACTCGTGGTTCCCGCCAGTGAGAGGCAGGCAATGTCAGGCATGTTCAGTAACGCCTACCGCTGCCATCTAGGTAACACCCGAGGAACAATATGCGGCTTTGAAATTCTGCTTTCGTCTCAACAAATCTTCAGCTGAGGCCTATACATTGTTACAGGAGGCCTGGATAGTCTGTTCTTCCCTGCACCACAGCTAGAAGGTGGTTTAAAATGTTTAAAGAAGGGAGACAATTAATTTCAAAGGATGGGGGACCCGGTGTTCCATTTACTGCTCTTACGGAATAAAACATTTACACTGCTGCTGTCAGTGTGAGGGAGGATCGACGAATTACCTTAAGATCACTTTCTGAAATATTGAACATTTCATTGGGTGCCACCCACACGTTGGTGACAGAAAAATTACACATGACACGTGTTTGTGCACGATGGCTTCCAAGACTGTTGACTCCCAAATAAAAGGGCATTCAAAGTGCAGGTCTGCATGCAACTAAAGTTGATGTTAGAGGAAGATCTGGAGTTTCTTTCAAATGTAATCACTGCTGATGAAACTTGGCTACATCATTTGATCCTGAGAGCAAACAGCGAAGTTCAGTGTGGAAATGTCCTTCATCACCAACCCCCCAAAAAGCAAAAGAGGTTGCTTCTGCTGGGAGAGTTATGGTCATCTCATTCTTTGATGTTCACGGATCAGCAAGTTGTAGCTGCACACATATCAGTAACTGGACAATACTACAAGGACATCCTCAAAACATTGTAAGTCTATATCAGGCGCGAAAGACCACATTTCCGTGAAGCAGGCTGGATGCTGCACCACCATAATGCGCGGACGCATATTACCAATGTTGTTGCTGAATACCTTGCAAAAATCAACGTGAAGTGCATCCCTTACCCTGCCTATAGTCCGGATGTAGCCCTATGCGACTTTTTTCTATTCCCTAAAATGAAGAAACGCCTTCGTGGGAGGCATTATCAATCATCAGAAGCAGTGGTGAAGGCTGCGGAGGCGATTTTGAAGGACCTCTCAAAAAATGGTTTCCAGCATGTATTGGAAGACTGGCAGAAATGCTGGGACAAGTGCATCGCATTCATGGGAGACTAGTTTGAGAAGGGCCATCAAAAGTATGAGGATAAGTAAAGGTATGTTGTCAAAAAAAATTATGATCATACTTTATTGAACAGTTCCGTGGATCATTTGCACGATAGATCATATTTATGTGGAACGTATCATTTTACACACACACCGTAACTTAATTTTTAAGTATGGCTACATGCTGAACATTTATCGTTAAAAAAAAATCTGCAGATGTGAGTTAGTAATTCCCACCTACCATCTTTTACACATTAACAGAAATGCTTCTACAGAACAGAAAGAGTTGTCAAGGAGAAACTTTCTTAGTTTGTTTTTCAAATTTTACTTTGCTGCCTGTCAGACATTTTAAATCGTTCGGTAATTTATCAAAAAATTTTGTTGCGGCATTGTGAGCTCCTTTTTCTGCTAAAGACAATCTTAATGTAAAATAATTGATGTGATTTTTCCTTCTGGTAGTGTAGTTATGTACATCATTGTTGCTTTTGAGCTGCAGTGGATTATTTCCGACAGACTTCTTGAGGCAATAAATATACTATGAAGCATTAGTCAGAATGCCTAACTCCTTAAACAGGTGTCTACAAGATGATCGTGGATGAATACATTACTCTTACAGTACGTTTTTGAGCTATGATGGTTTTCTTTCTTAAACATGAGTTATCTCAGAATATTATTTCATATTACATTATTGAATGAAAATATCCAAAATATGTAAACTTACTCATTTCTCTCTCCGCAAGATTTGCAATGATTCTAACTGCAGATGCGACTGAATTACGTTGTTTTAGGAGTTCCAAAATTTCCGTTTAAATTCTGATCAATACGAACACATAAGAATTTTGAAGTTACCGCCGTATTTTATTATTTCCTCACCATGTGTTACACTTACCATCGGTGTAGTGCCCCTAGATGTGCATTAAAATTGAGGATGAGAAGAAATAGTAAACAATGTTGTATCATTCACTGGTTTGCTGCGAATGCGCGAATTTGCGTTGGTTTAAAATATTGCGTTATTATAGAAAATGAGAAAAGCGACCAGTGATATTTTAATGACAATGCAACAAACACGTAGCGTAAGCATTGGTACAGAACTGCTAATACAATGATGTCCGCGTCGGCGTCGGCCACGTGTCGTGGCTTGAGCTACACATGTACGTGCACTATGAAAGACTTTTTTTTCGTTATTGAATTTCCATCCCCCCCCAGACGGGGGTCGGGCTGGCAGCAGCGTAACATGCCGCTCCGCAGCCTACAGAAGTTATAAACATACACACCGTCAGGTGGCTTGCGGAGTATGGATGTAGATGTAGATGAGGAGATAATAAAACCGTAAAAACAGGTGATAAAACGGTGACTGGTTAAAACTGTGACATGGCGAAAAGTTGCGAAGTGTAAATAAAAAAAAATAAAAGGTTGGTGATGCTGAGTGAAATACATAGTAATTAGATAGGCACAATTAAAAAACATGGCGACAGTCTGCTTTCTGTTCGCAAGAGTTAAAAAACACCTAGCGACAATATGGTGTCTGTTCGCAACACTGGAAGGAGTTGCACAACACTAAACACTCACTTAAAACTGCACCATAGAGGAGACACGACGGCATATCGGCGGGGGGGGGGGGGGGGGGGGGGGGGGAAGGGGGGGGGAATATGCAAGACTTGCCCCCGCCCTATCTATCTATCTATATGGTAACTTCTCGTTGTCGTCGCTGAACGTCCGCTGTCTTCCAGAATGACACCAGTCCTAGTCTGGAAAATTTTTTATGAACTACAATATTTTAGTGAATTACAATGCTGTATTTGCTTCAATACCAGGGTTGCCCGGAAAGTAATGCATCGCAGTTTGTTTTTTTCTCAGACGGAAACAATGCTACGAATGCTAAACGCTACGTATGTATCATTTCATGTCTCCTGAATGAACGTGCAACGTTTCCGTCACTTCCGACAGATAGCGTAGCTGAAGGACAGTTTCAAAATGGCGTCTGTAGGTGATGTACGTTACAAGCAACATTCCATCATCGAATTGCTCACTGCAGAAAAAGAAACTGTGGGGAATATTCACAAACGCTTGTGCAAAGTTTATGGAGCATCTGCTGCCGACAGAAGTACAGTTCGGCGGAGCTCCACGGTTTGCAGCGGTCGGAGTGACCATCCACGGCTGTCATACCTGACATGTTGCAGTGAGCTGACTTTGTTTGGGCCATTAAAGGATGCCATTCGTGGAAGACAATTTGAGGATGGTGAGGAGGTGATTCAGACAGTGAAACACTGGCTCTGCCACCAGGACAAGGATCGGTACCGACAGGTCATACACGCCCTTGCTTTGCGCTAGGCCATAGAACGGGTTGGAGATTACGTGGAAAAATAATGTGTGTAGATAAAACACCATTATCGTTATGTTCAATAAAGAATTGTTGACGAAAAACAAAAATGCAGTGCATTACTTTCTGGGCAACCTTCGTAGACTAACGATCTGTTGGAGATTTCCATGAAATAATAAAAGACGAAGAAAACTGTGAAACGGTAATCAAATTAAAAACTTAACAACAATTCATTCGTAGTATACAATAAAAATAGAATGTAGCTGACCTGCTGCCTGGGTCAACATAATATACCTTTATCTGCTTGTGGTCCTTCAAAACGGACAAATTAATACGAAAAATAGTTCCCAGTTTTCATCCTTTGACACTGATCATCAGTAATGGCCAAATAGTGGTATGATCACGGATTACAACACGATTTTTGAGCAGTTTCCAAAAACTGAATCAGTAGAAAAATACCGGTGACCTCCTTTGTAGTTTTCAACCACTTACCACATTTCGTGGAAAGCAACTGAGCCGTGCGTGGCTCGTGTTCACGCCATATCTCATTTGACGTCCTGGTTTTACTGTACGACCACCTCGTTATGTTAATTTCAATTACTGGTCTCACTGAGTTGCCGCCTTGCCTGCCCATAAGCGGCAGCAGCGGCGCTTATCGATATAAGCCCTGGCCTATTATCTTTGCTGACTATTACTTCCCGGTTGTCGTGTGTTTGGAGCTAGTTCGGATCTGCCAGTGTGTTGGGAGGCGCTCGCATTGCAGTTCGGACATGGCAGTGTTTGACTTTAGGACGCGGCGGAACTTCAGTCGGGGCGCGGCTCCAGTGAGGTTCAAATGGTTCAAATGGCTCTGAGCACTATGGTACTTAACTGCTGTGGTCATCAGTCCCCTAGAACTTAGAACTACTTAAACCCAACTAACCTAAGGACATCACACACATCCATGCCCGTGGCAGGATTCGAACCTGCGACCGTAGCGGTCACGCGGTTCCGGACTGTAGCGCCTTTAACCGCACGGCCACTCCGGCCGGCGCTCCAGTGAGGTCCGGACAGCCATGACCCACCCGACGGTTGCCGATATACAGGGTGTTACAAAAAGGTACGGCCAAACTTTCAGGAAACATTCCTCACACAAAGAAAGAAAATATGTTATGTGGACATGTGTCCAGAAACGCTTACTTTCCATGGTAGAGCTCATTTTATTACTTCTCTTCAAATCACATTAATCATGGAATGGAAACACACAGCAACAGAACGTACCAGCGTGACTTCAAACACTTTGTTACAGGAAATGTTCAAAATGTCCTCCGTTAGCGAGGATACATGCATCCACCCTCCGTCGCATGGAATCCCTGATGCGTTGATGCAGCCCTGGAGAATGGCGTATTGTATCACAGCCGTCCACAATACGAACACGAAGAGTCTCTACATTTGGTACCGGGGTTGCGTAGACAAGAGCTTTCAAATGCCCCCATAAATGAAAGTCAAGAGGGTTGAGGTCAGGAGAGCGTGGAGGCCATGGAATTGGTCCGCCTCTACCAATCCATCGGTCACCGAATCTGTTGTTGAGAAGCGTACGAACACTTCGACTGAAATGTGCAGGAGCTCCATCGTGCACGAACCACATGTTGTGTCGTACTTGTAAAGGCGCATATTCTATCAGCGCAGGTAGAGTATCCCGTATGAAATCATGATAACGTGCTCCATTGAGCGTAGGTGGAAGAACATGAGGCCCAATCAATACATCACCAACAATGCCTGCCCAAACGTTCACAGAAAATCTGTGTTGATGACGTGATTGCACAATTGCGTGCGGATTCTCGTCAGCCCACACATGTTGATTGTGAAAATTTACAATTTGGACACGTTGGACTGAAGCCTCGTCCGTCAAGAGAACATTTGCAGTGAAATGAGGATTGACACATTGTTGGATGAACCATTCACAGAGGCGTACCCGTGGAGGCCAATCAGCTGCTGATAGTGCCTGCACACGCTGTACATGGTACGGAAACAACTGGTTCTCCCGTAGCACTCTCCATACAGTGACGTGGTCAACGTTACCTTGTACAGCAGCAACTTCTCTGACGCTGACATTAGGGTTATCGTCAACTGCACGAAGAATTGCCTCGTCCATTGCAGGTGTCCTCGTCGTTCTAGGTCTTCCCCAGTCGCGTGTCGTAGGCTGGAATGTTCCGTGCTCCCTAAGACGCCGATCAATTGCTTCGAACGTCTTCCTGTCGGGACACCTTCGTTCTGGAAATCTGTCTCGATACAAACGTCCCGCGCCACGGCTATAGCCCCGCGCTAATCCATACATCAAATGGGGATCTGCCAATGTAAACATTGCACTGACTGCAAAACCACGTTCGTGATGAACACTAACCTGTTGATGCTACGTACTGATATGCTTGATGCTAGTACTGTAGAGCAATGAGTCGCATGTCAACACAAGCACCGAAGTCAACATTACCTTCCTTCAATTGGGCCAACTGGCGGTGAATCGAGGAAGTACAGTACATACTGACGAAACTAAAATGAGCTCTAACATGGAAATTAAGCGTTTCCGGACCCATGTCCACATAACATCTTTTCTTTATTTGTGTGTGAGGAGTGTTTGCTGAATGTTTGGCCGTACCTTTTTGTAACACCCTGTATATCTTGAGTGGGTCGTCTTGTCGGGCGACGAGTATGTTGGCCGGCGACCGCTTATGGTTTGCCTGCGTGTGCCGACTCGTGATTCGTTCTTGTTGTTGCTCAATCGGTGCCGTCAGTATTGTCTGGTCCTTCGTCCTTGTGTTTGTGAAATTTTGCGTAGCTTGTTATCTCGACTGCTCAGTCATGTTAGTGCTGTCTCCGTGCTCATGTCTGGCAGTCAGTTGGTTGGTGTGGATCAGCCAGGAAATCGCACGGCGCAGTGGGCCGGGTCCGCTGGCAGTCTCTACGCAGTGTCGGAGTGTGTGGGAGCTGTTCCGATTGCTACGAGGTTCGTGGCTCACCGATCCAGGACATCAAAGTTGAGTGGTTATTTAATTACCGAAGCCAGTCTGTTCAAATTGTACCGTTGGTTTTCATGGTTGGCTGTCGGGGTTATTCCCTTGAGCAACAGCGGGTGTTCGAGTTGGGGAAGGTTTGGCCACCATCCGGTGGAGTTTAACTGTATGTTGGTTATTTGAGGTCCAAGTGCACCAGCGGAATCTTCTGCCTTGTGGCCATTAGCGTTCCGGTTACCGGTCCTGGACGCTGACATAAAATTCAGGCAGTGTCCTTTCCTCAACGTGTTGTCGCTGACCAACACGTGTGTGTAGTTTTGACAGCATATGCATACTTGGTTGTGGGCGGCTACGCCTTTTACGTTTCGGCTTTGGAGTTCCTTGTGTACTGGTCCGGTGGAAAGCAAGTCGTCTTGTCGGTGGGTCCGTTGACTGTCTCTTGATTGGGTTGCTGGCGGATCGGATATAGTTGGGCCGACTACATGTCACCCCTAAGCGAACGTTAATATTTCAAGTGCAGACCGACCCCTGGAAACTTCTGAGCGCCGCTGGCTATACTGCCTTTTCTTATTGGTGTTTGATTGTGTATTTTAATGGCTCATAGCCGATGGTTTGAATTTGTATGCTTTTAGTTGGGTTTTAAATAATGGGCCTTCAGCCGTTTTAAAATTTTCTGGACAAAGCTTTGGACCTTCTGCCTTTGAAAATGTATTGTGGTTGTGTTTTTAAATCATGGGCCTTCAGCCGTGTTAAAATTGAAATTCCTTACTTGTCGCCGGCCGGTGTGGCCGAGCGGTTCTAGGCGTTTCAGTCTGGAACCGCGCGACCGCTACGGTCGCAGGTTCGAATCCTGCCTCGGGCATGGCTGTGTGTGATGTCCTTAGGTTAGTCATGTTTAAGTAGTTCTAAGTTCTAGGGGACTGATGACCCCAGATGTTAAGTCCCATAGTACTCAGCCCGCAGCTCGTGGTCGTGCGGTAGCGTTCTCGCTTCCCACGCCCGGGTTCCCGGGTTCGATTCCCGGCGGGGTCAGGGATTTTCTCTGCCTCGTGATGGCTGGGTGTTGTGTGATGTCCTTAGGTTAGTTATGTTTAAGTAGTTCTAAGTTCTAGGGGACTGATGACCATAGATGTTAAGTCGCATAGTGCTCAGAGCCCCATAGTAGTCAGAGCCATTTTTGAGCCTTACTTGTCAAGTCTTAGATTATTTGTGCCTTCAGCCGCATTTGAAATATTATTTAAGAATAAAACCTTGCACCTTCTGCCTTTTGAAAATTTATTGTAGTTGTGTTTTAAATCGCGGGCCTTCAGCCGTTTTAAAAATTAAAGAGGTTGTGCCCTTAAGCCAAAAGATTGTGTGACATTTAGTCGATAGTTAAGCTCGGAAATTTGCGCTGTAATGCTTGGACAACTAAATAAAGTTATATGTGTTCGAGTGTAACTGACAGCCGCTCATTTTTGGCCCCTTTCCGCAATTCCAACTCCCTGCTCTGTCCTGCGGATTCACCAGGCGTTTCAGCAATTTACAATGGACGGACAAAATTTTCTTGATTTACCTATTTAATTTAATACTTTGACTCTTTGTATCTTGAGACAGAGTGAACCAAAATTTTTTAATCCTTGTTGGATTTATACATTTGCTACAGAAAATAACAGGAATAAGAAAAGAAAAATCGGTCATTTTGGGAATGGGTTATTTTATGTAATTTTAACAGTCAAGTTAAACTGACGTGTAGAAGAAAACGATATAAACGAAAACCGGTTTTTCTGTGATAATCGCCATCCCTACCCCAGTACTGACCTTACCACCGCAGAATAATTTGATAATTTGAGGTAGTCACTAGGAACCGGTGTCCCAGCACCTCCACGTTGGTAGCCAGCGATGTTACCAACAAAATAAGGAATCATTTGATAGGTCGCATCCTGAGGCATTCAAGGAATCGTGGTTTTGTAATAGAGAGAACTGTGGGGACTAAAAATTATAGAGGGAGGCCATGGCCTCAGTACCATTAAGTAGGTTCAAAATTCCGTAGTCACGCAGAGATGAAGAGGCTTGCACAGGACTGGAGAACTGTGTCAAACCAGCCTTCGGACTGAACACCACAACAACATCATTCCATCTCATTTTTCACTACTCTTGCTTTACTGATCTTGCCTTATTGCCTTCTTCATCTAATCCACAGATTTCTGTAAAGTCATGAAGTATTTATTTTCATGAACTTTATCAATTTTTTTCATAATCTGATACTAGATTTGGATTTAGCTCTAAAACTTGCTTTGCTACCTGTCAGATAGTTTATATTTTTGGGAAAATGATCAAATATTTCTGTTGCTGCATCTTGAACTCCATTCTGAGCCACTGGCAGCTATTTATGACGTGTTTCATTAGCTAATATTCGAGGGGCGTTCAATAAGTAATACAAAATTGTTTTCTGAAAGCAGGTTGGTTTTATTCAGAATTCCAATACACCATATATTCCCCATTCATTTGGCTACAAAACCCTATTTTTGAACATAATCCTCATACAAGGCGACGGCCTTATGCCACCTTGGCGGCAGGGCCTGTACGGCCGCATAGTACTAACGAACGTCTTGCTGCATCAGTAACTTCCCCATCTGCTTCCTGCGAAGTGATCCTTCATTGGGCCAAACGCATGGAACTAGGAAGATCCGAGATCACGGCTATAGGGTGGACGAAGAAGAACAGTCCAACGAAGTTTTGTGGTCTTGTCTCGGTTGCGCAGATATGTGTTAGGCCTCCTATTGTCATGGAGAAAAGGAGTTCGTTAGCATTTTTGTGGCGATGACGTTCTTCAATGTCATAGCTGTGTGTGGGCAGTCGGCACGCGGGAGATAAGACAAGTTTACGCGACCTTGTTCAGATGATAGCGAGTCACCTGCCAGAATGTTGAGGATATTAAGCCCAGTTGTGATTAAATGGTTCAAATGGCTCTGAGCACTATGGGACTTAACATCTATGGTCATCAGTCCCCTAGAACTTAGAACTACTTAAACCTAACTAACCTAAGGACATCACACAACACCCAGTCATCACGAGGCAGAGAAAATCCTTGACCCCGCCGGGAATCGAACCCGGGAACCCGGGCATGGGAAGCGAGAACGCTACCGCACGACCACGAGCTGCGGACCCAGTTGTGATTAGTCACAACATGCTTCAGGTTTTAGTACTTGAAAATGAGTTATTGTTGTCCTGAAACATCTTGTGGCAATAATCACACGATTGACAAGTGGGCTGAATATCCTCAATATTGCATGGGTAACAGTTGTATGATGGCTTCACATGCGTTATAACGTGCAAGTGCCTATGAATATCTATGATGCTCTGGTTTTCCGTCAAAAGAAACTCAGTGACAGCTCTCCTCCGTTACAGACGCTATTTTGAAGGCTACATATAGCGCAGCCACCTATCGGAACTTCATAAAACTATACGGCCTGAAACCAGAATAATTCAGATGTCCCATGAAAAATTCCCCAATTTTTCAACCGAAATTGTCTGAGACAAAAATGTGTTGCATTATTTATTGAAGACCTCTCGTAGGTATTGTAATGGCGCAGTTAAAATGCCTAGCTCCTTCAGGAGCTTCCTACATGACGTCCTTTGGTCAACACCACATAGTATTCTTTATGCTCCCTTTTGCACATTCAGTGCTTTCTTTCTCAGTAGTGAGTTACCCCAGAAAATTATTCCATAAAATATTCTTCACTGGAATATGTGAAGTATGTCAGGAGGTTGATTTGTTTGTTTCCAAGATTAGCAATTATACAAAACGTAAAGGTAGCTGAAATTAATTGTTCGAGAAGCTCAGTAATATGCTTTTTAGAGTTCAAGTTTTCATCTATACGTACGTCCAAAAATTTGGAACATTCTACCCTACTTACTGACTCTGGCTCATGTGCTGCATCAATTGTTGGTATGTTGTACCAACATACCAAACATACAAAAAAAAAAAAAAAAAAAAAAAAAAGAATGTAGAGAGAGTCCATTTTCTGAGAGCCACTTTACAATTCTCTGGAAAATATCATTTAGCACCTCTTCTGTTGCTTTGTGCCTAACGGGACAAAGTACCAGTTTTTCTTGTTAAATGTCAAGTAGAAGGCCATTCACGTACTCGAGATGACTCAGCTGTCGTTTTATGCCACCCTCTTTGTTTTAAAATGTTCAAATGTGTTTGAATTCCTACGGGACCAAACTGCTGAGGTCATCGCTTCCTAGACTTAAACTAACTTATGCTAAGAACAACACACACACTCCCATGCCCGAGGGAGATCTCGAACCTCCGGCGAGAGCGACCTCGCAAACCGTGACATAGCGCCTCTAACCGCGCGGCCACTCCGCGCGGCTCTTTGTTATAACTGGCTTTCATAAGCAACGTGCCAGGTTTTCATATTCTCTCACTCGCTACTCGCAAGCTAATAGGTCTTTAGCCTGATGTTCGAATCAGTTTCCCACAAACTTTGCCACGTCCTCGTTGTCCTGGAACCTCTTCCCACGTAACACCACCTTCAGTGTACCAAACAAATGGAAATCACTAGGTGCTAAATAAAGACTGCAAGGGGGATGAGACAGTACTTCTCAGCCCATTTTGTCGATTGTTTCACTGGTTAGTTGAGCAATATGAGGACGTGTGATGTCTTGTTGGAGAATCACACCTCTCCTCTGAGATCCACGACGTCTCTCTCTCGCGGCTGGCTTCACCTTGTTTAAAAGCAAATCCAAGTAGTATTGGCTGTTTATTGTACGCTGCTCTTCGAGATAATCACAAAAAACTGGACCGTCAGCATCCCAAAACACCGTCAACATGACTTTTCCTGCTGATGCTTCGGTTTTAATTTTTTTCTTGACAAGTGAGTTGGTGAGCTTCCACTAAATGCTTTGTCTTTTTTGATTCTGGCTCATAATGATGAACTCAAGTTTCAAAACAAGTTAAAATTTTGTCGAGGAAGTGCTCACCTTGTCTTTCATAACGTTCCTTTAGCTCTGTGCACACTCTCAACCTTGTTTCCTTATGTAGCCGCGTCAACTCCTTTCAGACCCATCTTGCACATGTTTTGCGGTACTTCAGCTTGTTACAGATAATGTTATGAACTGTACCAGTACTAACTGGAACCCTCTCAACTATTGTTTCCATAGTCACACGGCGGTCGGCACGAATAATGTCATCAATTCGACTTTCAAGTGAGGGAGTTGAAATTGCAACTGGTCGGCCAGAACGGTGTTCGTCAGTCACTGGGTCACGACAAGTTTTGAACTGCTCTACCAGCTTGTAAGAATTTGCACGATTCGTATAACCTTCACCATAAACTTTAGACATTATACAGTATGTAATCACTGCTTTCTCGCCTTCAGCAAGTATAAAACGAATAACAGAACGTTGTTCAACTCATGTGGACGTTTCAAGCGGACTCACCATCTTGAATTTGCATTTTTGAAGAAGTTATAAACAAAACAACGTTGATACATCAGCTGATCAGGGCTCATCCCCGTGATGCCAACTTAAAGCCATAAAAGTAGCAAATCTGCACTACTAACAGTTTTTTCCCCAGACCAATTTGTCTCTTTAATTATTGAAACACCCTCGTATTTTGGTCTTCATTAACTGGCCTTCTTACACCACCAGTTAGATTGGACACTTAAAAATGACGTTCGTGTAAATTTTACCCAACAGTTTTGTGCATTTTAACAGTATAACATAAACAACTACAGTGTTGTATTCGCTCCACCTTCTGACTACGAATCTACCGTGCTTTTAGGGATTAAGTATGGATCGAACTGTTAGCATAATTAGTTTCAGCATAACTTTTACAAAAGTCGTTTTGCCTTCGTTACCCTCTCGGACAAGTTTAAATTAATAATGTTACCTAAACAACCGGCTTTTCTGGTGTTATAACAGGCCAATCAATAGAGACCGAAAAAGGTCGAATATTGTGAATAGTTCGTGCAGTCGGGAACTTTAGTGCAGTTGTAGAAGGGAGTGCCAGGAACAATATACTAGAAATTCTGACTGGTGAGGAATGAGCGTTGGGCGGAAGTGTGTTTGAAGGACATTTTTGTACGTTTTTCTTGAATAACACGAGAAGCGTAGCCTACAGTGAGATCAGTTTGCGGTACAAAATTTAACAACATTATATTTCCTACAAAAAGGTTCTGTTAATTTTTTCTGCAGGACTAGTAGTTTTCGCATACCAGCTGAGGGAATGTGGACATCTCGCGCTTGGTTTATGAAGGCCAGCTTTAACATTGCGGGTTTCATAAAAAGACAGCGGTATTTTTTGGACAGCTGAATCACCGAACAGGAATGGACCCACAATTGGACCCTGTGGGACTTCCTTTATGATTTCTCTGCAGTGAGGAAAAATTTTCTACACTTCCGACATTGTTTGAATTATTCTACAGATTTAGAAACGAGCGTTCTATAGTGGTCATGAATTTGTGTGTGTGTTTTTTTTTAATGTTTGAAATATAGGTCGTGTTGCGAAATTGTTTCGGGTGGTTTACGTGCTCAACTAGTGCCACTAAATTTTCACGAAATATAACAATTTTACCAGCAGAGGCGACGTAGTTTACAGCTATCCCCTGAATGGGCCCAGCTTGACTTCAAAATGTACGAGGGTTGTCCAAAAAGTAATGCACCGCCATTTTTTCTCAGCCGGAAACAAAGCTAAAATGCGAAACTTAACGTTTGTATTTTTTGAAGAATCCTGAGTGAGCGCGCCAAGTTTCGTCACTTCCGACAGATATCATAGCTGCAGGACAGTTTCAAAATGGCGTCAGTAGGTGACGTACGTTACAATCAACGTGCCGTCATTGAATTTCCCACTGCAGAGAAAGGAACTGTGGGGAATATTGGGAATATTAACAAACGCTTGTGCAAAGTCTATGGAACATCTGCTGTCGACGGAAGTACTAGTCGCTGGGCACGAAGGGTGAGGTCATCAGAAGGCGGTTCGGTGGAGCTCCACGGTTTGCAGCCGTCGGGGAGACCATCCACAGCTGTCACACCTGACAGCTCTGACCTAGCCGCCTCGGACTTCCACTTGCTTGAGCCATTAAAGGATGCCATTCGTGTAAGATATTTTGAGGACGATAAGAAGGTGATCTACACAGTGAAACACTGGCTCCACCACCAGGACGAGGATTGGTACCGACAAGGTATACACTCCCTTGTTTGGCGCTGGAGCAAGGCCATAGAACGGTATGGAGATTAAGCGGAAAAATAGGGTGTGTATGTAAATCACCATTCTTTCGAGTGTATTATTCTCATTATTTTCAATAAAGAATTGTTGAAGAAAAGAAATGCGGTGCATTATTTTCTGGGTAACCCTCGAAGTTCCTTTTTGTGAAGGTACCGTTTCCAGAGTCCTGCCAGTTCACCTTAAACTGTACGTCCTCCTATAACTGGTTAAATTAGTTCAGAGGTCGGGGGAAGGCAACGGTATTCCAACCCCAACAGGGCCATGCGAAGTAGAGTACTGTGGTGCTCAAAACACCCTTCGAATGGATGGCAGCTTTGTCTCTTAAGGCCGAATCAGGTGGACCTTGCTGCCGTGACGTGGCAACGCTTACTCATTTCGTGGTGGCGCCTGCGAGCTATCAGCGGTTCCCGCTTCCGTCTGGCGGTGCGTCGGAGGTGTAGCTCCGTCTGCGTAGTCAGCCCATTCGCCAGCAATCGCTGGCCGCGTGGACGGCGAGTATAATTATCCAGCAACATCGTGCTCCATTTTGATATCTGAGCGGCGTGCCTGCTACTCTTATTTCTGTAAGTACCTGCCTAGCTAGAACGAGTGCTTTTGTGTGTTGTGTAGGCCTGCAGATTTATTGCCCGAACCGCATTTAACATTTTGCTTGTATCAAGCATAGAAACGAAGTTGATCGTATTTCTAAGAAACTACCTGTTGTAGCGCATTAATGCGTTATTATTTTTGTTTTTTGTTCTGTATCTTCATGCTGCACAGTGGGCCAACTCGCTTCAAAAACTGCACAGGATAGAAAAAAAGATGCACAGTCCCACTTTAGTTCCGCGAAATCTTATACAGAGTTGACTGGTGCATAGTTGCCCAGTGCTGCGCCGTGATTCGACTCAAGGGGTTGTGGTACGTTCCGTGACAGTTGACAGTAGGCAGTCAGTCCGACAATGACACATTTTTCAGGTATTGTTTGTGTAGCCTGTTTAATATGTGACAGCTATCGTGCATAGTTGTCTGGATACAATAACATGGGTAGCACTCCAGAAAGCATGTTCATGACCTTTCTCAGCCGGTATAATGACGCATATCGACTTAATACTAAGTTACTACCGATATTATCTGAACTCTTTGGCGATAAAATTTCCTTTGCATGATGGCTCCACTTTTTCAAATAGCTCTCCTACTACCTAAATAGTATTGTTAACGTTTTCAAACGCATTTTAGTGTTTTTAGTGAACAGTCATTTTTCCATCGTGTGGTAGTGATACAGGATAAAAATGTATCCCACATTATTGCAATTACCTCATAAACTGTTATCTGCACAAAAAAGTCATAAGCTCTTCTTTACTGTAGAATTCTTAGACAACCGTAATTGTAGTCAAATTTTTCCGCAGATTGGTAAATAAATTTTTTACAAGATTAAAATTTCCCCGACTAATATTGTTTTCCCACCAGATGGTGGAGAACTATTCAAATTTTGTACAAAGGAATCTATAATCTAATCAAGGACTTTGAAAAAAATATATATTTTTCAAAAGTCTGGTGCCGATTTTATCGAACTCACAATATTCTGCAATAATGCCCGATGCCGGCATCAGTCCACTTAGTTTTTATGCTCGGCTGTGCCATAATCGAAGCTGTTTCGTTGCCGAATGGTCAGCTATCAGAGGGTGCATAGGGCAGCTCATAATAAGGATATCCAGTCTTACCGAGAAAATTTGTAAATATTTCCGTATGAAAATAATGTATGTCGTATTCCATCGGATTCTGGCATCTTCGGATCCATGCATCTCGTGAGTCCAGAAAATGGCAATTTGAGGAGATCAACAGACGCCACCTGCTTTTCGAACCATCTCCCAGTGGACAACCCGACAGCGACTCCTCTGATAGCGAAAGTGACACAAGCAACGAATGTGACTGATTTGAGTGAAAAATATACAATATCGAATAAAAAATTTCAATACAGAAATTTCGACTTATCGTTATCAGCGACCCGTCCGCCTCCGAAGCGTAGCGGTAGCGTTATCGCTTACCACGCAGGGGGCCCGGGTTCGATTCCCCGTCACGGGACTGGCGGTTGTGTGTCCTTCATCATTGACGCGTCAAATAAAAGAACTTGCAATACGGCGGCCGAACGTCCCTGAATTGGGCCTCCCGGCCAACAATGCTATAGGATCATTTCATTTCATCAGCGACCTCACAATACTTTATACCCGAAGATTTACTCGGATGCACCAAATTTATGATTTTTGATCAGCCAAAATGGTTCCGCCTTTGGAATCTTGTAACTCTGACATCCGATTTCTAGTAAGCGACCCAAAGAATCTACGTATAAAAGAAACACAGTTTTCTAGGATTCTATACTTATTTTTCTATTGTGTCCAGTTTTAAAGCGAGTTGGCCCACTGTGCGCTGTGAAAACTCTCATCTTTGTTCGACCAGCTCAGTGGCAGTGGCCGAGCAATGTACTATAGCGTGTACGGACACTCCTCCGACAATATGATATCTGCATGGTCTAGTTCGCTCATGGATCAAGTCAAAGTACTCCCACACTCAGGGAATGAGCTTAGGGGAACAGCTGCAGGAATCCTGCACAGTCGTCCTGAGCAAAGTGGAGATGATTCGGCGTTCGCCTTCCGCCGACTTGTCATGAAGCGTCAGGTGTGTGCCTGAGTCGTGTGGACCACTGTGACGAGTGCCTGTGCCGTATAGTGTCGGGTTTGTGTTGTTATGGATCAAGGGAAAAATGGTTCAAATGGCTCTAAGCACTATGGTACTTAACATCTGAGGTCATCAGTCCCATACACTTAGAACTACTTAAACCTAACCAACCTAAGGACATCACGCACATCCATGCTCGAGGCAGGATTCGAACCTGCCACCGTAGCAGCAGCGCCGTTTCGGACTGAAGGATCAGGGGAAGGGAGAGGGTGAAACCCGGTGCCGGCATATAACCTACTATGAGACACTACGGAGAGGCTTGGCAGCCGGCCGCGGTAGTCTAGCGGTTCTAGGCGCTCAAATGGTTCAAATGGCTCTGAGCACTATGGGACTTAACAGCTGTGGTCATCAGTCCCCTAGAACTTAGAACTACTTAAACCTAACTAGCCTAAGGACATCACACACATCCATGCCCGAGGCAGGATTCGAACCTGCGACCGTAGCAGTCGCGCGGTTCCGGACTGCTCGCCTAGAACCGCGAGACCACCGCGGCCGGCTCTAGGCGCTCAGTCCGGAACCGCGCGACTGCTACGGTCGCAGGTTCGAATCCTGCCTCGGGCATGGATGTGTGTGATGTCCTTAGGTTAGTTAGGTTTAAGTAGTTCTAAGTTCTAGGGGACTGATGACCAGAGATGTTAAGTCCCATAGTGCTCAGACCCATTTGAACCATTTTTTGAGGCTTGGCATTCAATACAGGACACTGGCACGAAGACTGGCGATCAGGAACTGTACACTACCACCACTTCTCCTTTCGCTGATTGAATACTAGCTGTGAAAATTAGCCACCACCAGGGTTCGAAACGGCTAGTCCCCGAGTCGAGCGCCACCGCAACGGCGTGCATTAGTGAGCCCGCCTATGGAGTCAGGTTCTCCCATATGTACACCAGCGGAAAAATGCTTCTGTTGGAGCACAAAAATGCGAATATGTTCCTCTTCATTTAAAAGACCCTGACTGAAAAGCGGGGTACCAACTGGCTCGTTCTACCTCCATCAGCAACTTTAAAAATTTTCCTAAAAATTTTGGCATGCGAACCTATTGGCGCTTTTTTAACATGCAACTCACCTCAAACTCCTACAAGCTGTTACTCAATCACCACCAATAGTCCATAGCTGTAAGTCGCGTATACCCATCCACTCATTCACTCATTCAGCCCAACTCATTGTCATTATCTCTATGTGTCTGTCGTTGTCTCGGTGTCACAGCCACAATCCCCTTCGTTCTGTCCTACTACTACAGTCACTTCTCACTTTCACCGCCTCCCTCTTAATTACTCTTACTGCTAATATGTCATTCCTTCCTTTCTACTGCTGCTGTCTCTTCTCAGAGTCACTATCTCCCTCGTTGTCATTCCCACAGAGTCTGTCATTCATTATCAGTGGCTCTCACGCACCTCTACTTTCTCTTTGTTTCCCGCCCCCCCCCTCCCCCCTCACCTGGCACTGACTCCTTCACTCTTCTCCTAGTACTTTCGGTCACAACTATGTTCCACTGCCACTGTATCCCACTTTTCTCTCACACTGCCATTGTCTCCTTCCCTCTTTCTATAACACATCCACTGTCTGCTATCTTCCAGTATTTATTACTTTTCCACTCCCATTGTCTTATTCTCTTTCAGCACAAAACATGCGCCAACATGTTCGCATGCCAAAATTTTTAGTGGTTCTGAGGAAGGTAGAATGAGGCAGCTAGTTACCCCACTCTTCAGTCAGTCTTTTTAAATAAACAGGAACATATTCACATTTTTTGTACTCCCATATAGCATTTTTTCGCTAGTTGTCCTTCGCACCAGACATGTAACTCATATAAAATGAAATGTATTAGTTAGTAAAATTTAGTTTACTAATGTGAAATCGAAATAACGCAGAAGTAATTTTATACTTAAAGAAAGTTACATGTGCTTCTGTACCACGACGTAAGATTCCCAGATGATAACGGAGACACGTTACAGTATATTTCCCTGTGCTACGTCACTTTATGAACTACGTTTTCCCTTCACACCGGATTTTACGTCGGTATTTTACGTGTACAAGTACGGTAACATTGAACCTCTGTATCTCGGGAACGGATTAAGATATGAAGAAAATTTTCAAGGGTGTTCGAGATCGGATCTTATGAATACTTCGTAAAAATTACAGCCATTTGCTGTGCACAGCTGTCTAGGAATCCGCGGCTGGTTTTTGATACCTAAAAAACAACTTTTTGGGGTTTTTCCCGAAAATGGATAAATATTTTTGAAAACGGTGAGATGGTTCTTCTAGATAAATGCCTAGAA
Organism: Schistocerca serialis cubense; assembly: GCF_023864345.2. Taxonomy (NCBI): domain Eukaryota; kingdom Metazoa; phylum Arthropoda; class Insecta; order Orthoptera; family Acrididae; genus Schistocerca; species Schistocerca serialis. Next base: position 103,807,630 of record NC_064643.1, on the reverse strand, counting down.
AATATAGTATTAAAATTTGAGCAATTTACTGCTGTTACAACCTGCAGGTTTCGTTGAGAGCAATGTCTGCTTGTCTGGCATGAGATGACCTGTACCAGACTGGGGAAGCATATTCGGCAGTAGAAAAGCGCAGTGGCGTTGCAGAAGAGCGAATAGTTTGTGGATGTGAGCCCCACTGTGTTCCCGCTAATTTGCGAATTAGGTTGTTTCGAGTTGAGATTTTCATTTTGGTGTTCTTAAAGTGAGTTTTGAATGTCAGAGTTCTGTCGAGAGTGACTCCCAAGTATTTAGGGGCGTGATGATGCTGGAGTTGTATGCCTGAACATTCAATATGTAGCTCACGATTAGCTTCCCTGTTCCTTAAATGAAAGGCACACAGTTGAAATTTCCTGGCAGATTAAAACTGTGTGCCCGACCGAGACTCGAACTCGGGACCTTTGCCTTTCGCTGGCAAGTGCTCTACCATCTGAGCTACCGAAGCACGACTCACGCCCGGTCCTCACAGCTTTACTTCTGCCAGTATCTCGTCTCCTACCTTCCAAACTTTACAGAAGCTCTCCTGCGAACCTTGCAGAACTAGCACTCCTGAAAGTAAAGCTGTGAGGACCGTGCTTGAGTCGTGCTTCGGTAGCTCAGATGGTAGAGCACTTGTCCGCGAAAGGCAAAGGTCCCGAGTTCGAGTCTCGGTCGGGCACACAGTTTTAATCTGCCAGGAAGTTTCATATCAGCGCACACTCCGCTGCATAGTGAAAATCTCATTCTAGGCACACACTTGTCTTCGAAGGGTTTGGTCTGAGTTGGTTCCGACTGTAGTAGCTTGACAGTGCTCAAAGTGCAGCCGTCAAGTTTCTCTCCACTGTTTCAAAGCATGAGCTTTGCGTCGCAAGGGCTAGGTCATCTGCACATAAGAATCGCCTTGCGCCCGGGATCAATGGCTGATCGTTGGTATAAATGTTGAAGAGAAGTGGAGCCAAGACGCTTCCCTGAGGTAGACCATTTTTCTGCGCTCTCCAGCGACTGCGTTGTCCTTGAAATTCAACAAAAAGAACCTGCGGTTTTGAAGGAGGGTGCTGATTTGTCTAACGAGGTGGGCGTTCTTGATCATATTGTATAATTTTGCATGGAGTAACCGGTGATGGACAGGATCATACTCTGCTGTGAGATCCACAAAGACCACGCCCGTCACTTGTCGGGGTTCATGAAGGGAGCCTCCACGAAGACTGCAATGATTTCTGACGAAGATAAGACTTGCAGTCGGCCGTAACCAGGGCGTCAGGTTTCTCTGGCGGCTGATCCTTTCACACCAGAAACATCATCTTGGACCTTTCCAGGACCCCAGTTGACCATCATATCGGTGAATATAGAAGGGTATACCAATGGCTCAGTGCCCAAGGATATCCAAAACACCTGCCCTACCTTTTTATCACAAGTAGAAGCCGAGGTATGAGCACTGGAAAATCCAGTTTTTATGCGCGGCGTTTTGGAACATATTAGGTACGCATGTTGTAACATGCATACTCTTAAACTAGACTTAACAGTTAATAAAGTACAATCAAGAGTACAATCAATATTAAAATTTACGGCCACTTTTTTGTGTGAACTTCAGGCAACATCAGTTTGGTAATATTAAATGACGTGTCTTCTGCTTTACTTAACGTATCTATCTGCCTTAAGTTACTTTATCTGCGGCTGCAACAATCAGTTCCTAGCTGATGGCGGCCAAAGAAGGCGAGAATCGAATAGTGAGAAAATACAAATTGCTGTAGAACCTAAAGACAATATTTCTATTTGGATCCTATTATCATGTTTTGCTAAGTGTTTAAGGAGCATTCAATTAATGTTTAAATTATATTTAATACACCAATGCTGATAATATTGTAGAAAAAGATATTTTATTAAGAAACGGAAGGTTCCTCAAAATTGAAGAGAAATCCGTAAAATCTGGAGATTTCTGCAGTCACCGCTCTCCCAGTGCTTCCCAGACTGTTTATAGTGATTAAAACTCAGGCGACACAGAAGAATATGAATCGAGCTTCTTTTCAAACTGAAGAATTTGGAGCTAAAAGACGAAATACATGTCGATTTTTTTTACCGTAATTTACTTAAAATAGTGACTTTCAATTCCTGGCCGCTTGTCAGATGTAGACAGGGTACAGAGATTAGCAGAGGACAGGGCCGGCAGCGGTGGCCGAGCGGTTCTAGGCGCTTCAGTACAGAACAGCGAGACTGCTACGTTCGCAGGTTCGAATCTCGCCTCGGGCATGGATGTGTGTGATGTCCTTAGGTTAGTTAGGTTTAAGTAGTTCTAAGTCTAGGGGACTGATGACCTCAGATGTTAAGTCCCATAGTGCTCAGAGCCATTTGAATCATTTGAGAGGGCAGGGCTGACTAACACCTACGTCCCATATACAACGTCTAGTCTGAAGTACCTGGATACCACTACCGAAATCCGGATTTGACCACTAGATGTCACGGGCGGCGGACCCGCCAGTTTAGAAGAAAGCGGGGAGTATTGTGTTGTCGGTAGGGAACCAATAACAGCAGAATGGGGCAGTCACGAGAGCTGAGTGACCTCCAACCTGGATTAGGTATTGGATGTCACCTGAGTAACAGATCCATCAGCAACATTTCAACCCTTCTAAAGTTATCCAAGTTGACTATTGATTATGTGACTGTGAAGTGGAAACGCGAAGAAACTACCACAGATAAGCCAGGCCCATGTAGACTTCACGTACTGACTGACAGCGCCCGCCGAGCATTGGGGAGAGTGGGTGTAAAAAATCGCAGTAAATCAGTGGAAGAAATCACACGAGTTCCAGAGTGCTGCCAGCAGTTCACGTAGCACAGTGACAGTGCGTGCGGAGTAGGGATTTCAAAAAAATGGGGTACATAGTTCTTCATAATACGCACGTTTATGTGGCCAGTGGCCGGCCGCGGTGGCCAAGCGGTTCTAGGCGCTACAGTCCGAAACTGCGCGACTGCTACGGTCGCAGATTCGAATACTGGCACGGGTATTGATGTCTGTGATGTCCTTAGGTTAGTTAGGTTTACGTAGTTCTAAGTTCTATGGGACTGATGACCTTAGAAGTTAAGTCCCATAGTGCTCAGAGCCATTTTGTAAGTAGCTATGTAAGTAGGCTGTTTAGGTTTTTATGTTGGTAACGCCACGTAGCGCTCTATATGAAAATCACTGACTGTGCTGTGTGAAGGCTGTGGTTGGTTTGCATTGTTGAAGTATATGCTATTGTAGTGTTGGGCAGCTGGATGTTAATAGCGCGTAGCGTTGCGCAGTTGGAGGTGAGTCGCCAGCAGTGGTGGATGTGGGGAGAGAAATGGCGGAGCCTTGACAGCGGATGATCTGGACATGTGTCCATCAGAGACAGTGAATTTGTAAGGTTGGATGTCATGAACTGCTATATACGAGGTGCGGCTAGAAAAAAACCGGACTGATGCTGCAAAAAACATTTATTTACAATCATTTACAATTTCATGTTATCTCCTTCAATTTACTCTCCTCCTCGATCTCTACACCACTCCATACGAATTTTCCACTGTTCATAGCAATGCTGCAGATCATTTTCGGTAAGTCCATACATTACTTCCGTCGCTTTTTCTTTTACTGCTTCAACAGTCTCAAATCTAGTTCCTTTCAAAGCTGACTTGACTTTAGGGAAAAGAAAAAAGTCACAGGGGGCCAAATCAGGTGAGTAGGGTGGATGATCTAAGATGGGAATGTTGTGTTTTGCCAAAAACGTCTTCACTGACAACGCACTGTGAGCTGGGGCATTGTCTTGGTGAAGGATCCATGACTTTTTTCTCCACAAATCGTTCCGTTTTCTCCATACTCGCTCACGTAGGGTAACCAGGACGCTAATGTAGTAATGCTGATTCACTGTTTGTCCCTCTGGTACCCAATCAATGTGCACAATCCCTTTGATGTCAAAAAAAAAAACAATCATCATTGCCTTGAATTTCGATTTTGACATTCGTGCTTTTTTTTGTCGTGGAGAACCAGGAGTTCTCCAATGCATCGATTGGCGTTTAGTTTCGGGATCGTAAGTAAAAAACCTTGATTCATCGCAAGTAATAACATTTTGTAAGAAGGTGGGATCACTTTCAATGTTTTCCAGGATGTCAGAACAAATCATTCTTCGGCGTTCCTTCTGTTCAATTGTGAGACACTTTGGAACCATTTTTGAACACACTTTGTTCATGTTGAAACTTTCATGAAGAATCTGCCTAACACTTTCCTTGTCAACTCCTGTTAACTCAGACACTGCTCTGATTGTTAAACGGCGATCTTGTCGAACAAGTTTACCGATTTTTTCAATGTTTGCATCAGTTTTTGCTGACAATGGTCTGCCAGTGCGAGTGTCATCACTGGTGTCTTCGCGGCCATCTTTAAATCGTTTAAACCACTCAAACACTTGTGTTCGCGATAAACAATCATCGCCGTACACTTGTTGTAACATTACAAACGTTTCACTTGCAGATTTTCCTAGTTTGAAACAAAATTTGATGTTAACACGCTGTTCTTTCTGTACACTCAACATTTTCCGACGCACAGACAAAAGGTCAACTACTTAAAACAGACGCCACGGGCAGACTGAGTGCAGGAGGCAGATGAAACTCGAGCAGTAGGCGGAGCGAGAGTCACGTGACAGGCCACGCGACTTTCAGCCTTATTGCATTCGTTTTATTGTTTCACCAGTACTAGTCCGGTTTTTTTCTAGCCACACCTCGTATTATGACTTTTGAACACTATTAAGGTAAATACATTGTTTGTTCTTTATCAAAATCTTTCATTTGCAAACGATGCCTATCAGTAGTTAGTGACTTCACTAGTTAGAATCTTTTATTTAGCTGCCAGTATTGGCGCGGTATTGCAGTAGTTTGAGTGACGAAGATTTTTGTGAGGTAAGTGATTTGTGAAAGGTATAGGTTAATGTCAGTCAGGGCTATTCTTTTGCAGGGATTATTGAAAGATTGCTTTGCGCTAAAAATATTGTGTGTCAGTTTAGTGTTGATCAGACTAGGTAAAGAGCGAAATGTCTGAGTACGTTCAGTCCTGCTCAGCTCTTTGAAAATCAAATAATGTGAGGGGTTTATCAGCACAGTAATTCTTGAATTTTTCTAAGGGGACGTTTCAATTTGAACCATTTTTTTGTGGCCAGTGTTAAGCGACGGTTGAGGTGGTGTAAAGAGCAACGTCACTGGATAGCGGGTGGCTGGAAACAGAGATCTGTAGTAATGAATCACGCTGTATCCTAAGTCAGTTCGAAGGAAGAGTTTGGATTTGGTGAATGCCTAGAAAACGTTACCAGCCAGCATGTATGTTATTTACACTACTGGCCATTAAAATAGCTACACCAAGAAGAAATGCAGATGATAAACGGGTATTCATTGGACAAATATATTATACTAGAACTGGCATGGTATGCGGGCCGCGGTGGCCGTGCGGTTCTAGGCGCTTCAGTCCGGAACCGCGAGACTGCTACGGTCGCAAGTTCGAATGCTGTCTCGGCCATGGATGCGTGTGATGTCCTTAGGTTAGTTAGGTTTAAGTAGTTCTAAGTTCTAGGGGACTGATGACCTCAGATGTTAAGTCCCATAGTGCTCAGAGCCATTTTTTTGTGATTACATCTTCACGCAATTTAGGTGCATAGATCCTGAGAAATCAGTACCCAGAAAAACCACCTCTGGCCGTAATAACGGCCTTGATACGCCTGGGCATTGAGTCAAACAGAACTTGGATGGCGTGTACAGGTACAGCTGCCCATGCAGCTTCAACACGGTACCGAGCCAGTTGCTCGGCCACCATTGACCAGACGTTTTCAATTGGAGAGAGATCTGGAGAATGTGCTGGCCAAGGCAGCAGTCGAACATCTTCTGTATCCAGAAAGGCCCGTACAGGACGTGCAACATGCGGTCGTGCATTATCCTGCTAAAAATGCAGGGTTTCACAGGGATCGAATTAAGTGTAGAGCCACAGGTCGTAACACATCTGAAATGTAACGTCCACTGTTCAAAGTGCTGTCAATGCGAACAAGAGGTGACCGATACGTGTAACCAATGGCACCCCATACCATCACGCCGGGTGATACGCTAGTATGGCGATGACGAATACACGCTTCCAATGTGCGTTCACCACGATGTCGCCAAACACGGATGCGACCATCATGATGCTGTAAACAGAACCTGGATTCATCCGAAAAAATGACGTTTTGCCATTCGTGCACCCAGGTTCGTCGTTAAGTACACCATCGTAGGCGCTCCTGTCTGTGACGCAGCGTCAAGGGTAACCGCAGCCATGGTCTCCGAGCTGATAGTCCATGCTGCTGCAAACATCGTCCAGCTGTTCATGTAGATGGTTGTTGTCTTGCAAACGTCCCCATCTGTTGACTCAGGGATCGAGACGTGGCTGCACGATCTGTTACAGCCATGCGGATAAGATGCCTGTCATCCCGACTGCTAGTGATACGAGGCCGTCGGGATCCAGCACGGCGTTCCGTATTATCCTCCTGAAACCACCGATTCCATATTCTGCCACCAGTCATTGGATCTCGACCAACGCGAGCAGCAATGTCACGCTACGATAAACCGCAGTCGCGATAGGCTACAATCCAACCTTTATCAAAGTCGTAAACGTGATGGTACGGATTTCACCTCCGTACACGAGGCATCACAACAAGGTTTCACCAGGCAACGCCAGTCAACTGCTGTTTGTGTATGAGAAATCGGTTGGAAACTTTCCTCATGTCAACACGTTGTAGGTGTCTCCACCGGCGCCAACCTTGTGTGAATGCTCTGAAAAGGTAATCATTTGCATATCACAGCATCTTCTTCCTGTCGCTTAAACTTCGTGTCTGTAGCACATCATCTTCGTGGTGTAGCAATTTTAATGTCCGGTAGTGTATTATTTGGATTTTACGTGAGAAGTAGGGTAACTTTAAAACTGTGTATCTTGGAAACAGATTAAGATATCACGAAAATTTTCAAGCTAGTTCGTGATCAGTGTCTTAGGAATATACCGTAAAATCGGCCATTTTCTGTGCATAGCCTTCTTGGAATCCTCGGCTGGGTTTTGGTCCGCTGATGATGGCGAAATTACAGAAAAAACTATTTGTGGAATTTTCCGAGGAAATAGTCTTTTTTTCGTGGTTTGGGAGTTGTTCTTTTATTGCGTTTAAGAAAATGCTAAAATAAAAGGGATACGAACACATTTTATAGCACTGTGTTTTGAGTTCAGTAGAGGAACAGTTCGGAGACGATGACTGTCTTTGTCAGCTTGACAATGCAACCTGTCATAAAGAAGGGTCTGTGACAAAGTGGTACGTGAACAGTAACATTCCTGAAATGGAATATCCTGCACAGTCCCGACCTGAACCCAATGGAACACCTCTGTCATGAGTTAAAACATTAATTGTGCTCGAGATCCCAGCGTCTAACATCACTAAATTCTCAATTTCAGCTCTTGAGGAAGAACGGGCTGTTATTTCTCCATAGACATCCGCACCTCATTGAACATGCAGGCAGTAGGGTTGAGGCCGTCATAAAGGCGAAGTGTGGAAATGCCTTACATTAATCCCAACTAATAGGCAGCCGGATACTTTTGATCACTTAATTTGAGTATTCACAGCTCTGGCAAATCCGTATGTTCTAGCCAATCAGAGTGGACATCATATGCACTCTGTATATGCTCCGCTCTTTATCTTGAAACTACACCTCGGCTCTCTTGTTGTCATCTTCAAGAGATGTGACGTGGTGATTGTTGCTGGGCCCCCATGGGGCAAGCTCCTTTTCTAGTTCACATTTATCGAGAGTATCTTGAGCACCTAATCCTCACACGTGACTGGAAGCGAATGGATATAATTCGTATTTATATAACGTGTAAATGAGCGGATGCTTACAATTAAACACCAAACACGTTGTTGTCGTCTCTTGACGGATAGTAGAGCACATTCTAAGATAAAATACAGGATTTTTAAAAAAGAATGACTTGATTTCAAAACTCCATATTTATTGACAAAAAGTTACTACGAACGTGGGATAAATTGCAAAATACTCACAAAACCTTAAAATTTTAGCTACACTATTACAAATACTCTACGTATCTACCAGCAGCAGAACGAACAACATCTAACCGATATCAAATATCATCGTAAACTTTACACGTTTCGGCTTTTACAGAAAGTATGGCGGCAGCTATTCTGTTCTTCACCTGTTCTATGTCACGAGGTAAATGTGAGATGAACACACTTTCCAGCACATATCGCCACAAGAAAAAATCGCATGGAGTCATGTCTGTCGATCTTGGGGGCCAAGAACGCAGGGGACTGTCTCGGTGTCCCGTGCACTCTACCCAGCGTTGAAGCGGAGAGTCATTGAGAAAGTGACGTACGTTGTTGCGCCAGAGTGGTAGAGCTCCGTCCTGTTGGAAAATGAAGTCATCGGAATCATCCTGAAGTTGCGGAAAAAGCCAAGTCTGTTGCATTTGAAGACAACTCAACGCTTCACAGGGTGCACGGACCCCTAGCACCGTCTTCCATTGTTGGCATCGAAGATCGCCAGATATAACCTCATAGGAGCTTTTCTTGGGGCGATGTATATGAAGGAAAGTGTATTCATTCCTCGTTTACCTCGTGAGGTAGAAGAAGAGAAGAAGAGAATAATGGCCGCCATAACATACGTAAAAGTACATACGTTGTGTAAAGTTTATGACTAATTTAGCTATCGCCTCGATGTTCGTGCTGCTGCTGGTGCACACAGAGCATTTGTAATGTCATACCTAAAACTTTAAGATTTTGTGGGTATTTTCCAATTAATCCCATGTTTGTGGCACGTTTTTATCAATAAATATGGAGTTTTGAACTGAAGTCATTCTTTTTGAAACATCCTGTATTGCGACCTTCCTGGTGGGAAGCGAACGTCTGTCGAAGATTCGCCACGGATCCAGGAAAAACACTACTGGTGTTTGAAAATGGTTCAAATGGCTCTGAGCACTATGGGACTTAACTTCTGAGGTCATCAGTCCCCTAGAACTTAGAACTACTTAAACCTAACTAACCTAAGGACATCACACACATCCATGTCCGAGGCAGGATTCGAACCTGCGACTGTAGCGGTCGCTCGGTTCCAGACTGTAGCGCCTAGAACCGCTCGGCCACTCCGGCCGGCGGTTTTTAAAAGACAGCTTGCTTTTTTCGTACACGACATCTTACAAACAATGGATGCAGATGAAAAGGTAGATTCCGTTTTATCCTGTTACCAAACGGCGTTGCACACTGCATCACATCGTTCAATTCTAACCAAGATACGATTATACTAAGTGTTTTCCCATATACGTTAATGGAAAATATTTTCGTGATACAGGTAATTTCACAATACTTTCTTCTTAACACACTGGGAGCACACCTTTTGGAAGGGCAACGCGTAACTTCGACTTGAAGTTCCTTGGAACATCATTGTTAGCAGCACAAAATATTGTTGACCTAGCTGCAAGCGCTGAGTCGAAAGAGAAAAAATGTTAGTACTTGTGTCGTTGTTCGCCGTATAAGATATAATTGTTGTAGCACGGTGTGCACTAAATGAGGTGACCAGTCAAGGTAAAAGTTATAAGGACGTATCAGTTTCTTAGTTCCTAATGCGGTATGTATCACACTTAGGTTTTTTATTTACGCAACAAAAGCTACAGCTTAAGTTTTGGAAGGATTTTCTTAGCTTCTTTGCGTTTGTAACGGTGAGGTTTACCCGCGATGCACTGTTTTGGACTATAGCTCGGTTTCTTTGTACTTTACACACACATAGTGTACTGAGTGAAATTGATTAGCTATTCAGGATGTCCCAGAAGGAATAGTCAGTATTTAGGGGTTTGATAGGAACGACCATTCGAAGCAAAAAAGTCCAGTAAACATGTTTACCGTAAGAGCTATGGGCACTTCTTCATCTGTGATACTGTGAAATATATCTCTCCTACTGAGCAAGTGCTCATGGCTCTCAACGTTTGCGCTGAATAGTAACAACTCCTGCTCGGACACCATGTGTATGTAGATGTAGGTTTTCTGTGCGTTCCCAAAATTCGAGTAAGATGACTGTCGGGATGGTTCCTCTGAAACGTAAACGTCCGATTTCGTTTCCCACCCTGTTCCGTTTCTAGCCTGTGGTAAGACTCAAATGACTCCATCGTCGATGGGAAACCCTGACAGTGCTTGCCCTAATAATACTCTGGTGTGTAAAACTTGTGGACGAAAGTAACTTTCGCGTGATGTGTCACTGCCTAGTAGCACAGCTCGATGAAACTAGGACCATACATAGAAAGAACTGCTGCAGTATAGTACAGAAGGTAACTGAAAGAAATAGGCAATGAGACGAACAGAAACGACACTTCCATTCAAAGACAATAATTACACTGAAGCCATCGCGACTTATGATGATCCCCTGATTAATACATAATGCGAGACATGGTTCTTAATAGGAGATACGATCACCTCGGACGGCAGTGCGTGTTCTGCTATGTGCTCCCATGCTGGCTACAAGGTTGGTGAGAAGTCCTTGTGGTACGGGTTCCATCACTCCACTAACGTCTTTGACATATGCTGGATGGTCAGTGGTACATGCGGACGATCTGTAATACGTTTCTCCAGCACACCCCAAACGCACTCGATGGGTTTTAAGTCGGAGGGAAGCGGCCATGCCAATCTATTCGCCGAAAATCCTCTACATCTACATCTACATCCATACTCCGCAAGCCACCTGACGGTGTGTGGCGGAGAGTACTTTGAGTACGTCTATCGGTTCTCCCTTCTATTCCAGTCTCGTATTGTTCGTGGATAGAAGGGTTGTCGGTATACCTCTGTGTGGGCTCTAATCTCTCTGATTTTATCCTCATGGTCCCTTCGCGAGATATACGCAGGAGGGAGCAATATACTGCTTGACTTCTCGGTGAAGGTATGTTCTCGAAACTTCAACAAAAGCCCGTACCGAGCTACTGAGCGTCTCTCCTGCAGAGTCCTCCACTGGAGCTTATCTATCATCTCCGTAACCCTTTCGCGATTACTAAATGATCCTGTAACGAAGCGCGCTGCTCTCCGTTGCATCGTCTCTATCTCTTCTATTAACCCTATCTGGTACGGATCCCACACTGCTGAGCAGTATTCGAGCAGTGATACTAAAATGTAGACTTTCACGGCCGGAAATCTCATGTCCATTATAATTATCCGGGCTGTTATGCCGTAGTCGGTTGATGAATTCTGACTGTCAGTAGCGAGCCAGTGGGTGTGTTGGACCTTCCATCGAGCTACGGACCCCCTTGAAGATGTCTCCCGCAGTCGGAGACGAAACGTTGGGAATCGACACAGAATTCATCAACCGACCACGGCATAACAGCCCGTATAATTATAATGGACATTCAAGCTGTGGTTGAACAAGCGTACTGTAACCTGCTTCCTTTGTTTTCGGATTGCATTTCCTTAGGATTCTTCCAATGAATCTGTCTGGCATCTGCTTTACCGACGATCAACTTTATATGACCATTCCATTTTAAATCACTCCTAATGCGTACTCCCAGATAATTCATGGAATTAACTGCTTCCAGTTGCTGACCTGCTATATTGTTGCTAAATGATAAGGGATCTTTCTTTCTATGTATTCGCAGCACATTACACTTGTCTACATTGAGATTCAATTGCCATTCCCTGCACCATGCGTCAATTCGCTGCAGATCCTCCTGCATTTCAGTACAATTTTCCATTGTTACAACCTCTCGATATAGCACAGCATCATCCGCAAAAAGCCTCAGTGAACTTCCGATGTCATCCACAAGGTCATTTATGTATATTGTGAATAGCAACGGTCCTACGACACTCCCCTGCGGCACACCTGAAATCACTCTTACTTCGGAAGACTTCTCTCCATTGAGAATGACATGCTGCGTTCTGTTATCTAGGAACTCTTCAATCCAATCACACAATTGGTCTGATAGTCCGTATGCTCTTACTTTCTTCATCGAACGACTGTGGGGAATTGTATCGAACGCCTTGCGCAAGTCAAGAAACACGGCATCTACGTGAGAACCCGTGTCTATGGCCCTCTGAGTCTCGTGGACGAATAGCGCGAGCTGGGTTTCACACGATCGTCTTGCTCCAACTGCACACCACCTGCGTTGTTCGATGCGTTCGCAGATGTTCATCCACAAAAATGAAGTCAGGGTAGAGTGCACCCCTGAATACACGCACATTGGGAAGGAGGGCAGCGTCACGATTACGTTGACGAGTGTCCCGTGCCCAAAGATTGAGAGACCAGTACACGCACGCAAAATTATGCCCCCCACAACATAACACCCTGACAACCAAAACGTCCATGTTATGTGGCGAGAGCTGGTAACACATTGTCAAGGGTGCTCCCTTTTTATGGATGACAAGGCGCGACCGCATCAGACAGCGCAGATGGAGAGGCTTGTGGCACGAGATGATATCCCGTGAATGGACTGGCTTGCCCGTCCCCCTGACTTAAACCCCATCGCGAACGTGTGGGATGCGTTGGGCAGATGTGCTGCAGGACGTCCACATGCGCCAACGACCGTCCAGCTGTGGAATGCCCTACCACAAGAACTGCTTGTCTACCCTGTGGTCAGCATGGGAGCACGCTGCAGGCCATGCATTACCATCCGTGGTGATCACACACGCTATTGAGAACCACGTCCCGCCTTTTGAAATGTCCAGAGATCTGCCATAAATCATGGTGACTTTAGTGTGATTATCTTGAAATAAAAGTGTCATTCCTGTACATCTCATTAGGTACTTCCTCCAGTTGCCATCTGCACTATATTGTACAGTTCTTTTTATGTATGGTCCAAGTTTCATCAAGCTGTGTTACGTGGTAGTGAAGCAACAAGCGAAAGTGTAGTGTCCTCGTTGCCATTGTAAGAGTCTTGCACTGTAGGGAACAAGGGAGAGGAGGTTGTTACGGGTGGCTGATATCCTCTTTCTACAACACAAATGCCCACGTGAATTAATACGATTGATTACTTGCACTACAAACATTTACTTAACTGAAATAGAGTCCAGGGGTTGTGGTACAAGCTCATCAGCAATACTCCTCTTGCAGACACTATCCGTAACCTTGCTATTATCTGATGCTATGTACTGCCGTAGCCTGACACGTGAACAGAGCCTGCGCTGCAATGAATGAATGACAGAAGCCAAACTAGAGTGTGAGAAAGGCCTGGCCAGACAGAATGCGGCCTGGCCGTCCGGCCTGTGGCCTTGAACCGCAGCCGGCAGGCCGCACTGTTGAATCGCTCGTAACCGTACGGCGGCGTTCACACAGAATGCGGCTCTGACGCACCGGCCGCCGCCGGGTTGTCGCAGAGCGGCTGCTTGCCTCTGTTGGCGCACGCAACTGCTCTGTGGTCACACTGCAAGCAGCGGCGTGAGGCGGTTTTTGTCTTGCAGCTCGTAGTGCACGCATCATGGACACAGAAAGGTGAGACAATGCAACTTTTTGTATGATACGCGCGATCCTGATATGGAGGTAGAATACTTTTGCCCTCGCTATACTCTTGATAGAAAGCTGAACTCTCAGAAATAGTTTTGTCACTGTACGTCCATAATTTCCAATATCAAATACTGTAAACTCGTAGTACGAGGTGCATTCAAGTTCTAAGGCCTCCGATTTTTTTTCTCCAGACTGGAAAGAGATAGAAACATGCGCATTGTTTTAAAATGAGGCCGCGTTCATTGTCAATATGTCCCAGAGATGGCAGCACCGTACGGCAGATGGAATTTTACCGCCAGCGGCAAGAATGAGAACTGTTTTAAATACTTAAAATGGCGACGTTTTCCTTACTTGAACAGTGTGCAATCATTCGTTTTCTGATTTGCGTGGTGTGAAACCAATTGAAATTCATCGACAGTTGAAGGAGACATGTGGTGATGGAGTTATGGATGTGTCGAAAGTGCGTTCGTGCGTGCGACAGTTATATGAAGGCAGAACATCGTGTGACAACAAACCGAAACAACCTCGGGCTCACACAAGCCGGTCTGACGACACGATCGAGAAAGTGGAGAGAATTGTTTTGGGCAATCGCCGAATGACTGTTGAACAGATCGCCTCCAGAGTTGGCATTTCTGTGGGTTCTGTGCACACAATGCTGCATGACGACCTGAAAATGCGAGAAGTGTCATCCAGGTGGGTGCCACGAATGCTGACAGACGACCATATGGCTGCCCATGTGGCATGTTGCCAAGCAATGTTGACGCGCAATGACAGCATGAATGAGACTTTCTTTTCGTCGGTTGTGACAATGGATGAGATGTGGATGGAATTTTTCAATCCAGAAACAAAGCGCCAGTCTGCTCAATGGAAGCACACAGATTCACTGACACCAAAAAAATTTCGGGTAACCGGCAGTGCTGAAAAAATGATGGTGTACATGTTCTGGGACAGTGAGGGCGTAATCCTTACCCATTGCGTTCCAAAGGGCACTACAGTAACAGGTGTGTCCTACGAAAATGTTTTGAAGAACAAATTCCTTCCTGCACTGCACCAAAAATGTCCGGGAAGGGCAGCGCGTGTGCTGTTTCACCAAGACAACGCACCCACACATCAAGCTAACATTACGCAACAGTTTCAAAAAAAATGGCTCAGAGCACTATGGGACTCAACATCTTAGGTCATAAGTCCCCTAGAACGTAGAACTACTTAAACCTAACTAACCTAAGGACATCACACACACCTATGCCCGAGGCAGGATTCGAACCTGCGACCGTAGCAGCCTCGCAGTTCCAGACTGCAGTGACAGAACCGCACGGCCAACGTGTCCGGCGCAACAGTTTCTTCGTGATAACAACTTTGAAGTGATTCCTCATGCTCCCTACTCACCTGACCTGGCTCTTAGTGACTTTTGGCTTTTTCCAACAATGAGACACACTCTCCGTGGCCGCACATTCACCAGTCATGCTGCTATTGTCTCAGCGATTTTGCAGTGGTCAAAACAGACTCCTAAAGAAGTCTTCGCCGCTGCCATGGAATCATGGCGTCAGCGTTGTGAAAAATGTGTACGTCTACAGGGCGATTACGTCGAGAAGTAACGCCAGTTTCATCGATTTGGGTGAGTAGTTAATTAGAAAAAAATCAGAGGCCTTAGAAATTGAATGCACCTCGTATGGATCAACGATCGCCAGGAGAAGGAGCAAAAAAGAATTGTTTGTAACAGAAGAACTGGGATCCACTAACCTTCGGGCATTTTAACCTGATATGCTTTCCGTCTATGCTTCCAAGGCAGTTTGGAAACCCCCAAAGTTCTAGAAATCCTTCTTCCACATCTCTGTTGTAGGAGTAGGTAAATACTTGGATTGTAGAACAGTCCATATTGCCTGGCACACTTGTTTCAGAATTTCTGAGACTGTTGAAAATCCTAACCGAAAAGAAAAAGCTATGGTCTGGTGGCTGTCGCCTGTAGTCAAGTATCTGGAAAAGATTAAAATAAATTGTGCCGATAGAATGAATAGGTACGTTAACAAGCAAAGATATGTTTGTTTAAATTCAATGACAATGTTATGAATACAATGAAACAAAACAATCTATTAAGCAGAAAGTTCTCTCTAGCGGGACATACAGAACTAGATGTTACTATCGTTTGCTGTATTCGTAAACACTGCAGGTAAATTTATCACTCCACTCGTAACTACGTTGTGGGATAGCACTTTCTTCCGCCGAACCTTTCACATGCAACAGCAAAACTGAAACGGAATAAATTATATGACTTCTGTTTGAAGCACAAAGAGGCCACAAATGGTAAAACTTATCACAAACAAATGGCTAGTCTGTGCCTTGTATCAATTGGCTTTCTCCAGTTCATTGTGCACTTCTCGGTGCTACCTTTTTATCAGGCGATGCAGTTCCTCGAAACATTCTCGCGACATACGAAAATATTTGAAGAACCTATCTTCGTAAGACTCCAGATCAATACACAGACGATGGTATTCTCCTAAGCTTTCTCTCTTGCTATTAATGTCGTGCACCCAACATCTCCTCTTCTTGGTGCCATTTCGTATTGCTAGTGCGAGCTTTTCATTTCTGCACTTAACAAAATAAACAAAACAAAAAAAAAGAAAAGAACTTGCACAAAGATAACGTGTCCCGCGTGAAGCTTCCAAATCGCCTAACGCCAAGACAATCGCGCTACGCATGAAAGCTTAATAATGAGGTTTGGCCCTTGCCACAGTGTCAGTCTAACAGCTGACGTATCAAGAGTCACTGCGGCCGGCTGGCCAGCTGTTGCCTGTGTGACGTCCCTGGCCGCTGATTGGCCCGGCCTCCCGCTGTGCCGTCCGTCTCAGCGGCAGGCCAGATTCTGTCTGGCCAAGCCTTTAGTGAAGCCCTGCGGTCAGCGGCGGCGGCCTAAATACTTGCTGTCGAGAGGGCGTTGGCGGTCTGTTGCTTGCGAGTCTGTCTCTGGCCTTCCTCGTGGTAGGCGCGCCTGATCTAGCACCTACTGTCGATCTTCACACTGCATCTTTGCCAACCGGTGTGCTGGCGACAGATTACGCCAGCACAGAAAGTTACTTCTGGATTTAGATTTTGCACACCAGTGTGTTTATTCACTCACTGTGCAGAATGTGAATTTCTCAATCAGTTATCGAGAGTCAGGCTCACTTAACAGATGCGGCAGATTACGCCAGCACAGAAAGTTACTTCTGGATTTAGATTTTGCACACCAGTGTGTTTATTCACTCACTGTGCAGAATGTGAATTTCGCGATCAGTTATCGAGAGTCAGGCTCACTTAACAGATGCGTTCTGTTGTAAAAGTAAAGCTTCCATCGTTTCGAAGATTGGTTCTAACAACATCATGTTTTACTACTCATGGACATCTATGTGGCACATAATTCTTCTGATATGGATAATGCTCTCAAATACCTATTAATGTTGTTGCACTTTCTAAATACTTTGTGCCAAGGAATGTCCAACACGCAGTGTACCTCCACGTTAAAGCAGGGATGCATACGCTGTTTCTCGATGTTGATGTATTCCTAACATTGTTGTCAGCTTTGGCAATTACTGAAGTTAATGTGTGGCTGGTGTGTCCGAGTGGCTCTAGGCACTTCAGTCTGGAACTATGCGACCGCAATGGTCACAGGTTCGAATCCTGCCTTGGGCATGGATGTGTGTGATGTTCTTAGGTTAGTTAGGTTTAAGTAGTTCTAAGTTCTAGGAGACTGATGACCTTGGATGTTAAGTCCCATAGTGCTCATAGCCATTTGAACCATTTGAAGTTAACGCCTTGATGGAAAATTCGATTGTACGAGGTGCGGTTAGAAAAAAACCGGACTGATGCTGGAAAAAACATTTATTTACAATTATTTACAATTTCATGTTATTTCCTTCAATGTACTCTCCTCCTCGGTCTCTACACCGCTCCATACGAATTTTCCACTGTTCATAGCAATGCTGCAGATCATTTTCGGTAAGTCCATACATTACTTCCGTCGCTTTTTCTTTTACTGCTTCAACAGTCTCAAATCTAGTTCCTTTCAAAGCTGACTTGACTTTAGGGAAAAGAAAAAAGTCACAGGGGGCCAAATCAGGTGAGTAGGGTGGATGATCTAAGATGGGAATGTTGTGTTTTGCCAAAAACGTCTTCACTGACAACGCACTGTGAGCTGGGGCATTGTCTTGGTGAAGGATCCATGACTTTTTTCTCCACAAATCGTTCCGTTTTCTCCGTACTCGCTCACGTAGGGTAGCCAGGACGCTAATGTAGTAATGCTGATTCACTGTTTGTCCCTCTGGTACCCAATCAATGTGCACAATCCCTTTGATGTCAAAAAAAAAAAAAAAAAAAAAAAAAACAATCATCATTGCCTTGAATTTCGATTTTGACATTCGTGCTTTTTTTTTGTCGTGGAGAACCAGGAGTTTTCCAATGCATCGATTGGCGTTTAGTTTCGGGATCGTAAGTAAAAAACCACGATTCATCGCAAGTAATAACATTTTGTGAGAAGGTGGGATCACTTTCAATGTTTTCCAGAATGTCAGAACAAATCATTCTTCGGCGTTCCTTCTGTTCAATTGTGAGACACTTTGGAACCATTTTTGAACACACTTTGTTCATGTTGAAACTTTCATGAAGAATCTGCCTAACACTTTCCTTGTCAACTCCTGTTAACTCAGACACTGCTCTGATTGTTAAACGGCGATCTTGTCGAACAAGTTTACCGATTTTTTCAATGTTTGCATCAGTTTTTGCTGACAATGGTCTGCCAGTGCGAGTGTCATCACTGGTGTCTTCGCGGCCATCTTTAAATCTTTTAAACCACTCAAACACTTGTGTTCGCGATAAACAATCATCGCCGTACACTTGTTGTAACATTACAAACGTTTCACTTGCAGATTTTCCTAGTTTGAAACAAAATTTGATGTTAACACGCTGTTCTTTCTGTACACTCAACATTTTCCGACGCACAGACAAAACGTCAACTACTTAAAACAGACGCCACGGGCAGACTGAGTGCAGGAGGCAGATGAAACTCGAGCAGTAGGCGGAGCGAGAGTCACGTGACAGGCCACGCGACTTTCAGCCTTATTGCATTCGTTTTATTGTTTCACCAGTACTAGTCCGGGTTTTTTCTAGCCACACCTCGTATTTTAGTAGATGACATTTTTACTCTTCAAGAAAGCAAAACAGCCATCTCAAAAAAGTAGTTGTACTACAATGGACTCAAATGGTAGAGTGACTGTGGAAGAAGTTTGTATTGCAAGATATTCAGAACTTGTGTTAATGATCATTACCACTGGCAGGACTACGAACTAACCACATGAACTGTGGATGAGGGTGGGACTGGAGATTCTGTGGACAAACACTCTCTCACGAAGAGAGACAATCAGGTGAAGCAACGTGGTTAGCCACATACTCAACCATTCACGCTCATCGTTACTCTGACAGAAGGAATGTTGGTGGTAAAAACACTAACAGTACGGCCGTGGCGGTAACTCAGGGATAGGACTGAAGCTGGCAGGAAATACGAGAACATCAAGAGTCTGACTGCAAAAAGGGAGAAAGTATGAGCGGACCCACCGATCCTCGGGTTGAGGTGCTAAGCACAGTCAGTTTTCGATCCAGTTTTCCGTACGGTGTGTGGCGGAGAGTAATTTTCATACCAATGTCGCTTCTCACTTATCTTCCAGTTCCAGAAGGTTTGGGGGAAGAACGCTTCCTAGCTTGGCTTCGAGTCTCTCGATTTTCATCTTCATAGTCTTTTCGCGAGATGCAGGAGGAAGCAATATAGTGATTGACTCTCCTAAAAACGTACGCTCCCGGAAATTTAACAGCACGCCACACCATGATGCAGAACGCTTCTCTTGCAGAGTCTGCTGCTGGAGTTGGGTGAGCATCTCTGTGACACTTTCGCGCTTAACTTAATCAGCCTTGTAACGAAACTTGCTGGGTTTTTTTTTTTTTTGATCTCCTCTTACTTTACTTTGGACCTTTTCTATTTTTTCTACCAAACCTACCTGGTCTAGATCCCAGGCTGACGAGCAATATTCAAACATTGGTCAAACGAGTGTTTTGTAAGCTGTTTCCTTTGTTGATGGACTACATTTCTTAAGGATTTTTCCAATGAACCTGTCTGGTATCTGCCTTACCTGCGACGAATTTTGTGTGGTAGTTCCACATACTCCTAGATATTTCATGGAAGTAACAGCTTCCAGTGACCGAAGAATTTTTAACATATTGCAGCACTGTCAGCCATTTAACCATGCGGGACAGGCGTGCGGCTCTTCTTCGGTTTAAACGCCGCCCGACAGCGGACAATCTCTCAACCTTTCGAATCGCGAGAGCCAAGGCTCGCCGTGTCATTAAAGTGAGCAAAAGGCGGCCATGGCGTGAGTTCCTGAATTCCATCAATTGTTCCACTTGTTCCTCAAAAATATGGGAAGCCATCCGGAGGATTTCTGGTAAACACAACCGTTTACCGGTAGCTATAGTGTTGAACCAGGGGTGCCAGCAAACAACACCTAGAAATATATATGTATGAAGATAGCAATTGTTATCGAGAGAACAGTTACCATTGATGACCGTGCAGCTTCTCTAGAATAAATGATAATTAATTGAAACCCTCAGATGCCGACAGGTGTTGTTGATATACCTCGATGGGGACAGCTGAAAGTGTGTGCCCCGACCGCGACTCGAACCCGGGATCTCCTGCTTACATAGCAGACACTCTATCCATCTGAGCCACTGAGGACACATATGAATAGCGCGACTGCAGGGACTTATCCTTTGCACGCTTCCCGTAAGACCCACATTCACAACTGTCCTCAATGTACATACATAATGTACCTAATAGATATTTGCCCATCCACTCATTACTCGCGCACACTAAAGTGACGATTCCCGTAAGAGTTTGGGCAACATCTGTGTCCTCGGTGGCTCAGATGGATAGAGCGTCTGCCATGCAAGCAGGAGATCCCGGGTTCGAGTCCCGCTCAGAGCACACATTTTCAGCTGTCCCCATCGAGGCATATCAACAACACCTGTTGGCAGTTGAGGGTTTCGATTAATTATCATTTATTCTAGAGAACCTTCACGGTCATCAATGGTATCTGTTCTTTCAAGAACAGTTACTATATATATATATATATATATATATATATATATATATATATATATATATATATAAAAACAAAGATGAGGTGACTTACCGAACAAAAGCGCTGGCAGGTCGATAGACACACAAACAAACACAAACATACACACAAAATTCAAGCTTTCGCAACAAACTGTTGCCTCATCAGGAAAGAGGGAAGGAGAGGGGAAGACGAAAGGAAGTGGGTTTTAAAGGAGAGGGTAAGGAGTCATTCCAATCCCGGGAGCGGAAAGACTTACCTTAGGGGGAAAAAAGGACAGGTATACACTCGCACACACGCACATATCCATCCACACATATATATGTAGCTACCCAGCCATTGCCCTTCGTCTGTGCGAATGCGCACAAGTCGCCCGTACTCTTACGGGAATCGTCACCCTCGTGTGCGCGAGTAATGAGTGGATGGGTAAATATCTATTAGGTAGATTACGTACGTAGATTGTGGACAGCTGGGAATGTGGGTCTCACAGGAAGCGTGCAAAGGATAAGTCCCTGCAGTGGCAGTGTTCATGTGTGTTCTCGGTGGCTCAGATGGATAGAGCATCTGCCATGTACGCAAGAGATCCCGGGTTCGAGTCCCGGTGGGGGCACACATTTTCAGCTGTCCCCATTGAGGTGTATCAATAACACCTGTTGGCAGCTGAGGGTTTCAATTAATTATCATTTAACACCTAGAAACATTGCTCAGACGCTGGCGGAGCATTTTGCACAAACTACTGCCAATGCAAGCTGGGATCCAGCTTTTCGTCGCTACTGTGCGACTGTCGAGAGGGAAAAGTTGGACTTCAGGTGGAACAGTTCTGAGGCCTAAGACTCCCCTTTTTCGATGTGGGAGCTCGAATCGGCACTGACTGAGACTTCTGACACTGCACTTGGTCACGACCACATCCGGTATTGCATGCTTAGACATCTGCCAGCGGCGTCTAAAGATATCCTCCTCGAATGTTTTAATCTGATATGGCAGACAGGTGTCTTCCCCAACTCGTGGAGGGAGGCAATCCTCATCCCTCTCCTCAAACCAGGAAAGGTCCGCACATGTCCCAGTAGTTATCGTAGTATCGCCTTGACAAGCTGTGTAAGAAAGACCCTGGAATGGATGGCTAACCATTGTCTGGTCTGGCTTTTAGAGACCAGGCAACTCCTATGCCGCTCTCAGTGTGGATTCCTTAAGTATCGGTCCACGGTCCCTCTGTAAGTGGCTATTCAGCAGGCTTTCCCCCATCAGCAACACTGTATCGGCATATTCTTTGATATCAGTAAGGCGTACGATACTACTTGCAGACACAGTATGCTCGCACAACTGCATCAATGGGGCTTTCGTGGCCACCTCACCATTTTCATTCGGGCTTTCCCGTCTCAGCGGTTTTTTCGGACCCGAGCTGATGGCACTCTGTCTGACCGATTTGAGTAGGAGAATAGTGTCCCCCAGGGCAATGTTTAAAGTGTTACCCTTTTTGCCATAGCCATCAAAAGTATAACATCTACGGTAAGGGGTCCAGTACAGTGCTCCTTATTTGTGGACGACTTTTCTGTTTTTTTGTTCCTCCTCCAGTGTTGCAACGGTGAGCCGCCAGTTGCAACTAACAGTGCGGCGGTTAGAGGAGTGGGCTGCAAAGACGGGTTTTCAGTTTTCTGCCGATATGTGTGTGTGTGTTCATTTTAATCGTTCTCGTCGTCTTTTAAATTTGCCTACCTTGCATATAGGGGACGCTATCCTACATTTAGGAGACACAGTGCAGTTTCTGGGCCTCATCTTTGACGCCAGATTGTCACCTGCGAGACTTGAAAGCCAGAACCCTGAAGGCCCTGAACATCCTCAAGTGCCTCAGCCACAGGTCTGGGGGAGCGGACAGGGCGCGTCTCCTCCAGTTTTATCGGGCTTTAGTGCGTTCACGGCTGGACTACGGGTGCACGGTGTATGGATCAGTGAGGCCCTCTTATTTGCGGATTCTTGACGCCGTCCACCATGCGGGGATTCGACTGGCCATGGGTGCTTATCGGACTAGTCCCATACCCAGCCTCTGTGCTGAGGCGGGAGAACCGCCACCATCCGGCTGCAGCTCCTGTTGCTGCACCAGCCTTGTAAGTTTCTTGCAGCTCCAACCTCGCCTGCTCGCCATATTGTTGCTCGTCCGCCTCTGGAGCGCCTTTTTTTTTCCAACCGTCCACGAGCCACGACGCTGTTAGGGATCCGTGTGCAACGTGTGCTGGAGTCCCTCGGTATGGAGTCCGTACAGCCCCAAATCCAGGGTTTTAACCGCGTGCCACCCTGGTTACTGGGGAGGCCCAGAGAGAGATTTTAGATTTGGTGTGATACAAGAGAGATTGCACTCCTGCCACCGTTTTTAATGCAGCATTTTCTGCCATTTTATCTGAGCACCACGACTATGTAGCTGTTTTTACGGATGGGTCGAAACAAGGGGATTCTGTTGGTTGCTCTGTTGTTTTTCCATATCGTGTCTTCAAGGTCCGACTGCCTCAAGCATTTACTGTCTTTGATGCAGAATTGTCTGCGATCTTGCGGGCACTGGAGCAGATGAAATGCTCTTCCCGCCCTAAATTTCTTGTCTGTTCCGATCGAATAAGTGCCCTTCACTCATTGCAACGTTTGTATCCAGCAGATAAAATAGTCCAGAACATTCAGGATGTCCTCCTCCAACTTCAACGACTGGGGAAGGAGGTGGTTTTCTGCTGGGTTCCAGGGCATGTTGGCATTGCTGGGAATGAAAGGGCAGATCTCGCAGCCAAGGAGGCGTGTTTCGATCCGCAAGTATTTCAGTGTGCCATCCCCCTGTACGCACTCACCTCGCTATTGAGCTCACGAGTCATGCGTCGGTGGGAGGATGAGTGGCTGGAAATGACTGGCAATAAGCTTCGTTTAGTCTAGCCCACAACGCGTGTGTGGTGCACTTCTTTCTAGCCCCGTAGACGGGACGAGGTTCCCTCACTCGGCTTCGAATAGGCCACAGCCCTATGACGCATGGCTTCGTTCTCCAGCGAGAGGACCCTCCAATGTGTGGTACTTGTGGCGTCCAGGTCACTGTGTGCCACGTTTTATTGGATTGCGTTTTTTTTCTGTCCAGCGGGCCGCGGCTGACTTGCTGGCGGATCTGCCATCTCTTTTAGGAAATACTCAAAAGAAGGTGGTTAAAGTTTAAAGACTTGTCCAATGTTTTTACCAAGATTTTAGGGAGAGAGTCTTAATTTGTTCACAGGATGACTGGCTCGCCCATATTTTACGTAAATGGCCAGCCAGTGACAATTTCCTGTGGCATCCTTGACGCTCATTTCTCGTTTTCCTTACGTGTTATTTTCTTACACAGCACTTTTCATCTTTTCCCGCTTTCTTTGCGTGTATGCTTCCATTTTACTAAATTTGTTCACATTCGTTTCTTTAAATGTGCGTCAGGGCGCTGATGACCTCGCCCGTAAGCCCTAACACACACACAAAATAGCAGGCTGTGTTCTCTTTGCTGGAAACTCTTCAGTTCTATAACACAGAGGATCCGTTATTCCGTGCGCTCGTATTTTGTTCATTAGGCGGAACTACATCTAAGCTTTCCGGAAGTCAAGGAACTCAACCTCTGCTTGGACGCCTGTATCTACTGTTTTTCGGGTCTCGTACGCTTATTACAACACCAACACTTTCTGCACAAATTAAGATGATGTTCAGTGTTCAGTTAGAATGTTTACTACTAAATGATATATTGGTACTAGCAGCTTACAAGTATACCTTAGGGGCACCGGCTCTACAGCAAATGTTTTTGAAACAGGATGTATCTGCAGTCCAGTCTATTGCATCGCTCTGCTTATTTCGATGTCAGCCAACACTAACAGTCGCTACACGAACATTCGCTGCTTAACGGTAAAGACTCGTCAACAGTGTTGCATTCGCTCGCGTAGACTGTATTGTTTTCAAAGATTTTTTATTTGTTTTTCTTTAATCGAATTGTTTATGTTGTTCACAAATTACACCTTCTTCACTTTTCTCGTCAATTAAGGCCACAGACGCATGGTCTTTTCAAAATGTATTTCTGACCAAAGAAGCAGTTCTGGTAGCTGGAGTACAAGGTTTCTGTTAATCATGCCTTTTGCGTTCTTGAGGTGATATTTCCATAGAAACTTTCATCCCCTGTCATATATTTCTTGATACCTGATCGAGATGTGAAACACCAGTTTTCATAGGTTTAGCCTTCAAAAGTTTTTCAATGTAACAAAGTATTTTCTAAAAACTTTCATCCCCTATTTCGCCATTTTAAAGTTTGAATTTCCAAAAACACGTATTTTTTTTATTTTTAACCATGAAGCCAAATACCAGTTTTCATAGACGTAGCTTTAAAATGCCCTAGTAGTTCTTAATAATGATTTGTTTTCAAAAAAAGCTTTCGCTCTTTATTTTACCATCTTAAGGGTTGAATTTCCAAAAAAGGTGAAACACGTATTTTTTTATTTCTGACTGAGAAACCAAATACCAATTTTCGCAGGTCCTGCTTCGAAATTGCCTTAATAATGACACATTTTCAAAAAGTCTTTCAACTCCTGTTTCGCTCTCTTAGGACTGGATTTAGAGTAATCCCTTCTTAAAAGATACCTACAATATAAGATGAACACGCTCTCCAAATTTCAAGTTCCTGTCCTTAGCAGGCTGAGCTGGGCAGTGATGAGACAGCGAATCAGTCTACCCATGTTGCACCCCTTTGCAGGTTGGATTTTCAAAAACAGCCAAATACAGATTTTCAGAGATTTAGCTTTTCCATAAAAACTTCCATCCACTATTTCACCCCTGCAAGAGCTGAATTTCCAAACACAGTGAAACATGGATTTCTTTATATCCAATCGATAATATGAATTCAAATTTTCATAAATTTCTTCTTCTGCGGCTCAACAACTCATGAAGAGGCTTGGCCTCTTCAGTTATCTCTTTCCATTTATCCTGGCTCCTTGCTAGCATTTCCCAATCCCTGTAGCCGTCTTCCGAAAGTCTTCTATGACTTCGTCCTCCCATTTAGTTTTTGGTAGACCACATTCTCTCTGTCCTCTGGCTTTTCTTGTAAAATATTTTTTGGCATTTCCGTACCATTCACCCGCGCCACATGTCCAGCCCACCTCAATCTAGATGGCTTCACAATTCTTTTAACAGGCTGATTTTTGTAGATGGCGCACAACTAACGGTTTTATCTCCTCCTCCATCTTCCCCTTTTGCAAACTGGGCCAATGATTCTTCTGCGATAGATTTAGCGTTAAAATGATTTCATAATGAAATATTTTCGCAGAATATTAATAAATCCCCTATTTCATTCGTTCACGCGCTGAATCTTCAAAATCAGTGAAACACTCATTTTTTTATTTGTAACCAAGAAGTCAATAACCAATTTTCATAGATGAATCTTGAAAAATACTTCAGTAGTTCTCTAATAATGATTTATTTTCAAAAAACCTTTCAGCCCCTATTTCACCCCTTAGGGATTAAATTTCCAAAATTCGTTCTTCAACGCCACCTACAGTATAAGATTACTATCCTCCGAAAATTTCAAGTTTCTATCCTTAATGGTCTGGACTGGGCAATGATGAGTCAGTGAATGCGTCAGTCATTCGGGGCATTGCCTTTTATATACATAAAGATAGATGATTATTATGGGCACTGGAACATCACCGTCCTACGGTGTGACGGAGTTATCGTGCAGAACCAGTTTTTTTTTTATGTTAGTGATCTGCGCAAAAACGTAACGTGTCCATTCCAAGAACTTAGGACGGGTATCTTATTAATATACACTGGATGTACCAATTACAATAATCAAGAAGGCTGAAATATGCCGAGTATGCCTACCAACACTTAAATTGCTGACCCCAGACAAAAGCTTCGAAGTCGCCGGCATCTGGCTCAAATCATATTATTTTCCCGGGCACACACATTCTGTGGACACGTTTTTACCCTGAAATCCAAAACAGCTACCAAATACTACTTAAAGGAACACCAAATTTTACCAATTTGTCGATGGAGGACCCCAACTCTTCTATTGTTAAGCGATATCCCACCCCCCCCCCCCCCCCCCTTGACCGATTTCTAGAACCGGTACTGAGTCTCGAGAACACCAAGAACTTCTCGAGCGTCAAATTCGCGGTGTAATCCATATTGAAGCAGAACAGCAATCACGCTGACGTAAGAGCCAAACGATAGCACGCGTCACGTCGACGTCAAAGGACGTAGTGCACGTCATTTTCCGGTCTTTGGCAGCGCTGACTGGACTGCAACACCTTTCTCATTGTCTCAAGGGCACCCATGCCGGGAGGGGGGGGGGGGGGCACTAGCTCTCAGGAAGAGGAAAAAATATGGTGTATTCAGGTGGTTTTCTTTCAAGAAAATAATTCAAAAGTCGGTATTTGTTTTAAAACAGATTCGGAACTGGAACTTTCTTATTTCTACATCGCTATTTATCTTCCAGAATAAAATACTCCATTCCAAGGTCGAGCCCCTCCCCCCCACCCTCCAACAAACTATCGTGTGGGCGCCCTTGGTGTGTCTGAGGTGTACAGGATAGGTTTTACATCTAGATTGTGAAGAATTGAGGTTTTCTTCTTTTATTAACTTTTTTCAGTTGTATACTTACGTGCAATTTTTCCATCAGTTATTGGGCATAAATAAGTATTTTCAAACCGTTTAAATTCGGTAGTTGTAACTGCATTAGATCTATGGATACATGAAAACGAAAGTTTGCAAAATTTCGTAGATGATGACAATCGTTGCAAAATTCCTTAATTAACTTATCCAGAAACATTTAATATTGGCTGAATTGTATGGACTTAAAAGTATTTAGAAAAATTTCTACATCAAAACAAATAATTCAAATTATGTATCGTATCACAATTCACCTCAGTGCGAGATGCCTCACTATTGTATTTTTTGTATACATACAAGGTGTGATCAAAAAGTTACAGGAATTTTTGTTTTTCCTAAAGAATCTTTATTTATTCATCAACATCAGCTTTTGTCTGCCCTCAGATATAACACACTTGTGCGATCGCGTATTCCAGTCTTGGATGCATTTCTGGAACACATTTTTTGTTGTGGGGTTCAGTGATTCTGGCCTTATCCCATCAATGGTGGAAAAACAATGTCATTTCATGGTTCTCTTCAAGCTCGGGAATAGAAAGAAGTTGCAATGGGCCATGTGCAGCGAATACGGTGTCCGAGGCAACATAACGGTTTTGTTTTTTGCCAAAAATCACGAACAAGCATTGAGGTGGGAGTGGGAGCATTATCGTGATGCAGTTTCCCCGAGCGATTCCGCCACAATTCTGGTCGTTTTCTTCGGTCTGCTACAAGCAAACGGCGATGCACTTTCGGATGGTATTCCTTACTGACCTCACGACCATAAGGCAGGAACTCATGATCCACTGTCCTACTGTAATCGAAGAAAACATTGAGAAAAACCTTCACATGTGATCGAGTAGTCGTATTTTCTTCTGCCTTGGCTCTTCAAGCAGTTTCGATTGCGACGATTGGGGCTTAGTTTCGATGTCACACGCGCATCCCCATGTTTCGACATTTGTTATAACTCTCTTTACAAATTCTGGATCTTTGTCGACTTTATTCAGCTGGTCGTGAACGATGACTACGCGACGTCGCCTTTGGTCGGAATCCAACAATTTCGGAACGAACTTTGCTGCTACATGTTTTATGACCAAAACATTCGAGAAAATTGCTTGGCAGGAGCCAACGGGTATGCCGACCTGATGAGCAACCTCTCTGATGGCAATTCGGCTATTTTCCATCTTAAACGACTCCTCGACCCTCTTTGAAACGTTTATACCACTTGTACACTCTTGTCTTACTCATAGTAGATTCACCAAAAGCCACAGTCAACATTTCGAATGCAGTGCTGCATTTTATTTCATTTCTCAAGCAACATTTTTTGCAAACTCTTTGGTCCATATTTTTCGAAAGTAAATATTCGTAGAGCACTCGAAAACATGTATACCCTTCTCCACTGCCAGCAATAAACTAAATATTCATAACAGCTGAAAATGTAAGTTTACATCAGGAACATGTGTACCAACGAGATAAAAAAAGTTTTGAAAATCGGATGAAAAAAGTTTTGAAAATCGGATGAATAAAGCCCGCGAAAGTAAAAAAATTCAACAATGCAACGTTGTCAAGGTGATATCGAGAATTCTCAAGAAGTGTGATACCAAAAGTTACTGAAGGCAGATTGGAAAGAAATGGTGATAACTTTTTAGCATTTGTGAATATGCAAGAAGTGTTTCTTAATTTGTGGTGGAATAAGATGCTTAGAATCTGTGGAAGAGTAGGAGGAAAGTGCAGAAGTCCCAAGTGGAAGCATGAAAGTGAAAAGCTAAGAAAGACAGTCATGTTAATAAATTTGTAAGGCAGGGTTTCAGATTATCAGCACAGTTGTTCGACTAGTTGAGTATCATACATTGATGAGCCAAAACATTATGAGCACTGCCAGCCCAGAGGTTGAATGCCATCTGGTGCTGTTGCGGGCATGTGGCGCAGTAAGGCAAGAATATAAGCGTAAGTGGGACGAATGGGTAGACATTATAGGGAAGATACGGATCGACTGATATAAGCTTTTTTGATAAAGGGCACATTGTTGTGGCACTTTGGCTGGAAATGATAATCTCTCAAACGACGAAGCCGGTCGCCTTTTGGCATACTAGTGTCGTGAGCACCTACGGAAAGATGTTGACGGATGGTGAAACAATGAGTAGGCTGCGTGGTGTTGGACGACCACATCTCTTCAAAAAACGTAGAGGTCGGAGGGTCCCCCACTGTGTAACACAGGACAGGCAGCGATCTGTGGCAGATCTGATGAGAGTACAGTGCTGGTGCAGGTGCGGGTGTTTCGGAGCATGCCATTCAAGGGCCACTGTTGAACATGTAGCTCCACGTCACACGACACCTAAGTGTTTTTGTGTTGACCCAGTGACATAATCAGTTATGACTGAAGTGGGCACACATCACTGAGGTTTCACTGTGGGGTGATAGAGACGTGTCGCCTGTCAAATGAATTGCATTTCTTGTTACACCAGGTTGATGGTTCGATCCTTACACATCATCACCCAGGCAAATAAATGGCTGCATGAAACATGCACTATGCCACAGATGCAGGCTGATGAGGGCAGACTTGCACTATGGAGTACACCGAATTGGGCTTCCATGGGATCAGTGGTGCTAATCGAAGGCATAAGGATGGCAGTGAACCACGTGAACATTATTGTGCGCCACCTGCATCGTTTCATGCTTGAAGTCTCCTCTCCTATGGTGATGACATGTTCCAGCAGGATAACTGTCTGTGTTTCAAGGCTAGAGTCGTGTTACAGCGGTTTGAGGGGTTGAGTGTTACACTGATGTCTTGGCCGGAAAATGTGCCTGGAACGTATATCGGGCGCCAGCTGCGTGCCCGTAAACCACCATCCCGTAATTTGCGGCAGTTGCTTAATTTCTGCATAGAAGCCTGACACCACATTCTTCTGGAATCCTGTCAAGGACTTGTAGAATCCATGCCAAGTAGAATCTGCTGTACTGTGTTTGAAATCTTGAACAACACACTTTTAAACAGGTGGTCACAACGTTTCAGCTCATCGATGTATTCATTCTAGAGACAGCTTGAAGGCTGAGAATGGAAACTTTCCTGCCATATACTACTGATGAGTCTTGAGACACAGATATTTCAATAGGTGTCATACTCATCAACTTTTAGCAAAGTTACGATGTGTTGCAGATGCTCATAGACACTGCTTTACAAAACTTAAGGACGAAATAAACGAAAATAGCATTTTAAGTATGTGGTGTTAGTGAATGAAAGTGCAGGAGCATGTTGCCCCTGGGCTGGTCCAACAACATGAGGCAGTTAAATGAATGGGAAAATACAGTGTGTGTCTCTCAGTAAGCAGTAATAGTGCACTGTGGTGGTGTTCTTCAGCACAAGATGACTTGCAGACAACATTTTGATGGCTTGACGTGGCGAAGAATCATCGGGAAATTGTAAGTGTGAAGAATGTAGCCCAGGAGTTTAGTATTAGTCACCGTATTCTTTCATGAGCATGGGGAATGTTCTAAGCCAAAGGCACTACTGCATGAATGAGAGGAAGTGGTTGTTCATGGTCAGCTACAGCCATGGGCAATCACCATGTTATGTCAAACAGCATGTGTAATTGCAACCACATCTAACAGGACCACTAGACATGCAATCTCACCCTCTACAGTGGCACAGCAACACCATGAGGTTCGTCTCTTTGCCTGAAAACCAGTATGTTGAAAATGTGTTGATACCTCCTCAGTAATATTAAATAGCTGTTGCTTATCTCTATGTTGTAGCCGGCCATGGTGGCAAGCGGTTCTAGGTGCTTCAGGCTGGAACCGCGCGACCGCTACAGTCGCAGGTTCAAATCCTGCCTCGGGCATGTATGTGTGTGGTGTCCTTAGGTTAGTTAGGTTTAAGTGGTTCTAAGTTCTAGGGGACTGATGACTACAGATGTTAAGTCCCATAGTGCTCAGAGCCATTTGAACTATTTTTTCTATGTTGTAGCTTAATATCTGCTTGAATAAGTTTACATCCATATTCCACAAACCACTCTGAAGTGCATGGCAGAGGATGCTTCCCATTGAATCACATATTATGGTTTCTTTCTGTTCCATTTAAATATGGAATGTCAAAAGAATGTTTAAGCATCTCTGTGTGCACTGTAATTAGTCAGATCTTTCCTTTGTCGTCCTCACTGGAGTGATATGTAGGTGGTTATAGTATACTCCTAGATTCCTCAGTGAATACCAGTTCCTGAAACTTTTTAATACACTTTCATGACGTAAATGATGTCTGTAACAAAATGCTTGTCACCTGAGGTTTTTCTGAATTTCTGTATGCAGTTCCATAAGTCAAACAAAGCTGTAAATATTCATGCTGCTTTCTTTGTGTATATTCAATGTTCCCTGTTAGTCCTGTATTGTGTAGATACTGTAAACATGAGGAATGTTCTAGAATGGGCAATACCAGAAGTTTTGTCCGCAGTTTTGTTTGTAGATTGGTTGTATTTGCTCCGTATCTTACCAAGGAACCAAAGTTTTCCACCTAATTTGCCTATGATTGAGCCTGGGTAATCATTACCTTTCATATCTCTGAAAACTGTTACACCCAAGTTTTTGTACAAATTGAGTTATTCCTATTGTGGCTGACTGGTATTTTCCATAAAAAGATAATTCCTATATCAGCAACAACAGAGTCCTATGTATACTGTTACTTGTCATGCAGCCTTACAATGAAAGTTTGGATGGTAGGAGACGAGGTACTGGCAGAAGTAAAGCTGTGAGTACCGGGCGTGAGTCGTGCTTCGGTAGCTCAGTTGGTAGAGCACTTGTCCGTGAAAGGCAAAGGTCCCGAGTTCGAGTCTCGGTCGGGCACACAGTTTTAATCTGCCAGGAAGTTTCTTACAATGAATGTTGCTGCTTGACATGTAACTTACAGGAATTTCCAATCATTGAATTTGGCTTCTTTTCCACAAGAGTACATATCTCCAATCTGAATCTCACACAAGGCATCAAAGTCTATATTAAAACTATTTTTGTGTCTTGCACTGTGACTGTGTGGGTCATAGTCATCTGAAACAAATTTTACTGATAGCAACAAGAACCAACAAGGAGGTAATGTACAGAGAAATGACTGTAGGAATTCCGAGATCATTAAAGAGATCTTTGCAAGATTTACAGTTACCTATTTTACGCAGTATTCTTACTGATTTCTTCTTTCTAATAAATACCTTATTTACTTTAGATGCCTTCCTTCAAAATATTTACAGTGATGTCTTTGGGATGTTACATTGTACCCTTCACCAAGTGACTACATTCTGCTTGCAATGAAAGTCCAAACGCAATTGAGCATCATTATAGTAACACACATATTTTTGTTGTCTTTGAATCACATGCCTATATGGAGCAGTAAATACCCATGAGTACTGAATTTAACAGTGGTTGTGTTTTTCAACTTGGACTGAAGGCCCTTACATTTACAGTGAAGATTTACTTGAAACGTAGTGAGTACTTTGCTTTCAGAGTAAAGGAGACCACTCACCAAAATCAGAAGGGTTGACTCATCAACAGGTACACACAAAAAGACAGAAAACATCCTAACTTTTGGAGTACATCCTTTCTCAAGCTAGAGTACACACACACACACACACACACACACACACACACACACACACACCTTGCCCCTATGCACAGAAATCTGCATTGTCCACTTGGCACTATGTACCATGTGTGTGTGTGTGTGTGTGTGTGTGTGTGTGTGTGTGAAATCTAGCTTAAAAAAGGATGTACTTCAAAAGCTAGCAAGCTTTCTGTCTTTTTTGATGACTCAACCCTTTGCTTTTCAGTTTGCAGTCTCATTTACCTCCCAAAGTATTTACATTCTACCAAGACTTCCAAACTATAGTTGGAACATAATGATATTATCAATCACACAAATCACTGATGGCAGGGAAACATGTTGGAAATGAGTGTACTTGTTATATAGCCATTTTTCATTGGTTTAATCCAACTGTAATCTGCTAGAGAAATGGTTATATTTTTAAAGAAAATCAACATTTTAAACTGTTAAGAATACTTATGAAGGTAAAATTAAATACAATTTACATCTCTCTTTGTACAGCGAACAAACTCAGAGCACGGAACTAACTAACTGTTGCACATACGTATACACTAATTGTTGAGAGACCTCATGTTACTGTCAAAACTATTCATATAAACTTACCACAGTCTAATTTGTCTCCCTGTATTTATATTGCAGTGAAATTACACTCAGAATTTCTCCTAATTTTTCAAACTTATTGTTGCCCAAATATTTGGTAAAAGTGTCTGCAACATTGTTTTGTGCATCTACATAACAAATGCCTATAATTCTCATTCATATAACATTCATTCAAAAATGAAAGTGTACTAAAATATACTTTAAAATTTTAATACTGTTATCATTTATTTTCAAAATGGTTGTGTACTTCAATATACTGGTACTGTGTAGGGTCACAGACATGCACGTACGTGTTTGTGTGTGTGTGTGTGTGTGTGTGTGTGTGTGTGTGTGTGTGTGTGTCTGTGTGTAGTGTTCCTGAATATACTTTGAATTTTTAGTACAGTTACCATCTGTAGCAGCACTAATTGCACCAGAGTTCTCTTCCTACGTGTACTTTAACAGGTTCATCGGACCTTACACCAAAAATGTTCAAGAGAACTTACTTAATCTCATTGATAGCTTCGGAGAATGCTGCATACTCAGCAACACTTCCTTGTTTCTTAGCTTTCCAGAATATTACATTTCCAAATGTCTAATTCCTTAGCCTGATGTAGACTTACAATACAGACAGTCACCTATCCCCTGCCCAGTGCACACCTACAAAACAATCTAAGTGATCAATATTTCCAGTCCTTCCATATGTTAACACCAACCACATTTCAGTACTTGCAAAACATAATTGAAGAGACTATAGTTGTAATAATTTTTAAATCTACTCAAATAGTTTACACTGTAACTTATATCTGGCTGTGTTCCTGAGCTAATATGCTAATATGCTGCACAATTTTTAATGTTCAAAATGATATTTGTTAGCTAGAGATACGATATAGCTTTCCTGACTAAGGGTAATTACATTCTTGCATAATTATGGTCAATATTTATTCCAAGCAGTGGCAGCTTAAGCAAAATTTTACCAATGTGCTACAACATTACAAAAATAAACAGCTCGGTTCCACTATGTCATCATGGTAGATGCGACTTAATACTGTTGCACGCAAAATTAGCTTTACCTAATGCACTAAGATCAAGCAAATTGTTGCAATGTTTATTATTTCCCATGTGCTTTTTTGTTAATATATTAGTATGTACTGGATCTTTCACTCCCCCTGTACACCACATGTCACTGATCCCTAATACCATACACGGAAAGTAAAAATGTGCATTGAGAACGTGACACCTGCAGATCCAACTGTTTCCATAATACTGAATTTCCTTCTCTATTCACTTTTTTCCCACAGCCTATAGCCTTTTAACTTTTAAGGGTACTAGTAGTAACTAAACTGAATATTTTAATTTTACATATATAAATCAAACTGTTTAAATGCATTTAAATTCTATAATTGATAGCTTAACATTACAAGGAATAAAATAAAATGAAGAAAAGAAAAATAAGGTGATAGTAGTGAGACCCTAGCCTGGGCCGACGAATTACCAGTCGGTGCAACACTATAAATTATCAGTCAGTGCAATGCTGATCTGATTAGCATTGCTCAGAAATCCCTCCTACTCCACTGTTAATCTTTAGAAAGCATTTTACCTTTTCCTACAGCCCACTCAGGTAAAATATTTTAGGAACTTGTTAGGTTTAAGTTTGGATTAGGTCAGCTTAACTCTTCAAGTCTCATTTTATCCTCTAAATATCAACTGGAGAAGGGCCTCTTTGGCAGATCATCTGCAAAATTTGCCACATTGGTTGTACAATACCTTATATGCACTTTGAAAGAAAAATACTGACCTGGCACTGTGAGCAACATAGCAGCCCAAGTGCCAGCATGGATGAAGTCTCATTAGAGCATGCACAGTCAAAAGCAGACATCTGCATCCCTTTTCTGACCATAATTTCAGCACTGGTTTCTTGCTACTGAAAAGGGAGCACTTCAAAACAT
The DNA here is from genome assembly GCF_023864345.2 of Schistocerca serialis cubense. NCBI lineage: Eukaryota > Metazoa > Arthropoda > Insecta > Orthoptera > Acrididae > Schistocerca > Schistocerca serialis. The sequence continues at coordinate 103,772,285 of NC_064643.1, read as the reverse complement.
GTTTTAGACCATTTTATTCACATACCAGCGTGTATTAGACAAGAAATGTCATAATTTTAGTACAATATTTACAGTGAGCTGTAGCACGTAAGTACACGATCACCAGCTGCCACTGCCCAAGACAGTTCTTTATTTCATCTCAGCCTCTCATTTGATACTGTTTGTATAACAGAGTCTTGATTTGTTCTATTGTCTTTTTACTTTTACCATAAATTAGCAAATCGTAAACACAGTTATACAGCTCACATAATTTTCAGTTACAAGAAATATGTTGCTAGAAAAAATCTCATGTATGTTAGTTGAAAATCTCCAAAAGTTCTTCATCAGTTCCTTTGAAATTTTGAACAATATTGCCTTTTAATATATGCATTTTATATACCTATTTTAATATATATAATACATAAATAAATATGTAAGATATAAATGGGAAAGGTTATTACCAAAGTTCCTGAAAATTTCTTGATTGATTTACTTCAAATTTTTATAAAGTGTTCTAATGAACATTCAGATGGACACAGGCTACATATTTTTAACATATATTATACATAAATATGATATATAAAAACAAAGATGAGGTGACTTACCGAACGAAAGCGCTGGCAGGTCGATAGACACACAAACAAACACAAACGTACACACAAAATTCAAGCTTTCGCAACAAACTGTTGCCTCATCAGGAAAGAGGGAAGGAGAGGGGAAGACGAAAGGAAGTGGGTTTTAAGGGAGAGGGTAAGGAGTCATTCCAATCCCGGGAGCAGAAAGACTTACCTTAGGGGGAAAAAAGGACAGGTATACACTCACACACACGCACATATCCATCCACACATACAGACACAAGCAGACATGTCTGCATGGTCATCATTGATATCTGTTCTTTCGGAACAATTACTGTCTTCATCTGTTATTACTTTTATATTGTAATTTAATCTACTGACATGTTCCATGACCTTGGAGATTTGCTCCTCAATTTGGTCCTGCAGAACTAGGCATGTAAAATAATCTTAGTAGTTGTGGTGGTACGGACTCCATCAGCTGATAATCACGACTTGATTGTGATCAGTTCGACATTGTGGGGGTTTGGTTGCTGTGAATGAGTTGTCTGGAGAAAAGTCCATCACTAACCTGCCATTCCCCATGCTGTCCTTCAATGATGTCGAAGTTATCACCCAGATTCGCTGTCATGTCTTCTTGTGTGTGTGTGTGTGTGTGTGTGTGTGTGTGTGTGTGTGTGATACCTTCATCAGCTGTGCCACTGATATCCTGCAGAAACCATGCAGTTTAAAATAATTCAGTGTAACAATGGACAGTTTACCATGGAGGAGAACACTGAAGGTGTTAGTCCTGCAGTTTGTCTCTCTGTGGGGCCTGAATACAGTGACTGCAGGGGAGTTTGTATTATCCTGTAACTTGACATAGTCACTTTTTGAGCTGGATGTACAAAAATTCTGGGAAAGCTGTGTGCCTGTGGAGGTGTTATTCTGAGATGTGCAATGGGCCGTTCCACTTTGAAGATGAGTTGAGGTAAATCCTTATCCACTGGCAGTTGTGTCAGCAAGATGAAGTCAGCTGGTAGGGGAAGTTGCTCACTGTATAGGGTTTCCAATAATGAAATGCAAAGACCTTAAACACAGAATGCATGTCTAAAAGCTTCCATGGCAAGGATTCTGTTCAATCACCAATGTGACATATGAGTGCAGTTTTTAGTGTGTAGTGGCAATGCTCTGCCAACCCATTGCCTCGACAGTTGCTGTACTCCTGCTATAGTCTGCAGAAGTACTGCTCCAGTCATCACATGTCTCATGTCAGTTGTGATTGACAGTGCAGCAACTGGCAGCAGGTATGTCAATGTTATAGCATGAGGTATGCTGTCTTTAATCTGATCAAATTATTATAGCATTTACAGGATCCATTCAGGATTTCTTTTTCTCCATCCATATTTTCCTGCCAGTGCACTTTTCACTGGAGCCCGGATGGGCAAATGCCACTGGTAAAAGTTCATCACGCTGAGAAATCAATGTAATTCATTGTAGTTCTGGGACTGCAGCAACTGAATTGTGTAGTTGGTTGGATGCCATCATTGCTAACAGAATTGCCAAGGAAGGTCACTTTGGATTTTCACAGTTGGCTTTTGTTGTAATTGAGCATGATGCCAAAATGTTTCAGTACTTCAAAAATGATTGTGAGATGTTCCTGACATTCATGTGGGAAGGGCAGAAGACTAGAATATCATCCAGATATGCATAGCAGAAAAGGAACTTGAAGAGAATATTGTCTATGAAATGCTGCCCAGTTTGTGCCACATTTTTCAGGCCATATGGCATGAACAGAAATTTGTATAGCCCAAATGGGGTGATGATCACTGTCTTTCGTATGCCCTCCTTGTCCATGAGGGCTAGAAAGTCAGCTTTTCTGCAGTCTAAAATTCTGAACACAGAAGCACCTGCTTAAGTTTGGGTGAAGTCTTGAACGTTCAATACAGGTAGCTATTGGCTACTGCACAAGTGTTGAGCGCGTGATAATCACCATATAATTGATAGGTGCCATACTCTTTGGACAGGAGATAGATGGGCAAGACCCAAGGGCTGACAGACTCTCTGACAATTCCTGCTCATAGTAATTCGTTTGTAACTCACTTGGCTGCATGAAGTCTGCCTGGGCCAAGTCACAGCACTTTGTTGTGAAAGGAGGGAAGCTGAGGCATAATATTAGACCTAGTAAAGTTCAAAGTCAGATATCATTCTGTTGCAACATCATACACTAGTGATGAGGAGCAGCACTGTCACACACAGAGTTCTCATGTACTTTGAGAAAATTTCAATATAATGACCTGTATTGACGGTGCGACAGGCTTTGCAGTACCAATATGTCCTGGTGATGTGTGTGTACCTGCTGTCAAAGTCTCAGTGCTCACTGTCTCATCCATGATGGCAATGCTAGAATGGTGTGACTGCTTCTGTGTGATACGTTGCAGACAATAAAACATGACAATGAGTTCATCTGCAATCAAAAGAATTTTAGCATGCAGTTCGTGATTCTCCTTGTGTGGTGTGATTTTATCTTTTCTGACTTTTTCATAGTACTTGATGATCTGTTGTAACTCTGATTCTATTATCTGGCAGTCACAGAGAAGTCAGAGATGGTTATCACAAGCAGTGGCAGGGTTTGATGCCTGCAGGTTGGTATTTTCAATGGCAGCTGTTCATATTGTGGTGAGACATCAATGATGCTGGACATAATTCTCCACCACTGTGGTGTGTGTGTGTCCCACATTCAGATCTGGAGAGAAATGGAAGTGGTGAAGAAAGGCTGCTCCCAAGACAGGTTCTTTGATTCTGAGACCAAGAACTGCCATGGAAGCATGTCACGCAGACCCCATTCGATCGTCAAGTGTCTATTCCATAAATCACAACAGACAAATCATTTGAAGCAATAGGTTGGATGATCAGTGTAGTCAACTCAGTCAGAAGGTCCTCTCGGGGGAGGGGCACACTCAATTCTGAACCAATGTTGATGAGAAGAAATTGGTCGATAGAGAGATCTGGAATGTGGAGTCCACCATCAGCTTGTGGAATCAGGACCAAACTATTTTGCTTCACATGTCATGAATATAGGTAACTTGGATGAGTTCTCTGACCTGGAGCACCTATTGTGGACTGAGTTTCAAGTCTGAGTGATTACATGGGGCAAGCACAGAAGCATGCATTGAATCAACACTGGGTGAGGCCTCAACAGCTTGCCTGGGCACAGCATGCTGCTGATTGCTGGGGGCATGTTTGTTTTGACTGGCAGTAAGTCACTGATACCACAGCACTTGCTGGTGGCATCATCCTCGGTAGCATCCTTGAATGCTCAGTTTGGCTAGGTTGCCTGTGGCCTTGCGCCATGGTGTGATCCTAAGCTGTGTGTCTGGCTGTCATTGTTGTATGGGAATTCAATCAGTGTTGTATCACAGCTAAAAGCCTATCAGCCAAAATTAATTTACATTCCATAGTTTCATCTTCATGCAAAATCATGGCCATCTGTGTCTATGGTGATAGCTTAGCACTAGAATGACAGAAGGGGTCACAGTGTCACCTGTCATTCTTTTTTCTTCATAGTCACATCCATTTTTTTTAATTTCGTTCATGAAATTGTGTGACTTTTCCTAATTTTTTTCTCCTTTTTATGACAATGTATTAGGATTTACAAAATATTTATATTTTCTTGGACATGTCCTTTGATATATTTAGAACAGCAATATGGGACAATTTGACACTGTTCTTTCCCTTCTGCATGTAAGTAAACAATCAAACAATAAAACAGCAACAATCAGCAATCATGCAGATTGTTGGTGCTGATAGTTGCATCTCGACATGTGCATATTTCAATCTGCTACAATTTATATCGTGTCATTCAGATAATATTCTTTGTCCATGAAAGACATTTTCAAACATCTCATCATTTTGTTTAAGTTACCTACATTCATGACATGTGGTCCAAGCTAGTTTGGCCCTGATTCCACATGATGATTGTTGGTTCTACATACTGGATCTCTCTACTGACCACAGATAAAGATGGTCATGATTTTGCATGAGGATGAGACTAAGGAATATAAATTAATTTTGACTGATAGGCTTTTAGTTGTGTTGCTGATGAAGGTGAGTATTTTGTATCAAAGACAAGTGTAGATGAAGATAAAGACATTATGAATGAGGAGTGATTATTGGAGGAGGATTTAGATGTTGATTTATATCTATTCTCACCTCATCCATCAGAACAGGCCTCTACAAAGATGATCATTAGAGATGAAACCTAGTGGGAGATTGTCAATTTTTTATCATCTTGAAGAAGGGTGGCTGGTAACAATTAAAGAAGTGATGAGTTCCCACTAGATACACTTGTCAATGAGTAGAAACTCAGTTTTCAGTGCTTCCTGATTCAGTTTTATAGAACCAGAGCTACATCTCACAGAATCAAATGTTCAAAACATATTAAAAAACAATGATTGGACCATATCACTTAGGAAACTGGAAAAATTGTTAGCCATCATATATGCTTGGGGTGTCATTTATATTAATGATATGACTACAGAGGCTCTTTAGCCACATTATTGGGGATGTATTTTTAACAAGGACATTATTATGCCAAGGAACACATTTCAGGAGCATCTCAGATTTCTCCAATCTGATGAAAAATCAGCCTGAGCTGAAAGCCTCCCAGAAAATAATTTTGCTCTTGTATTTGAAAATTTGAAAAAATTCTTGGAAAATAGTATTTGTTTTTATCACCCTGCAGAAAATATAAACATGCAGATAAGATGCAGGTTCACTCAATTCATGCCCAACAAACCCAATAAATATGATCTTAATTTCTGGATTGGTGCCAATATAGCAACAAATTATGTATGTAATTCTTTCTCATTCCTCAAAAAAGAGGACACACATACACACACACACAGAGAAGTAACAACTCTAAAATATGAGTGCATCATTTTGCATGTCATGGGGCCATTTCTAAGTGGAGATTAAAACATGATGACAGTTGACTTCTTCACACCCCTTCAGTTTGTAAGAAGTTCTTTAATTGGTATAATGAACAAGATCTGCATGTAATCCCTGTTGAGGTAAAGTAGTCAAATGCTGAAATACACTGCACCACCACCTTGTGCCAGACTGGCAAAACAGACTGCACCCTGTCTGTATACTAAGGATGGAAGAAAAAAAAAGTCATTCTTCTGAGTGCACTGCATGCTGAAGTAACAATAAGCAAATAATAAAGAAAAAATCTGAAACCATGACGTTCTAAAATGCAATAAAGTATTAGGTGGACCTGGATGATCAAGCGACCTATTAATATACGAAAACACTGTGTGCCAGTGCATGTCTTCTACAACATTTTGGACATGGGGGCAATAAAAACATGGTCATCTACAAAATGGTAACAAACAAGAAAATGGAAAGGAAGGAGATCGTACTTCAGCAGGCAAGTGAACACTAAGGAATGAAACAACAAGAAGAACATAGAGAAGAAAATATGGGATCAAAATCGTCTAGAAAGGAGAAGAAGTGACAAATCAACCTCTGAAAGGCAATAAGACCAGTGACTATGGTGCAGATTTCCACAAAGCCATGTGCAGAAAATATGTGCATCAAATAGAAATCACCTTTGCTGACTGTGTCTGACAAATTACAGTGACTTGAGAAATAAGTACAGTGAAGCTGTGTAGAACACAGGCAATTATAATATGGCCCATATATGCTAAAAATGTCTAGAAGCTTTTACGAGTACTCAATGTATGAAAGTCTACAGTTTAGATAACTAGTGTGCATGAGCAAGGATAAATTGGTGATACAGTAGTGTAATAATTATCATTACAACTCACAAAAATCAAGGGATTAGTGTAGTCTAAAATAAAGTACTTTTTTAAGTCATACATGAAAATATTTTATGCAGGGTCAAAATAAACTCTTCCTGCCATTTTAGAAATGTTAGAAACTCCACCACTCTAGTGTTAAAGAGCCAGGACATCCATAGCATTTTGTCTGGCATGAGGGTCAAGTCAATTAATGTGTGAAGGTGCCTCAAAAACTAAGAGGATATCTTGGTATCTAATTGCTTGTTGTAAATGACGACATAGTTGTCACTCCAGTGTCCTAGTTAGCCAGTGGAGGAAAGCTGCCTTTGCCATGTCATATTTGCCATAAGCTTTGGGTGTTTTTATGGTATAGCTGATGATGTTGATGTGCTGCCCATGTGGCTCAAGAAAGCAACAAACTTTGAGTCCTCATTGAAAATTACATAGTTCTGTAGAATTTACTCAGTGACTGCACATAACTGGTTCGTCCGTACGAAATGATGGCAGCTTGGAGTGAGGTCCTGGTTGAACAAATGGTCCACTGAAATTATATCACAGATGTGGTGGCACGTGAAGTTGGAGAGCAATGGCAGACGAGCTCCCCAGGTCCAAATGCAGCATGGAAGAAAGTCGGAGAAGAAAATTACCTTGCATGACTTTATGTGTGGGTGCTGCTAGATGTTCCCACCATGACTGAGCTGAGAAAATTAAATTCCATGCCATGTGCCTGTCCATAACAGTCTATGGAACAGCATCTTGGTGGTATAAAAACAGGTTGTTCTTGTTACTGAAATCATCTAGTAAGTCAAAAATCATCACACATTGTTCATGTACACAAATGTCATTGTTGTTACCCACAGCTTGACACATAGAAACATCACTTTAGTATTACACATTTAATGGTGACTATTCCTGCTAGTCTGAAACATTAAATTATGCATTTTAGACATCACTGTCTTGTACCTATAGTTTACTAGAACTTTAAATGTATATTAGCTCCACTGTTAGAGTGTGAGTGATGAGGTGTAGTACACTGGGTAACAATAGTAGCTGCTGACATTTGCCATAGGGTCACTGATGTGCTGGATCTGGGTAGGAATACTTGTAGCAGAATGACTAAGGCAGCTAGTGCATATAAAATGCACTTTAACACCAGCACTATGATACAGAGGAAAGCTTGTGCACACACAACTGTTGAGAGTGAACTGGCTCAACCAGAGATAGCCTCATTGCTGGCATTCTCCATGCTGGCAAAAGAAGCTTCTTTTCCCTTGCTGCAGTTATTGATGGTGGAGCCACCATAGATTGTTTTCTCTTTTTTGTTTTTGTGACTTTCAGTTAGACACTAAAATTTGAACAGGAAAGGTTCAATTGTTGCAGATCAGCAGCTCTTGAATATTATCCTTTCATTGCAGCAATTAAAATAGATTCTCAATTCTTAATTTATATCAGATTGAATAGGTTGCACGTTCCTCTAATTGATTTACCTCATCTCCAAAAGCTGTTTGTTAGTTCATAAATTTTTATTTAATTAATATTGTAATATTATCCTCTGAATGACAGTGTTCACTGAGACAAATGATTTCTGTTCTTATATTCTAGATGAATAATTTGCAATTCATGAACTATACACGAGTTTTATTTTAAAAGTCAGCATTAGACCTTTGGTACCCTGTTGCATAATGTTTATTTAGTTAAGTTATCAGTAGGAGATATACAGCAGCTAATTAATGTATCTGAATTTTTCAAAGTAGCTTCATTCTGTCAATTTTATCACATTAACTTTAGTTTGAATAAGCATATATATTTTGTAGTAGTTTAACATTAATTAATTATTAATGTGATTTCTAATAGTTAGTTCAATTTATTAGTGTAAATCTTATCTGCTTCCAGATCCTTGGAGGTTCTTCTTCATGGTGGTATTCATGGTACACAATAAGTGACTGAGTGATCTGCTGTCTGTTTTCCAAGTAAGACTGAATTTTTTTTTGAGTATATATTTCCAATGTATCCATTTTATCTTATAATACTGAAAGACTTTAGTAGTAATAAGGGAAATAATTGTTGCATATTCTTGTATAATTCTCCAGAAAGAACTTTTGTTGTGCTTCTTTATGTTCTGACCATTTATTACCAGATATGAAATAAAACTTATATTTATGTAAGCAAATAATTAATAATCATATATTTCACAATAGTTTCTGTCATCTCCAAGAATTTCACCATAATGTCTTTATCATGAGGACTCATAAAATCCTACCAGTGCCCAAATCCAAATTTCCTGTGGGTCAACACTACCTCTCGAGATAGCCAAACAGATAATGAGGTAATTACTGATCCTTTCTCTTGCTGATTATCACTTTTGTATCTTGGATAATTTGTCAATACCTTATTATTAATTGTTTGCCAGTATTTTCCTCTAAGCTGTCAAATTTAATTTCACAGCAGGCACTAGCTATTTCACACATACTATATCCAAATAACTGAGGAATAATGAAAGGATTCTGGAAGAAGGCGTTTTCAGCTGAACATTTCAAAATAGATCATCAGACAGCCAACATATTTGTAAAATCTCAGGTAAATATACAACACTGGTTAACCACTTATATGATTCAGTCTACTATAATTTACGACAAATGACATAACTTCTTGTTGTGAAGTTGACAACGAAGAAATTTTTTAAATCATTAAAAGTGTCAGAACGTTGATGAAATTCTTGTGCGATTGCTGCATTCGTTATTTAGGAATAATATGTGAGATTAAGTTGTACTGAAGAAAACAGCAGTTCTGCGGAATAACTTATTTCAAGCCAACGAGAAGTCAAGGTATACATGATCAAGGACCTACCAGCACGTATAAGAAAAAAATTACAACCCTATGGATACCATAACCAGTCACAGCAGAAGAAAAGATCTGCATTGATGTTTATTAAGAAGCATAATACTGTTACAAACAAAGGTGTTCATACCAAGTGCCTTTCTTCAGAAAATATTTGGGAATTTATTGCATAAGAAAACTTAATTTCGTGAAGGTGCAATTTGTTATCTTCCGTGTGTTCAGGGAAAAATGTAGGCCCTTTAGCAGGTAGGAAATAGGTTGTTTTTTATAAGCTCGGAATGTGAATGGGCAAGAAATGTTCATCCAAATTCAACAGAGTCCATCAACATTTCTTCTTCCTTGATGAATGTGCCATGCTTATGCTGAATATTCCCTTGGTTAAAAAGAATGAATTTAGCATCCACATATTTATGTTGTTATCAGCACCACAGAATAAGAGTTCCACTGCAAATTATATCCTCTTTACCTACTACGTTAAGTAAATCACCTATCCATATTTGTATAAATGAATACACTCTAATTTTACAGTGGCAACTGCGAGATGGCATTTCAGTTCCATATTTATTATATCGAGCAGTGGTTGCCATATTCTTCCTGGCTGTGTTTATTGTCTCACTGCTGGGAACTAGCATGATGCAGAAAAAATCAGTACTTGGCTGGAAATGGCTAATATATCTCACAAACTGGGGAATTACAATGTGCACTATTCAAGCCATCTTTGGTCTGGTTATTGTATACATTGCAAAGTTGAAGGAGAAGCATCAGATATCAGGTAAATCAATATAAGTGATAGTTATTACTAATGATAACAGTAAATCATTTGACAAAAAGAATTATAAAAAACTTACCTCTATTTTCATCCTCAGCAGAGGCAGGCACTGACACCATGCCACTGCACTACAAAATTTACTGGGCTATTCACACAATAGCTACAACAGCTGCTGTATGCATCACTATTTCTTATTGGTCTGTAGTGTACAAACCTGGTGAGTATTTGATATGTACAGCAATTTTATTTACTGTCATAAATATCTTATTTTCAGATTTTTAAAATTTCTTTACCAGTCTTTTGCGAATAATGCAATGATCATTGCATGTCAAATGAACTTTGGCTAACAAAGAACATAGAACCTGAGAAAAACACTGCTTAAAAACAAAACAAGAATCATAGGTCTGCTTATTCCAAATCAGCTATGCACTCACACTTTCTACATTTTCTGACAAATACACAAACCATGGAGCCACTTTTGAGGCATTCACTGAATACTTCTCTGATTTTTTAATCAATATTTGTTGCCTACTATCCAAGAGCATCATTCATGTATTAAATAACCTAACAGATTCCCAGACAGTCTGCAATCTGCATTCATTTAACTCCCATTTATTACTATTTACACCTCTCACTCGGTACATCAGCGTACACCACCTACATGTTTTTTAATTATGTTTATCCATCCATAGACAATAAATACTGTATGATGTTGCCTTATGTACATGTAAATTTTATGTGAATTCATTATGAGAAAAATACTACACACCAGGTAATTCAAAGGGATCTATACACAGTAATACAAATTTCACAGTATAGTGAAGATGTTAAGTCACATCGCACACACACACACACACACACACACACACACACACACACACACACACACTCACAAATAACAAAAAAAAACTGTCTCTGGCTATGATTTCATGTTTCAGGGGATGGAAAAATTGCAGATTTTTTAAAAAAAATGTTTTATTGGTGCCCTTGTGTAGTACTTCTTTTTGCTTACTGAGAATGGAATGCTGTGCTACTTCAGGTACCGCAGCTATAAAAGTTGTCTGAAAATCTTCAGCACTGGTCATAATACGTGATATATATGTAGTGAGGGTACAAGGTAGAGATGTTTAAGATAATTCTTAGACCAAAGCAAATGGAACTGATGAAATCTTCATGATTTGTCAGCTGAATTGCGGTAACAAGAAGACACAAGGGATACAGCTGATAACCCAATATTTCATCAATGAGATTTAGCAACAAAGCCTGCATTTGCATAGATGCTGAATAGAGTTTTTGTTCAAGTTTTATTACATGGGCATTTAAATTTATTTTTCATCTACATGAATCCCCAGAAATATTGTAGAATTTACTCTGTCTAAGGCTTTGTCACCCAGTACCAGATATACATTTACACTTTCACTTATTTTCCCAAACAGCAGGTGATTTCTTTATTTACATTTCATGTCAACCTGCTTGCATTGAACCCAAGAGTCAATAAATTGAAGACTTCATCAGTAATTATAGTTCAATCAACAAAGGAAAGCAAGGGAAAAATTTGTGTAGTCACAAACTTTTGTACAGTGGACAACATACTAAAAGCAAAGATGGTATCTGTTCTTTCGGACACGTCTGAAAGAACAGATACTGTTGGTGACCGTGCAGCTCTCAAGAATGAAATGATAATTAAATCAAGACCCTAAGCTGCCAACAGGCGTTGATATACATCAATGGGGACAGTTGAAAATGTGTGCCCCGACCGGGACTCGAACCCGGCATCTCCTGCTTACATGGCAGATGCTCTATCCCTCTGAGCCACCAAGGGCACAGAGGATAGTGCAACTACAGGGATTTATCCCTTGCATGCTCCCCGTGAGACATACATTCCCAACTTAATGTCCACACACTACATTTGTAGTACCCCTGCCCATTACACTCATTACACCCGGCAGACAATCTTACTGAGGCCCATAAGTGCGCATCCGAACAGAAGAAGGTCAATGGCCAGTTAGCCTTAACTATATGAAGATGGTATCTGTTCTTTTGGACATGTCCAAAAGAATCTCACGGAGAGCGAGCAAGGGATAAATCCCTGCAGTCGCACTATCCTTGTGCGTTTGGTGGCTCAGATGGACAGAGCATCTGACATGTAAGCAGGAGGTCCCAGGTTCGAGTCCCAGTGAGGGCACACATTTTCAACTGTCCCTGTTGATGTGTATCAATACCTGTCAGCAGCTTAGGGTCCCTTGATTTAATTATCATTTCATTCTAGAGAGTTGCACAGTCACCGGTGGTATCTGTTCTTTCGGACAGACACCATCTTCATATAGTTAAGGCTAATCAACCATTTACCTGCTTCTGTTCAGATGCACATGCATTGACCGAACTCTTACGGGACTCGTTAAGATTGTCTGCCACATGTAATGGGTGTAATGGGCAGGGGCACTATGAATGTAGTGTGTGGACATTAAGTTGGGAATGTGGGTCTCACAGGGAGTGTGCAAAGAATAAATCCCTGCAGTTGCACTATCCTCTATGCCCTCGGTGGCTCAGATGGATAGTGTGTCTGCCATGTAAGCAGGAGATCCCAGGTTCGAGTCCCGGTCAGGGCACACATTATCAAATGTCCCCATTGATATATATCAGTGCCTGTCGGCATCTTAGAGTCTTGATTTAATTACCATTTCAACATAATAAAAATCCTGACCAGTGATGTGTGAATTTAGTGTAAGATGCTCCTCATTACAAAATTGAACTACACTAAATTTCGTACAAAAAAGGCCTTGTTAATTTTTTTCAGGACTAATAGGGATGGAAAAATTGCAAGTTTTTAAAAATAGTGTTTTAATGGTATAAAATTGATGTTTATTGTTAAATGAAATGGGTTAAGAACAAATATTATGTTTTTGTATCACATCTACGTGCCATAGAACAGTATTAAGGGATAAATTGTACTCTGCAGGTGTAACAGGATACAAAGGTGAAGGTGCTGATGTTGATGTCATTCTCTCTGACGTCTCTCTCGACTCCTCTTCCGAGGTGATGGAGGTTGATGTCAGACTGCGACAATCATCTCGCCCCAAAACTGAGCTTACACCTGTTGAGGGCTCTCCTCCCCAACAGAAAGGGCAAATGAAGGTACTCCCACCCTGATAGATGGCTCCCATTATACAGTGGAACATGAATGGATTCTGAGCACATGTGGAGGAAGTGAACCTCCTAGCACAGCAACGTCCCCTGTGCTTGTGTTTACAGGAAATGCATTTCAAACCATCTGATGCTCCTGTACTAAGGGCCAAAGGCGGAGTCGCCGTGTTTGTCAATAATGACCACCACTCCTCTGCTCTCCCCCTGAATACTGACCTGCAAGCAGTTGCAGTTGAAATTCATTCACGTCGGAGGCTTACCGTTTGCTCCGTTTATTTACCCCCTCTGGATGCAGTGAACTTAGAGGCTCTCACAGATCTTATTGAACAACTCCCCTGCCCATTTCTCCTCCTGGGAGACTTCAATGCCCATCATGTCCTATGGGGCTCCACTTCTCTTTGCGCTCAAGGTCGAGTTTTGGAGAGCCTCCTAACATCTCAAGTGTTGTGCATCCGAAACACAGGTACTCTGACTCATTTCTCTACTGCTACTGGGTCATTCTCACCCATTGACCTATCTTTCTGCTCTCCAACCCTCACCGACTCTGTTCACTGGGAGTTCATTGACGACCTTCATTCCAGCGATCACTTCCCCATCTGCATTCATCTCCTGGATGGTGTATTGCTGGAGCAGAGGCCGCCATCGTGGGTGATTGGCAGAGCTAACTGGCCACTGTTCACTCGGTTGGCTGTCTTTGAACGCCACAACAGTGTACAGGAATGGGTGGATCACATCACACTTGTGATCCATCATGCTGCTGACCTGTCCATACCACAGTCTTCTGGCCCTCTTAAGCGGCGCCTTGTGCCTTGGTGGACCAAAGAGTGCCGTTCAGCAATCCGGGACAGGCGTGCGGCTCTTCGACGATTTAAATGCCGCCCAACAGCGGTCAATCTTACCGCCTTTCAAATCGTGAGAGCCAGGGCATGCCGTGTCATTAAAGAGAGCAAGTTCCTGGACTCCATCAACCGTTCCACTTGTTCCACAAAAGTATGGGAAGCAATCCAGAGGATTTCCGGTAAACATAGCCGTTTACCAATAGCTGCAGTCCTGAACCAGGGATGCTTCCAAACAACACCCAGAGCCATTGCTCAGATGCTGGCAGAGCATTTTGCACAAAGTACTGCCACTGCAACCCAGGATCCAGCATTTCGTCACTACCGTGCGACTGTCGAAAGAGCGAACTTGGACTTTCGGTCAAACAGTTCTGAGGCCTACAACTCCCCTTCCTCCATGTGAGAACTTGAATTGGCACTTACTGAGACTTCTGACACTGCACCAGGTTACGACCGCATCCGGTACTCCATGCTGTGATATCTGCCAGCGGCGTCAAAGGAAATCCTCCTCGAATATTTTAATCTCATATGGCAGACAGGAGTGTTCCCCACCTCGTGGAGGGAGGCAATCCTCATCCCTCTCCTCAAACCAGGAAAGGACTGCACATGTCCCGGTAGTCATCGTAGTATCGCCTTGACAAGCTGTGTCGGAAAGACCCTGGAACGGATGGTTAACCGTCGTCTGGTCTGGCTCCTTAGCCGCTTTCAGGGTGGATTCCGAAAATTTCAGTCCACGGTCGACAACCTGACCCTCCTAGAGGCGGCTATTCAGCAGGCTTTCCTCTGTCAGCATCACTGTATCGGTATCTTCTTTGATATCAGTAAGGCGTATGATACTACTTGGAGACACTGTATTCTTGCACAACTGCATCAATGGGGCTTTCGTGGCCGCCTCCCCATTTTCATGTGGTCTTTCCTGTCTCAGCGGTTTTTTCGGACCAACGTTGGTAACACACTGTCTGATCACTTTGAGCAGGAGAATGGTGTCCCCCAGGGCAGTGTTTTCAGTGTTACCCTCTTTGCCATAGCCATCAACAGTATAACGTCTACAGTGAGGAGTCCAATACAGTGCTCCTTATTTGTCAACGACTTTGCTGTTTTCTGTTCCTCCTCCAGTGTTGCAACCATGAGCCATCAGTTGCAGCTAACAGTGTGGCGGTTAGAGGAGTGGGCTCCAAAGACGGTTTTAGGTTTTCTGCCGATAAGTGTGTTTGTGTTCATTTTAATCATTCTCGTCGTCTTTTTACTTTGCCTGCCTTGCATATGGGGGATACTGTCCTACATTTTAGAGACACAGTGCGGTTTCTGGGCCTAATTTTTGACTCCAGGTTGTCATGGCTGCCACACCTACATGACTTGAAAGCCAGAACCCTGAAGGCGCTGAACATCCTCAAGTGCCTCAGCCACAGGTCTTGGGGAGCGGACAGGGCGCATCTCCTTCAGTTTTATCGAGCTTTTGTGTGTTCATGGCTGGACTATGGGTGCACAGTATATGGGTCAACAAGGCCGTCTTATTTGCAGATACTTGACGCTGTTCACCATGCTGGGATTCGACTGGCCACGGGTGCGTATCGGACCAGCCCCGTACCCAGCCTCTGTGCTGAGGCTGGGAAACCACCACTTACCATCCGGTGGCAGCTCCTGCTGGTGCGCCAGGCTTGTAATTTCTTGCAGCTCCCAGCTCACCTGCTCACCATCTTGTTGCCCATCCACCTCTGGACCGCCTTTTTTCCCGCCGTTCCTGGGCTACGTTGCCTTTTGGGATCCATGTGCAACATGTGCTAGAGTTCCACGGTGTGGAGTCTGCACAACCCCAAATCCAGGGTTTTAACCTCCTGCCACCCTGGTTACTGAAGAGGCCCGGAGTGATTTTAGATTTATTGCAGTACAAGAGAGATTGCACTCCTGCCACCGTTTTTAATGCAGCATTTTCTGCCATTTTATCTGAGCACCACGACTATGTAGCTGTTTTTACAGATGGGTTGAAACAAGGGGATTCCGTTGGTTGCTCAGTTGTTTTTCCAGATCGTGTCCTCAAGGTCCAACTGCCTCAGACTTTTACTGTCTTTGATGCAGAATTGTCTGCTATCTTGCGGGCACTGGAGCAGATGAGACATTCTTCCTCTCCTAAATTTCTTGTCTGTTCCGATTCACTCAGTGCCCTTCACTCATTGCAACATTTGTATCTGGCAGACAAAATTGTCCAGACCATCCAGGATGCCCTTCTCCGACTACAGTGACTGGGGAAGGTTATAGCTTTCTGCTGGGTTCCGGGGCATGTCGGCATTGCTGGGAATGAAAGGGCAGATCTCGCAGCCAAGGAGGCGTGTCTCAATACACAAGTATCTCAGTGTGCTATCCCCCTGCACGCACTCACCTCGCTGTTGAGCTCACGAGTCATGCATCGGTGGGAGGATGAGTGGCTGGAAGTGACTGACAATAAGCTCCGTACAGTCAAGCCCACAATGCATGTGTGGTGTACTTCCTTTCAGCCCCATTGACGGGACAAGGTTCTCCTCACTCGGCTTCGAATAGGCCACAGCTCTATGACGCATGGCTTCCTGCTCCGGCGAGAGGACCCTCCAATGTGTGGTGTCCAGGTCACTGTGCGCCACATTTTATTGGATTGTGTTTTATTTTCTGACCAGCGGACCTGTCATCTCCTTTAGGCAACACTTGGACGAATGTGGTTAAAGTTTTAAAGTTCTGTGCCATATCAAATGTTTTTAGAAAGATTTTAGAGAGAGGACTGTGTGACAAGCCGGCCCATATTTTATGTAAAACACACACACACACACACACACACACACACACTCTCTCTCTCTCTCTCTCTCTCTCTCTCTCTCTCTCTCTCTCTCTCTCTCTTCCTAATGATACATACTGCTTTGCGGTTGCACAAGTATGATTGAATGCCATAGTTGCTTAATTTTTGTATCAGCGTTTCATGGTCAATGGTGTCAAATACCTTTGAAAGATCCAGAAACATTGCAGAGACAGCCTTTTTCTCATCTAAGGACTGTAAAATGTGTTCTGTTAGACTGGCAATTGCTGATTCTGTAGATTTATCGTTTCTGAAACCATGTTGTGAGGGTATGAGAATGTCATGTTTGTCCAAATAGTTAACTAATCTGGCATACATAAGCATTTCTAGGATTTTTGAGAAATCTGATATCAGTGAAACTGGTCTGTATTTGATGAGAAATGAAGCAAGACAAAGGTTTTAAAGAGTATAAAATGGTGCACCATATACATTTTTGGCACCTTTGGAATGTTGATGATGGTTTCAGTCCCAGTTAGGTGCTTGAAGACTTTTTCTATCAACAATTTATATTGTGAACAATATATAAAAAATTTTAGCTAGTATAAGGCAATGTCTCAGTTTGTTGTAGAATCTTAAAATATATTCTGAGCTCAAACATAATGAGGTATCTTGAACAGAGTGACCTCCTCAATGCCAACCAGCATGGATTCCGAAAACATTGATCATGTGAAACCCAACTCACTCTTTTTTTTTTGTGATGTACTGAAGGCTTTAGATCAAGGCGGTCAGGGGGATGTGGTATTTCTGGATTTCTGAAAAACATTTGGCTCATGTCAAAAGTACAATTGAATGTAATTTGTGACTAGGTCAAGGACTTTTAGTAGAGAGGATGCAGCATGCTATCTTGGATGGAGAGTCATCATCAGATGTAGAAGTAATTTCAGGTGTGCCCCAGGGAGATGTGTTTGGACCCTTGCTGTTCATGTTGTATATCAGTGACCTTGCAGACAATATTAATAGTAACCTCATACTTTTTGCAGATGACACAGTTATCTATGATGAAGTACTGTCTGAAAGAAGCTGCATAAATACACAGTCAGATATTGATAAGATTTCAAAGTGGTACAAAGACTGGCGACTTGCTGTAAATATCATACAAATACCTGGGTGTAACATTCAATAGGGATATGAAAGGGAATGATCCCATATGCCCAGTTGTGCATAAAGCATGCAGTAGACCTCATTTATTGGTAGAATGCTGGGAGAGTGCAGTCAGGGAATTACTTACAAATCACTCATATGACTTGTTCTAGAATATTGCTCAAGTGTGGGACCTGTACCAAATAGAACTGACAGGGGGCATTGAACAGGTTTGTTTGATCCATGGCAGAGTGCTACAGAAATACTGAAGAAACTAAACTGGAAGATTCTTGCAAATAGACAAACTATCATGAGAAAGTCTATCAAAAAAGTTTAAAGGACTGACTTTAAATTACGACTCTAGAAATAAACTACAACCTCCTATGTATTGCTCACATAGGGACTGTGGGGACAAGATTAGAATAATTACAACATGCACAGAGGCATTCAAACAATAATTCTTCCTGCACATCAAGTGTGAATGGAATGGGAAGACGTCCTAATAAATGGTACAGTGGGACATACTCTCTGCCATACACCTCACAGCGGGTTGCAGAGTATAGATGTAGATCTAGAAGTACATGGGTTGCCCAGAAAGTAATGCACCACATTTTGTTTCTTCAACCATTCTTCATTGAACATAATGGGAATTACACACACAAAAGAATGGTGTTTTATCTACTCACCCTATTTTTCCACATAATCTCCATTCCATTCTATGGCCTTCCTCCAGTTCAAAACAAGAGCATGTATGCCCTGTCAGTACCAATCCTTGTCCTGGTGGCAGAGTCAGTGCTTCACTGTGTGAATCACCTCCTCATCACCGACAAAATGTCTTCCATGAATGGCAGCCTTTAACAGCCCAAAAAGTGGTAGTCCAAGGGGGCTAAGTCAGGGCTCTAGGGTGGATGGGATAACCCTGTCCAACCCTGTTTTTTGATGTATTCAGTAGTCCTCAGACTTGTGTGGGGCTGAACGTTATCGTGTTGCAGCAAAACATCTCCTGAGTTGCTGTGGCACCAAAGGCACTGGCAGCACATCTATGTTACTGCCTCATGGCATCACATCAATAAGAATCAAACCTTCACAGTCCCAGAACATGGTGATCTTGACCTTACCAGTTGAAGCAGCTGCTTTGAATTTTTTCTTCTGTGAGGCATGGGAGTGGCACCATTCCATAGACTCTCATTTTGTTTTGGGCTCAAAATGATGAACCCAGGTTTCATCACCTGTCACAATCTGAGACAAGAAGGCCTTGCCGTCTGCTTCAAAATGTTGCAACGAATCAATACAAATGTTTCTTCTGTGCAACTTGTGATCCACCATTAGATACCATTGGACCCATCTTGCACACCCTTTTGAATATTGAAGGGTGCAGATAATTGCTTCCACACTTTGTTTGCTGATTGACAGATGCAGCGCCAACACCGAGTCCATAGACTTTGCTCCATAGACTTTGCACAAGTGTTTGTAAACATTCCCCACAGTTTCTTTCTCTGCAGTGAGAAATTCAATGACGGCATGTTGCCTGTGACATACATCACCTAAAGACACCATTCTGAAACCGACCTGTTGCTATGCTATCTGTCGGAAGTGATGGACACTTGGCACGCTCACTCAGGAGACTTCAAATAATACATATGAAACGTTTTGCATTCATAGCATTGTTTTAGGTTGAGAAAAAAAAGTGGTGCATCACTATCTGGGAAACCCTCATAGATGTAGAACTTCCTTACAGCATGAATAAGAATCAATTTCCCCTGTTTTATTTATTTAATCATATGGCTAGGGCCCCCACCGTTGGGCAGACCATTCACCGGGTGCCAGTCTTTCAATTTGGTGCCACTTTGGCGACCTGCAGTCAGTGAGAATGATAGGATGATAATGACAATGATAGCACAACACCCAGTCCCTGGGTGGAGAAAATTACCCAACCCAGCCGGGAATCGAACCCAGGCCCAGAGGACTGACAACCCGTCACAGTGACCATTCAACTATTGGGGGTGGACAATTTCCCCTGTATCGTTGTAGAATAATGTGCAGAGATTTACATAGTATCTGCTGATATGCTTTTCTTGTGTTAATGTTATCAGTAATTTGTATCTGAATTCACTGCAGTGTTAACACACTTTGTGGAAAGTAAACACCCCCCCCCCCCCCCATGAAGTATAACTTTGTGAAATACCGTAAGTTGGTTTTTGTAAGATAGTGAGGAATTATTTTGCAGACCCATTAAAGAAGGAAGTGTATGACCACAATCCAGCGACCTACCTTTCCTCTTGCTTCTAGCCTCCACCCCTGGGTATCCAGCCTCTTACATCCCCAGAAAACACTTTATCCCTTAATATGGCTCTACTACACTTAGATGTGATGCTTACAAGTAGTATTTGTTCTTAACCTACTTCTTTTAACAATAAACATCAACTTTGTACCATTAAAACACAATTTTTAAAAATCTGCAAACTGTTAGTCCTAGAAGAAAATGAAGTAGGCGTTTTTGTAGGACATTTAATGTAGTATATTTTTGTACTGGGAAACATTTTTACTTGGTCCTGCTGTTTTCGAAAAATATCCAAGAAAATGCTTTATATGAAACAGATGAAACAACAAAATATTTGGAATAATATAATAGATGAAGTAACACCATTGCCCGCTAAATAATACCAAAATCTACCTCCAAGATAAGATCTATGGAAACCATAATTAGCCACCAATTTCACATTTATTGACACTTTATGACAGTAAAAGGTACTAAAAATGACATGTTTTTGAGAGATCTTTAATGCAATTTATGTTAAGAACTGAATGCTTAATGTTTTTTGTGTTTTCAGTTCTGAACTTGAGATGATTAATGTTTTTCGTGTATGTTCAGTCGATGGCATTTATGTATTCATACTATGAAACAGTAATATTCCACAACATCACAGTTCCTGTGCTGTGATTAGTTGACAGAAGCTAATGATGCTGATTTACATATCTGATTAGCCAACACACCTTACTTGTTGGTTTTCATATTTATACTTGAGTAGTATGAAAATATGTAGTTTAAGTTGTACACCATATTAAGGAGCACTCAAAATGCATCCTTTTCAGTTTTCTTCATTGTGCTAAAGTATCATTGGTGGCTAAACATGCTACCATACATTACTCTGTTGAATTTATGTGTATACTCTTTTCTGGATCTGCATTGTTTTTGTTTTTGTTTGATTTGATCATGTCTGAGCACGCCACTTACAGCCTAAGCTTATGTTCTCAATTTCTGCCTAATAAAATGCAATTATACCATTCAGTATTCACAGTATACTACAACTGTTTGCAAGAACTCAGACACAAAACCCACAAAAACAAATTTGCTAGTTTATCCTGCAGAATTTGTCAGCAAGCAAGGAACATGCTTTGCATGCTTGTTTCGTCTAATCATTCTTGAAACTCTCAGTACATGGTGCCAGTTATGTTATCATATTCCCATGCATTCTAGCAAGACATTTACAATTTTGTTATACCTCTCGTGCAATGGACGGAATTATTGATTAACAGTGCATCAAAGCATAATACAGATACACAGAAACAGCGATTCAATAACCGAGGTTCAGGCACTGTTGATTCCCATTTCCTAAAGTGGCAGAATGTGAAAATCACATGGAATTTGGTAGGACACCCTTCAGCTGAATGAACAGAGCCATTGGGTGTCGTATGAGAGTTGTTATCCACAGAAACCACACCTCCAAACCTCTGCTGCATGGAGCTAAGCAGCATGTCACGATGCAGCCTTAAGACAAACTACTACCGGTTTGAAAACAATAACTTGACATCAACAGATCCAAAGATTTGACTGTCAGTATTTAAACCTGTAAAGGAAACATTTGAAATGTCTGCTGATAATTTAAATTCTGTAATCCATTATTATGACATATTTTAATATATCTTTAGGGGTGGCTATGTCTCAGAGCTTTTAACTGTGAGCCACACCTGATCTTGAGTATTTGATTAATTTTCTTTGAAACACTAGATTTAAGACAAATCCATTGATATCTTGTACATTGTACTACAGCCATCAATGGGCTGCAAAAATAAATAAACACACTACCATAGAGGACCCATCAAGCACAGAAATATCTTCAACAGCGAACAGTTCAGCACTTGGAATGGTGAACTCAAGTCTCCTTACTTTTCATGCAACCCAAGCTGATACTCAGCATGAAGGCTGATGTGAAAAACTGTTGATGGTTGATGGTCACATCAATGAGCCAGCACACTGAGTGTCAACTTGCTTTGTGCAAACAGGTACCACATCACGCGGTGAAGCATTGTCGGTGGAAAGGAGGATAACACCATCTCTAGCCGTGAGGCAGTAGCGCAAAGTGTAGTAGTTCTGCACCAGCCGAAGTGGCCGTGCGGTTAAAGGCGCTGCAGTCTGGAACCGCGAGACCGCTACGGTCGCAGGTTCGAATCCTGCCTCGGGCATGGATGTTTGTGATGTCCTTAGGTTAGTTAGGTTTAACTAGTTCTACATTCTAGGGGACTAATGACCTCAGCAGTTGAGTCCCATAGTGCTCAGAGCCATTTGAACCATTTTTTTGTAGTAGTTCTGCAACGGGTCAGAAGTCTTAGTGGACGGACGATCTGGCCAACCCTTCTGAATACAGCGTAAAACCCAGGAGAGGGTAGGGTCAGAACCCGTAGCAGCCACCAGCCGGTCCCCGGTGATGGGAAACCCGTCCACAACCCGCTGCTCGGCAACACCCAGATGGAAACATAAAAGTTCGTCCTTATCGAATGCCAGATCAGGACCCATGGGAAGGCGAGACAGTTATCAGCATTTGAATGTTGAGCCATCGGCCGGAAATGAATCTCATAATTGAAACGAGACAAGTAAAGAGCCCAACGCTGGCCTTGGCGGGAAGTGACAATGATGGATGAAACAAGGAAACAAGTGGTTTGTGATCCGTAACAAGATGAAATTTGGATCCATAGAGAAAAACACCAAACCTTTGAAGGGCATAAATAATGGCCTAAGCTTCTTTTTCAATTTGAGAATACTTTTGTTGGGCATCCGTGAGTGTTTTGGAGGCATAAGCAATAGGTTGTTCAGAGCCGTCAGAAAAACTGTGCGCAAGGACTGCACCGACCCCGTATTGAGAGGCATCCATGGCAAGAACAAGGTGTTGGCCAGAGTGATAAGTAGCCAGGCACGAGGCCTGTTTCAGCATAGTCTTCAATTTCTGGAAAGCCGCATCGCATGACGCGAACCAGTGAAAAGGCACATTTTTGTGCAACAGGCGATGCAACGGCTGAGCCACCGACGCAGCAGACGGTAAAAACTTGTGACAGCATACTATTTTCCCCAAGAAGGCCTGCAGTGCCTTAACAGATGTAGGGCGAGGAAGGGCATTGATCGCAGTGACAGTTTTCTGAAGCAGACGAATACCATCCCGAGAGAGTTGAAACCCCAAGTACGTGCTAGATGCCTGAAAAAAATTGTGATTTCTGAAGAGTACACTTAAGACCGGCAGTCTGTAAGACATGAAAAAGTGTGCGGAGGTTCTGGAGATGTTCTTTAGTGGTGGAGCCAGTGACAACAATGTCTTCCATGTAATTTATACACCCAGGAACAGGGAGCAATAACTGTTCCAAGAATCGCTGAAAGAGAGCAGGGGCGCTGGCAACCCCAAATGGCAATCGTTGGTATCGATAGAGGCCGAAAGGCATGTTAAGGACCAGAAACTGCCGGGAGGCAGCGTCTAGAGGAAGTTGATAAGCTTCAGACAGGTCAATTTTAGAAAAATACTGGCCTCCAGCAAGTTTAGTGAACAATTCTTCAGGTCGGGGCATAGGGTAAGTGTCGATGAGGCATTGCGTATTTACAGTGGCTTTAAAATCGCTACAGAGACGGATATCACCATTGGGCTTAGCAACGACAACAACAGGAGAGGACCACTCACTGGGAGTGACAGGAAGCAAGACTCCTGAAGTAGAGAGATGATCCACCTCCCGTTTTACCCGATCATGAAGGGCCACAGGAATGGGCCGAGCCCGAAAAAACTTTGGCCGAGAAGTGGGTTTGAGCATGATATGAGCTTCAAAGTCGTTTGCACGGCCTAACCCAGGAGAAAAAAGGGACGAAAAGGTTGTCGACAAGGAATCCAATTGAGCATAAGGAATAGCATCAGAGACAATATCGACAGTCATCTATGGAGAACCCAAAAACACGAAAGGCATTGAAACCAAAAAGATTTCCTACATTGCTCTGATCAACCACAAATATGGGAACAGTGCGAACGACGGATTTGTAAGATACCTCAGCATTAAATTGTCCCAAGAGAGAAATCTTCTGTTTATTGCATGTCCGTAATTGCCGAGTGACAGGTGATAGGAGTGGAGAACCCAACTGAAGATACGTCTGAGAATTAATTATAGTGGCAGCAGAACCGGTATCCACCTGCATGCGAACATCCCGACCAAGGATTTGGACAGTGAGGAATAACTTCCCTGAAAGGGAAGAAGTGCAATTGACAGACAACACAGAAGCAGAATCAGTGTCACGGTCATGAACATCATGTATGCGGTTGGATTTGCAAACGGCAGACACATGACCCATCTTTTTGCAATTGTGACACATGGCCCAACATTGGGGACAGTCCTCCCGTGAACGTTTCGTAAAACACCGCGGACATGAAGGAAGTTGCCGTGGGTTTTGCTGCAGTTTCTTAGAGGGTTGTTTACGGGTAGACCGAGGCTGCGCTTGGGAGCGTACTGCAGCCACGTCAGCCGGGAGGGACGCATCGCACGCGTCGTCAACAGCGCACAGCGGTTGTATTTCCCCGACGTCACCCCATGCCTCTATTTGCGCCCCAGTGGCGCGAGAAACTTCAAAAGATTGCGCGATGGATAGGACTTCATCTAGAGTCGGATTTGCCAACTGAAGGGCACGTTGCCAAACTTCTTTGTCGGGCGCCGACCAGATAATAGCATCCCGCACCATGAAATCGGCATAGGATTCTTTGCGAACATCAGTTACAAATTGACACTTTCGACTGAGGCCGTGAAGTTCAGCAGCCCAAGTGCGATAGGATTGACGTGGTTGTTTTTGACAACGATAAAAGGCAACACGAGAGGCTACCACATGTGTTTGCTTTTGAAAATATACGGACAGAAGTGAGCACATTTCAGCAAAGGACAAATACGCAGGATCTTTCAAAGGAGCCAATTGCGACAACAACCGATACATTTGAGGGGAAATCCATGAAAGGAACAGAGACTTACATGTTTGTTCGTCCGCGACATGAAATGCCAAGAAGTGCTGTCGAAGACATTTTTCGTAGTCAGACCAGTCTTCTGCCGTCTTGTCGTAAGGAGGAAAAGGAAGTATAGACAACGACGAGAAACGCCCGCATTTGATGCCGCGACGAAATCGCGAATGGCCGGTGTTAGAAGCGTTTGCTGTTCAATGAGACCTTGCAATAGTTGCTCGACAGTGGCCATTGAAACCTGTGGGTCAACGATGAAAAGGAAAAATCCACTACCTCGTCGCCAATTGTTATAACGTCGAGTTTAACACATATATTTCAGAACGACACAACACATATAAGTCAATGAGCAAGTTGACAAAGCAAGACATGTGAACAAGGTAACATTTGAGTGAGCACTGAGCCCAAGTGTAGCGGCCACTGGCTGGCTGGCTGCTTAGGTGGCACGGCTGCTGCATGGCTGGCAGACAGCGCCGCATGTAGAGGACACGCGTAATTGCGCAGCGACACTTTGAATGATTGGCGAGTCACAACAATTTCTATGTTTCTTTTCTGGTTTAATCCTTTGTGTCCCTACAATATGAAAAACTTACCTTTAAAATTTTTCATAAAATAGTGTTTCCATATTGTAAGCAGCAAATACAAGAAGAAATTCACAAAAAGTAAACAATCAATTATTTTAAGGAGGTAGTTTCCCTTTGGAATATCATTTTAATATTTTTTACAAAATGTCCCTTTCTATGATAGAGTAAGCAATGAATACAAGACAACATTGGCAAAAATTAAACAATCAATTGTTTTAAAGGTGTGGTTTCACTTTGGAACATTGGGACACACAGTTTTCAACAACCCATGATTGCATGAGGTATACACTGCCAAAACAAAACGAGAAAAAAGAAAAAAAAAGAAAAAAAACACCCTTTTAGAGGTTTCCAATTCATTCAGCATTTATTATTGCAACAATGCCCATGGAGTACGTGAAATGAATACATTTACTGATCAGTGGGGCTCTGAGCACTATGGGACTTAACATCTATGGTCATCAGTCCCCTAGAACTTAGAACTACTGAAGCCTAACTAACCTAAGGACATCACACAACACCCAGTCATCACAGATCAGTAGGGCAAGCAGTTCTGAAGTATCAGGTATTGACTAATGCTGGAACACCCTTATTAGGCTACACCGCTGTAGCCTCCATGGGTGACAATGCAACCCATGATTCTGTCATCCACTCAGTCATACGGATGGCGAATACTACCCTGGTTTATATGCTATACCACACTTGCTCAACCTGTTCACATAGTTCTGTAGGAGTTGTTGCTTGATGAAGCTCAAGAGTCACTTCTTTTCGTCATATCCCTTCTTGTGGTCATCTGTCCAGAGACAGATTTGATGCAGCTCTCCATGCTACTCTATCCTATGCAAGCTCCTTCATCTCCCAGTACCTACTGCAATCTACACTCTTCTGAATCTGCTTAGTGTATTTATCTCTTGGTCTCCTTCTATGATTTTTACCCTCCATGCTGCCCTCCAATACTAAATTGGTGATCCCTTGATGCCTCAGAACATGTCCTACCAACTGATCCCTTCTTCTAGTCAACTTGTGCCACAAACCTCCTCATTAGTTATGTGATCTATCCATCTAATCTTCAACATTCTTCTGTAGTACCACATTTTGAAAGCGTCTATTCTCTTCTTGTCCAAACTATTTATCATCTGTGTTTCACTTCCAAACATGGCTACACTCCATACAAATACTTTTAGATACGACTTCCTTACACTTAAATGTATACTCGATGTTAACAAATTTCTCTTCTTCAGAAACGATTTCCTTGCCATTGCCAGTCTGCATTTTATATATTCTCTACTTCGACTATCATCAGTTATTTTGCCCCCCCCCCCCCCCCCCCCCCAAATAGCAAAACTCCTTTACTACTTTAAGTGTCTCATTTCCTAATCTAATTCCCTCAGCATCACCCGACTTACTTCGACTACATGCCATTATCCTCATTTTGCTTTTGTTGATGTTCATCTTATATCCTCCTTTCAAGACACTGTCTATTCTGTTCAACTGCTCTTCCAAGTCCTTTGCTGTCTCTGACAGAATTACAATGTCATCGGCAAGCCTCAAAGTTTTTATTTCTTCTCTATGGATTTTAATTCCTACTCCGAATTTTTCTTTTGTTTCCTTTACTGCTTGCTCAATATACAGATTGAATAACATTGGGATAGGCTCTCTTCCCAACCACTGCTTCCCTTTCTTGCCCCTCGACTCTTATAATTGCCATCTGGTTTCTGTACAAATTGTCAATAGCCTTTTGCTCCTTGTATTTTACCCCTGCCACTTTCAGAATTTGTAAGAGAGTATTCCAGTCAACATTGTACAAAACTTTCTCTAAATTTACAAATGCTAGAAACTTAATCTATCTTCTAAGATAAGTCATAGGGTCAGTATTGCCTCACGTGTTCCAAAATTTCTACGGAATCCAAACTGATCTTCCCCGAGGTCGGCTTCTACCAGTTTTTCCATTCGTCTGTACAGAATTCGTGTTAGTATTTTGTAGCTGTAACTTATTAAACTGATAGTTTGGTAATATCCACATCTGTCAACACCTCCTTGCTTTGGGATTGGAATTATTATATTCTTCTTGAAGTCTGAGGGTATTTCACCTGTCTCATACATCTTGCTCACCAGATTGTATAGTTTTGTCACGGCTGGCTCTCCCAAGGCTATCAGTAGTTCTAATGGAATGTTGTCTACTCCCAGGGACTAATTTCAACTTAGGTCTTTCAGTGCGATGTCAAACTCTCTGCACAGTATCATCTCCCATTTCATCTTCATCTCCATCCTCTTCCATTTCCATAATATTGTCCTCAAGTACATTGCCCTTGTATACTCTCTCTATATACTCCTTCCACCTTTCTGCTTTCCCTTCTTTGTTTAGAACTGGGTTTCCATCTGAGCTCTTGATATTCATACAAGTGATTCTCTTTTCTCCGAAGGTCTCTTTAATTTTTTTGTAGACAGTATCTGTCTTACTCCTAGTGCCGTATGCCTCTACATCCTTACATCTGTCCTTTAGCTGTACCTGCTTAGCCATTTTGCACTTCCTGTCAATCTCATTTTTGAGACATTTGTATTCCTTTTAGCCTGCTTCATTTACTGCATTTTTATATTTTCTCCTTTCATTAGTTAAATTCAATATATATTCTGTTACCCAAGGATTTCTTCTAGTCCTCATCTTTTTACCTACTTGATCCTCTGCTGCCTTCACTATTTCATCTCTCAAAGCTACCCATTGTTCTTCTACTGTATTTCTTTCCCCCATTCTTGTCAATCGTTACCTAATGTTCTTCCTGAAACTATCTACAACTTCTGGTTTAGTCAGTTTATCCAGGTTCCATCTCCTTAAATTCCCACCTTTTTGCAGTTTCTTCAGTTTTAATCTACAGTTCATAACCAGTACATTGTGGTCAGAGTCCATTTCTGCCCCTGGAAATGTCTTGCAGTTTAAAACCTGGTTCCTAAATCTCTTGCTTTACCATTATGTAATCTATCTGAAACCTTCCAGTACCTCCAGGCCTCTTCCATGTATACAGCCTTCTTTCATGAGTCTTGAACCAAGTGTTAGCTATGATTAAGTTACGCTCTGTGCAAAATTCTACCAGGCAGCTTCCTCTTTCATTCCTTACCCCCATTCCATATTCACCTACTATGTTTCCTTCTCTTCCTTTTCCTACTATCGAATTACAGTCACCCATGACTATTAAATTTTCATCTCCCTTCAGTATCTTAATAATTTCTTTTATCTCATTATAGATTTCATCAATCTCTTCATCGTCTGCAGAGCTAGTTGGCATATAAACTTGTACTACTGTGGTAAGCATGGGCTTTGTGTCTATCTTGGCCACAATATGCATTCCCTACGCTGTTTGTAGTGGCTTACCCACACGCCATCATATCCCACACATGCTCAATTGGAGAAAAGTTTGGAGATCATGCTGGCCAAGGAAGTTGCTGCACATTATGGAGAGTGTATTGATTTTCATGGGTAGTGTGTGGGTCAGCATTATCCCATTGGAACAACACATCACCTGCCTGTTGCAAGAATGACAAAAGAACGGGTCTAACAACATTCTGCATGTACCGAGTGCTGGTTAGTTCCCTCCCCCCAGAAACACCAAAGGCGAAAAATAGTTGTAGCTTATTGCATCCCAGATCATAAGACCTGGGGTGGTGCCAGGATGTCATGGACAAATGCTCTCTGTGAGACACCACTCATCGTGTCTATGGTATACACGCAAATGGCCAACATTTGTGTGCAGCCAGAATCTTTCATTGCTGAAGATCACAGCATGCCATTCTATCTTCCAAGTGGTCCTCTGATGGCAAGTTGGTGCTGTCATGTGAGTGGAAGATGGCCTAGATGTGTGCGTGCCCATAGTCCCACTGCTAATAACCAGATCACAACACATCAATACGACAATCCTGGCAGGCATCTGTGCTGTGTGGATGTCCAGGACATTGTCCACAGGTGTGAGAATGGTCATGTCACCACTGATGTTAGCATTGTTGCACAACTGATGCAGCACATCTAACTTATGTGACAATCACACAAGTATTGTCCCACTACTTGGAAGGTCAGTTTGACCCTTTTCAAACTCACTCAGTTGGCTGTAGGAAGCATAAGTGTGTCTCCATGGCAAGGTTATCTGCTTGCTTAACATATTTGCACTACACTGAGTCTTCTGGCTGTGAGAATTCCCTGTTAAAGGGTAGACAAAGATGGTGCTCTGGTAGCTATGCTGTTATGCTCTGTTTGCAAACACATTGAAACCATTACCAGTTCATCTAATATCTCCCAGGTGGCATATGCCATCATCAGATCAAAATTGATGTCATCCTTACAGGTGTACAATTTTTTTCTTTCCAGCAGTATATTTAGAAACAATTTCACATTTTTTATAGACACATTCCCACATCTCAAGATTTACACGAACTCATAATGCCTAAAACAGACTAGAGTCCTACATAACAAGAAAAAAATGGGGCTGAACTTTAATAAATCTGTATCAAAAGTAGATACTACTCCAGTGGTTTCATTTCAAAACAACTCATAACAACAGTAGTAGTAACTCAAAGAATGGAAAATCCAGGATGTAATAATCACTGTATTATGAAAAGGATAGTTGTCACTCACCATATAGTGGAGATGCCAAGGCACAACAAAAAGACTATCAAACAAAGCTATTGTCCAATCAGATCTTCATCAGAATTAGTCAACATACACACACAGATGCTCATGCAAACACAACTCGCACACGCACAACCACAGTCTCTGTCTAGCAAGGCTAGACTGTGAGCAGCAGCACATGATGGGAAAAGCATACAGGGTGGTGGGGGTAAGGAGGAGGCTGGAGTGGGGAAGGTGAGGGATAGCAGGGTAGGGATGGGGGAGGGGGGGGGGGGGAAGTGCTGCTTGTGGGAGCATACAGGGATGAGGTGGGTAAAGGGTAGGGCAGTTAGGTACAGTCAGGAGGTTAGACAGAGGGTGGGTGGTGGGGGCTCTGGCAGCAGAAAAGGAGAGAAGTAAAAAGACTGTGGGTGTGTTGGTGGAACAGAGGGCTGTGTACTGCAGGGAAGGGGATAGTGGTTAAAAGACAACGACTAGCAAAGATTGAGACCAGGAGGGTCATGGGAACGTACGATATATTGGAGGGAGAGTTCCCACCTGCGCAATTCAGAAAAGCTGGTGTTGGTGGAAAGGATCCAGATGTCAGATGTCACAGGCTGTGAAGTGGTCACTGAAATGAAGAATGTTGTGTTGGGTGGAATGCTCAACAACAAGGTGGTCTAGCTGTTTCTTGGCCACAGTTTGTTGGTGGCCATTCATGCGGACAGACAGCTTGTAGAATGCAGCACAGTGGTTGCAGCTTAGCTTGTAGATCATATGACCGGTTTCACATATAGCCCTGCCAGTGATGTGATAGGTGATGTTTGTGACTGGACTAGAGTAGGTGGTGGTGGG
This sequence comes from Schistocerca serialis cubense, assembly GCF_023864345.2. NCBI lineage: Eukaryota > Metazoa > Arthropoda > Insecta > Orthoptera > Acrididae > Schistocerca > Schistocerca serialis. Next base: position 103,741,186 of record NC_064643.1, on the reverse strand, counting down.
AGGAAGTAGGTGACAGGTCATGCATCTAGGTCTATTACAGGGATATGGGCCCTTAGACAAGGGGTTGGGAGCAGAGGTTGTATACGGATGGAAAAGGGTGTTGTGTAGGTTCAGTGAGCGGTGGAATAGCATTGTGGAAGGGATAGGAAGGACAGTGGATAGGACATTCTTCATTTCAGGGCATGACGAGAGGTAGTAGAAACCTTGGTGTAGAATGTGATTCAGTTCCTCCAATCCTGGGTAGTACTGGGTCATGAGGGGAAGGCTCCTTTACTGCTGGACAGTGGAACTTTGAGGGATGGTGGGTGACTGGAGAGGTAAGGCATGCGAGATCTGTTTTTGTACAATGCTGGGAGGGTATTATGGTCTGTGGAGGCATCAGTGAGACACTTGCTATGTTTTGAGAGGGACTACTCATCACTGCAGATGTGACAGCCAAATTTATGTTACAACATTATTTATACTTACTTTCACTAACAATGATTGTCTTGATATGAGCACTATTTAAGAAAAAGACATGTATCACAATTTCCTACAGTCACATAGCACAATCTCTGTGACAACTGCCGGCCGTGGTGGCCAAGTGGTTAAAGGCGCTACAGTCTGGAACCGCGCGGCTGCTACAGTCACAGGTTCGAATCCTGCCTCGGGCATGGATGTGTGTGATGTCCTTAGGTTAGTTAGGTTTAAGTAGTTCTAAGTTCTACGGGACTGATGACCTTAGAAGTTAAGTCCCATAGTGCTCAGAGCCATTTGAACCATCTGACAACTGTTGCTTTGAATGTTGTAAGTGACTGCTGCAATGCACTATACTCATAGAAGTACCTCAGTGTACCACTAGATGTCTCTTTTTTTCAATATCATTGATGATTTCATGTAAAAGGCACTGCTACTTAAAAATAGTAATAATAATAAAGTGGTGGTTTCAGGCAAAAATCACTGGTACTGAAAGAGTTAAATTAGCTATCTTGTATCCACCTTCAGGAAAATTTTTGCTAGCTGTTATTTAAGATAACAGTCTTGTTTTACTTTTTCAATTTACCTCACTGAAATTAGAATACTTACATTTATATGTACCTTAATTTGTTCTGTTACAGAGCAGCATCCATTAGATGCAGTGAACATCCTCACACATGCCATGAATGGCATAATGATGACCATTGACCTGCTTATCATTGCACACCCTTTAAGAATTAGCCACATGTATTTACCACTGTTCTTTGCGTTGGTTTATGTGATATTCAGTGGGATCTATTACCTTGCTGGTGGCACAGACAGATTTGGACGCACTTATATATATGACATTCTAAACTGGGAGAAGACGGGGTATGCCTTTCTGGCATGTCTATTGGGCCTCATATTTATAGCTGTAATGCACTCAGCATTGGCAGGAATAAATGCAGCATGCAGACATCTTGTAAAGTTTCGATGGACAGCAAAACATAGTGACAAGTGTTTGCCCTATTAGATGAACAGCAGAAGTTAAGAATTATTTCTTTTATATGTTAAATATGTGTGAAAAAGACTGATTTTGTTTCTAGAATAAGTAGCTTTGTGATAACTTATCTTTGAACCTGTATGTGTAAAAAAGCATGTGTAGGAAGAGCACAGGTTAGAGCTATCTCTCAACAGGTTGCTTGCTTGTTTCATTATGTGTGTAGTCTCACCAGTGCGTCATTCCAAAGTAATTCCTCATCTTCTGCATTATGTACATTCTCCCGTCATATTTTATTTATAGAAACAAAGTGCAATAGATAAACATTTTGTTTACTCCCTGTCACCAATTCCTTAAGATTCTTTTGTGAAAATGGAAAATAAACTGTCAATAAAATATGTAATACATAAAATTATATTTTTATAATTTGTAATTTAAGCAACTACAAAGTTTCTATTTTTTTACTGGTCTACTCTAACTCCCATCAACTTATGATTTTCTAACATTCATACAAAGCAGGTTCCACAACTATCTTGTAGTTATCTGTTTATTCACTGATTCACAGAAATGTTGATAAAAATAGAAAGGGAAAGAAATAAACATGAATCATACAAAAATGAGGAAATAGCTGAGAAGGGAACACACATTTAGTTGTCGTATTTTGCCGGCTGCTGGGGCGAGCAGTTCTAGGTGCTTCAGTCTGGAACCGTGCAACCGCTATGGTCACAGGTTCAAATCCTGCCTCAGGCATGGTTGTGTGTGATGTCCTTAGGTTAGTTAGGTTTAAGTAGGTCTAAGTTCTAGGGGACTGATGATCTCAGATGCTAAGCCCCATAGTGCTCAGAGGCATTTGAACCATTTTTTTGTCATCTGTTCTGTTATTTCTTGTTCATTACTTTCCCTGATTTTTCTTCCACCACATTCTCTTCCCTTCTTTCTTTCTTCCATCTTCTCCTTCTGACTTTTCATTATTATCAGACATTCATATTTTTCATCATAACGCTGTTCTTTTAACAGTTTTTGTCTTATGGTCTTTCTTTCCTCTTCACTATCCCATAATATCAATCCACATGTTTCTTGCATTTGTTTTGTTCTGTATCATTTCTGTTTCTCTCTTTTCCCCTTATATCTGTTCCTGTTTCTCTCTTTCTCCTTCATATCTCTTCTTTTTTTCTGCTTGATTATTATTCCTATGCTAGCTTGCTTTCTTGTTGCTACTAATGTTTGGAATGCCACAGGCCCTTAAAATCAACAGAACATAATGTTCCAACAGTTCAACTGTGAGACTACAATGCATTTTAGTCATGCATACAACATGAGAAGCAAGAGAATTTCATGCTTTCCACACACAAGTTGAAATTATAGGCACACTCTCTGGAGCAGATGAGGATGAAAATATATATGATAAATTAATAGGCAAAAATATAGTTAATATCAAGGCAGATCCTCTAAAAATAAGGCTCCTGCTGTTTTGTAGGAGAATAATTCATGGGGGATGAATTGATAATTTGAGCAAAGTTACATTTAGTATTAGTTTTTTTTTTTAGTACCAAAAATGTGTTATTATTAGGATAATGTATTAGCATCGGTTATTCTGCACTTGTTGTGAAGTTCTGTTTCAAATTTTTGACATGTATCCTGTATCTGAAACAAGTGGTTCAGATTACATCATCCATCCAAAAAGTTCTGAGACTCATTTTATTCCTGATGTACAAATGATGTCAGTACAATAGCTATGGTGGCAGCTTGAACTAACAACTGTTAACAAAGATGTGCATTTGATGAGTCAGTTGTGAGCAGATGATGTTGAATAATGGACATGAGGACCAAGTGTGTCAATATAGTGCCACAAATCACAATGGAGCAATGAATTGAACATCTCTAAATCAAGTGATTAAGACATTCTCCAGAATTCTTTGACCAAGAGAAGAGTATGTGCAAAGTTTGCCCCATACACTTTGACTCCTGAACAAAAACAATGATGTGTAGATGCTGCCGCAACTTAACTGAAAAGGAAAAAGCAGATAATATGTTTCTGGATAAATCATCACAGTTACAAGACTTGGTGTTATCAATAGGAACCAACCACATAATGACAAATTGCACAATAGGTCTCTGAAGATGTGTGTGTGTGAGGCACAGGACGAACAACATCACAAAGGAGGACTTTTCTCACAGTTTCACATGGCTGTATGAATGTTCTGCAGATTGTACTCAAGTGTGGCAGGGGAATATGAACCATTAAAACCACCATGTTAATTTTCCTTTATATTTTTAATTAATCCAATCTTGAAATTGTTTGGATTGATGAGATATGGATGTGTGTTATGTGACTAATAAATCACAATTCACTACCTCCTCTGAAGACGCTAAAAATTAGAAAAAGCTGTCCCTTAATTTTGGTGCTGTTAGTTCCTTCCTTAGGCAGGAAGACTGGAAAAGAGGACCAGGTCACTCAGGCCCCTAGGTGAGAGCGAACTTCTTACAATATTTTAGCTTTATTTTTGTGAACTGTTCTGGAAAGAAAGAGAGAAAAAAAAATTGAATTTTCAAGCCGTTTAAGAATATAAACCAGCTATATAAGTACACATATCAACAAAATTTTTGCATCACTCCTCCATTTCAAAATTTATGGCACACAGAATAAAAATTGACTATGAGGTATGCATATATATTCATTTGAAATGTGTACAGATCATCAAATAAGTATATAAATAAATAAAACGTTTCTGTAAAGACAAAATTATCTGCTTCTTGTGTGGCTTTTTTCACAGTACTCCTGAGCAATGTCAGTGTGTGGGGAAACATGTCCTTCCTCAGATACAGGCTTGAATCAACCATGGAATATCAATGAGATCATCAAGCCAGCTATGGTCCGATTTGTCCTACTCTTCAATGGCAATTCTGCATAAGTCCCGTGGAGTACGTGGTCATTGCCAGTAATCAAAAACAGCTCATTTCAGTCGATCCCACACCTGTCTGGGAAACAGGCAGGCCACTCCATTCTGGTTATCCTGCATGCTGAAGGAACATGTAGACAAGAACAGCATGGTAAGCATGCAAGTTATCCTCCATCAAGATTAAATTGTCTCCAAAATGTTGGAAACACAGTCCCACTGTTGGTTGCAGAATCTCATCCCTGAGCAGTGAGATTGCCCTCAACAATCATGAAAGGTGTATGGTGGCCACATGTAATGCCAATCCAGAACAGCACTCCACCACCATGTGCAAATGTGGGACACACTGTTTGAGGCATTCAATATGACCGGGCTGTCTCAAAACATGTCGACTGCAATTATTGGGGTACAAACCGATCACAGTTTTGTCTGTAAACACCTAATGCCAATCCTGAGGTGCCCATTCTGTGTGGGTTCTTGCCCACCTGCTATGGAGTCCATGGTGCTGTAGTACAATGTGGTGCTCATCAAGTGTCATCAACTGTTCAATGAGACAGAGCATTTTTGAACAGTAAATTCAGTTCTGGAGCACTCAGTCCATGGTTCCTTTGACTCAAAAGTTGTAGATTCCCATCATTCTTTGGACCTGTCAAACATGGATGGCCTATATGGTGTAAATTCTCAACACGACCTGTCAGCTGGAACTGGTTCCATGTCTGCATCACCTCTTTGGACATCTCTGCTTGACAAGCCTTCTCTACATATGTGATGATGCAGACCCAATCACTGGTCATGACTGTCCTTTGTGGAATTCGGTCTACAGTTTCACATATGTCTCTAATACATCCATTTTGGTGCTCTGTTTTCAGCTGAAATGCTGCAACCCATCTGAGTGTGGGCTTCTGCCCTTAGGTAGTGCTCATGATAACTACATATGTTTACAAACAATGACAGGGATGACATTCCAATCATACAGGGACAGCCACAATAACAACAAAAATGTTCAAATGTGTGTGAATTCCTAAGGGACCAAACTGCTAAGGTCATTGGTCCCTAGACTTACACACTACTCAAACTAACTTAATCTAACTCCTACCTCCTGAGGAAGCTAAAGAGGGTAATAACTGACCAGTTTCTCACAATAGTCTACCATGCACTCTTTCACAGCCACATTAGCTATGGACTGTTGTTGTGGGGACACTCCTCGGGCAGCAAAGATGTGTTGCTATTACAAAAAAAAGCCATCAGGATCATATCCTCTAGCAAAAGACTGGACCACTGTAAGCCTATTTTCACCAGGCTAGGCATAATGACTGTCTTTAGCCAGTATGTGTATTTCTACCTCATGTATATAAAAGAAAATCAAGGGAACTTTAGCATAAGACAGGAAATACATAATCATGACACTCGCTGTAAGAGGAACATTGAAGTGCCAAGGTGTCACCTATCAAGTACACAAGACAGCTTTCCAACAGTCGCCCTAAAAATGTACAATCAACTGCCTCCAGAAGTGAAATCCCTGCCACCTGAATTACTTCGGAAAAAAATTGCTCAGGACTTGAAACAACATCCACTATATTCATTGGAAGAGTTTTTCAACAGCGGTTCTCCTGAATGGACAAAATAATAAATATTGTTATGTTTTATATATAATTTTGCCTAAATTTAATCTTCTTCTTATGTTAACTACACATTTAATTTTGTGTTTTACTTAAAGTACATATTTTGCCAAAATGAAACTTTGTGTGTGTGACATTTTGCTTTATGGTATTTTCATTTGCTGCTATGAAGTTTTACTTTCCTGTTTAGTTATATTTCATTCCCGCTATGTTCTATGTGTTTTTGTGCACTGCATAAATATTTTCTTTTATTTGTAATATAAATTTTGTATATGGTGTTGTATAAATGTTAGTTGATAAACATTGTATTTGTGACGCAGCCTGTCCAGCCATGGCTGGTAAATGATGAAGATATAGTAAAGTATTATGATGAAGATATAGTAAAGTAAAGTAAAGTAAAGTAAAGTAAAGTAAACTAACTTATGCTCAGAACAATACACACACCCATGCCTGAGGGAGGACTCAAACCTCCAGCAGGAGCAGCAGCACAATCCGTGACATGGCACCTCTAACCGCGCAGCCACTCCACGCGGCAATAATGACACATTTGCACAACATATTGTAATGATGCAAAACCTTTATAGATTCTCAAATCATGTTGCAAAATAACAGAATGATTTTGATAGTCTAGTCCCCAGCATCACGCATACTGAAGAAAGTGAAATTTTGTTTATATCATATCAGAAGTTATTGATTACAGGACATGGCCATTGATTCCAAGATAATCCATTTTTCATATTCAACTTGATCCCAACATCAAGACCAAGAGCCTGTACTTTGGTTAATTATGGCTTGCTCTCTTGTCAATGTTTCAATAACATATACCTACAACTTCAGCCATTTCTTATTTCTTGGCATTGTATAGTAGCCTTTGAGCACTGGTTACTATTGCTAGTAATTGTTATTATAGTAATACTGATCAAAGGAAAAAAAGAAAATTGGGGTTTAACATTCCATCAACATCAGGGTCACCAGAGGCTGATCATGAACATACTGTTGCAAGGACGGTGTCTGTTCTTTTGGACATGTCTGAAAGAACAGCCACGTATTTGATCCAGCAGCCATAGATATACATTGTTCAAAGGTTACAGTGATGTTAGCCACATCTGAGCATTGAAATGAATCAATGGTAACAAGTAAAAAAAAAAGTCACTATATACACAAGATGGTCCACTGATGGTGACCGGGCCAAATATCTCACGAAATAAGCATCAAACAAAAAAACTACAAAGAAAGAAACTCTTCTAGATTGAAGGGGGAAACCAGATGGCGCTATGGTTGGCCCGCTAGATGGCGCTGCCATAGGTCAAAGGGATATCAACTGCTTTTTTTTATATAGGAACCCCAATTTTTTATTACATATTCGTGTAGTACGTAAAGAAATATGAACGTTTTAGTTGGACCACTTTTTTCACTTTGTGATAGATGGTGCTGTAATAGTCACAAACATATAAGTACATGGTATCACGTAACATTCCGCCAGTGTGGACGGTATTTGCTTTGTGATACATTACCCATGTTAAAATGGACTGTTTACCAATTGCGGAAAAGGTTGATAACGTGTTGATGTGTGGCTATTGTGATCAAAATGCCCAACAGGCGTGTGCTATGTATGCTGCTCGGCATCCTGGACGACATCAACCAAATGTCCGGACCATTCGCTGGATAGTTACATTATGTAAGGAAACAGGAAGTGTTAGCCACATGTGAAACGTCAACCACGACGTGCAACAAATGATGATGTCCAAGTAGGTGTTGTAGATGCTGTCACAGCTAATCCGCACATCAGTAGCAGACAAATTGCACAAGAATCGGGAATTTCAAAAATGTCGGTGTTGAGAATGCTACATCAACATCGATTGCACCCATACCATATTGCTATGCACCAGGAATTGCATGGTGACAACTTTGAACATTGTGTACAGTTCTGCCACTGGGCACTAGAGAAATTACGGGATGATGACAGATTTTTTGCACGCGTTCTACTTAGTGACGAAGTGTCATTCACCAGCAGTGGTAGTGTAAACTGGCATTATATGCACTATTGGGTAACGGAAAATCCACAATGGCTGTGACAAATGGAACATCAGCTACCTTGGTGGGTTAATGTATGGTGCAGCATTATGGGAGGAAGGATAATTGGCCCCCATTTTATTGATGGCAATCTAAATGGTACAATGTATGTTGATTTCCTATATAATGTTCTACCGATGTTACTACAAGATGTTTCACTGCATGACAGAATGGCGATGTACTTCCAACATGATGGATGTCCGGCACATAGCTTGCATGCAGTTAAAGTGGTATTGAATAGCATATTTCATTACAGGTGGATTGGTCGTTGAAGCACCATACCATGGCCCACACGTTCACTGGATCTGATGTCCCCGGATTTCTTTCTGCGGGGAAAGTTGAAGTATATTTGCTATTGTGATCCACCGACAATGCCTGACAACATGCGTCAGTGCATTGCCAATGCATGTGTGAACCTTATGGAAGGCGAACTACTCGCTGTTGAGAAAAATGTCATTACTCATATTGCCAAATGCATTGAGGTTGACGGACATCATTTTGAGCATTTATCACATTAATGTGGTATTTACAGGTAATCATGCTGTAACAGCATGCGTTCTCAGAAATGATAAGTTCACAAAGGCACATGTATCACATTGGAACAACCGAAATAAAATCTTCAAACATACCTACGTTCTGTATTTTAATTTAAAAAACCTACCTGTTACCAACTGTTCATCTAAAATTGTGAGCCGTATGTTTGTGACTATTACAGTGCCATCTATCACAAAGTGAAAAAAGCGGTCCAACTAAAAATTCATATTTCTTTATGTACTACACGAATATGTAATAAAAACTGGGGGTTCCTATTTAAAAAAACGCAGTTGATATCTGTTTGACCTATGGCAGTGCCATCTAGCGGGCCAGCCATAGCGCCATCTGGTTTCCCCCTTCAAGATAGACAAGTTTCGTTCTTTGTTGTTTTTTCGTTTTACGCTTATTTCATTAGATACTTGGCCCAGTCATGATCAATGGACCACCCTGTATAATAAGGTGATGACAACTTAAGATCCTGTCTTTCAGTGTGGATGCACACCATGCTTGATCTCTTATGGCAATCAGGAACTGTGAGTAAGGGGTTCATTGGTAGGTGATGCAACAAGGGTGGTTTGAAAAGTTCTCGGGATGGAATAGAGAAAAAGTACTTACATCACTGAAACTTTTTTTTATTTTTCAATGTAGTCTCCTTGTAGATTAATGCTCTTGGTCCGACAATGTTCCAGTGCCTTGCTCCCATCTCGAACATGAGTTTCCTCCATGCCTGCAAAATAGTTGTTAACTCCGGCTATCAATTCTTCGTTTGATGTGAATCTTAATCCACCAAGAAAAATTTTCAGTTTTGGGAGGAGATGGAAGTCTGATGAATCCATGTCACATGAATAAGTGGGTGTGGCAACAACTCATAACTTAGTTCGTGTAGTTTTACCATGGCAATGGCACATGTGCGCTGGCCCACTTGATGGAAGATGATTTTCTTCCTTGCTAAGCCTGGCCTTTTTTCACTTATCTTTTGTTGAATTTTGTCCAGGATGTTAGCATTGTATTCTCCAGTAATCATTTGCCCAATGGGGAGATAATCTACAAATAGAATCCCCTTTGCACCCCAGAAAACTGATGCCATGACCCTTCCCACTGAAGGAATTTTCTTTGTTTTCTTTGGCGGTGGAGAATCAGCATGTTTCCACTGATCTAACTGATGTTTTGTCTCTGGGGTATAGTAGTGCACCCAAGTTTCATCTGTGGTCACAAAATGGCACAAAAAAATCTTGTTTGCTTCTCCTAAAATGGGCCAAACATTATTCTGATATGTTCATTCTCATGTATTTTTAATCCAGCATCAAGAGTTGCAGATAACTTTTTCATTTATAATTCTTCAGTTCAAATGTGATATACCCTTTCGGACGACATCTTGCAAGCATAAGCAATTTCGTGCACTTTTTATCGGCGATCCTCCATGATTGTTTTGTGCACTTTTGCAATGATTTCTGGAGTAGTGACACATTTTGGCTGACCTTTGTGCGGATTATCATCTAAGCTCTCCCAACCAAATTTAAATTCATTTTCCACTTGGCAACAATTGAATATGAAGGAGAAGAGTCCCCCTGTGTATTCTGGAAATTGGCTCTAATCTCGATGTTTTCCATCTTTGCAAATCACTGTGTGGGAACAACTACAGAGCCATGTCACTGCCACAGCTCTCAAATGGTTCAAATGGCTCTGAGCACTATGGGACTCAACTGCTGAGGTCATCAGCCCCCTAGAACTTAGAACTAGTTAAACCTAACTAACCTAAGGACATCACAAACATCCATGCCCGAGGCAGGATTCGAACCTGCGACCGTAGTGGTCTTGCGGTTCCAGACTGCAGCGCCTTTAACCGCACGGCCACTTCGGCCGGCGCCACAGCTCTCTTCCAAGAGCTCTGACATGGTACACATTTACAGGCAACAGTCCAATGAATATCATGTAAACAACTTGTTGTGCTAACGCTGATCTCTCGTGGTGATTCTGAGAACTTTTCAAATCACCCTTGTATGTCATTTGTGTGTAACAGGTTGGGAGTGTGGCTGGATGGGAAGCATGCTCATATGGCCAGAGCAGTTAAGATGACTGCTTGTGTTAAGTGAGAAATCCAGATTTGAGTCCTGGTCTGGCACAAATTTTCACTTGTTACCATTGATTCATTTCAGTGGCCAAATACTGCTAATGTCATTGAAATGTTTGAACAACGTAGCCACCCATAGGGAAATCATGGAAAACTTAAATTTAGATCATCAGACATGGATCAGAACTTTCATCCTTCTGAGTGCAAGTCTAGTGTGCTAAACACTACACCATCTCAGTAATACTGGTTGAACTTGATACCAAGAACATTTGATGTGTCTTCGTAATACCATTTCATCCCTCCTCACTCATTTATGTTGCAGCTGAGTAAAGATGATAAAAATGATTGAATGAGTCTAACATCCACATTACCATCAAAGCAGTTGCACTATTATTACCAATAAGAGATCCTCTATATCAGGATATCAAATTACATAGGCCTTTGACAGTTTTTCTAAGTTATTACATGCCAGACAATCTTGGCCTAGTTTGAGAAGTCGTTTGTTACCTTCTGTATGATCCTGATGGTCCCCTTGATGCAAATCCTCATTTTGCACATTTTTAGATGAGTATATATCAGTTCAACAGATGGGATGGGTAACAAGAGATATATTCTGCATTGTGAAGAAGGACTCAGGGTCTTAGAAACATACTTTCTTATGGACACACTAACTTAGATGTATGTTATCTAAATGAATGAGTTCCTCTGCTACAATTTCCTATCTGCAATAACATCTGTTATTCATCTGCTGACTATACAAAAGGTTGGGAATCTATACAATATGATATCCCAAGACTTTACAGGTAATGCTACAAACAGTTTACCTATGTTTGTCAAAACAATAAGGCTAGTTGAACTCTTAACTATCAGAGAATGCTGTAATAAATATTCATCTGTTGCCAGTGATGTTCTACATTATATTGTGAAAATGTATTAATGGGAAGTTCCAGTAGAGTGTAAATAATTTAGGAATAAATGTAAAAATTTCCCAAATAGAAGAGGCATTGAGTAATTGACAGGCACACAAAGAAGACTAAAAAGTTCACTAACTTTTGCATGAATCCTTTTATGAGCTGGAGCACACTTACATATACGCATATACACACAAAACATGGCTGTACAGCTACGTTGTGGCCACCGAATACACAATGCCAGAACTGCAGTTCTGCATGTTGGCTGAGGTGAAGGGCTGCATCAGGTGAAGTGCTAAAGAGGAGAAAAGTTGTGGGGAATAGAGGGAAGGTTGTGGAAGGGTGGCTGACAGTTCTGAGGGAGGCAACAGGTGTACGCGATAGGAATGTGGTAGGTAAGGCCAGCAGGTGCAAGGGCACTGCCAATGGTGAGTTCATGCAGTACATGGTGACAATGATGGGAAGGAACTGACAGAATAAAGGAAGGGGAACTATGGATGTGGACATGTGCTGGATGAGTGGAATTAGGGGCTTGTTCATATTGTTGCAGAAGAAGCTGAGTAGCACCGTGGTGTAGTTGTTATGATCCTAAACTGTTGCATCGAGGGTCGTGAGTTCAAAACTCACCTGGACTGTACAATTATAAATTTCTATATTCTGTCTGAGTACATTCTAGAAGTATCCACAAATATCAAGAATCATTGTATTGAAATGTTCTGTAGCTGTATATATGCTGTATGTGTTCTGGCCAGAGGCAGTTTGCTCCATGCTCTTGTATGAGCAAGTACTGAATAAACCTTTGTTAAGTGAAGTTAGTGTTCATCATTCATCTAATTACACCTTCTTCTACATGACAATATTGAAACTGGGTATGTTCTAGGAGGTTAATGTAGTCTGAGGCCAGGAGGACTACAAGAATGAGAGATTGGTTGCAAGGACAACTACCATCTATGTAGTTCGTAAAATATGGAACTGGGAGAAAGGATCCAGGTAGTGTGGGTTCTGAAGCAGCTATTCAAAACTCAGCAATCTATGCTGCCTGTGGATGATCAACTCTGCTCTTGGCCACAGTTTGCTGGTTGCTTTCATTTTGGTAGCCATCTAGTGAGTGGTCATGCCTACACTGAATGTTGTGCAGAAACTGCAGCAGAGCTGGCTACTTTCACATGTGACTCTGCCTCAGATATGGGAGGATAAAGAAGTGATGGGACTAGAGTAGGATATACTGGGTAGGTGAATCAGATGAGTCTTGAGTCTGGGTCTTCCTCAGGAATATTGCATGTATTGCAAGGGGTTGGCAGTGAGACTGTCATAGACTCATAGACATAGGAAAGGATACTGTGTAGGTTGGATGGGCATCTGAATATCGCTTCAGAAGGGGTGGGGAGAATATTATTGTGTGTATATCAACCCTCACTTCCATGTTGGATGATGGCACAATCTGGAAGAGGCAAAGGTCCATATTGAGATTATGTTGGCTTTGTTAGAGGGATTGATAGCAAAAACGTGTTTCCACAGCAGGGGTTGGGAGAAGGCACGTAGGTTTTTAATGAGTCAAGCATGACTGAACAGTATGCTGAAGGTCTTAGTAAGACCTTTGTAGACAGGCACTATCCTCCGAACCCAGTCCACAGACATATTTCTCACTTCATATCCTCACACACCCCTAATTTTCCCACCATCCTTAGAACCAGCTGAAAAGGGGTAGATCGCCATCACCCAGTATAATTGTGAACTGGGCCAACTAAATCATACCCTTCTTTAGGGCTTCAGCTGTCTATCATCATACCTGGAACTGATGAGCATCATACTCACAATGCATCTCATCCCTCCCAAAGTTCACCCAACCTGTGCAACATTGTGGTCCATCTACACTCACAAAACCACTCCCAGATCCCTGCCACCTAAATCATACCCCTCTGGAAGACCAGGTGCATGACCTATCTGCTTCACTCACCCACCATATTCTTCTCCAGTCTCAACAGAGGCTTCTCCTACCTCATCAGAGGCAGGGTCTCTTTTGACATAGGCCATGTTACATACCAGCTCTGGTGAAATTTCTGCACAGTATTTTATGTGGGTCTGAACACCAACAAAATGTCCATCCACTTGAATGATCACTACCAAACTGTGGCCAAGAGTAGAGTTAACCACACAGTGGTGGAACATATTACTGAGCACAACACTTTTGATTTCAGTGGCTGTGTATTGTACTTGCAACACATCCTTTGTTCCTGTAATCCTCCTGGCCTCAATCTGTGCTAGCCTCTTGCCCTGTACCTACCTCCACTGTGCCCTAGGGTTCTAACTTCACTCATCCTGCACCTACACCCTATTTGTCACAGTCTGCTCTTCCTTTGTTCTGCACCCCCTTCCAATCCACATCATTGTCATTATGCCCATTACAAACTCGTCAGTGCTGGTGCTTGTGCACCTGCTGTCCTTCCCTCCTGCATTTCTATTCCATACATCTACTGCCTCCACTTAACCCATCAGTCACCCTTCCACAACCCTCTTCCCACTCACCATCTCTTTTATGCCCTCTCCCATTCCCATTCCCCTCAACACAACCTCGTACACCAGCCAACCACAGAACTGCAGTTCCAGCATTGTGTATTCAGAGAGAACAATGTAATTGTACAGATGTGTTTGTGTGCACATGTATGCCCATGAATGAGTACTCCAGCCAACAAAAAGATTCATCCAAACTATGGTGAAGTTTTTAGTCTTGCTTATGTGCTTTTTGATGTCTCAGCACCTATATTATTCAGCGAGTTTAATCATATATTGTAAATATATTACTATATAGTTATTAATGCCTTTGTTACATGCCTGTAATTAATTGTTATCAAGTGGTATACGTACTCTGCATAAAAATATGGTCCACCAGAACTGAGTAACTGCATGGGTTCCAGCTGTCAGGTTTATAAAAAATTGTGGTAAATGAGCTTCTAACACAAAAGACATGGTAAATGTGCTGCTTGTACAAAATACATTTTTTAACAGAAAATTATATGGATTATGAATATGAATATGTTTTTGCACCACAGAGTGTAGCTGAAAAGTCTACTTTCAAAATCACAAATTGCATCTTAAATACAATGGACAGTGATGAAAACATCTCAGCGACATTCACAGACCTAACAAAAGTGTTTATCACCACATACATGAAGCACTGAGTTGCAGATAGGCACAAAGAAAAACAATACTAGCAAAGTTCTTCCACAGAAGTAGAACTTTGACACATGTGCACACACACACACACACACGCACACGCACACACACACACACACACACACACACACACACACACATGGCTATTTTCTCTGGGTGCTAAGACCTGACTGTAGTTGTTTCTGATGTGAGCAGTAATCAGCTGGTGTGTGTGGTAGGGGTAAGGAGAAGGCAAGTGTTTTAGACAATCAAAACCCTGGTGGAGAATGTATTTCATTTGCTCCAGTCATGGGTGGTACTGAGTCATGAGGAGGAATGCTCCCTTGTGGCCTGTCTGTGGATATTTGGAGGATGGTAGGTGACTGATGTGACAAGGCAAGGGAGATCTGTTTCTTGACAAGGTTAGGAGGGTAATTTCAATCTGTGAAGGCCTTATTGAGATCCTTAGTATATGTGGAGAGGGTCTGCTTGTCAGTACATATGCAGTGACCTCATGTGGCTAAGCTTAGCAGGGACTTGTTGCTGTGGAATATAAGGCAACTGTCAAAGTGAAGATATTGTTGATGGTGGGTTGATATGTTAAATGTGGGCAGAGATTACAATGTAGCCATCTTTGAGGCAGAGGTCAGCATCAGGAAAGAGAGTATGTTGGGTAGAGAAAGACAGTTTGAAGCAAGTGGGAGAGGAGGTATTGAGGTTCTGGAAGAATGTGGATAGGGTGTCCTCACTCTCAGTCCAGAAGATGTAATCAATGACTCTGAACCAGATGAGAGGTTTGGGATTTTCTGTAGCTAGAAAGGATTCATCTAGATGACCCATTGACAGGTCAGCATAAGATGCTGGTATATCAGTGCCCACTGCTATATTCTGGATGCTGTATTCTGGATTTGTTTGTAGGTGTTGCTTTCAAAGCAGAAGTAATTATACATGGGGATATAGTTAGTCAGGGTGCCCAGGAAAAAGGTTGCCGGCTTGGGGTCAGTTGGGTGTTATGGAAGGTTGTGTCCAATAGCAGGAAGGTCTTGGGCTTTGTGGATGTTAGTGTAGAGAGAGGTGCACTGACAGTGATGATCAGGGCACCTGGCAGTAAAAGAACAGTCACTGTGGAGAGTTAGTGGAGCACATGTTTGGTGTCTTTTATATAGGAGGGTAGGCTATGGGTAATGATCTGAATGTGTTGGCCCACAAGGGCACATATTCTCTCTGTGAGATTACAGTAACCAGCCAAAAAGGGTTGTCCTGGGTGGGTGGGTTTATGAACTTAAGAAAGCCTATACCCTCAACCATAGACCATTTGCTCCTTCTATCTGTACCAATGCAGAAATGTTTCTCTATCCTTAGCCACAACCCAGTCCCATATACTGATCATGTGTTGCTACCTACTTCATGGAAGCCCTCCAAATGACCTTATCATCAAATTTCCCATCTACAGCCGCAACTCCTCCTACCACTATGACCTCTGCTTGCTCAGATTCCATCATTTTATAGGCCTCACCAACATAGTATGCAAAATTATATCAGTCAGGCCCAAACGTCCTTGTGCTACCTCATCTCCATCTACACTATGTGATCAAAAGCATCCAGACACCACCAAAAAATATGTTTTTCATATTAGGTGCATTGTGCTGCCACCTACTGCGAGATACTCCATTACAGTGACCTCAGTAGTTATTGGACATCGTGAGAGAGCAGAATGGGTTGCTCCACAGAACTCACAGACTTCGAACTTGGTCAGGTGATTGGGTTTCACTTGTGTCATACACCTGTACGTGAGATTTCCACACTCCTAAACATCCCTGGGTCCACTGTTTCCAGTGTGGTAGTGAAGAGGAAATGTGAAGGGACATGCATAGTACAAAAGCAAACAAGCTGACCTCGTGTGTCGACTGGCAGACCGCTGACAGTTGAAGAGGGTCATAATGTGTACTAGGCAGACATCTATCCACACCATCACACAGGAATTCCAAACTGCATCAGGATCCACAGCAAGTACTACAACAATTAGATGGGACGTGAGAAAACTTGGATTTGATGGTCGAGTGGCTGCTCGTAAGCCACACATCATGCCAGTAAATACCAAATGACGCCTTGCTTGGTGTAAGGAGCATAAACACTGGATGATTGAACAGTGGAAAAATGTTGTGTGGAGTGACAAATCATGGTACACAATGTGGCGATCCGATGGCATGATGTTGGTGTGGCGAATTCCCGGTGAATGTCATCTGCCTGCGTGTGTAGTGCCAACAGTAAAATTCGGAGGCAGTGGTGTTATGTTGTGGTTGTGTTTTTCATGAAGGGGGTTTGCACCCCTTGTTGATTTGCGTGGAACTGTCACAGCACAAGCGTACATTCATGTTTTAAGCACCTTCTTGCTTCCCACTGTTGAAAAGCAATTCGGGATGGTGATTGCATCTTTCAACACAAATGAGCACCTGTTCATAATACACGGCCTATGGTGGAGTGGTTACATGACAATAACATCCCTGTAATGAACTGGCCTGTACAGACTCCTGACCTGAATCCTATAGAACACCTTTGGGATGTTTCAGAATCCCAACTTCGTGCCAGGCCTCACTGACCAACATCGATACCTCACCTCAGTGTAGCACTCTCTGAAGAATGGGCTGACATTCCCCAAGAAACCTTCCAGCACCTGATTGAACATATGCCTGCGAGAGTAGAAGCTGTCATCAAGGCTAAGGGTGGGCCAACGCAATATTGAATTCTGGTATTACCGATGGAGGGTGCCATGAACTTGTAAGTCATTTTCAGCCAGGTGTTCAGATACTTATGATCACATAGTGTATATAGTTGTTCTGGTCTGCAATCCCAAATTTCTGCATCCCATCTCATAAATTTCCGATTTTGCCCTCCATGGCCCAGAGCAGCATGCATAACACCTCCTCAAAAAATTCTCCAATCTGTTTACCTCATTCTCCCATCTTTGACAACCACTATCCACCAATTCCTTGAGAGTCTCCATCAAGCCTGTTCTACACGATCTCACATCCATTAAGCCCTGCCTTGCTCCTATTTATTCCATCCAATTATGATCCACCCCCTCTGCCCCCAAATCACCTCTGTTAACTTTCCAGAATTTCTTCATCTCAAACCTTGCCTCCTCATCATTCTCCAAATACATCTACAGTGAAACCAGACTCATATCTGCAGAAAGTCTGCAATCCACAACCTAAAAAAAATTCTGACCTTATAATCCTGCCTTCCAGCAAAGGCTTCACTGCTGTTGTCATGAACTGCAGGGATTATCTGGTGGAAGAACACCACTAGCTGTCAGATATGTCAACCTACAAACCTGGCACAGTGGCCTTGCTTCAGAAACTCAGCAGGATCCCCAGAACCTCATCAAATCTTTTGGCCCATCCCAGAACCTCTGCCCTGAGACTTTCTCACTCCTCACCCTGAAACACTCACCACATTCTTACCCTCTCAAGCAACTTAAGTTCATATACCAATCACCCAGGGCACCCCCTTTGTTTTTATACCTTTTCTTCAAAGGAAGAGTAGTTGTGCACCACGATATAATTGGTAAGATGTATGAGGAATGAGGTAGTGGGTTTGGAGTCAGCAGAACTCACACCCACAATTCTCCCACCTCCCACAGGAATCAGCTACAAATGAAGTGGCCCCTTTGTCACTCATTATCACCTTGGATTGAAACTACTGAGCTATGTTCTTCATCTGGGCTTTAATTATCTCCCATCATGCACTGAAATGAGGGACATCTTGTCTAATACCATTCCCACCCCTCCTAAAGTGGTATTCTGTCACCCATCCAACCTACACAGAATCCTAGTCCATCCCTGTACCATTAATTGTGGAAGACCAAGGTGCAAGACCTGCCCAATCCATCCACCCAGCGCTTCCTACTCCAGTCCTGTTACATTTTTATCATACACCACCAGAGGCTGGGCCACCTGTGAAAGCAGCATGTGATATAAAAACTCTGCTGCAAACACTGCACAGCCTTTTGTGTTGATATGACAACTATCCAAATGACCACCATATGTCTGCCAAACTGTTGTCAAGTACAAAGTTGACCACTCAGTGGCACAACATGCTGCTGAGCAGAACATGCTCAGTTTCCAGAATGAGATTTTCACTCTGCAGCGGTCGGGCACACAGTTTTAATCTGCCAGGAAGTTTCATGCTCAGTTTCAATAGATGCTTTAAAATACGAGCCATCAGGATTCTACCCTCCACTACCAGCTTCTCTGAACTACGCAGATGGGAGTGATCTTTGCAACACATCCTTTGCTCCCATAATTTTCCTGGCCCCCAATATTGGGTAACCCATTGCCCCATACCATCCAATCACCAGCTTCCCCTCCCTCCATCCTGCCACCTCCTCCAAATTTACATGCCAATGTCACCTTCACCACTTCCCTAGAGGTCCAAAACCATGGATCATATGAGAAGCCCATGCATCTGTCACCCCTCCCTCCCACATCTGTGGTTTCCAAACTGGCTGCCTCCTTCCAAGACACTAGCCACCCTCCACAGCCCCTCTCACTGCCTCCTGCCTCTCCCTCACTTTACCCACCACTACCTATTCCACCTGGCAGAATGCAGCATTGTGCTTCCAGCCAGCATCATGTAGGGACATAGGCACACTAGGAAGTTTTCTTCCTTATGTGTGTGCCAGCTGATGGCTATTTCTCCTTTAACATGTATTTACGTTCTACCAGAACTTCCCTATAAGACCATAAATTGTATTTCATTGGTCTGCAAACCAGCTTATGCAAAAGACATTGGACTCTGAATTTGTAAGTAGGTGGGTGAAAGTGATTTCTATGCATATCTATTTAAGATTACAATAATACACTTCATACTGCAAGTATTTATATGGCACTTCACAACTTTAAATATTCTTCAATGGAGTAAAAACATTAATGCTGTGAAGATGACTTTAAAGATTTTCCAAATCTTTGACTTTGGTAATTGCTTTATGTTTTTAGGAAGTTTGTTATAAAGTTTAACTCCCAGGCTGATAGTACTGTTTTGGCACAGCAACATGATGATTTGTGTCATATGTTAGCTGTCCTTTTGTCTAGTAAAGTGATCATAAATATCACATTTTTTTGTAATCTTCAATCATTACTAGTTACATTCATTTTAAAGAATATTAGGTTGTCTATAGTGCAGGAGGTTTTTAATTGTTTATTACAGACTAATTATTCTGCGGACAGTTACTAAGTTGTTTTGTGACAGTGTTTACTGACTGCTGTAATTCTTCCTTACTTTCTCCTCTTAACAGAGTTTCAGTGGCATCTGCAAATATGATCATTTAATGAGCAATCACATTTAGGCTTAGATCATTTATGTACAGAAGGAACAGTATGGTTCTCATTATTGATCCTTGCAGCACACTGTATTTAATTTTATAGTCTGATGAGCTCAAAAATAGTTTTTAGGCTGACATTTGTGAGCTTGATGCACACTACTTGCTTGTGACTGCTAAGGAAGGAAATGATTCAATTGTTGGAAAAACCTCAAACGCCATATTTTTCAAAGTTTGACAGCAGAATCTTATGATCCACAATGTCAAAAGCTTATGATAGGCCAATAAATGCTCCTGTTGATTCCTGTTTCTTGTCTGTCAGTCTTATTATGAAAATGATGCACTCATAAATGGCAGTTATTGTTGACCTCTTATTTCTGTATCCATGTTGTTGATTACAAAGGATATTGTTTTTAAGTTGGAAATTTTGCCATACATAACTTTTTCTAATATTTTTGAAATGCAAGAGGTTGTGATGGGACTGTAGTTATTTACATTTTATCTCTCTCCTTTCTTATACATTATCCCTCTCAGCTTTTTATATATTGGCATAACCTTAGACATTTTTAGTACATCAGAGAAAGTGGCTGCATGAAGAGAGCAGACCCATAAACATGTAAGTATTTCAATTCAGTTTGGTTTACTCTTGTTGAAAATTGTTGCACAGACACCATCAATGCCTGCAGAGTTGATTTTTTAGTCCTTTTATTGCTCTATTTACTTCATCTTGAGAGAGGGCTGATGTACATTGACTCTCTATGTTCACTTATTTTATGCTCATTGGCTTGAATGTTATAATTTAAGTTTGATTTCATCATGCTATCAGCAACAGTTGTGAAAAAGTTGTTGATGATCTTTTTAACAATCCACATAACCTTCACTATATTAGCTGATGTATAAATATATTCATCAATACAAATTGTTTTTGCTGCTCTTATTCGTTTTATTAGTATTTTGTATTATTCTTTATGTTATATGTGTTGTACAGGTGAAGAATTTTTCAGGTTACATGTTTTATGAACTAGTTTGTTTTTCTGGCATGAAATTCTTATTATGCTTGTGATCCAACTGTTTTCTTCAACAATTCCCTTATTAATACAGTTTTCAGTGGAAATGAAATTTCATAGAATTGGGTTAATGTATCAGTTAAGGTGCTGAATTTTTCATTTATTTCAATATTTTTGTAGACCTGTGACCATTTTTCTTTGCTTAACAAGCTGTTAAATTAATTTAACCTGTATATAGCTGCTTCATGTGGCTCTTTAAGACATGTTGTTCATAATGCTGCTTTGTATTTTTGAGCTTAATATTTGAGCAAGATGGTCACTAAGGCCTGCACTGAAAATTTTTAATGCAGTTCTGTGTGAACTCTTCTTGTTGAGACACTGATCTAGAGCTGTTTTGCAAATGTCTGTAACACAGGTAGCAGATTCTACTTTTTTGTGAGGTAATCAGTGCTGAAGTCATCATAAATTACCAGATCACAATCCTACAGTGGTCACTGGCAATAACTGTATGTCAATGCACAAATGAACTATTCTACTTATCAGCCTGAGAACAGTACACTGAACTGACTGGATGATGGTAACACTCTGAGATACACTTTGTGAGGCAATTCCCAGTAACTAGAATTGCTTGTCTTCTGTGGCCATTCTGATGACAAGGCCACAAAGCCACAAGGTGGAGGTGTTTGGGAACTCCGAGAGGTGTAGCCCACAGCCCACTCATATCGACTCTGACACGGATGCTATGCTGGCTTGTAGCATCTTTGCAGTCATCAACCTCTTGCCATATGTCAATAGTCAATGACATTGCATTCCTCCACTGTAAAACTCCACACTGTCATCACATACAGAAGTTGATAATGATGGCAGAGAGTAGGACAGAACACTGACACATTTGCAGGGTCAGGAGCTGTGACCAAAGTCAGCAAGATGCTCCTTACTGCATCCTGGCATTCACCCTGTGTGTGGCCAGAAACGCAGACTGGAAAACTGGTTACAGGTTGCTCACTGATGTCTGTAGGTTCAGAAAGTGATGTTGTAGGAGATGGGACATCGAAGACACTCAAGGGAACATCCAAGGTGCCTGGTCGGGTGACCATATGTGACTCGTCCATTGGCTGTGGTGCAGGTTGGGACACTGAAGATGACTCCAAGTTGATGCCAATTGGAGTCTCTGATAGGAAAGATGACCATACTGTAGTAGGAGGCAACTGCGATGCTGATGGTGTGATGAAGTCCTCCAAAGTATTCAAATCCTGGTAATCCACTTGAAAGCAGGAGTCTTCCGAGGAGTCAAATGTGGCATCAAAACCCCCTAGTAGCTGCAATAGAAGATCAGCGCTTGAATGCTTATCTGTGGTCTGGTATACCAATTCATATTGATAATTTGAACATAAAGGGACCAATTGCAATTTCTGGGCTGTCTGAGGCAGTATAGGCACTGATAGGCTAAACAGGGCCATCAGTCACCTATGGTTTGTGATCAAATAGAGACATCTCCCATAGAGATATTGGAAAAACTTGGTGACTCCATAGATATTGTCAAGAACCTCCTCCTCTAACTGGCTTTAACTGAATTACACCTTATTCAACGTTTTGGATGTGAAAGCAACTGGAATCTCTGCAGATCCTATCCTGTGTGACAACACAGCTCCAATACCATACAATGGTGCATCTACAACCAAAATGACTGGTTTATTAGGGAAGAAGTAGATGAGACAATGCTCACTCAATAAGGCAGCCTTCAGTTGCTGAATGCCTTCTGACTGTTACCAAATGAGTCCAAACAGGACCAACACATTGTTATTCTTTCCTTGGCTGCCGAAGGGCAAACAACAGTAGATATCCATCAGAGAATGAAGAATGTGTATGGTGTAGCATGTCTGTTGAAGACCACCTTTGTGGAATGATGTCTCAAGGGGTGCTGCTGCTTTGTGATAATGCATGTCCCCCTTGACAAATGTCATAATGCAGAAGTTAGCCCAACTGAAGTGTGAGATGCTGGAGCACACACACTGCAGTCCTGATCCCTCCCCATATGATTATCATACCTTTGGTCCCTTAAAAAAGGCTTTTAAGGGTCAAGGATCCCTGCTGGATGAGGATGTGCAACAAGCTGTTACAGACTTCTTCACACTGCAGGACATGGTGTTTTAGGAAACAGGTATCTTCAACCTGCCGTGTCAGTGGGATGATTACTTCAATGCTCACAGCAATTTTTCCTGATTGACATACCAATTCTGGACTGTGTGGTCTTCATGTGGAAACTTTTTATCACCCCTGATAAGAAATGTCATTTCAGTAACAGTCCTAATTGTTTCATTATCCATACATATTTTTTGATGTACAGAAGTTTTATACTATTCTGTACAATACAGTGACTAGGTGGGTAAGTGTCATACCTTATTAGTTACGTGTTTAGTGGGACATAATTGCAACCTCTCACTATATAATGGAACAAGTCTATTTTACAAATACAGTAGAGCCTACACTTCTATGTGAAAATATGGCAACACGTTGACCATGTACATGATTTCTTAATGTTTTCTCTTCTTTTTAGCACACATACAGTGATTTATACCTAAACAGGTTCAGTGTGCCTCTACACCTCTCTTAAGAACACACATGCACATGTGCAGAGGCGTGGGTGCAAAAAGAAAAATCATATCACTACACACTTGGAAATTCTTCAGTGGAATAGGAGTTTTCAAGAAGATATGATTTCAGTTTGTTTGAGGTTCATTTTATTATCCATTAAATTCTTTATACATATTAAAATGTTTGTTGTTCAAGCCTTTGCTTGTCCTCCACCCTTTTCCCTTCGCTCACCTCTGGCAATGTTTCCAGTATGTGAAAAAAATGTCAAGTTGCACCAAGATTTGAAGGCCACATTTAACCTGAAGTTTATAAGTGGGTTGGTATGTCACTTCAAAGGTCAGGGGAAGGCAAAGGCACTTTCCAAATCCAAACAAAAGGTATGTGATACTGTAAATGACACCCACCTACCAATTCGTGAATAAACCTGATCTAAAAATTTATCACCATAATGTAAAAACCCTGCATAATAACATCAACAAAATTAACGTACTATCAACAGAAGAACTAAATGATATACTAGTATTATGCATTTCTGAGTACTGACATAAAAATTAACTAAACATACAAAAATAAATAAATTCATTTCATCTTCCTGCCACAGCAGAAGTAACAGCAAGCAGAGTAAGCTAGGAATTTATATAAAGGAAAATATAGATTTCACTGTGGTGTCATCAACCATCAACACTCACAGCAAGAGGTCAACTACTCCAAAGATGCTGCAAGTTGGCACAGTGTACATGGCAAGGCCAATCAGAGTAGTCTGTGAGCTATACCCCTCCAATTTCCCAGGAACCACCACTTTGCAGCCTTGTCACAGGAATTGCTGCAGCAGACAAGCAGTTCACCTCAGTTTGCCTCACAAAGAGTGTCTCATATTGTTGCCATCATCAGATCAGTTCAACATACTGCTGTCAGGCTGACAAGTGGAACAGTTTGGCTATGCATCAACATACAGTTATTAGCAGTGTTCACTGTGCTGCTCAGCATTAGGGTACTGTGTACCTATTCATCTGCAACAGTGGTGTGGACTTGTCAGACCACAGTTACAGAGCAGCGCAGTTGTTCTTTGGCTGTACCTTTTGGCCATCAAATATTAAATACCCATGCACAACAGTAAGTTGCTGCAGGCGGGGTGATCCATAAAAGTTAAGTTGTCCTTTATTTAATAAAATATTTATGCTTTAACTGTGTACAGATTTCTCTCCTTAGTTTGGACATAACAGTGGCACTGAGGCTGGGTATTCCCTCAGTTTGCCATGACAGTGTTATTCTAATTTTTTGTAGCTGTACTTTTATGTATTAGTTATAAAAGTGCATAATCATGTTTGTCCCTGCTCAAGTGCCACATCTGGCATTAGGTTGTTCAGTTATGGGGACAGCATATTGATTAACTGATGCAAATCTTGCAAGGCATGTTAAACACTACATCTGCTCCACAAACCTGTTCAGTTTCAAGTAATGAAAAAAGCGGTTCATGTACCAAAGTTTCGTGAGTTTGTGGGGCAAGTTGAAGATTGGCTGGAGTACCTGGCCTGACTTACTGGCACTTCTAAGCACAGAGTGTTTCAGATAATCAACTTCCTTACCATCTCTTGTCTAGAGTAGGTACGGAAGTGTACAGGCTTGTGCTAAAACTGCTTCCAGATGTATGTCCAGACAAAATTGCTTACAATGACTTAGTGGCAAGAACTAGTGAACATTTTGACAACTGCATATGACACCTGCACGATATAAGTGTTTTCATCTCAAATCCCACTCAGGGCAATTGTACAAACAATATGTGTTGTGCAACTGAGACCTTTAACCAGACACTGTCAGTTAAATGTGGGTTGCACTATAGTGATACAATGCTTTGAGATACCATAACTCAAAATGCCATAACACATTCATGCCATCAATCTCAAATGGCCAAATCCAGACCTACAAACTGTGTTGTCTACTATGGAATCTCAGGACATAGTTAATATTACCAAACTTGATATGCAAGCTCCAATCATTTCAGTAGTTAAGAGTGCACAACATAAGCAGTTGTCCCACTCCATTCCCACGAGTCATGCATAGTCCAAGGCCTTAGGTTTGTGTTACTCAGTCCCACTGTTGGCATGTGTCAACAAACAAACACAAGGAAGTATTGCCAAAGTGTTTCTGAGTGCGTGATCTAAAATAGTGTCCATGTAGGGAAGAAAAGTGTCTCTTTTTTTCTGCAAACGGGACCATATTCAAAGTGTGTGTCAACAAAAGCCCTGTGCCAGGTAATTTTCAAAGTCAAATTCAAACTCTGTTTCCACTGAAGTGAATGTTGTTACCATGCCTGTGCACAGTGACCAGTCAGTGGCTCAACCTGTTTATCAATCCAATTGATGGCAAGTGATCAAACAGCAGGCCAGTAAGTTATTTGAACATTTATGTGTGGTTAATCATGATCTGAAATTACAATTAGATCATGGTGCAGCTGTTACACTGTTTTACACTGCAAACTACAAATGATTAGGTATTTCATGGCTGCAGCAACCTCTTGCCTCCCTGTCAGCTTTTAATGCACTGGATATGCCAGTATTGGGAGTGTGTGGTCTCCCCAGCAGTCTCTGAGACACAACAAAAACAATACTTTCCCATGTGTTTTGTTCACAGGACAGCCTCAGTATTTTTGGTATGGACAGTTTTGATTTGTTTGATTTAACTATATAAGATTCTGCGTTACAAGTAAATGTGGATATGCAGTGCATTGCATTCTAAGTACAGTCAGTTGTTTGATGATGGTTTACGCAAGTTGTTGGACTTTGAGGCTCATGTCATTCTGAAAGACAATACCCAGCATGGCCTCTCCCTGATGCTCTTTGAGATCAGGCTTATAAAGAGTTACACCAATGGGAAGATCATGACATGATAAAACCTATGTCAGGTAGCCAGTGATGCAAATCTTGCAATGCACATCAACCACAACCACAACCACAACCACAACCAGAACCAGAACTGCAACCAGCCCAGTGTCAAGCAATGAAACAAGTAATCCACATATCAAAGTTTTGTGAGTTTATGGGATGAGTTGAAGACTGGATGGACTACTTGGCCCAACTTATTGCTCACTTCCAAGCAAACAATGTTTCAGGTAATCAATGTCTTAACCATATCTTTTCTACAGTACAGGCTTGCCCTAAAACTGTTTCCAGATGCATGCGCAGTCAAAATTGCTTATGATCATTTAGTGGCAAGTACTAGTGAACATTTTGACTCTCAGTTGCATGTGGCAGCTTCAAGATGTAAGTTCTTTTGGCTCAAACCCCAGTCAAGACAATTGTCCAAACAATGTGTTTCGGAAATGAGAGGTTTAACCAGACATTGCCAGTTTAATTGTTCATGTGGGTTGTTCTATAGTGATATGATGTTTAGAGATATCATAACTAAAAATGTGTCAGACACACATATTCACGCCAGTTATTTCAAGTTGCCAAATCCAGCCTTGCAGACTATTTTGTCTACTATGGAATCTCAGACATAGTTGATGTTACCAAACTTGATATGCAAGCTCTGGTCATTTCAGTAGTTAAGAGTGCACAGCATAAGCAGTTGTCCCACTCCATTCCCACAGGTCATGTATATTCCAAGGCCTCAGTTTTGTGCTATTCAGTCCAACATCACAAAGTGATGAAAAGATGTCCATTGCCATGGGGTGGTACAACCCACCTCAACAAAATCTGCCACAACACCAGCCACCGCTGGCAAGCCAGGGTAACTTGTGAAGCCTGCTGGCCTCATTGCTAGTCCAAAATTATCCTCTAAGGTCCAGCAGGTAAAACTCACCCTTAAAATCATACACCAGAATCTTGGTAGTCTTAGAAACAAGCATAATGATCTAGATGTAATTTCACGGATTGACAAACCCGACATATTAGTTGTAACTGAACATTGGTACAATGAAGCTCTGATTAGCATTAGTCAACCACTGTGTATGAAATTCCCCACAGACTTCAGTAGAAAAGACAAGACTGGGGAAGGTGTAGCAATTTTCACTGTAAATGAAAGTAATTTTAATGTTATTGATGTGAGTGCCTTCTGCTTGGAAGGAGTCTCAGAATTTGCTGCAATAAACCTGAAATGGGGAAGAGATAACATAACAGTTATCGGTGTTTACAGGTCACCTGCAGCAAATACAGATACCTTTTTTGTAAATCTTTCTGACTTGCTTGTATATATAGACACAACATTTTCTGGGCCAAATGGTCATGTAAATTTTATAGTTACTGGGGATATAAATATAGATTTATTAACAAATGATGTCAGCACCAAAAAGTTACATCGTCTGTGTGATGAATTTAACCTGACCCCACTCATTCAGGAACCCACCAGAGAAATTGGCAATAGTAAAACATGCTTTGACAACATAATAACAAACATGACCTACCTATCCCACAGTGCATCAGTTTTAAAACTAGGCATCTCAGATCACCATGCAGTACAGCTTAAATTGGAACGCCATCAGGCCCCCACTGTCACCACAAAGCAACAGTTTGTAACTAAAAGAATAATGTATAATGACAACATAAATAGATTAAACTGGATGCTAGCACAAATAAAATGGTTTGAAAATAATAGCTTTTCATATGATAACTTTGCTGCTAACTTCTATTACTGCTTTGATACCACATGCCCAGTTGTAATCACAAAAATGAAACAAACAAAAAATATAAACAAAAATATTTGGGTAAATAGTAATGTCACTGAAGCGAGGGAAAAATTAAAACTACTCCACAGTACAATTCTGAATAATAGAGAGATTCCTGAGCTAAAGGAAGCCTTCAAAATATATCAAGCACACTATAAGGACTTACTTACACAGACCAGGAGCAACTATGTTGCAAATAAGCTTCAAAACTCACACAACGTAACTACTGGCATCTGGGCAGTCATAAACAGTTTTAGAACCGGCAATGACAAATCCTGTATGGACGTTACTATTAACCACAATGGCATGCTCATGAAAGACCAACTGGAAATTGTAAATATTTTTAATGAATATTTTTCTTCCATAGGGGAAGCCATAAATGACAAACATAAAAACATGCACTACAGTTTTAAAGGTAATACATGTGACCATAGTATATATCTAGCCCCCACAAACTGTGCAGAAATAATGAGCATCATTAGCTCTCTAAAACCCTCTAATTCAGCTGGGCATGATGGCCTAAATACTAATGTTTTAAAAGCCTGTAGCCAAAATGTCTCTGTACCTCTGTCTGCAGCAGTCAACAATATAATAGAATCAGGCACCTTTGCAGACAGACTAAAAATAGCACAGGTAACACCCATTTTTAAGAAAGGTGACAACAACAAAATAGAAAACTACAGACCAGTCTCAATCCTTCCTGTCTTTTCCAAAATAGTTGAGAAAGTTATATACAACAGGATTATAAACTTTCTTAACAAACACAACCTGATGTTCGAAAATCAAAATGGATTCGTAAAAGGTAAATCAACTAGCACTGCAGCTGCTCAACTAATTGAAGAGGTGTTAGGGGGTATCAAAAGCAAGGAACATGTGGCAGGTGTATACCTAGACCTGGAAAAAGCCTTTTATTGTGTGAACGTTGACATCCTATTAGACAAGCTATGGAACATGGGCATTAGAGGCGCTGCTTATGGCCTAATAAAGTGTTATATGAGCAACAGAAAGCAGTTTGTTCTACTTAAAACGGAAAGTGGTGTCTACAAATCAGAGATCACTTGCATAAAATATGGGGTGCCCCAGGGCTCAGTATTGGGCCCCCTTCTGTTCTTGATCTATGTAAATGATATTAAATGCTGTACTATAAATTCCAAAATTGTTCTGTATGCCGATGACACATCCATTGTATGTAAAAAAGAATCATGTAATGAACTAGAGGCCGAGTGTAATAATGTGACAAAAGAAATTGTTCAGTTTTTTAATGAAAGCCACTTAAATGTAAGCACCAGTAAAACATGTTTGATTGAGTTTAACAAAAGTAGTTTGAATAATGAAATTAAATTATACATGGGCAACAAATTGGTAAAGAAAGAGTCTAGTGTAAAATTCCTTGGTGTAACAATCCAAAGCAACCTGAAATGGGACACACATATTGACTCTCTAGCAACTAAGTTGTCAAAAAATATATTTGCAATCAGTACTATTAGCAAATTCTGTAGAGACACCGTAGTCCTAAAGACTGCATACCATGCTCTTTTCTCCTCTCACTTGAACTACGGTATTGAAATTTGGGGGGCAACAACCAAAGCTAATCTAGATAAGCTACTCATTCTTCAAAAAAGGGGTGTGAGAATAATCTGTGGAGCAAAATATAGGGAATCTTGTCGCAACTTGTTTCCAAAAACAGAGGTGTTAACTGTTATAAACACATACAGTCTAAAAGCCATATTGCTTGTGAAAAGACTGCACCCAAACACTTATTCAGATTTCCACCAGTACAATACTAGAAATAAAGAAAGATTTTACATTGGCAGCCACAGAATAGCACTTTACGAAAAGGGGCCTCAGTATGCAGGTATAAAATTATCTAATGCACTACCTAGAGCAGTCATGGCTCTTCCTACAATTAAACTGAAACATCAGCTTAAGAAATTTTTAGTAAAACACCCTTTCTACACATTAGAAGAGTACCATACTTATATGAAGAACAGCAAATGCTTTGTGAAATTATGTGAACAGAAATAAGTAAACACCTTATTGTAATTTTGTTGTAAATTAATGACATATTCAGAAGAATGTGTCTTGTGTATTGTACAAATAACTTTAATCATTACTGTTTCTTTGTACATGTGCAATGTACCATTCGATGTTGAATAAAGCTATTATTATTGTTATTATTATTATTATTACGTGGGACAGCAAACAAACACAAGGAAGTATTGTCCAAAGTGTTTCTGAGTGCATGATCAAAAACAATGTCCATGTAGGGAAGTAAAGGGATTTTCCACGTGGCGACCATATCAGAAAGAGAACATCAGAAAGACATAAATGCCACATTAATACTTTGCTTACATGCAGTTCTCACATTGGAATAGTGCTATGTTTTCATATATGCTGTAGCAAAGCCCTCAAATGAATGTAAACTTTTAGATTTCCCCTTATAGTATTCACACCCACAAAATTCATATGTGGACTTCCCATACCACATTCATCTGAATATTAATGAGCAATGAAAGCTCTTAGCTATTGACTTCACAATCATTTGATGGGCAGATTGGTCTTGGCATTTAATTTCCATTTCTTCAGTTGTAGAAATTTTATAATTTCTCTGATGTTGTCAGGCACATTGTAGGTCTTTTGAGAAGTCTATCGTCCTTGAAGGTGTGCTGTACACGTATGGTATATTTCCCTTTCTTCTAGAGCTCAAAATCTGTGTCCAAACCAACACAATTTCCTAGTTTTAATTTTGGATATGATGTCTGACTCTCCGTATTAGGTGCAGACTTCTGTGGTTGTAATTTTTCTTCATTCTGTTGTGATTTCATCTTGGATATATCTAAATATCTTTCCAAGGTTATAACAAGATGATAAGTATTTAATATGTGTGTACCCTTGAATTTCTTGGGATAAATTTACTTTTTGTTATATCCAACAGAGTAAAACATCATCTATTTACATTCAACAATACCAGAGAAGGAAAGTTGCTACTCACCATATAGCGGAGATGCTGAGTCACGATAGGCACAATAAAAAGATTCACATACTCATAGCTTTCGGCCATTAAGGCCTTTGTCAGGATAGACACACACACACACACACACACACACACACACACACACACACACACTCACGCAAATGCAACTTGCACACATGTCTGCAGTCTCAGAGAGCTGAAACTACACTGCACTCAGACTGAAAGACTCGTTGACAGCATCTCTGGACTTCCAAGTGATGGTTTCTGATGCAGTGCTGCGACACACAGCGCCAATCTTGCACAGGTGGCAGTAAGCAAGGTCACTGAGTTGCTTGAAAAGTTTCCAACCATAACATTACCACCATGCTCCTTGAGAGAGGTAATTCATAATACCGTGCATTATATCAAAACGGCCAATGGCCCATCAGTTTCGTGTCATCCTAGGTACTTAGCACCTCATCATCTCTTTACCAAGAGATCAGAAGACGACTTGATGCTCAGTGATGGTGTTATTCGCCCTTCCAGCACTCCATGGTCATCACCTCTCCATCCAGTTACCAAGACGTGTGCCACGAGATATCTGTGCAGTGATTATCATGCACTTAGTGCAAGGACCCTGCTGGACAGATGCCTGATACCCCTTTTAAGAGATTACAGCTATGCTCTACGTGGTGCGAATATGTTTAGTGTGGTGAAGTGCACAAAAGCCTTTACACAGGTTTCTGTGGCAGACGAAGATATTCCTAAAACAGCCCTAATCACGCCATTCGGCTTATTTGAGTATCTTCATGACATTTGTTTTATGCAACTCTGCTCAGTCTTGGGCAAGGTTCATTGACTCTGTGTTGCAAGGGTTTTCATCCTGTTTTACGTAACTAGATGACATCCTCGTTTTTTCCAGCTTCTGCATAAAAGCACCAGCAACACTTGATGGATGTTTTCAGATACTTAGAGCAGCGCAGCGTAATGTTATGTACTGCAAAGTGTGTTTTGGTAAACCACAGAGCACCTCCTTAGGTCACCTAATTCCGTCAGAAGAGTCATTGCCGTTACCCGAGAAACTAGAAAGCATCGTGAAGACCCCTTCTTCAGAAATCATCGAAGAATTACGGCGCTTCTTGGGAAGGCTGAATTTTTTTCTGGCGTTATCTGCCCACTTAGCTGAGTTGCGACAGCCACTGACTGTAGCACTTTCTGAACCTAAAAATAAGGAGTATTCACCGATCCAGTGGACGGACGGAATAAGCTCTGCTTTTGAGGCAGCGAAGCAAAGCGTAGTAAATGCTTTAGCCCTGGTAGACCGCACATTGGACGCACCTCTTGCGTTGGTGGTTGATGCTAGCCAAACTGCCGTCAGGGCAGTATTACAGCAGCTCGATGGTGCTTGGAAACCACTCACGTTCTTCTCACACAGGCTCTCCTCTTCACAACAAAAATGAAGCGCTTACGATCGTGAACTTCTTGCCGTCTACGAATCAATATTAAGTCCTTTCGCCCTTAGCTGGAAGCCTGAGAGAGTCTATAGTATTTGCGGATCACACGCCGCTTATCTACTCCTTTAGGCAGAACAACAAGTGTTCACTACGACAGCAGAAGTCTGTAGTTCCTTGTCCGTTTCAGTACTCCTATCCGCCTTATTTTAGGTATTGAGAACACAGTCGTCGACAGTCTGACTCGAGTTAGCGGTGTAACAATTGTTATTGGTTTCGTTCAACTTGCAAAGGCACAAGACTCTGATCAGAAGCTAGTGAATGGCGCATTGCACGCCCTTCAGTTACAAGTAGTCGACGTTCATGGTTCAAACGTGAAGCTATGTAGCTACCCTTCAGGTGAAAAGTCTCTTCCTTTTCTGCCACCATGATTACACAGACACACATTTGACAGCCTTCACAAACTACGTAGCAGCTCATCAACCCGCCTTCATTTAAAACGTTTTGTTTGGCCTAGTATGTAAAAGCATAGTCACGAGCACGTGAACCAGTTCGAGATTTTCCAGATACAACACACTTCACGCATGTGCACATTGACATAGTATGTCCACTCACACTGTCAAATGATCAGCGCAGTTTATTAACTGCAACTGATAGTTTCATTCGTTGGCCAGAAGACTTACCAGTCAACAACACATCTACTGGAACACTATCCTTCGCCTTCATAGCAAATTGGATTTTGCGCTTCCTTTGACAGCTGCACTTTACTGTACTGGACTGCGGCTGGCAATTCTCGCCGGGGTTATTTACTCAACTTAGTAAATTCTGCAGTGCTCTCCGTCACAGGACAACCAGCTACCACCCAACGAGCAACGGCATCACCGAACGCCATCACCGTTCTTTAAAGGCTGCTCTAATGTGACACGACACTAGTTGGACGACTGCCTTACCCATGGTCTTGTTTGGTATTACAAACCGAACTTGGATTCATCACCAGCAGAGCTTGTGTATGGTGAAGCATTGAAGCACTTCATCTGCCTGGAGACTTTGTCGACCCAAGTTCTGTACAAATACCCGACCAGTACCAATCAAACTCCATTTGTCGCCTGAGGAAACATATTGCACGCATTCGCCCTTGTGAAGCGTCAAGACACACAACGACACCTACTTACGTGCGTTGTGGCAACGTGTACGCATCTTATTTTAGGAACATATGGTGTCGTACCATACTACAACCTCCATTCACCATCCCATATCAAGTCATCAAAGGAGGAACATAAACTCTGGATATGCTATTAAATGATAAGGCTACTATGGTCTCAACTAACCGTGTAAAGCCTGCATAAATGTCTCCAGAAGTTTCGCCAACACTCGTGTCCGAAAATCTGCATCAGCGAGAAGAACAACTGCGACTATCTGAAGCATACGCACCGCGCCGACGCCCCAGCGCGCTGTGTGTGAAGCCTTCAGTGATTGCTGTGGTGGAATATTATCGAAACATCTTTCACAAAACCAGAAGAAACTCTGGTCATCTTTGAAATCTGTTATTTTAGAACTAAAATTTGTGTACAGACACTCATGGATGACTCAAGAAGAATTGGAATTGAGGGTGGTAAAGCAAAAAGAGAAATCCTTAACTCTGTTTTCATTTTTTCCTTTACAAAGGAAAACCCAGGCGCGTTGCCCCCAATTTAATTGCCGGCCGGGGTGACCAAGCGGTTCTAGGCGCTTCAGTTTGGAACCGCGCGATTGCTACGGTCGCAGGTTCGACCCTGCCTCGGGCATGGATGTGTGTGATATCCTTAGGTTAGTTAGGTTTAAGTAGTTCTAAGTTCTAGGGAGCTGATGACCTCAGATGTTAAGTCCCATAGTGCTCAGAGCCATTTGAACCCTTTTTGAACCCAATTTAATTCCCGTACCACTGCAGAGATGGGTGACGTAGATATTGTGGCACCTCTTTTCTGGATTTTTGTATTTTTATGCATGTTTTCTCTCTTAAGAGTGAGAAATTATAATTAATAAAGAGGTCGAGTGCCTGAGTTAGTAAAGCAACAAAGCAAAGACCTGTAAGTTAACCAGAGACATGATGCAGAATACGTCATAACAGGCTTAAATTGTTTCTTTTATAAAAGTATGTATGTGACGAAACAGTGTAAAATCATTAGAGACTGCTATTCTTAAGGTTAGTTGCTGATTCACGTAAGTGTATTCAAGGTGAAAATGTAATTTCATTGCAAAGTATTACTAAGAGCCTTGTGCGTTATTTAGATATCCTGAGTCATGTTTCAGTTTCAGACAAGTAGTAAAAGTGGAATTCAGCATTGTAATAATCGAAGCTTTCGGGGGAAGAATTTTTGGTCGGCTTCACCGACAATTAGTAAGTCATTTTTATCCGTAATTTTAACACAGGGGACACGGTGATTATTCATTCGGTAATTTCAAAGCAATCTCACATGTCGATGTTACTCGAACTATGGTTGGACGTCGACTTGTTGGGAATAAAAGACAATAACTTTCATAATTTTGTGCACAAAAATACGCTGTGAAAGTATTTATTAGTATTCAGACTTTAGAAATATATTTGACTCCTCGAGTTTTATGATATCCAGAGATCATAATTATACGTAAAATAGTCTTCCAAAGTCCGAAAGTCTTTCTACAGGTGAGACGGTGATTATTCGTTGCGTAATTTCAAAGAAATCCCACAAGCCGAGGTTACTCGAACTTTGGCTGGGAGTGGACTTCCTAGGAATAAAGACAATAACTTTCGTAATTCACTGTACAAAAACACACTGTGAAAGAATTTATTAGTATACAGACTTCAGAAATATATTAATCCATCGAGACTTAAGATGTCCAGATATCACATTTATACCTAAAACTGTTTTGTGCTTCACACAGGAAATTGATATAAATAAAATAGTCTCGCACCATGGAAAAAAATTAAGAAGCACTATAGTAATATTTTAATTTTATTTAGTTACAATGTTTATCTTGCCAACGGCCTTACCACAGTGGTAACACCGGTTCCCGTCAGATCACCGTAATTAAGAGCTGTCGGGCTGGGACCGTCCGGGGTGACCGTTCGGTGCGCCGAACGCTGTTGGCAAAGGGGGATACTCTCAGCCCTGAGGAGCTACTTGACTGAGAAGTAGCGGCTGCGGTCTCGGAAACTGACATACGGCCGGGAGAGCGGTGTGCTGACCACATGCCCCTCCATATTCGCATCCAGTGATGATGCCTCTGAGGTGAGGATGACGCGGAGG
Organism: Schistocerca serialis cubense; assembly: GCF_023864345.2. Lineage (NCBI taxonomy): Eukaryota > Metazoa > Arthropoda > Insecta > Orthoptera > Acrididae > Schistocerca > Schistocerca serialis. Next base: position 103,705,238 of record NC_064643.1, on the reverse strand, counting down.
CCAGTCAGTACCCGTGGGCCTTCATGGCCTGTTCACGGTGGAGTTTAGTTTTTTTAGTTTTATAAAACTTATGTCAGTGACAATGAGACACAACCGAATTAGTTAAAGCTGAACTAAGGTCTTGGGCATGATGGAGTCACTATCAGAACCTAAACGGAATTTGCGATTAAGTTATTCCCTCTTTTAACCACAATATGCCCAAGATCCCTCGACCAAAATCTGTGCCCCATGGTTGGAAGGAAGCACAGGTCACACCCTTCTACAAGAAGTTCAGCAGACGTGATTCATAAAACTACCGTCCAATACTCTTGATATCAAGCTTTTGTAGAACCTTAGAGGATATTCAATGCTCAAATGTAATGAGGAATTTTAGACAGAATGACTGTCTTCCTGCCAACAGCATGCACTACATAAGCATCGAAGATATGAGATCCAACTCGCAATTTTTTCACACGGCCTTCTGAAAGCCATGGATCAAAGCAATCAGGGAGATGCCGTGTTTCTTGCCTTCCAAAAGGCATTTGACTCAGTACCATACGCTTATTATCATAACATCACATAGAATATCAAGCGAGATTTGTGACTGAATTGGGGGTTTTTTGGTGGAGTGGAAAAAACGTGTTATCTTGTATGGTAAGTCGTCGACAGATGTAAAACTAACATCAGATGTGCCCCTGGAAAGTGTATTGGGACCCCAGTTCACACTGTATGTTAATGTCCTTGTGACATTATTTATAGTAATGGCTCTGAGCGCTATGGGACTTAACATCTGAGGTCATCAGTCCCCTAGAACTTAGAACTACTTAAACCTAACTATCCTAAGGACATCACACACATCCATGCCCGAGGCAGGATTCGAACCTGCGACCGTAGCAGTCGCGCGGTTACGGACTGCAGCGCCTAGAATCCGCGTGGCCGCCGTGGACGGCTTATTAATAGTAGCAACAGACTTTTTGCAGTTTATGCAGTTATCTCTCGGTTAGATTTCAAAGTGACGAAAAGATTGGTAACTTGCTTTAAATGCTTATAAATGTAATATGTTCAAAAAAAGAAAAAAAAAACGTAGCTGATATCCTATGTTTACAATATCTACGAGTCACAATTGGAATCGGTCAACTCCTACAAATACCAGGGCATAACAATTTGTAAGAATATAAATTGAACGATCGGATAATCACACGTCAGTCTAAGGTAAAGTTGGACTGCGGTTGATTGGTAGAATATTACGGAAATGCAATTAGCCTGCAAAGGAGATTGCATACAAAAATTTCGTGAGACCCATCCTTGAATATTGCACAGGGGATACTCAGTGAATACAAAGAAGGGGAGTACGAATGGTCACAGATTTTACTTGAACCATGGGAGAGTGCTACGAAGATACTGAAAGAACTGAACTACCAATGCGTGAAGATGGGCGCCAACTATCCCGTGAAAGCCTACTTAGGAAGTTTCTAGAACCAACTTTAAGTCACGAACTACAAGTATACCACAGAGCGCTAACTATCTGTTCCATAGGGTTTGCGAAAACAAAATGACACTAATTAAAGCGTGCAGGCAATTATTCTTCCCACACTTCGTACGTGAATGAAATGGGGTAAGACGTTAATAACTGGCACAACTGAACGTACTTTCTGCCATGCACTTCACAGTGGTTTGCAGAGAACAGCAGTAAATGTAGAAAGAGGTTTTTCAAGTCGATGTGTTTTCTTCGAGCACGGTGTGCAACTTCTTGACTTAGTGCAAAGGAGTTGCTAGTCTATATTGTCACAAGACGCACTTGTTGGTTTTTCACTAGGTTTTACATACAATTCACGGAGAAATCCTTAAAGGTATATTTCTTGTTGCAAAGCTGTTGATAGGGTAATACATGCGGCTCCGATAGTTGGCAGAGAAACCGTTTTTTGTCGTTATGAACTCCACGAAATTTCTGCGCCACGTAAGTTAAAAATATAGGCCGTCGTCGATCGCTGTTGACCGTGACCTGACGCATAATCGGAAACGCAGAAGCGTTAAATGCTGGTTGTTCCACATTTTTTTGGAATGCTAGTCCTACCCTGAGTGTGCTTTTGGCTTATCTCGTAATTCGTTTGACGGCTTGCGAGTGGACTCTTCAATAACTGGAGCTGAATGTACCTACAACCCTCACAGCATATGCAATGTCCGGTCGTGTGTCTTCAGGCAAATATAGGAGTGACCCAACGCCTAAGTGATATGGAGTGGGATGTAACACAAGTTCTTCCTCATTTATCACTTTGTCTTCACAATTTCGTAGCTTCAAACTAAGTTCGAGTGGATGCACCCTGTGGTTATAATAATTAAAGTACATATGCTCACGGAGGTCCAGCGTGGGCTATAATTATCGTATGGACTGTATGGTTGGTAGGTATGCAAATGTGGTAATGCAGAACCAATTTCCGCTTGAAAAAATTAGTTCCAATTTTGCCCACAAAGTGCAAATCTGGCGCTGTACACTGTTTCTATGACCATATGACATCCACGCTCTCATTTGGCAAGCCAGAGCGTGAGTGAACAGTATGTCTGTCGAGAAGAGCGAGATATCGACAAGATAATGCAGTTCGAAAACACGGGTGAGTTTGTCGTGGAGCCTGGAAAAAGAAGGCGTCCTATCCCATTCGAAGTTATTGACGAAATTGCTGTTGCTGCAACTGACTATACGGCACTTGCCCCGGGTAGAGCTAAAGCTCCTGCAGTGTCACAAGAATTATTCATCCCATGGTCAACAGTACGGAAAGTTTTGTGCTCTGTTCTACACTGACGGTGTAGCAACTGAAACCTCATGACCCGCAGAAACGTTCTGAATTTAACACTTCTGCCAGGGATCGAAATGATGAAATATGACCAGGGAATATTCTGTAGAGTGACGAGACACACTGTATACTACATGGTGCAGTGAACACACAAAACTGCCGAATTTGGGGTACTGTTAAACCGCGTATTATGCACGAAGAGCCAGTTCACTCTCCGTATGGTGACTATGTCTCATGAATTCAAAAGCACCTTTTGTTCTCGGTACGTTCTTCCTTGAAGACAATATACCTAGAGGGCCTGTCAGTTGAGCGAGACCTCCTTGTTCAGCATGCGATTCCTACTTCAGAAGAGCGCAACTGTATGGGGCAACACCTCATATCACTCGCCCAATGAAAGAACTGCTTAATACAGGGTGATTCAAAAAGAATACCACAACTTTAGGAATTTAAAACTCTGCAACGACAAAAGGCAGAGCTAAGCACTATCTGTCGGCGAATTAAGGGAGCTATAAAGTTTCATTTAGTTGTACATTTGTTCGTTTGAGGCGCTGTTGACTAGGCGTCAGCGTCAGTTGATGCTCAGATGGCGACCGCTCAACAGAAAGCTTTTTGTGTTATTGAGTACGGCAGAAATGAATCGACGACAGTTGTTCAGCGTGCATTTCGAACGAAGTATGGTGTTAAACCTCCTGATAGGTGGTGTATTAAACGTTGGTATAAACAGTTTACAGAGAATGGGTGTTTGTGCAAAGGGAAAAGTTCTGGACGGCCGAGAACGAGTGATGAAAATGTAGCACGCATCCAGCAAGCATTTGTTCGCAGCCCAGGAAAATCGACTCGCAGAGCTAGCAGAGAGCTGCAAATTCCACAATCAACTCTATGGAGAGTCCTACGAAAAAGGTTAGTTATGAAACCTTATCGTCTGAAATTGGTTCAAGCACTGCCTGCAGCTGATAAGATTAAAAGAATCGATTTCTGTGATTTTATCCTTGCTCAAATGGAAACAGATGAATCTTTCGTTTCAAAGATTGTGTTTAGTGATGAAGCAACTTTCCACACTAACGGGAAAGTCAACCGTCACAATGTCTGTATATGGGGCACTGAGAATCCGCGGGAAACAACTCAGTATGAACGTGACTCGCCTAAGGTGAACGTTTTCTGTGCCATTTCAGCCAATAAAGTTTTTGGTCCCTTTTTCTTCGAAGGTGCTACTGTAACTGGACTACAGTATCTGGAGATCTTAGAGAATTGGCTGTTCCCTCAGCTCGAACAAGAAGCACAACAATTCATATTTCAGCAGGATGGAGCGCCACCACATTGGCACTTATCTGTCCGTAACTACCTGAACGTCAACTACCCGAGGCGATGGATCGGCCGCCAGGCAGCCCGTGACAGAGCACTTCATCACTGGCCTCCAAGAAGCCCTGATCTTACCCCCTGCGATTTTTTCTTATGGGGGTATGTTAAGGATATGGTGTTTCGGCCACCTCTCCCAGCCACCATTGATGATTTGAAACGAGAAATAACAGCAGCTATCCAAACTGTTACGCCTGATATGCTACAGAGAGTGTGGAACGAGTTGGAGTATCGGGTTGATATTGCTCGAGTGTCTGGAGGGGGCCATATTGAACATCTATGAACTTGTTTTTGAGTGAAAAAAAAACCTTTTTAAATACTCTTTGTAATGATGTATAACAGAAGGTTATATTATGTTTCTTTCATTAAATACACATTTTTAAAGTTGTGGTATTCTTTTTGAATCACCCTGTACAACTTCCCATGTGTTATCTCCAGCGGTTTTCGAGACGCGTAGCCTGCAAGATCGCCTGATATGAATTCATGTGCCTTTGGCTCTGGGGATATCTAAAAGAAAGCGTTTGCCAGGGACACGTTCAGCCTGTACCTGATGTGAAGACCAATATACTGCAACACTTTGCTCAGATTCCGCCGAAACCACTGTGGGCAACTGTTGACCACGTCGCTTTACGGTTGCACCATCTCGTCGACGTCTCTGATGCTGACACTGAACAGACTGGATAAGTGGTGGCTTACAATAAAATCAACGTTATATCTTTCTCGCTTGTTTGACAATTTGTACCCACGACGTATTCCAACGTATGGAAACATTTCTGTAAATGTGTATTGCATTCACAGTGCCAAATTTGCGCTTGCTGGCCAAAATCAAAACTCTTTTTTTTCAGCATAATTCGGTTCCACATTAACGCATTAGCACATCTACCAAGTTTCCCTGCCATACAATAATTACAGCCCACACTGGACCTCTCTGAGTAGTCGCACTTTAATTATAACCACTCGGTACAACCGGATTGCTATCTTACATACCAAATGTCTTGAATGCGTTCGGTACATGTTTGCTGTGATTGATGCTCAACGTCCCATGTTTCCTATCACCTTTTGTTTTTATGCCAAAACACCGACTGTGTTCGCCAATATCTCTTAGCATAAATTGATTCATTAATTCTGTCTTCGGACCGATGACCGTAGCAGTCTGGTCCCTTTAATCCCCCAAACCAAGCAACCAATTCTGTCTTCATTTCTTTCGGCGACCTATTATTTCTGTGCGTGGAGATGTTCAAGTCATCTACATAAACGGCCAGAATGAGTATATTTTGCTTCTCAGTTCTGTAGAAAACATATGGATCATGTTTTGACTTCTTTAGGATCATTTTACGCAATGTTATATCTAAATTCTGGTACCAAGCGTGTGACACCTGTTTCAGACAATAAACAGTTTTCTGTAATTCGTAAACCGTCGTCTCATTCCTCTTTTCCACGTATTCTTTGGGTTGACAAATGTAAACTTCTTCATCTAGATCACCATAGAGGAACATAGTTAGAACATCCGGGTATTCAGTGTGAAGATGAAACTTAGTTGCTAAAGCTAAGAGGATTCTAAGTGAAGAAAGCGCGATAACGTTTCATCAAAGCCCACTTTTGGTATCTGGGAACAACTTTCAATGTCAAAACGAGCCTTATAACGTCCAATTTCATCATCTGGCGTTTTCAAGTAATGAATTATATTCAACATTTAAGGCTTCTTTCCATTTTTCGCAGTCGTCACAGGTCATTGCTTCTGTACGAGAATTTATCACATGAACATCACCAAAACAAACAAAATTACCGTTCAGATATTTGTTTCTTTGGCGCGATGATTTTCTAATAATTGTCTGGATGGGATCTGCACCGATATTTGATGGACAGTGTACGTACCTACGTTGTCTTTCAGTGTCTTCTGAGGAAAAGAAATTCGTTAACATCGAATGTAGATTTGAGGTTAGGAAGTCTTTTTGGAAGGCATGGAGTGTAGTCTGTACAAAGTGATACGTGAACTCAAATGGTTCAAATGGCTCTGAGCACTATGGGACTAAACATATGAGGTCATCAGTCCCCTAGAACTTAGAACTACTTAAACCTAACTAACCTAAGGACAGCACACAACACCCAGTCATCACGAGGCAGAAAAAATCCCTGACCCCGCCGGGAATCGAACCCGGGAACGCGTGCGTGGGAAGCGAGAACGCTACCGCACGACCACGAGCTGCGGACGATATGTGGACTACAAAGTGTTCAAACAAGAAGAGAATACAAGGTTTTGAAATGTGGCGGTACGGGAGAATCCTGAAGATTAGTTGGATAGATTATGTAACCAATGAGGAAATACTGAACAGAACTGGGGAGAAAGAAATTTGTGCCGAAACATGGTTAACAGTATACATTCCAAGATTTCAACGAATCACCACTTTAAGTACTGGAGGGAAGTTTGGGGGTGGGCCTAAAAGTTGTAGAGGGACACCAAGAAATGAATACAGTAAGCAGGTTGAAAATAAGGTAGGTTACAGTAGTTATTCGGAGATGAAGAGGCTTGCGCCGGATAGAGTAGCGAGGAGAACTGCATCAAACCAGTCTTCGGACTGAAGACCAGAACAACAACACAGGGAAATAGGAAAAACATCATCAGCTAAGTTACTAAGCGGACGAAAGGGTGTGATGAGTGGCCGTGACAGACGGTCATTGAAGAGGATTGTGACAAAAAATAAAAAGGGCGACAGCTGCGAAAGTCAATACAGAACTGAATGTTGCGCTCGCGAACTCTATGAGCACCAAAGCAATGTCAAGGAAGCTCCACAAGCATGTTAGCAGGGCGAGTTGGAATTCCAAAACCACTCATTGAATGTGTGGATGGATGGATGGAGAGGGTTTTAAGGGCGCACGACGGCAAGGTCTTCAGCGCCCGCTCAGCAGTAAAACATGGACAAATCAGGAAGAAAGTGGTAGACGGAGCTAAAGCAATATAGCAGATGGTAGTGGCTGGCTGACCGCAAGGAGAAGGGGAGGCGCCAGCCATTCTGCAATACACTAAAATCTCCAGCCTAAAAGTTTAGGCCAGAGTCCAGACACATCACAAAACTTTAAAACCCTACACACACATGTCTCATCATTAGCTAAAACACAGGGCAGATCCCCATCAACTTGTGCTTCCGCCCTTGCATCACGGTATAAAGTGCAGTCTGTTAAAATTATTGAAGCAAATGCCTGCAACAGGAAAACGTAATGGCGAGGCCATGAAACCTGGACTACGGAGCAATGGAAGAAAGTCATTTGGTCGGATGAGACTTGTTGCAGACTGTTTCCAACTTCTGGCCGAGTTTACGTCTCGAGAGTGAAACATGGCAGGAGTTCAGTGATAATTTTGACGGCCATATTATGATACTCCATGGCCCCTTGGTGACACTGCAAGGTAGCATTAGGGCCAAGGATTATGTGACCATGTTGGTTGATCATGTGCATCTACATCTACATCTACATCTACATTTATACTCCGCAAGCCACCCAACGGTGTGTGGCGGAGGGCACTTTACGTGCCACTGTCATTACCTCCCTTTCCTGTTCCAGTCGCGTATGGTTCGCGGGAAGAACCACTGTCTGAAAGCCTCCGTGCGCGCTCTAATCTCTCTAATTTTACATTCGTGATCTCCTCGGGAGGTATAAGTAGGGGGAAGCAATGTATTCGATACCTCATCCAGAAACGCACCCTCTCGAAACCTGGCGAGCAAGCTACACCGCGATGCAGAGCGCCTCTCTTGCAGAGTCTGCCACTTGAGTTTGTTGAACATCTCTGTAACGCTATCACGGTTACCAAATAACCCTGTGACGAAACGCGCCGCTCTTCTTTGGATCTTCTCTATCTCCTCCGTCAAACCGATCTGGTACGGATCCCACACTGATGAGCAATACTCAAGTATAGGTCGAACGAGAGTTTTGTAAGCCACCTCCTTTGTTGATGGACTACATTTTCTAAGCACTCTCCCAATGAATCTCAACCTGGTACCCGCCTTACCAACAATTAATTTTATATTATCATTCCACTTCAAATCGTTCCGCACGCATACTCCGAGATATTTTACAGAAGTAACTGCTACCAGTGTTTGTTCCGCTATCATATAACCATACAATAAAGGATCCTTCTTTCTATGTATTCGCAATACATTACATTTGTCTATGTTAAGGGACAGTTGCCACTCCCTGCACCAAGTGCCTATCCGCTGCAGATCTTCCTGCATTTCGCTACAATTTTCTAATGCTGCAACTTCTCTGTATACTACAGCATCATCCGCGAAAAGCCGCATGGAACTTCCGACACTATCTACTAGGTCATTTATATATATTGTGAAAAGCAATGGTCCCATAACACTCCCCTGCGGCACGCCAGAGGTTACTTTAACGTCTGTAGACGTCTCTCCATTGATAACAACATGCTGTGTTCTGTTTGCTAAAAACTCTTCAATCCAGCCACACAGCTGGTCTGATATTCCGTAGGCTCTTACTTTGTTTATCAGGCGACAGTGCGGAACTGTATCGAACGCCTTCCGGAAGTCAAGAAAAATAGCATCTACCTGGGAGCCTGTATCTAACGTTTTCTGGGTCTCATGAACAAATAAAGCGAATTGGGTCTCACACGATCGCTGTTTCCGGAATCCATGTTGATTCCTACATAGTAGATTCTGGGTTTCCAAAAACGACATGATACTCGAGCAAAAAACATGTTCTAAAATTCTACAACATCCCATGGTACAAACGCGATTCCCAATGGTGCTGCTGTGTTCCAGACGACAAGGCCCCAGTTCACACAGCTCGTGTCGTCCAGGACTGGTTTTGTGAGCACGAGGATCAACAGTTGCATCTCACCTGACTACCACAGTCACATGATCTTGGTACTATTGAGCCTTTGTGGTGCACTTTGGAGATAAGTGGGCGTGATAGGTCCACCATCGTTATCTCAACTTGCCATTGTATTGCAGGAGGAATGCTATAACATGCCCTTGAAAACCACCCAGGATTTGTATTTTTCCACTCCAAGAGGACTGGAAGCTGTTTTGAGTGCGAACTGTTTTTCTACACCTTAGTAGCCACGGTAATGTGTTGTGCGTTTCCTCAATATAATTTCTTCCAGGAGTGCTAACCCCGCAAGACGTGCAGGAGAAGTACTGTGAAGTTTTGGAATGTAGAATATGACGTACTGGCGGAAGTAAAGCTGTGAGGCTGGGTCGTGAGTCGTGCTTGGGTAGCAAAGTTCCCAGATTCAAGTCCCTTTGCCTGCACACAGCTTTAACCTGCCAGTCAAATGGTTCAAATGGCTCTAAGCACTATGGTACTTAACATCTGAGGTCATCAGTTCCCTAGACTTAGAACTACTTAAACCTAACTAACCTAAGGACAGCACACACATCCATGCCCGAGGCAAGATTCGAACCTGCAACCATAGCAGCAACGCGGTTTCGGACTGAAGCACCTAGAAACGCTCGGCCACAGCGGTCGGCCCTGCCAGTCAGTTTCACATAATTTTTTTTTGTACATACGAGCACAATATACACGTCTCATTTGATTAACGACTAGCTAGTTGTATACAAGGCCAGGAACATACACTACTTCATTAATAGTGATTTGCTTATTCTTATCATCATCGGTAACTGCGATTACCTCAACATTGTTGTTAACTGCTTCTGTAACTGTTGTAATTGTAGGCGGTTCTAAATTGTTGGCGGGGTCGCTGTTAATCCTCATTTGTCTTATGCATTCGGAAACTACGTATCAACCATCGTCATGATAAATAAATGCAGCTACAGCCATCAATACATTTTCGTTTCCAGTTTTCTTTCTTTCTAAGAACTTGAAGAGTTGTTTGGCTTCTTCTTAGTTCTGTATTTACTCGATGTATGACCTGGAATTTCACGCATCGGGAGTGCCTGGGAGTTTCTGTGCGCCCCTGGGAAAGAGCTGTGGTTCATCTGCAGATTCGGCAGTTTCGTGAGCTCGAAAGCTTCCGCGGTGCCGTCGTCGACCTGTGGACTAAACCAGGATGGCAGTGCAGAGAATTTCGGCGAAATGTCGATCCAGAATTGGAGAAGACACAATTCACAAATGCTCGGGAAACCGCAGCAACGAGATGATGCTTCCTTCGGGAGAAGAAACCCGTGTAGATGTCCTTTACACGTCTGGTGTTTACTGCTCCGCTTACTGGATGCCAGCGCCGAAACTGTCGTTACATTTGTCGAAGGAAGTTGATATTTGAACAAACCGCTGGCTGCCTTGCTAAATCAGTTGTAATATTGACACCCGAATGCTCAATCGCCATAATCAAAAGCTGGAAATCTACTGGAAGTCCACTCAGCGTGATCGCAGTTTAAAATCACCGTCCATTTTCTTACCAATGCTTCGAATTTCTGGAGCAAGTGACATAATGTTCTAAAAATATGCTTCTATATTTTTCTCAGAAGCCATCTGTGCACTCCTTAAGTACCGTTGCACCCCGATATAACTAGATAAACTTTTGTCTTCAAATTCTGACTGTAAATTTTGCCACCTGTAGCAGTCAGTGAGCCACGAAGTTTTCGATACATAGATGAATTTACAATTCAACATGTTTTGGACAAGCTTTCTGTGCATTATCGTTATCAAGGCCAGTACCTGTTTCCCAAAGTCCCTCGTGTTTTAGATGCATTTCAATAGCAAATTTCCGATCGTTGTAGTTAGCCACATCAGTCAAATTTTCAAAATTAAGTAATTGTTTTCCACCCAGAGCCATCTTATATACGCTCAGGCGGTTCAACAAATAATTCTTCAACTTATCTGAACAAACATACGACACCACCACTTTGAACACGCAAGAAATACGGTAAGTCACATATAAAAGCGACAACAATTTATGCTACATAGATACTAGCGGCCTTGATTAATCAGTTTCTGAACAGGTGGTACAATTGGATGTGGAAAATTCACTAATCTCTTTCTGGGTCGATGCCCTATAGGATATTCAGTCTAATTCATCCTTCAATACTTGGTGATAATTTAAATTCGCCTTCACCATGCTGCCAAGAACACAGATAATCAAAACTATTTATTCCGTGCGCGACCGCTACGGTCGCAGTTTCGAATCCTGCCTCGGGCATGCATGTGTGTGATGTCTTTAGGTTAGTTAGGTTTAAGTAGTTCTAAGTTCTAGGGACTGATGACCTTAGAAGTTAAGTCCCATAGTGCTCAGAGCCACTATTTATTCCGTGGTAATTAAAAGGGAGATCAAAGATGAAAAACAATAAACTACTATCTTCCAAGTTGTCAGCAAAGAAAAAATATAGTTGTTCTCATCATCGCTTTTCATCTATTTCTTCTAAAATCAGCTAATGCATCATCAAAACTTTCTGCCAGCTATGAATCCAGTCTTGGTAGGATTACGTCTGTAAATATTTTGAATGCAGAAGAAAATAATACGATTCCCTTATAAGTGTTGCAGATTGATGGATCTTTTTTCTCACACATTTGGTGAACTGGAACTTCATTCCAATCTTCTAGAATGTACTGCTCTCTATTCGCCATTGGAATTTCTTTCAAACTGCGTAATTTACTAACTACATGGAGACAGGTTAAAACCAGTAATTATTAAAATGAGTGAGTTTCCTTCGTGTGACAAGCATCGTAATGGCTGATAATACGTAATCAACGCAGCCTACTTGTGTATAAAGTTAACCGTTCAAATGAGTCTAGTTGCACTCTCAATAAGATTCCCTCAAGTGTGAAAATAACTGACAATTGGCGAAGTAGAGAGGATATAAAGTGCAGACTGGCTAAAGCACGAAAAACATTTCTGAAAAAGAGGGATCTGTTAACATCTAATATAAATTTCAGTGTTAGGAAATCTTTTTCTGAATGTATTTTTTTGGAGTGTAGTCTTTTGCGGAAGTGAATAGTGAACGGTAAGCAGTTCTGACGTGAAGAAAATATAAACCTTTAAAACGTGGTGCAACAGAAGAATGTTGGAGATTAGATAAGTAGATTGAGGAACTAATGATAGGGTACTGAATGGAACTGGGGAAAAAATGAATGAGTGGCACAACGTGACTAAATAAAGGGGTCGGTTGATAGGACACATCCTGAGGCATGAAGGAATCGTTATTTTGGTAATGGGGGGTAGTGCGTATGTGCGTGTGGAGGGGGAGGGACTGTAGAAGCAGACAAATAAGTGAATACAGTAAGCAGGTTCAAACGGATGTAGGTTGCAATAGTTATTCGGAGCTGAAGAGGCTTGCACAAGATAGAGTGCATGGACAGTTGCGTCAAATCAATCTTCGAACTGAAGACCACAACAACAAGACATGTGATGTGTTGTTTCGCATTCGTGACAATACATACTACATTCATGATGCCTTTTCGCCACAGTATTCAATGATTTCAAAGTTGTGCACCGCCAACCCCTAGATGGGATGTGCTCACACCCATGTTCATTCGACTGGTTAATTGAAAATATTGTGGAGAACACGGTTAGGTCCTCCTGGCATAACCAGATAACTCAAAATACGTTGGTGTCACATTAGATAGAGAACTGACGTATCATAAGCACCTTTCCGTCATAGCTAAGAAGGCACGAACACGAGTGAACCAGGTTAGGAAGGCGGCAGTTAGCACATGGGAAACAAATACGTCAGTTTGAGATTTTCACTCTGCAGCGGAGTGTGCGCTGATATGAAACTTCCTGGCAGATTAAAACTGTGTGCCCGACCGAGACTCGAACTCGGGACCTTTGCCTTTCGCGGGCAAGTGCTCTACCATCTGAGCTACCGAAGCACGACTCACGCCCGGTACTCACAGCTTTACTTCTGCCAGTACCTCGTTGGAAGGTAGGAGACGAGGTACTGGCAGAAGTAAAGCTGTGAGTACCGGGCGTGAGTCGTGCTTCGGTAGCTCAGATGGTAGAGCACTTGCCCGCGAAAGGCAAAGGTCCCGAGTTCGAGTCTCGGTCGGGCACACAGTTTTAATCTGCCAGGAAGTTTCAAATACGTCAGTTCTCCGCAAAGCATCCGTAGCGTTGGTATACTCCGCAGCAGAATATTGTGTACCACTTTGGCTCCGTAGTGCCCATCTGAAGAAAGCTGACGTTTATTTGAATGAAGATAAGAGAACCATTTGCGACACAGTCGGACCTACACCTACATGCTGTCTGCCAATGCTACCAAACATCTACTCAGTTTCCCTTCGTAAAAAAGGCGCTCCCTGCAATCTTTGCTAGCAATTTTATAAAAATGAATCAATCGCGCTCGACGAAGATTTACTCCCACTTCCATGGAAAAACTCGACTCCCGAAGAGCAGCATATGAAGGAATCAAAATGCTCTCCACTGGGTTTGACCGCAATGCTGAAAGGAGTCGTGAGCGGCAAGCAATCGAAACCCGGAACCACAAGCTTATTGGAAGCCCATCTGTTGAAGTTCCCAGTCGTTCATCATCCGAGGGAGGTGTGGACAGATATTTACAGACACGCGACTGGTGAAGGCATGTGCAGTTACCACATTCACAAGAGAGGCTTTTGCACTGAAGTACGTGTGACTGTGGTGATATTCAGACAATGAGCCACATTGTAAATGAGTGTCCTAACAGGCGTTTCCCTGGTGGTATCAAGAGTCTGTAAGAAGTGCTTCACTGGATTAAGTCTTCCGACATTCGTGTATAGTCTGGACAGTTTACTGTTTATGAAGTGTGAAGAGTTGGAAAGTTGTATTTTTAAATATGTTTTTACTTTGTTGTTGTAATGATGCAAACGTTTATAATAACAATTACTGATTGGCCTTTGTTGTCAGCACTTTGGCATCTTTGAACATTCCAAATGATGTACTGTACCTGTGACTATAAACTGTTGACAAAACCTACAAAAAAAAAAAAGCTTCAAATTGCTCTGAGCACTATGGGACTTAACATCTGAGGTCATCAGTCCCCTAGAACTTAGAACCACTTAAACCTAACTAACCTAAGGACATCACACACATCCATGCCCGAGGCAGGATTCGACTGAAGCACCTAGAACCACTCGGCCACACCGGCAGGCGACAAAATCTAAGTACAAGGAAGATTGAATGTAATGAACTCTTGAGTTTTATCTCTCTCCATCGTGGCAATGATCCTGCATGGTAATTTGCCTTATTTAGAGATACATCATTAACTAACAAGCTTTTGTGTTGGCGATTTCCACAACAGCTGTATAGAAATTTCAGCAGTAAAAAGGAAACACCTTTTGCATGCTGAAAGTTACAGATTTTCATTTAACTTGTGCACTCAGATGCCTTATTTGCAGGGCATCTTCAGTGGATGTAAGATTAGGGTCCAAACCATTATTTGTAAGGTAAACGGCTTTATCTCGTGCGGCAGGCTGATTGAAAGCTTGCAGTTTTGTTTTTGATCACTGTTTTCCAAGTATAGCACTGTAACTGCTGTTTTCCGTTTCTCCTAAATCAAACGTTTTGCTTTTCCGAGCTTCATATACTGAAGACAAGGAAATCCTTAAACAAAAGTGTACGGTTAATGAACAATTAGTAAACGGTCAGTTCACTAGTAGGTACAAAAGTTATTATGATTCAATGATGTCACTTTTAAAAAAATTTACTTAATTTTGGTCGTGTGTGTTTGTTCTTCTATGGCGTATTCTATTTAAATGTGTATTCATCTTTGTGAGTGAGTGACGTCCCTCCATGGCACCATTGCACATGTCCAAAAGAACAGACACCACGTATGTACATAACTAAGGCGTGACGGCCAATGATGTCTTCAGCGGAGAAGCACACCAGGATCGAATTCTTATGGAAAACGGCAAAATGTCATGAGGATAATGGCCAGGGACACTTCACAGTAGTGTGTGGATAAGTTGAGAACTTGGATCTGGTGGGAGGCGTGCTAATGTGGTCCGTGCAGCTGCGATGACCACTGCGTCCGGCTGGCTTAGTGGTCAAAGCATCTGCCGCAGTCCGCATGACACCCAGGTTATAATCCTGGTCCAGCACAGATTTTCAACTTTTGCCATTTATGTAAATCAATGATTGCTTGCAGCGAATGCCTGTAATTCCTTTGTGTCTTAATTCTACTAATATTGACTGTACCTGTTTTAAAATCCTGCGTGAAATTCATGGTCGGCAGTGTTTCGAACTTCCGCGTCTTTGGGTCTAGGCGTGTTCTTGGTGTTTGCGTGTCCCCCGTATTCATAAATTCGGCTTTCTGTACATCGACATTCATAACGATATCATCGTCGACCGCTTCTTGGAAGATTACGTCCTATTGTCTCTGTCATGAGCGACTTTGCTCGCCTTTTTTGAACATTTTGCTTGTTCTCTCAAGTTTAGCTTCTAATTTTCATGTCTTCTCTGCCGTTTGTTTGCACGCTACGGGTCTGTGTTGCCATTTCGGGAGAGGCTCGTCTTGTTTGTTTTCGGCTTGCAGAGCTGTGGTTGTTCCTGCTGACGTTTAGTCTCTTTAGTTTGTGAATGTGAGAATATCAGATGCGCAGCCCGGACGCTTAGCAGCTAACATAACAGTCGCGACACTCCGCCCCTTTTTTTGCTGCCCACTGCGATTGCAGCGTACCGAGCGGCAGGAAGTTACATTGTTGAGTTCGTCGACATCTCGCAAAAGCGAATCATAGTTGTTTATGTTGGTCTACAATAATTTTTACTAACGGGAGCGTCTGTAGCGCAACAAATTGGAACAACAACAAGAAAAAGATACCGGGTTCCTTACGACTCTAGGAGGTGTGAACCACTACATTACAGAACAGTTTATTTACAATTTCCTACAGATATTTACTCGAGAATGTCTTGTTCTTTAAGAACAAAAAAAAATTGGTAGCAAACAGCAGAAGACCTGACCTTTTGTAGAATGCAATACCTACATTATTTAACAGAGCAGATAAACTACCACATCTGTAGCTGAAAAAAAATCAGTCTGGCGTGATAACAAAAGAACAAAGTTGTTTCCCAACACAGAAGAAACCAGTTCCACAACTGTTGCTGCATCTGAGCCACAAAGGCAAGAATGCTCAGGACATTCACTTTTGAAACAAAAGTAATTACATTTACAAAAATATTTATGTATTAGAAAGTCGAATTACGTGTAAGACTAAGCGAAAGTAAGTTGCAGTTATACACATATTCGGAAGTATTTCTTGCGCCGGCTAGTGTGGCCGTGCGGTTCTAGGCGCTTCAGTCTGGAACCGCGCGACCGCTACGATCGCAGGATCGAATCCTGCCTCGGGCATGGATGTGTGTGATGTCCGTAGGTTAGTTAGGTTTAAGCAGTTCTAAGTTCTAGGGGACTAATGACCTCAGATGTTAAGTCCCATAGTGCTCAGAGCCATATGAATCATTTTTTTAAAAAGTATTTCTTCATCATTAAGTTGTAGCTTAAGTCGCTGAATCAGAAAAATGCGGCTGTTTTTACCTGTGTTTCCTGGTCATTCATGTCTCTTGATAACGTACTAACGCTTGGAATGCAAAAATGTTACAACTATTTCACTAATTAACTAGAAAAACAATTAAAAACGAACTTCAATTTTACGGCTGCTTTCTCGCCGTTTGGGACGTTAGTACTGTGAGACGATAACAATTTCCACAGTAGTGAGTGTCGCGACTGTATATGTTGGACTGTGGTAGCAGTGTTCTGATGTTCCAGCAGTCAGCTTTCCGCGCTCCTTTGTTTATTATTCGTAGTTTTGGGAACAAATGATTGTGGTTTGTCGCGTTTCCGGTCGACCGAATTTGTTAATGCTTTCTGTGTCGGTAGGGCAATAGTGCTGCCGTTGTCATGATTTTTACAGATACATCGCTAGCGTTTGTAGCAATTTTCGCTTGAGAATATCAGTGCTCGTATCTTCACGCTCTTCACGCCGTCATCGACTCTAGAATTTATTTTGTGTCCGTTTTTCGCTGGTTACTTGCAAAACTGCGTGTAAATGGAAACTATAACTTTCGAATAAGTTCGGCTGTTATTTCGAAATTCAAACTGAAGACACTAACATTCCACAGACCCGATCCAGCGTTGCGACCTTGCTTATATCACCATTTGAAAGAATAAAGTCTGCACATCCCTCAGATTGAGATTATTCTAATGAAAGTTTCTTCATTCCATAATTTCGCAACGAAATTATGTTGTAAGCCGATTACCCGATAATGTTCGAAATTCGTCTTTTCAAAGAACCACTTACCTACATTGGAAATCGTGTGGGGTACAAATTCGTGCTACAATGTAAATTTCGTAGTACAGACGCTCCCGTTAGTAAAAGTCATTTTGCAGACCAACATAAACAATTACGATTCGCTCTTGGTATTCCTTAACTTCATCTACTTCGTGACCATTTCGAGTCCTGGATAGCAAATCTAGAAATCCGTGAAAGCAAAATATTGTCGGTCGACTAATGATTCCAGTCAATAGTGATAAGCCTCAGATATAAAAAAAAAAAAAAAACGAAACAAAGTAAAAATTTAACTAAAGACCAATGTTTCCACTCATGTGAACACAGAAACCAGCAGTGGTCCCCACGTCACGCTACCCTTAGGTTGGAAGACAACAGTCTTATGCAAGCAACCAGACAGCTCACCAAAAGTCGCGCAAGGATGCCCCCTCTGTACGGAAGGCGAAGCCTTGAGTTTAGCACTGCTGACAAGGCCAACACGCACCCGGATGTCTTCGTTCGACTGACAGAGGCACAAGACAGGGCCACAACATGATCATCTGAAGATAGCCAACCGCTTTCCTTGCAGGAGATGACAATGAAAATGACGCACTACCGCTCTTCGCACTCCAAGGCGTAGTGAAAGTCATTAAAAATGAACTCGAACCAGTCTTGATCACATAACTTTTTTAAAGTGGTTGACCGGTTTCGATCTTTTTATAAGATCATCTTCAGACCATGAATGTCTGCCGGAGGCGGTGGCGCATGGCAACCCCCTTGCCTGTGGCTGGTGGTCTTATAAAAAGATCGAAACCGGTCACCACATTAAACAAGTTATGGGACCAAGACTGCTTCCAGTTTATTTATAATAATTACAGATCGCTGTTTTCCTATATAAGAACTATGTTCTTTACAATGAAAGTCATTAAATCGCTATCCACCACCAAGGCGCCTGCCCATGACGAATCAGCTATGAGGTGTCGACACAACTTCACCCTGTAGTGATCGAATACATCGCGAATATCATCAATGGCATCACTAATTTCTGATTGTCTCTTTCCTGTGTATTATTTTCTTATAAATTACTAACATTTATTATTTCAACATTCCGTTTCCTGCAGCTAATTTAAATTTCTTTGTAACTCATTGTTATTACCCTTGTTCTATTGCTCCAAACAAATTTTTGCTATTAATACAGAACAACGTAAAATTGTAATATGCACGACCTGCTTTTTTTTTTAAAAAAAGCAGGCAGCAAGTCTTAAAATATGTAGTAAATCGAATGATAAAAAAGGATCACTACATTCCCCAAGGAGTGGAAACGTGGCGAAATGATCGCGATTGCGAATCCAGGCATAGACGCCCTATTCCAGCAAAAACACAGGCCGACCAGTTTGCTACACTCACTTAGAAAACAGTCCGAACGCCTACTGCGTCTGCTTCTTCTTATACAGCAGCAAACAGAAAGAGAGCCACTACTCCCCAAGACGCAGTTTGGCTTTCATGGAGACACTCTGCCCCACAAGAATTAATGAGGGTGACTGTGGCCGCCACCCGTGCACTTAACTTGAGAGGCTTCTGTGGTATCTTTTGATATGGTCTGGCATCTGGTGCTAGTCTAAAAACTTTACTCCCTCAGTTCTCCAGGCTCCATAGTGAAACTCATCAAAAGCTACAGATGCTTCACAGTCAAAGTAGATCACTCCCATTCTGTCAAAAGATTCATTCAAGCCGGAGTCCCACAAGGCTCAGTCATAGGTCCAGTTCTGTACAAATTAAATATGGTGGCTATGGCGACGGAAACGAGAGTCTACACGGCACGATACACCGATGATACGGCGCTGTCGGCAGCAGCACAAGCAGAGCCTTAATAAGAAGGTCGCTGCAAAATGCCCTAATAAAAACGTAAGCATAGACCACAGACGGTGTACCACGTTAAACAGCGATGAGCCGTGGTGAGCTGGCGCCAGTGTTATTTTGTTCATGTATTGTTGAGATCGATTGTGATTGAGCTAAGCTATCTTTGTTGTTCGCGTGCCTTATCATCCGGGTTGGCGCGCGAAGGGAGTTGGTTGTTAGCCTTCGACGGGTAATCCTCGAGATCTCGTGACATTTCGCTGGGAGACGAGTGTCAATGGCTGCCGAACGAGCGTAGTGACCGTTGCATGTTGTGGTGTGAAATTGGTTGGGTGTTTTGGCGACATGGGCAGCTTGGAGATAGTTCTGTGACTTTGCTGAGAACAAAATTTGAAGTGAAGCCATGAAGCTGTGGAACCCGCTCCCTCGTATCGTGTACGTGATATGGAGTAAGTGGTCGTAATTGTGTTTTGTTGACCGATGCACTCAGAGCCATTTAAACTTTATTATTGTGGTGAGACTTTCATAGCCGAACTTTTAAGGTGGTGTGGAAGAGTTGAGTTGGCCTAGTTAAGTGGCGGCCGTTATTTGAAAGTTTTCTCGTAAGTTTTATTAGTGCTTTGTGTCTCTTGTAATCAGATGATTTTATGTTAGCGTTTTCAAAGCCTGCGCTCTATTAAAACAGTTGTCCATGAGTCAAAGTTGCGATTTTGTCAGTAGTGTAACGTGTTCCTTTACACGCTTACCCATTTATCGGGTCACAGGTTCTGCCAAGTGTTCCTATGTTTCAGAGTTATTGGAATGCCTTTGTGATTCGGGCAGAAACTTTTGATTGTGCCAGCGCCTTGGCGGGGAGTGAAATGTCGCCCGAAGTCTAGGCCTGGCAGTGCTTAAGAACCTGGCCATTACAGGGAGTTGTTCACTTATCGCTTTCCAAAGTTTAGTATTTATCTTTCTTCCGCCAAGGCGGGTTAAGCTGGTAGATATATAAGTATATATTGTATGTAACCTGTTCGTATATGAACCTTTTGCTTAAATATTGCGGATTGGCAACTGGCTAAACCTTAAGCTGCATAGCACAATGAGTTCCTTGGGTAGCTCTTTCTAGTAATTTTTGTGTTAACACGTCTGAGCACGTGAACATTTATTTTCAAAGATCAGTGTTTCTGCTGTAGTTTTTTTAAAGTGGTTCTTTCATGTTATGTAATTGGATCTTAGCTTGGCACTAGTGTTAAGGTGTCATTAAGTCACTCTTTATTGGTAATTCTTTTTATTACACTCCTGGAAATTGAAATAAGAACACCGTGAATTCATTGTCCCAGGAAGGGGAAACTTTATTGACACATTCCTGGGGTCAGATACATCACATGATCACACTGACAGAACCACAGGCACATAGACACAGGCAACAGAGCATGCACAATGTCGGCACTAGTACAGTGTATATCCACCTTTCGCAGCAATGCAGGCTGCTATTCTCCCGTGGAGACGATCGTAGAGATGCTGGATGTAGTCCTGTGGAACGGCTTGCCATGCCATTTCCACCTGGTGCCTCAGTTGGACCAGCGTTCGTGCTGGACGTTCAGACCGCGTGAGACGACGCTTCATCCAGTCCCAAACATGCTCAATGGGGGACGGATCCGGAGATCTTGCTGGCCAGGGTAGTTGACTTACACCTTCTAGAGCACGTTGGGTGGCACGGGATACATGCGGACGTGCATTGTCCTGTTGGAACAGCAAGTTCCCTTGCCGGTCTAGGAATGGTTCGATGACGGTTTGGATGTACCGTGCACTATTCAGTGTCTCCTCGACGATCACCAGTGGTGTACGGCCAGTGTAGGAGATCGCTCCCCACACCATGATGCCGGGTGTTGGCCCTGTGTGCCTCGGTCGTATGCAGTCCTGATTGTGGCGCTCACCTGCACGGCGCCAAACACGCATACGACCATCATTGGCACCAAGGCAGAAGCGGCTCTCACCGCTGAAGACGACACGTCTCCATTCGTCCCTCCATTCACGCCCGTCGCGACACCACTGGAGGCGGGCTGCACGATGTTGGGGCGTGAGCGGAAGACGGCCTAACGGTGTGCGGGACCGTAGCCCAGCTTCATGGAGACGGTTGCGAATGGTCCTCGCCGATACCCCAGGAGCAACAGTGTCCCTAATTTCCTGAGAAGTGGGGGTGCGGTCCCCTACGGCACTGCGTAGGATCCTACGGTCTTGGCGTGCATCCGTGCGTCGCTGCGGTCCGGTCCCAGGTCGACGGGCACGTGCACCTTCCGCCGACCACTGGCGACAACATCGAAGTACTGTGGAGACCGCACGCCCCACGTGTTGAGCAATTCGGCGGTACGTCCACCCGGCCTCCCGCATGCCCACTATACGCCCTCGCTCAAAGTCCGTCAACTGCACGTACGGTTCACGTCCACGCTGTCGCGGCATGCTACCAATGTTAAAGACTGTGATGGAGCTCCGTATGCCACGGCAAACTGGCTGACACTGACGGCGGCGGTGCACAAATGCTGCGCAGCTAGCGCCATTCGACGGCCAACACCGCGGTTCCTGGTGTGTCCGCTGTGCCGTGCGTGTGATCATTGCTTGTACAGCCCTCTCGCAGTGTCCGGAGCAAGTATGGTGGGGCTGACACACCGGTGTCAATGTGTTCTTTTTTCCATTTCCAGGAGTGTATATGTATTTTGAACCAAATCCTAATGGGAGTTCGAATTTCTGACGTTTGTCGGTAATTCTGTTTTCTTAATAAGGGACTGTTTATTTGAGTACCGAGTACGTTGGGTTTCTAACTGTATTTGTAAAGCTTTATCTAGTGGCTCGTCCACAATTTGTAATTGTCAAATTTCTTGAAAGGCGTAATGTCAATAAATTGTCTTAATTATAAATCATGACTACCAACCACGATTCCATCCCGCTTCCTCTTTTATGGTATTTAAGATATGGTGCGTAAGTGTGGTACGATTAAGGGAATTACGAACCAAGCGACAAGACACAGACCATCACGTTTAAAAATGGACAGTCAAATGACGTCCAAACAAACTGTGTCTACATGAGCACAACACTGAGTGGCGCCCTGCCGCGAACTACACTACTGGCCATTAAAATTGCTAAAATGGTTCAAACGGCTCTGAGCACTATGGGACTCAACTGCTGAGGTCATTAGTCCCCTAGAACTTAGAACTAGTTAAACCTAACTAACCTAAGGACATCACAAACATCCATGCCCGAGGCAGGATTCGAACCTGCGACCGTAGCGGTCTTGCGGTTCCAGACTGCAGCGCCTTTAACCGCACGGCCACTTCGGCCGGCACAGGCATCTTATCTGCATGGCTGTAACGGATCGTGCAGCTACGTCTCGATCCCTGAGTCAACAGATGGAGACGTTTGCAAGACAACAACCATCTGCACGAACAGCTCGACGACGATTGCAGCAGCATGGACTATCTGCTCGGAGACCGTCGATGCGGTTACCCTTGGCGCTGCATCACAGAAAGGAGTGCCTGCGATGGTGTACTCAACGTCGAACATGGGTGCACGAATGGCCAAATGTCATCTTTTCGGATGAATCCAGATTCTGTTTACAGCATCATGATGGTCACATCCGTGTTTGGCGACATCGCGGTGAACGCACAATGGAAGCGTGTATTCGCCATCGCCATAAACGCATATCACCCGGAGTGATGGTATGGGGTGCCATTGGTTTCACGTCTCGGTCACCTCTTGTTCGCATTGACGGCACTTTGAACAGTGGACGTTACATTTCACATGTGTTACGACCCGTGGCTCTACCCTTCATTCGATCTGTGCGAAACCCTACATTTCAGCAGGATAATGCACGACCGCATGTCGCAGGTCCTGTACGGGCCTTTCTGGATACAGAAAATGTTCGACTGATGCCCTGACCAGCACATTCTCCAGATCTCTCACCAATTGAAAACGTCTGGTTAATGGTGGCCGAGCAACTGGCTCGTCACAATACGCCAGTCACTACTCTTGATGAACTGTGGTATCGTGTTGAAGCTGCATGGGCAGCTGTATCTGTACACGCCATCCAAGCTCTGTTTGACTCAATGCCCAGGCGTGTCAAGGCCGTTATTACGGCCAGAGGTGGTTGTTCTGGGCACTGATTTCTCAGGCTCTAAGCACCCAAATTGCGTGTAATGTAATCATATGTCAGTTCTAGTATAATATATTTGTCCAATGAATACCCGTTTATCATCTGCACTTCTTCATGGTGTATCAATTTTAATGGCTAGTGGTGTAACTGGAGGTGACTATGGACCGTAACCTCAGATAGTGAAGGGACATAAAAGACCTGAGACTGAAGGCAGTTCATCGACTCAAAGCGCTTTATCCACTAATAACAAGGGCAGCAGCATTGTAGCCAGCGTCGGGCTGAGGGTGTACTGCAGTTTAGTACTTCTCATTCTCATCTCTTGACGATGTGTCGACTTATACGTTGCTAATCTTAAGGCTCTTGGTAGCCATTAATGGAACTTCAAGAATGGAAATCAGAGTCATAATGCAGAGAGCAGGCAAAAGTAGCAGCGTTTAGGTTACCGGAACTAAATAGTAACACTAGACGTTCAGGGCAGCTCTCCCAGGGGAAAAGTTTCATATCAAAGAATTAACCAGTAACTCCATCGACCGCCTAAACTCTGGTGTAAGGCTTCACAGTAGAAGATGGCCACGAAAAGAAATGTCTTAGCAGAAGCAGCAAGCTTGATACTTGCTCTTGAGAACTGCATCGTCAGCGGGTTTACACAGGTTAGATTGCTATACAGCAGTCCCCACTCACAGAAAGACTGAAGGAGGGGTCAAGTGACGTAAAATGCTGTTGTTGCGAACGCTGTTGCTATCAAACTTGGTGTTTGTTAATGTAAAGTCCAGAACCATCCGCACCTACCGAGTACGAGAAGGCGAAGAATCTAAATGTGGTTGGCCAGAGGCTTCCTGAAGCTGCAGTGCGAATCGCCAGATTGGGCGAAGCTTGTTAGGAGCCGGTGGATTGATGGCTCGACTATAGGGAGGGAGAAATAGTGCGCCGCCACGATTGTTTGAAAACCCACGTTTTTGTATTCAGAGGGGTTCCTAGTCAGATGGCTGCGGCGACGACTGCTTGTCGCCCGTGGCCAGCCTTGGTAATCGGCGACATGTCTTTTTTTGTCACTTGGAATGTTGCTCTCAAGTTTGTATTTAACATGCTGCTAGTGTTCGCTAATTCTGTTCGCGCTCACCCTCGTGGATTCAGACACCGTATTTTGTTGTGCGAGCCAACTGCCTCTTTTGCTTTTCCTAATGTACAGAATTAGCCTTCAGCGCAGTAGTTAGTTTGATCGCTAATAAGTAGAGTTAATCCGTGAGACTCGTGCTGCAAGCATTCTGTCGAGTCCCAAAAATCCCGCGCCTCTCGTAGGTGCCCTGTGACGGTGTTTGGTGCTGATCCAAGTCATCAACCTGCCTTCACTGGGAATTTGTCTTTCTGCACTTGCTCCTCGCCGCTGACCTCAGATCCCTGGTCTACTCTCTATCTTGTCTTAGGACGCAATACTGTCCTGGAATGCGGATGCCCAATATGGGGCTATGCAGCAAAAATCCATCTCAGAAAGCTGCAAGCGATCCGGATCAGGGCACTAAAACGTGCTGTGCGCGTGGACGCTAAATTTACTACGGCAGATTTGCGTGGTGCTGTCAACGTAGAAAATTTAGGAAAAAATATTTAAGAACCTAGAAAAAGCCTTCTAACTTATTCAAATCGCTCACACAACTAGCTAATCAAAAATCTTGGAAACTACGCTCCCCGAGTGAAAAATCCTAAATCATTAATTAACGAACAATCAAAAGCAGGAATACAACACCCATCCCATAGCCCACAGGAACGTAATTAACGGACAAGAAACAACACCCCGTCACTCCATCATTCAGAAGTAAATATTAAAGGACAATACGCTTCGCTACCAACCTGCTTCAGGAAAGCCACACATATACCAAGGAATGAGTAATTGTGGGTAAGTACTGAGTTAGCCAATTGAGATGCCGGCACTTGGTTCAGGACAACATCCATGCCTCTGGGAAGACAGCATGGCATTTACCTCTGAAGTTCTTTATGGCCTACAAAATCCCTGTTTTGTGACGAACACAAATTAACGACAGATATAATGCACATGTCTGCTCACAGGCGACTAGTCAAACACGGTGAGGATAAAGTCGCCAACACTAATGTTGTTGAATGAATACCGTAGATTCAGTGGAACACCTGTGGTATCCTGGACGCTTCACTCGGTAGGTGTGGTCGTTTCGGAACCTAGGTCGGTTCTCACTATATGGACGCTGTAGTATTCTGGTACTTGGAGCCATCACTTTATTCCTACAGATTACGCCCGAGATGGGCGGGGCTGTAATAGCGGACATGTGTCGTCACCGGGTGGGACGTGGCAACGACGAGATATGACGCAGCACTTGTGGGAAACTGCGTCAACAGAAACTGCTTACGCCGCTCTGATTGCCTGCTGTGGCGAAAGCTAGTGGGACTGATAAGCACCTTGTCTGCGCACCAAACCTCGTATCGTCATTTTTGAATAGCAAAATAAATTAATCTTTAGATTTACTGTAACATGGCATTGAGACCCTGCATGGGGGCTTAATTAAATAATTTTGAAAATACTTTTCATTTTAGTATGTCCGATTACGTAAGTCTCGTAATCGGTTGGCCCTGACTAGTATTATTACGCTATCTGACTGCAACAAACAATGTAAGTAGATTTTCGTAAACACAATTAATTAATTAAGTCCCCAGCAACTATAAAACCTACAAAATCCAAGCACAAGAGTAACTGTTCTGTATGTGGGAGTGTGACTCAACGCCCACATCTGGCACGGTTCTTCTCCAACAAGACAAGAATTTTTAAATACCAACTATACTGACGTGACAAAAGAAATTTAGAAAAACTATAATTACGCAAGAAAATCACAATTACACTCTAATCCAAGAACACAAGCCAGATGCTTTGTTGACTGAACCTGTAGTGACACATTATTTCAGATACACAACCAATAAAAGAACATTGTAAGTTTTACCTTCATATATATTGACGAAATGCACTCATTACAATAACATCTGCTATCTCTCCCATCAAATAACTGCATAAGACATGGAACAACACTCTTTACTACAACATCTCGCTCCGACTTCACGACAAGCAGTGCCCACTAGCACATCTCGGCACGACTCTTAACACGCACTGTCCTCTACGAGCTCTCTACTAGCACTGACTTCTACGAACTCCCGACAACCACTGACCTCTACGATCTCCTAACAAGCACTGACTGCTACGAACTCTAAACAGGCACTGTGGAGGCGGCTTAATAGTACTCTTTGGCGCTATCTCTGGCGCAGTGGCACAGTGTAGCCACCTTTCATATGCCTCTCCTCCACAGGCCAGAATTTGATGGTATTTTTGCCAGCATTGGTGGTGAAAATACCACCAAATTCGTCCAGAAAAATACAGACAAAAATAAAAGATAATATTAATACCTAAATATCACATAATTAGTTAAAAATTTTGGCTTTGCACTGACCTTTTACTAACCTAATATATGAAATACAGTAAGCAATACAACTTCTTTTCATACATGTGACTTTACATAATAGTTTACACAATATACAAAAAATCTGTTTATACAAATGTTCACATAAAATGCTTTCAATGATTAGTTTATACAAAAAAGAACACCAACAGGTAACATCTTTTCAGTAAAAGCAGTCCATCAGTTGCACCCAGTAAAGTTTAGCAGGTACACCCAGCAACAAGTCACATTAGTTCAGTAGAAGCAATCCATCAGATGCACCCAGCAATGTTAAGCAGGTGCAGACGCCAACAAGTGACTTCATTTCAGTAAAAGCAGTTCACCACTTGCACCCAGCAATGTTGAGAGCAGGTGCAGACACCAACAAGTGATACCATTTCAGTAAAAACAGTCCATCTGTGGCACCCAGCAATGTTGAGTAGGTGCAGACAGCAAAAAGTAACATCATTTCAGTAGAAACAGTTCTAACAGTGGCACTCAGTAAAGTTCAAGAGGTACACACAGCAACAAGTCACATTAGTTCAGTAGAAGCAGTCCATCAGAGGCACCCAGCAATGTTGAGTAGGTGCAGACACCAACAAGTGACATCATTTCAGTAGAAGCAGTCCATCAGAGGCACCCAGCAATGTTGAGTAGGTGCACACACCAACAAGTGACATCATTTCAGTAGAAGCAGTCCATCAGTTGCACCCAGCAATGTTGAGAGCAGGTGCAGACACCAACAAGTGACACAATTCCAGTAAAAGCAGTCCATCAGTGGCACCCAGCAATGTTAAGCAGGTGCAGACACCAACAAGTGACATCATTTCAGTAGAAGCAGTCCATCAGTTGCACCCAGTAATGTTGAGCAGGTGCAGACACCAACAAGTGACATCATTTCAGTAGAAACAGCTCATCAGTTGCACCCAGCAGTGTTGAGTGCAGGTGCAGACAGCAACAAGTGACATCATTTCAGTAAAAACAGTTCATCAGTTGCACCCAGCAATGTTGAGTAGGTGCAGACACCAAAAAGTCACATTTCTTAGCAGAAGCAGTTCCATAAAATTCACTAGCACTGATCACACAGTTCATCAGAGTTTATGAGCACAAATTAAACATGTCCTAGTGTCACACATCATATTGAAAAGTGCAGGTAACAGCTCAGAATATTTATCTTCACTAATCAGACAGTTCAGGCATGAACAATAGTTTGAATGCACATACAGATGCATTTACAGTAACATACAAATCATAACAAACACACAAATGATATCAGATAATTGTCCTATTAACTATTACAATACACAAATACCAGTAAACCTATAATATTTATGGGTGTCAGTGCAAGCCACTACAAACAATAAAATAATATTTACGAGATAGGTGGGTAGGATTAGGAAAGGAAAACACACAAAACACACTCATTCATCTTTCATCCACATTAAGTACTACTGTGTAATTGAATAGTGTTAACTGTGTAAATGTAATTCTGTCAAAATCTGATGTTCATCATGTGTATCAAGTAGTAGTGGCAGCAATGTATAACAGTCAATAATAGTTAGTCAACGTCATAGTCATCATGTCAAGACCAATGTTTGCCAAGCCAGATCAAAATGTACTGTTGTTGAACAACTGTCAGTGAGCCAAGATATGCAATTACTTCCTCTCTCCAAAAAAAAGTATATACTGCTTAGTTATTTAACAAAGTGTGTGTATAGACTATCTTCCTTCTATTTTAGTGTTCTAGTCTGCTATCTTCATCCTCCTTGTTCCATAAGACCAACAAAAAAAGAATATGCTCCTCACTTACTTTACCTCTTATACACCAAAACTCCAATAATCATCAACTTAATCTCAATACGTGACTAATACTTCTTCAATACGTCGATACATATAACTCTAATCATCAATATCATTTACCTTACCTCTTGTCCACAAAAACTCCAATAATCATCATATACTCTCAATACCTATAATAATACGTCGATAAATATAAACCTCAGCACCAATATCATTTCACTTCCATAACAACTCTTTCCTCTAGTCAGTCTCCTCGAACAAGTACAGATAAAATCCTAATGCAACTTCAATTCAGCATCCCATACAATCCGAAGACACAGTGTCCACACACAACCTCTGTGTAATCCATCTGACCCAAATTTTCTACTCATTATAAATTATAAACAAAGAAATGCATACATGACCTCTAACAGACTTAGTTCGAATAACTCTCAGTAATTAAGTACGATTACGGAGTGTGAATAATCATAATGTTTCACAGTGTGTACACCACTTCAAGAATTATGGCAGACAGAAGCAAACATGTGGAGTATTTCTTGTGTCAAGTGTCACTTCCTATTTCAATTGCTCACGAAAAATGCAGTGTAATACTGTCAATGGTCTAAACCTAGTTTTGGTCTGTCATGTCGTTAGCTTCCTTCCTATTAGCATAAATTTATACAGCTTCCATAAAACTTTAGCTCATGTGACTTCAATGACTTTCTTGTACTAATGTCGTTCGTCGAATTATAGCAGTTAATTTTCTTATCTTAAAAATATAAGGTACTGAGCGTAAGCAAAACAAGCACTAGCGAGTAAATATACCAGTAGAGAACAGAATGTCAACAAGTGGATGCAGCACAATCCTACAACGAGGCTCTGCCAAGCGAGCAATCTATAATTAATACAGTAGTGTGACCTAAACTCTATGTTTATACACAGTATATCAGCATTTCTATACACCAAATTAAAGAGCAGTTATGGCAACAAAACAGAAACGTGTAAATATGCAATCCATACAAAAAGCAGCAAACATATATCTTACGTAATAAACAAGTCATTAGCATCATATCATCCTAAGCAAATAAATGTTCATATGTCATCTTAATAAGTAAACATGAAAGCGCAAGCAGATAAATCATAAAGTACAACATACATACATAATCACAGTCAGCACAATTAATCAGATAACAATTATAATTTAAATAAATAAGCACAGCAGGCACATAATTAAAAAAAAAAAATATGACATCAGTGAAAAAGCAGTGCAGCCAAGCGATGCATAATATATACAAATAACAACCCTGTTCATTAATCAATAATTGTCAAAATCAGTTAACGTACGCAAGCACGTCGCTTCACAAGTAATTCCATAGAACATAAAATTAGCACAAAGTATGAATCACGTAATCGCGAGCAGCAAATTACGTCTAAAGTACGTACCTAAGTGGAAATTTGTTACCTGAAAATAAACTCAATTAATAGTTACCTTTTTTTTTTTTAGTTAATTAGTTTCTTCTTCGAAATTACATTCTTCCTGAAAATTTCTCGATAGCAAGTCGTCTTAACGTCGGAGACACACAGAATTTACCTGAAGTTCTCAAATATTTTACACAACCGTATCCTGGAAAATACTGAATGTTAATAACACAATTCAACAAGTCCTTATAGCTTTATACTGAATTTAATCGGAGAAATTAAACTGTGTGTTTGTTTACGGCTGTCAGTGCATTCGCACTGAGCGCTCGATCAGCTGTGGGCGCGTGACGTAGGAAGCTATTGTTCGCGGTCAACGACTGCCTTGTGCGGCGCGCAGACTTGACTGTTGCTTTGAGTATGTGCCGCCGCCAAAACACAGCGCGGTATCCTTGTACTCTCCGCATGTTTACATGTAGCTGTTAGTTTCTCACAAGTATGTCATTCCACAAAAATTTTAACGTTTGATATATGATGTATTCCTTTAGAGCGTCGTGATTTAAGAGTTTCTACTTCGACAGTGTTATCATGAATAATTTTGCGAATTCTATATGGACCGTTATAAAGCAGAAAAAATTTGCGACACAAGCCTTTTCCTTTGTGAGACAAACGGTGGGACTTAATTAATACCTTCTGACCAACTGACAAGAATTTTGAACGACCAGGACGTCTAGCTGATTTCTCTCTTCTAGCAGCCGCAGATGCAATATTTTGCAGAGCCAGGTTGACAACTTCAGAATGCCGTAGTTTCCGTGAAGGCGGAAAAGGGACGATTTCAGATATGCGATTTGTCGGTGCTTTGTTTTTTAGTATCATTATAGGCGGTAAAGAAGTTGAATCATTAGGGAGTTCATTCAGAATGTTTTGAAAAATATGAAGGTACTGATCCCAAGTTCTGTGATTCTGATGACAATAAAGACGTCACAATTTATTGATTTCCTTCATCCATCTCTCTGAAGCGTTAGATTGGGGGTGAAAAAGTGAAATGAAAATTGGTTTAATTTTACGACGCCGTAGAGTACGAAGCCAAATTTTAGAACGAAACTGTGATCCATTATCTGATATAACCTTATCAACATGACCAACTTCTTTAAGAAAATGTTTGATGAAAGCGTTAGATACTGAACGAGCTGTTGCTTTGCGTAAAGGTGTAAAACACACATATTTTGACGTCAACTCCACTGCTACGAAAATGTACGCAAAACCATTAGTAGAACGAACCACTGGACCAAACAAATCGACTGCAGCCATCTCCTTTAATTTCGCTGGAATAACGGGAAACAACGGTGCTCTGTGAGAAATCGTTGGAGGCTTAGCCATTTGACATAATTTACATTTGGCAAGAACAGATCGAATACGTTTTTCCATATTACTGAAATAACAATTTTCTCGTAATTTGTGAAAGCATTTTCGGGGACCAAAGTGTGCATAACTGAGATGCGTATACCAAATCAATTTATTGACCCACTCATCAGGAATACAAACTAACCAAACGGAGTTGTCGACGGATTTTCGTTTAAAAAGAATGTCATTGCGAACTAAATAATGCTGTCTAATCGCCACGCTCTCCTTTCTCCTCGACTTCTCCTTAATGTCCTTCCAGATTGGATCCTTATTTTGCTCCTTAGCGATGTCCTGGAGCGAAGACGAAATAAAGTTCTCAAACGCAACACCTTGAATATACATCAAACAATAATTGTTTTCTATGCAGTCCTCTTCAGCACTTTGTTTCAAACCCATAGGTGCACGTGATAAAGCATCGGCAACAATATTTGAAGAACCCTGTATGTAAACAATACTAAAATCAAATTCCTGTAGGTACAACGCCCATCGTGACAATCTGCCATGAGTTAATTTTGTCGACATAAGAAATTCCAGAGCTCGATGATCGGTGTAAACCTTAGTATGTCTGCCAAACAAAAATGTGCGAAATTTTGTGAAAAACCAAACAACAGCCAAAGCTTCAAGTTCCGTAATCGAATAATTCTTTTCTGATTTAGAGAGAACACGACTTCCAAATGCAATAGTCTTCTGTACTACAACGCCGTTTTCTTCTATCTCTTGAAATAAATGTGCACCTAGGCCTTTGTATGATGAGTCCGTCGCCAAACAAAAATCTTTGGATAAATCCGGATGTGAAAGAAGTGGAGCAGAACTAAAGCATCACGAAGCTGTTCAAATTCTGACTGAGCTTCCTCATCCCAACTCCAATTAGATTTCTTTCCAGATAGTTCACATAAACGAGGTGTGGCCAAATCGTCCAATCTAACAAAGCGTCGAAGAAAATTGCAGACACCAAGAAAACTACGAACATCACGTTTTGTGGTAGGAACAGCATAGTTACGAATAGCGTCTAATTTCTCTGGATCAGGAAGAATACCTTCTGTGGAAATAATGTGACCGAGAAATTTCACCTGAGAACGACCAAATTCAGATTTTTCTAAGTTCACTGTAATGCCAACTCTTGCAAAAATACGTAACAATGAATCCAAAATTTTGTTGTGCTCACTCCAAGAATGTTTAGCAATAAGAATGTCATCAACATATGAAGTAATATTGTCACGAAGATAAACAAGTAAAATTTCATTTAAGCTACGAATGAATGCTGATGAAGATACAGTAAGTCCACATGGTAATTTTCGAAATCACATTTAGGTAAATTAGTCATATCCGGTTATTGTTTACTTACTCACTACATAGATTGATAGTCGAAGAGTTGGTCTGACAGATGCAAAGAATAGTAAAAGAGTAGGCAGCGGTACAGAAAACTAAAAGAGAAATAGCACCACTACAGCTCGGGGCCCTATGCTCGCTACGGCACATATTCACTTAGTGTAGTGAATCCCCTGAGGACCTTAATAGCTGCACATAATTTCTAGTTTGTGACTTTGTGGCAAATTTGGCGGAAGTGCATACGTAAATTGATCTTGCCATACACATGGATGTATGTCGTTCTTCGAATTGCAAAATATCTTAAATTTCCGGACAGTCAAAAAGTGTTTATAGTCAAAGTTTTCACCTCGTGGCGACAAAGACCTACCGCGTCTGTCCCGGTCCGAATGTCGATTATTGTAAAGTTCGCGCGCCTGGCGCTCTCTTGTTGCATCCCGTAAATGAAACAATTATTTTCTTCAAACCCCTCTGCTACCTGTGATTCTAAATTTCTTCTGCTATCTTTTCCTACAATTTCGCCTTCAATCTGCTTGACTTGCTTCCGTAATGCCTCAAATTCCTTTTTCATGCGTTCATTAAATCTTCCCTGATTTTCAACATGCTTATTTATGTTCTGATACTCTTCGGTTTCTGCAAATGGTAATGGAACTGTATCATCCGAATCTCTGTCCCCATGTAAACTAAGATTTGTCAATTTATCTGAAATTTCCTCAACTCTTTCCGATAAGTCACCTATTTTTTCTTTCTGTTTGTTTACGTCTTCCGTAAGTGTCGCGACTCGGGTTTCAGTATTGTCACATTTGGTAGTTAACTGTTCATATTGTCGTGTTAGATTATTTATTCTGTCATTTGGTACGGATTCCTCGATTCTTTCAAATATTTCTTTCTTATCCTTTGCACGTTGTAAATTTAACTCTGAAAAATTCTGTACTATCACGCGATCTCTTTCTTCCTGTTCTCTATCCTGTTCCCTTTGTCTGATTTCTACTGCAATTAATCTATTATTGTGAGAATTCAGAATCGGTTGTACATCTTCCCTGATTTCTTTCTTTAATTCATCTTTCATATTTTTGAAACATGTCCCTATTCGTGAATCTATCCGTGTTTCCATTGTTCCCATATCAGTTTTTAATTCAGCCCGTAAAGTTCCCATCTCTGTTTTTAATTCAGATCCAAACCGTGTTTCCATTGTTCCCATCTGTGTTTTAATTGTTCCCATCTCAGTTTTAATTGTTCCCATCTGTGATCCCAGTGAGTCTAACTTTGTTCCCATATCAGTTTTTAATTCAGATTGAAAATTTAATATTACACTCATCAACTGCTCCATGTTAAATTGTTCAGAATTCTTTTCGCCCCTAACATCTCCCGCAAAACTAACTTCCTTCGTCACAGCTGTAAGGCTATCTGTGTTCGATACTATTTCAGAATCTTCTGTCGTTAATCTCAGATTCTGTGAATTTTCCGATTGAGAAAAATTTTGAAATGGTTCCGGACTGTCTTCCCGACTTATTAAATTATTTTCAACTCCATTATTCATCATACAGTTGTCCTGTGTTGGCGAGTTCGCCATGTCAACAATTTCGTTCTCACTATTCATCATTTTTGTCTTTTTCATCGATCGCGTAATCATTTACAAAATATACGAAAGATTCGTCACTGTACGAAAATTACACACCGTGACTCTTTATCTCCAAAAATACTATTCACACTAGATGTTTCCCTCAAACACGATCAATCGAACAATTGAAATAATTGCACTAAATTGTCAAACCGTTGACAAGACAACAAATTTAATTCTGAGAAAAAAAAATACCATTAGAAGAATGACAATTACCAAATCTACACATACAAAATGGACCACAATTACTAAACTACAAATTACTACAACAATACTACAATCTACAATTTTCACAATCAGAAGAATCCAAGGGATGATCCGAAGCAGCGGTCGCCACGTGCATGGGGGCTTAATTAAATAAATTTGAAAATACTTTTCATTTTAGTATGTCCGATTACGTAAGTCTCGTAATCGGTTGGCCCTGACTAGTATTATTACGCTATCTGACTGCAACAAACAATGTAAGTAGATTTTCGTAAACACAATTAATTAATTAAGTCCCCAGCAACTATAAAACCTACAAAATCCAAGCACAAGAGTAACTGTTCTGTATGTGGGAGTGTGACTCAACGCCCACATCTGGCACGGTTCTTCTCCAACAAGACAAGAATTTTTAAATACCAACTATACTGACGTGACAAAAGAAATTTAGAAAAACTATAATTACGCAAGAAAATCACAATTACACTCTAATCCAAGAACACAAGCCAGATGCTTTGTTGACTGAACCTGTAGTGACACATTATTTCAGATACACAACCAAT
Source organism: Schistocerca serialis cubense (assembly GCF_023864345.2). NCBI lineage: Eukaryota > Metazoa > Arthropoda > Insecta > Orthoptera > Acrididae > Schistocerca > Schistocerca serialis. The sequence goes on along the minus strand of NC_064643.1, from coordinate 103,670,226 downwards.
AAAAGAACATTGTAAGTTTTACCTTCATATATATTGACGAAATGCACTCATTACAATAACATCTGCTATCTCTCCCATCAAATAACTGCATAAGACATGGAACAACACTCTTTACTACAACATCTCGCTCCGACTTCACGACAAGCAGTGCCCACTAGCACATCTCGGCACGACTCTTAACACGCACTGTCCTCTACGAGCTCTCTACTAGCACTGACTTCTACGAACTCCCGACAACCACTGACCTCTACGATCTCCTAACAAGCACTGACTGCTACGAACTCTAAGCAGGCACTGTGGAGGCGGCTTAATAGTACTCTTTGGCGCTATCTCTGGCGCAGTGGCACAGTGTAGCCACCTTTCAACCCTCTCAGAACTGTGCTATTGTAGCGTATTTGTACCATCATTTTACAGCTAATTTTGGATAAACAATTGATGTACTAAGTAGACATGAATTACTTCCTGAGTCATTGTCTACTCAAAGTAATGATCTTCTAGTGAATAAATTCCTGCCCACCAATAAGTTATAACAAGGGGCACTCTCCATCGTACCCCCCTCAGATTTAGCGGTAAGATGAGCCCAGTCGATAGCCTGTCAGAAACTGAACACAGATCAAGCTTGAAAACAGGAAGGTGTACTGAAATGCGAAAAAAGAAACAAAATAGAAACAGGGATTGGTCAAAGCACAAGATCTGTACCACGGAGCGAGTTGCCAGTTTCACATGTCTGTGTGGTCATGGTGTTGGACTGCAAAGCGGAAGATCCGTATTCAATCCTCTTTCTCTCCTCATGTTTCTTCACAGAATTATAAACTTCCCGTTCGGTCATCAACGTATCTGTTCTCCTTCTGTAATCGTGGAAATTGTCATACTACACATTCGTTACAAAATAAGAGTCATGTGGTAACAATATATTACTGTCGCAAGTAAGTGTGTTGAATAGTGAGGGCAAGGGAGATGCCGCACATACCTCTCACAGAAATGAAAACGACAAATAAATTGGTGTGAACTATGTTACAACAAAGGAATTCAAGGGTAAGAACTTCAAAAACGGAATAAAAGTCATAACATATGGCAGTTGTGTAGAACAAATAGGGTGTATTTACGCCTGTAGGTCCTTTCCTTATATCTCGCTGTTTCAAACGGACGCTACACCACGGCACAGACCCGGACATGAATACAGCGAATACACACGTCAGTTCAAATGGTTCAAACGGCTCTGAGCACCATGGGACTTAACATCTGAGGTCATCAGTCCCCTAGAACTTAGATATACTTAAACCTAACTAACCTAAGGACATCACACACTTCCATGCCCGAGGCAGGATTCGAACCTGCGACCGTAGCAATCGCGCGGTTACGGACTGAAGCGCCTAGAGCCGCTCGGCCACCGAAGCCGGCGCACACGTCGGTGATTGGACGGACAGTTCATAATTTTGTGAAAAAGAAGGTGCGTCGTGAGGTAGATTTGAACATGAATCACCCCCTTCGCAGTCCAACACCGGGACCACATAAGTATGACGGTATGGCTATTCAAACTCGCTCGATGTTGCACATTTTGGGCTTGGACCGTTCGCTATTTCTATTTTGCTTCTTTTTTCATAGCTCGGTACGCCTTATTCCTCTTTTCATGCTTAATCTGTGTTCAATTTTTGAGGAACTATCCACTGCGCCATTATACTACTAAATCTGAGAGGCATGTGTTGGGAACTTTCCCTTATAAGAACGACGGCGTTTGTTTAGGACGTTTGGGTTAAATTCGGTCATCTACGAGTAAAACCGACCATATTAAGAATTTAGGAACGACTAGTTTGTCTTGCTACATGTTAATAACACGTATCGTTCTCTTGGAAAGTGATAAATGACTGAACTTTGGCTAAAGATACTGATATGCCACTTGTGATATGAACTTAAGAGTAGTACGCATGATTAGCAACAGTGGAGTAATCAGTTTGCTGTTTTCTCTGACGGATTACATTTATAATCAAAGTACGAGGGTTGCCCAGAAAGTATGCACCGCATATTTTTCTTCAACAATTCTTTATCGAACATAATGAGAATTACACACACGAAAGAATGGTGTTCTGTCTACACACCCCATTTTTCCACATAATCTCCATCCCATTCTATGGCCTTCCTCCAGCGCAAAACCGGGGCGTGTATGCCCTGTCGGTACCAAACCTTGTCCTGGTGGCGGAGCCAGTGCTTCACTGTGTGAATCACCTCCTCATCTTCCTCAAAATATCTTCAACGAATGGCATTCTTCAATGGCCCAAAGAAGTGGAAGTCCGAGGGGGCTAGTTCAGGGCAGTAGGGTGGATGGGGTAACACTGTCCAACACTGTTTTGCGATGTGTCCAGCAGTCCTCAGACTTGGGTGGGGCCGAGCGTTATCGTGTTGCAGCAAAACATCTGCTGGGTTGCTGTGGCGCCGAAGTCGCTGGAGACGCGTCTTCAGTTTTGTTAACGTGTTGACATATGCTTCTGAATTAATGGCGCCGCCTCTTGATATCACATCAATGAGAATCACCCCTTCGCAGTTCCAGAACACGGTGATCATGACTTTACCGGCGGAAGCAGTTGGTTTGAATTTTTTCTTCTATGGGGAGTGGAAATGGCGCCATTCCATCGACTGTCGTTTTGTTTCGGGTTCAAAATGGTGAAGTTTCATCACCTGTCACAATCCGGGACAAGAAGGCCTCCCCCTACGCTCCAAAACGTTGCAACAAATCAAGACAAATGTTTTATCTGTGCGATTTTTGATCCACCGTTTGACACTGCAGGACCCATCTTGCACACACTGTTGAATATCTGAGAGTGCGGATGACTGCATCCACACTTCGTTTGCTGATTGACAGATCCAGCGCCCACTGCCGAGTCGTAACGCGTCTTCGCACGAGAATGACAACATCAGCTCGCTGCAACATGTAAGGTGCGACCGCCTTGGATGGACTCCCCGACCGCTGCAATCCGTGGAGGTCCGCCGAACGAACAAGGAGAACGGCTAAAAGACAGACCTGACGCAGTTCCAAATCCTCCCATACAGAGGCAAAACAAGAGGAGAAGAAACGCACTAAAAAAGGAAAGCAAACACAAGGAAAAGAGAACAGAAAGCGAAGTGAAACAAGTAGGTAATCGTGACTGGCGGACCTCTCGGCTGAGAAAAAAGAAATGCGGTGCATTGCTTTCTGAGCAATCCTCTTAGGTGATATCTCTACTAGCTGCTGACTTCATTAAGATCAGATAAAAGCTTGAGTCTATTTCACTGCAATTCCGTACATCCTCTCATTAAGGGGCTCCGGAAAGGCTCAAAATCATGAAAAGTTCAATTTTTACTTTTTTGCGTTCTCTGAATCTGCGGACTATTACCTTTTAATAGACATATAATTTATTCAATTCCGAAGACAACTATTTTAAAATTTTTTTTGAAATGTGTTCTACATGGGCGTGACCCACTGTGGCGCTGTTAAACTGCTGTCAAATGGTGTTATTATTAACGTCCGTGTTCATCAGGTACATTTTAGTGATGTGAGATAAAGTATGTGTTGTGGCTAACCTATGATGGTTCAATATATATCGCTGGTGTGATTGTCGATTGTTTCATGTTTATTTACTTTGTCGTTATCTCGAAAATATTCGTAATTAATTCTGTTTCTTGAGTCTCTGTTTTGTTGAAGTGTAATAATGAGTAAAAGTAAAGTTATTAGAAATCCTCTGAAGGCTTTTAAGAAAAGGAGAAATGTTGGAAAGCCAAAGGTATGTGTTATTACTGTAAACAATAAAGACGATAACCAAGTGAGTGAACCTAACCTCTCAAGTACACCTGCCCATAGCAGTCAAAGTGGGAAAGAAAATACTACACAGAAGAAGCTTGGTTCAATGAGTGAAAACTATGAATGTTTTATGGGCGAATCGGATGTGAATGAAATATTTGATATGTCAGTTCTCAAAGGAATTTTTTCAAACTGTGTAAGATGTATTCATTGTAGTGAAGTTGGTCTGGAACTCTCCATAATAAAGCACATAGGACTTGCTAGTGAAATACAACTGAAATGTGATAAGTGTTCATACATGACCACCTTTTGAAACAGTGTTACAGTAACTGCAACTGAAGAAAATGGTAGCAAAATCTACGAACACAACAACGAGCGATGCTTGCTTTAGACAAGGAACGCCTTCGGGCTGCAGACAGGGCTGTAAAGAGTCTAGAAATACAAGCAAGAGTAAACAGGAGGAGGAACAAGAGGAAGCTGGAGGAGGAGTTTGCAGAGGATGAAGATAATCCATCCTATGGACCTGGAATGCACTAAAAAGTTAATCCAATCTTTGTCGCTCGATTCCCAAAACTTTTATTTTCTCATACTAATTACATGTTTTCTAAGGATCTTCCAAACATATTTGTTTCAAACTTTCAGTTAATGTTACACAGTACCTTCTGCATAATTTAACACAGCCTTTTTCCAAAAAACTGTATATTTTTGAATATATAAATAAAAAATTGCAAAAAAAATGTTGTGAATTTTCATTACAATTGAAAAAAAAAATCATCTTTAATAACTGAACTAAAATTTTGGAAAATCCCTGTGTTAAGTTGTAGCCCATATTCCAATAAATAATCTGTAAAAAGTTCAACTTCCTACCTCAAATACTTTGTGAGGAAAGATGTAATTTATAAGCGTTATTTTAACATTGCAAGTATAGGGCGTTCCGGAGCCTCTTAAAGGCAACACACTTAATTTCTATGCGCTACTTCTGCGCTGGGACAACGACGCCAGCATGGGTGAACTATCAGAATTTCAGTGTGTTCTTCTGATGTGATAAGACACAATTATTCCCGTATTCTTTCTGATACTCCACTGGACACTGCAGAGGTTTATGAGGTCTCTGTGGTAACACAGAGAAGGGAATTGTCCTCTGCTTTTATAATCGCGCGCTATTTGTTAGCTGCACGTTTAATAGTTAGTGGGCAAAGGAATGTTATTAATTCGCCACAGGGCACGTTTTCTTTGCACTCGGGCTGCAAGAGAGGGAGAGAAGCCAAAACTATTTTGCAGAGGTCAGTGGAAATTGCCGATGATGACCCCTGCTGCCTCACCAAAAGACACAGCAGTGCTCTCCTCACTCGGTTGTGTCCGCTTCTGCATGATGTTGCGAAGTTGCTGAGTGTGGAGGTACGATGCGCTGCTTTCTTCGCCAACCACTACACCTCGTGCTGCACTGTGACGTAGCTATTGTTGAGTCGGCGTAAGTTGACCCCTGACTGTGCGTGCGGCTGCTTCGCGGGCCTACGTCAACCAATAACGTAACGCGATCTTGCGAACGTCTGTACAGCAACGTCTCAGTGCTTCCGTACCTATGTAGATGGCTACTGTTTTGCCTGCGGGCGTTACCACTTCACAGTTGAAAGCTGGTAACAGCGCTGTAAGCTGTCAGGGAGCTTCTTACGCCGTCGCAAACATGGTTCAAATGGCTCTGAGCAATATGGGACTTAAAATATGAGGTCATAAGTCCCCTAGACTTAGAACTACTTAAACTTAACTAACCCAAGGACATTACACACATCCATGCCCGAGGCAGGATTCGAAGCTGCGACCGTAGCAGCTGCGTGGTTCCGCACTGAAGCGCCTAGAACCACTCGGCCACAGCGGCCGGCTACGCCGTCTCCACTTAGCTTCTATGCTTCTTTAGCCGCACTGTAGGTTGTGATGCTATGACTAATAACGAGATACATTTTTTTCCTTTCTTTTATTACCTTGCACTTCATAGATATATTTCTGATGACGTAGAATATTTTTCATTTAGTTATATATTGTAGAACATGAAGTATGACTACGTTTACTTTGCTATTTCATATGCGAGTTCCTTATGTAAAGACATAGATTTATTCTGATGATCTTTCAAATAGTTTTATTAAATGTATTGCGTGAAACGGAATGCAATAGGCAGAAGTCTTGTAAGAACTGTGGAGTGAGAGAGGTATCTATTATTGTCTGGTCGAACAGTGTGTGGCAGACAGTTGCGGATGATGTGTGAGCGTGGCGGTACGGAAGCAAGTATTGTGTGTAGTAATGGTGTGCGTTTAACGTGATATTAATACCGTACTGTCGTGTTTTAGACAGGGTTTGAAATTTGACTTCATAATGGACATTCTAAACAGACGTTGTATTACGCGTACGCTGTTGGTTTTTGCAGAACGAAGCTTGTGGCAGTGACAATGCACTCGTGAACAGACAGTATTGTCGTCGGTTTAGAATTCAGCTGCATTGCATGAACTGTGAATTTAATATTGCTCATTTTCTGGACAACGATATATGACGTATGCTGAAACACTAACCGCCATTGTGGAAACCGTGAACTGTGTTGCTACGTAAGTGACTGTTTTCACGGGAACAGTGTTATCGTGAACCATGAATATGAGCAGCAGATGGACTGTCTGACTTCGCAATTGGCAAATTATAACAAACGGAATGTTAATTAAACACGACGTATGGACTGTGCCAAACTATAGTGTGTGAAAGTTGCAGCTGAACTAATACGACCTTCAAGTGCCGCATAAACAGTTACTTTGTTCCGGCCTGCGACAAATGGATGCTACCCAACTTATTACCACCACCAGCCAAAAGAGGATGTAAGGAGACAGGATATATTAATGTCAAGGACACGACTGGATGCACTTATAGGATTCATATCAGCAACTTCAATCTGCTTCTGTCGCCGTCGCCACATCACGGCGACCCAGAACAGACAAGACTCGAAACCATTCCTCTCTTCGAAAGACTCACAATTGTAACCAATTTAATTTTTTTCTTCTTTGTATCAGACTATCTCTTAATGTTTCTCTCCGGAAAAGGCCGGCCGGAGTGGCCGAGCGGTTCTAGGCGCAGGTTCGAATCCTGCCTCGGGCATGGATGTGTGTGATGTCCTTAGATTAGTTAGGTTTAAGTAGTTCTAACTTCTAGGGGACTGATGACCTCAGAAGTTAAGTCCCATAGTGCTCAGAGCCATTTGAACCATTTTTGAGCATTGTGAAAACTGTTCACGTTCAGTGATTGTTGACCCCTCCGCTAGCAGTAGTTATTGCCACCATTTTATTTGTTTTTGCTTTTCAGTGTATTTGTACTATCATTGCATGCGTTGTGTGTGTCTATTGGAGGGGTGTGCTTCGGCGTGTATATACAGTCGTTTGGGTAGGAGATTTATGTGTTGTACTGTGAAATGTGGTCAGACGTGTAAGTTCAGTTATCCGCCGTTCAAGTTATTTATACCTACCAACTACGAAGAAGTAGCTTACTCGCCATTGGTTCAAGTTAGCGTAATAGAGGGAACTTTGAACCTAACAGCTGTCACCCGGGTTCCCGGGTTCGATTCCCGGCGGGGTCAGGGATTTTCTCTGCCTCGTGATGACTGGGTGTTGTGTGATGTCCTTAGGTTAGTTAGGCTTAAGTCGTTCTAAGTTCTAGGGGACTGATGACCATAGATGTAAGTCCCATAGTGCTCAGAGCCATTTTTTTTAACAGCTGTCAAAGTACGCGATCTTCGTTTACATGCCACTTAAACGTCATATTTCCATTCATTCGTGTTTAGATGCAAGTTTAAATGAGTTTAACTGTTACTGGTAAGCAAAATTACAGTATACTGTGTCCTTATTTATAAAATTAACTTCAGAGTGTTTTACTGTTTTCAATATCAAAGGATTTTATTATCAGAATTTTAACAGGAGTGGGAAACTTTTCATATAGAGACTTGCTTTTGAAGGTTCTGGAACTAAAACGGGTTCTTGGGGTTTATACAATACTAATTTACTTCATGCAGTTTTTCTTTAAACATTTTCTGATTACAAATTCACAGTCATAGTAAATCTCGAGGAACCGTTTTTTTCGTAAGGTATAGAGCACAGAAGTAAGCAGAGCCGCCTTTCCCATGGCGAAGGACCAGAGGACCGTACCCGGTCCCCCCACCTCTTGGGCACTTACCGCGCCTAGCGCATCACCAGTGTCACTGCTGTTTTCCCTGTGTCTGCTTTTCTCACTACCTCATCCCGCCTTTCTGTGGGGATCTGCTTTAGATTTAATAGTTTTCGAGGTATTACCGATGGCAGAACTTCGAACTAAACTTTGTTTACACATAGATGGGACCAAAGGCGACCAACGATACTCGTCAGTACATGATTGACACATGTGCCTTGGCATTGTACAGTCACTACTTTTCCGTACTCTTAGCGTCTGCTTAAATGGACAGTCACCGCGCAAATATACGTTATCGTAGAGTATGATCAGATGGAAAAGTGTTGAAAGTAACGTAGTTTAGTTCCGTCCAGAAGAAAAAAGGAAAGGTTTGCTTCATTTTTTAAAAAAATGTATAAATAGGACACCTCTGATCGAGATGGAGGACATTGTAACATGGCGTGCACACTTTCTCAGAATAAGGAGGGAAAACGAGAAATGTGCGAAGAAACCTAAAACTTTGATCTGAAACCCAATTCCAGTTATTTGATCGTAAAACAACAATTTCATCTTGATTTCTTACACTGCTCTCTAGAAGAATGTATTAATGTTATATTACATATGCGCTTCAGTTATTAGACACTATGACAAGTTCCTTTTTTTCATTTCCTACGCTTACCTCTAGAATATATTAAAAGAGAAAGTACCGTTGCCTCCTACGCTCATAGCTGCATTGTACGATCGTAAAACAAGTTTTACTTCCCTGTTATTCATTTCTATTGTGTTTCTGTAGACACGAGTTAACAGAACGTATGTTTGTTTTATTTGCTGCAGTTATACAAAGTACAGTTCAGATACCGTCGTGATGACTGGGTGTTGTGTGATGTCCTTAGGTTAGTTAGGTTTAAGTAGTTCTAAGTTCTACGGGACTGATGACCATAGATGTTGAGTCCCAGAGTGCTCAGAGCCATTTGAACCATTTCAGATACCGTGCCAACGTTTTGACTGAGCACAGTTATATCTCTCGTGCATAATTCGAAACAACCAATAACAGAACATACATTAAATGAACTCGCAATTGCGAATACGGACAACCATCAGCTACAGAATGGAATGACGACAGTAGAAATTTGTACCGGACTGTGACTCAAACCACGACTCCCACTTATCACGAGCGGTCGCCTCACCATTTTTTGTATTATTTTATTCTTTTTTATTTTTATACTGCTCTACCACTATTTTTTCGCCCCTGGACAGGAAAAAATGGTTCAAATGGCTCTGACCACTATAGAACTTAACTTCTGAGGTCATCAGTCCCCTAGAACTTAGAACTACTTAAATCTAACTAACCTAAGAACATCACAAACATCCATGCCCGAGGCAGGATTCGAACCTGCGACCGTAGCGGTCGCGCGGTTCCAGACTGAACCGCCTAGAACCGCTCGGCCACACCGGCCGACTGGTGTTTGCAGGACGATGCTTGTGGCAGTGACCGAAGCGATCGCGCGGTTCCATACTGAAGCGCCTAGAACCGCCCGGCCACCCCGGCGGGCTGGACAGGAAAGGGAAACTACAAGAAAAAATATACTTGCCATCGCCACTTGTGCCTTAACAAAAATAAATAAAATAATATGCTCCTCCTCAGGAGCTGACGCCCATCTACGCCTGTCCCAAAACAAGTAACCTATTACTACAAGGATGTAGGAAAGGATGATAGTAGTGGGGAGGGGGGGGGGGGGGGAAGATTACAGAGAGTAGCGATGAAAATGAAAGTAGTTTTGTACGGGTTATTGTTTTTTAGTCTATTTTATTGCATTTCTGTTTTATGCGTTTTTATATGTATATTTTCATTTTCTTTTACTTATATATTTTTTATGTTTTTTCAATTTTTTTTATTAAATTAGTCTATGTACCAGAATTCCAGGACTCGCTAGCGCCTTCCGAGTGGAATATCCAAATGTGTCTCCTCGAAATTTTAATGGAGATTCCGTTTTTAGTGCGTTCAGAATCTCATGTCGGCTAAAAAACATCAGCATCACATGGCTAGGACTTTCCAGCTGGAAGGTGGGACATGAAAGACGCACCGTAGAAATTTGGAAAAGAACTGCTTGTATCTGAGCTTGCGAATAAGTGCACAGTGTCGATTATTAACGTACGTCCAATAACCTAGTTCTGATTTCTCATCAGGGCCAAAAAGGTAGCGGACCGTATGTCCGCGTATCAAATTCAAAGCGATAATTTTTGTTGCGGGCTAATGAATCACATCCGGGAATAAAAGAGTCAGAAAAGTGATCTGAGCAGGTGTCTGTCGGATAAGGAAAGCCAAGATACGCTGCTCGAGCCTCCAGACGTCAGACGACGAACCACATGAGAATCGATGAGCTTCTGTGTCCTCCACACCACAGTGAACATAGAGGGGTGTGTCAGTGAGGCGGATGCGGTACAAACGAAACTGATTGACCTGTTTGCCATTGACAGTGATATACCAGGTGGACTGGACGCTGGTGTCGAGATAACCAGCACGCACCGCTTTCCACACACGACGCCATATGATCTGGGGAAACTTGTGTTCGATGGGGTAGGGGGTTTGACCCATTTCTAAAGTGTTATGTACAGTCTTTGTATGGTGTATATGTGGAAGGGGTAAGGAGCACAGGAGGCAACTTAATTCAAGAAAGAAGTGCCGAAAATGATAAAAGGGGAGTGGAATGTCTGACAACAGGACTGGGGCTGACATGGAGACTGACACGTATTCATCAAAAAGCAGTGTGGTCAGGCTCTTTGGGCAGCGACGCCAGACTTTCAGTTTGGAGCTAACAAAAAGTGCCGTAGCTCTGTCTGGCACGTGGAATAAGCCCACTCCACCACGCTCCCGCGGAACGGCAAGGGACGGATACTGAACTTTAAATAACATCCCAGGACAGACAAAGGATCCCATCGACATCCACATACGACGTGCGAGGGTAATCGGAACGGGGAGCACTTGTGCCACATGGGGGATGCGTGAGGCGTGGTAAAAATTCACGTATTGCGCACGCTGTACAATGTCGAGGGATCTGAGCCGGTGGTCCACAAGCCCAGCCCTGGTCGTTTGGAGGAGACGTCTACGGTTGGTTGCCGCTGAACGATGGAGGTCATTAATAAAATCAGTGCCCAAACAGCGGATACTGGTGGCCACATTTAGAGGAGCGAAAGATCTCTCTGGTAGACCGTCACCAATGAGCAGAACCTTCGATTTGGAAATGTTAAGGGATCTGCCCGATGCCTCCCCATACGTCGAGACCCAAGTCAAAGTCGTGCGCACATCGTCTTCATTGAGGAGGCAGAGGACTAGATCGTCAGCATAGGCTGTACAACAGAAGCAGTGCCCATGAAATGTCAGGCCCACCAGGCGTTGGCAAAGCCCCTGGAGTAGGGGCTCTAATGCCAAAGCATACAACCGAGCGGGGTGGCGCAGTGGTTAGACACTGGACTCGCATTCGGGAGGACGACGGTTCAATCCCGCGTCCGGCCATCCTGATTTAGGTTTTCCGTGATTTCCCTAAATCACTCCAGGCAAATGCCGGGATGGTTCCTCTGAAAGGGCACGGCCGACTTCCTTTCCAATCCTTCCCTAATCCGATGAGACCGATGACCACGCTGTCTGGTCTCCTTCCCCAAACCAACCAACCAACCAACAAACCAAAGCATACAGTATCGTGGGAAGTGGACAACCCTGTCGGACAGAGCATTCGATCGCTAGAGGCGCGGTGAGGCGACCACTACAGAGTATTCTTGAAGTCGCGCCTCTCAAGAACGACGTTACCACTATTACTATACGAGTCAGAAAACTCATGTGTTGTGGTGGTGGTGGTGTGTTGGGGCTTATGGGCGCTCAACATCGAGGTCATCAGCGCCCTGACACACATTAAAAGGAACGAATATGGACAGACCTAAGAAAACTAAAGCACACACTCAAAGAAAGCAGGAAAAGAAGGAAAATGCTACATAAGAAAGTAAAACCTAAGGAAAGGGGAAACATAGCAACAAGAATGTCACAGGAAATTGTTATTGGCTGGTCACTTACATAAAATATGGGCGAGCTTGTCACACAGCGAGCAAATTAAAATCCTCTCCCTAAAATCTTTGTAAAAACATTTGACAGGGCACAGAACTTTAAAACTTTAACCACATTCGTCCGAGTGTTGCCTAAAAGAGATGGCAGGTCCGCTGGTCAGAAAATAAAACGCAATCCAATAAAATGTGGCGCACATATGTTGGAGAACCGACTTCACAAAGGTATGGTCGACACAGTCGAATGTCTGACTGAAGTCAAGCGATGCTAATGCGCCAGGAAAATGTTGCGACCGCGCCAGTGCGATCGTGTCCCTGTAACGCCAAAGGGCCGTATCGGTGTTGTTGTCACCACGCAGCGAAGTCTGATCACGGGGGGTGACGTATCTTGCTGCCTTCTTGAGTCATGAGGCCAATAAACGGGTAAAAATTCTCATGTCACTGTTGAGTAGAGTGGTGGGGCGGTAATCATAGATCCGTGATCGCCCATGTGGCTTAGGGAGCAGTATGATGACTCCCATCAAGGAAGTGGCTCGGATCGTAGTTGTGGTTGACATCAGTTTACGACAGATGGACGTCCAAGTAGGTATCAAAAGACAGCTAAAACACTTGTAAAATTCGAGGGGGACGTCATAGGGTCCAGGGTACTTGTTGGCAGCTCCCATTTTGATAGCATCTAGGACTTCATCGGAAGGCACTTGTTCCTGAAGTTCTTGAGCCACATCCTCTGGTATGGTGTTGACAGTCAGTGCTGCCATTAAGGTCGGGGGATGTAGGACGGCAGCGTACAGCCGGCGGAAATGAGAATAGAAAGTGATGATGATGATGATGATTATTCATGGCGGAGGGCGCTAAACAGCTAGGTCATCAGCGCCCTTGCGTTAATGTTATTCCAAAGAAGACTTTCAAGATCTATGGAAGGAGGTCAGTAAACGGGAAAAACTACGTTTGATCCCACCACACGAAACATAAAGCAACATAAAAAAAAGTGAGGTTCAGAAAAGCCCGCAATAAAACCACAGCGAGATAAAAGGGGATAACTAAATGAAATCAGGGAGAAAATACTTGTAAGGATCTGCGAGAAAAGGGACAAATAACAATGGCTGGATGACGACTGCATGGGGGCTTATTTATATAGAATGCAAATAAATTTAATTTTAGTAGCTGACTGTCCGGTTACGCAGTCTCGTAAACGGTTGGCCCTGACCAGTATTAGTACGCAATCTGACTGCATAGAATAACAACAAAGAATGAAAGAAAACTTCCGTTAACACAATTAATTAATTAAGTCCCCAGCAACTATAAAAGCTACGAAACAAAGCCACGAAACAATAAAGCACAAATGTAACTGTTCTGTGTGTGGAAGTGTGATTCAACGTACACATCTGGCACGGTTCTTCCTCAATAATACAAGATATTTTAAATACCATTTACACTGAATTAATTAAATAAAACTGAAATACTATACTTGCACATAGAATCCAGAATTACACTCTAATACATGAACACAAGCCAGATGCTTTGTTGACTGAACCTGTGACCAAGAGGCATTATTGTTTAAGACATTTGAAATAAAAATAAAAAAAATTGATTACCTTCATATATATTGACGAAACATACACTCTGATCATTACAACATCCGCAATCGAACAGCATCGGCTGTCTAGCCCATCAGAACAACTGCATACAACATGCTCACAACTAGTCACGGCTACATCGGAACTCCTACTGCCCACTTCTCAATAAGTACTCTCCACAACGACTTCTCGACAAGAACTCTCCACCACCACATCTCAACAAGCACTGCCCGTGGAGGCGGCTGAATAATACTCTTTGGTGCAATCTCTGGCGCTGTGACTCAGTGTAGCCACCTTTCATATGCCCCTACTCCACGGGCTAGAATTTGATGGTATTTTTGCCAGCATTGGTGGTGAAAATACCACCAAATTCGTCCAAAAAATACAGACAAAAATTAAAAAGTAATACTAATAAGTAAATATCACATAACTAAATAAATTTTGGCTTGGAACTGACCCTTCAATAACCTAATATATAAAATACAGTAAGGAATACAAATGCTTGCATATATATGATTTTACATAGTAGTTTAGATAGGTATCATGTGGTTAAACAATTCAATCAATAGCGTCAGCCATGACGAATAGGTGCAGATAAGAATCTCATAACATCTCATACACAGTAAACACACAAAAAATTAGTTCATACAAATATTCACATAAAATCCTTTCAATAGTTGAATAAACAAGTAGAACTCCTCAGAGTAGTTGACAGTTCCAACAGTAGCACCCAGCAATGATCAACAGGTGCAAATAGCAGTCTATTAACATTTCATCAGCAGTATTTAAACAGCTTCAACAGTGGCACCCAAAAATGGCGAGCAGGCGCAGACACCAACAAGTGACATTATCTCAGTAGAAGCAGTTCCACCAGTGGCACCCAGCAATGTTGAGCAGGTGCAGACACCAACAAGTGACACTATTTCAGTAGAAGCAGTCCATCAATGGCACCCAGTAATGTTGAGCAGGTGCAGGTGACAGTCCATAATATTCACTATCACTAAATAGACAGTTCATCAGAGTTCCTCAGCAGAAATTAAACATCTCCTAGTGGCACCCAACATGTTGAACAAGTGCACATAACAGTCCATAATAGTCACTATCACTAATTAGACAGTTCATCAGAGTTTATCAGCAGAAATTAAACATTTCCAAGTGGCACCCATCATGTTGAACAAGTGCAGGTAACAGTCCATAATATTCACTATCACTAATTAGACAGTTCATCAGAGTTCATTAGCACAAATTAAACATCTCCTAGTGGCACCCAACGTGTTGAACAAGTGCACGTAACAGTCCATAATATTCACTATCTCTAATTAGACAGTTCATCAGTGTTCATTAGCACAAATTAAACATCTCCTAGTGGCACTCTTCACGTTGAACAAGTGTACGTAACAGTCCATAATATTCACTATCACTAATTAGACAGTTCATCAGAGTTTATCAGCAGAAATTAAACATTTCCAGTGGCACCCAGCGATGTTGAATAGGTGCAAGCACAAACAACAGTTTGAATGCACACACAATTGCTTTTACAAAATTATTATCAATGCTCTTACACTAAACATACAAAATATAATAAACACACAATTGATATCAGATAATTGTCATATTAACTATTACAAATACACAAATATCAGTAAACCTATAATATTTACGGGTGTCAGTGCAAGCCACAACAAAAAAGTAAAATAATATTTAGGAGGTAGGTCGGTACCAATTATTTGGGATTAGCAAAGGAAAACACACTCACTCATCTTTCATCCACATTAAGTACTACTGTGTAATTGAGTAGTGTTAACTGTGTAAATGCAATTCTGTCAAAGATTTGATGTTCGACATGTGTATCAAGTAGTAATGGCATCAGCGTGTAACAGTCAATAATAGTTAGTCAACGTCATAGTCATCATGTCAAGACCAATGTCTGCCAAGCCAAATCAAATGTACGGTTGCTGAACAACTGTCAGTGTGCCAAGATATGCAAATACTTCCTCTCTCCAAAAAAAAAAAAGTATATACTGCTTTGTGATTTAACAAAGTGTGTGTTGTAACCTCCCCACAAAAATTTGAAAGAAAGAAACACGACAATATTTAATTAGGGATGCTAATGGACATTGCTGTAAGCGTAACCTGCCCACAATGAAATGTACTGACAATGGCAACAAAAATGTGAAATACGCAATCTGACTCAAATATAAGTTCTTCAAAAGAAAAATTAAAGTCCATTCAGTGATAAGAAAATTCAATTAAACCGAAATATCGGTCTTTGGCCCTGTGTAAAACAATCAGAGTTAAAGTCTTACCTCAGAATAAATGGATGTCACATTTCTGCTCTTATCTTTCTGCACGGCTTGGAGGAACTGCATTGCAAATGATAATATTCCTTTTTTCTGTGATTTTACTGAAAATTTTCTTTAAAAGAAGTGGAGTGAAATGGGAAGTGCAACGAAATCTTTAGTTCAATAAAAATTAAATTTTTGAAAAAAAATGCTTTTGAAATAAAAATTATTATTGGGGCACTTGTTAGAGAATAATTACAATAAATAAATTTTTACATTATCTAATGATTATATTAATTAACAGTATACCTTATTCACCATCTTGACCAGTGTTGCCGACCGCTCTCCATCACACAACCGCACTGGGCTGCTACTACTGACCGACCGCTCTGCATGACGACTATTAGCATACTGCACGCGACGACTACTGACAGAGTACTGCTCTCAACTAGACAGAGCTACAGACTCGCAACGACTAACTGACAGAGCACTGCTCTGCATAGCGACAACCAGCGAACTGCTCGCAACGACAGACTGAGAACCGCTCGCAACACTCGCGCGGTCAAGCGCAAACTCTCTGGTCACAGATGCTACAATGCCTCGCCATCGCTGCTATGTTACATACGTGTTTCATAACCCTCCACTGGGGGGGCAAAAATTTGGCAGCGATGGTGAGTCATTTGGACTTGCCAAGCGCGGCAAAATTTTTCTTTAATTAACAAAATTCTACAACTTACAGAATATTTAAATGTTGTGCACACGCACTAAGTACAATATATATCAGACAAAGACAAAATGTGAGTACAAAACATAGTAACAAATCAGAAAAATGTATATACAAATTATTTGACAGATAACAAAGTGCACAGGCACTGAAAAAATTCTTTAGCATATTCAGAACAAATAAACAGACTGGCAAAAAATATTATGTTGACAAGTGACATGAGTGCACATGCACTGCAGTTGAGAACATATCAGTAAATGATGAAATGTATATACAATGAGTAACAAATGATATAAGTGCATACGCATTGAAGTATTGAATATACAGAATAGTAGAAATCATATTGAAAAATGAGAAAAGTGTACAGGCACTGAAGTTCAATAGAAAACATATTAACGCCTAACATAAGTGCACATGCACTGTAGTTCAGAACATATCATTAAAATAAAAATGTATATACAATATAAAAGACAAGAGTGTACATATACTGTACTTCAGAACAAATCGAAAAATGTCTTTAGCATTTTCGCAATAAATAAACATAATGGCAAAAAAAAAAAATCATGTCCAAAGTGCACACGCACTGAAGTTCAGCAAATCGAAAAAAAATGTATAACCCACGAACATAAATGATGTTACCAAAAAAAATTATTTTCCTTATGTGACAAGAATCAGGATAGGAAAGGGAAGGATTGCATCATGGTTGTAGCACTTTAGATTGCACACAGCTGTTCTGAAAGTCCATATCTTTCCACAGAAGTACAACACCAAGTGACACAACTTGAAGTTCTTTTCCCATCAGAATTTATCAGTGTAGCCAAGACACTGAACTGTCGTAGTAATGTTCCATGTTTTCATTTTGGCAGTACATTAGGTACACCAAACAGTGGGACCATAATAATGTCTTCATCGCTCATGGTGGTGGACAGCATGTCGTGTCAACACCACGCTCTTATAAGGCACACCCACGTAGAATTAGTGCAAAACCAAAGATAGTGCTCCATGATCACTAGGATAAACAGGACAAATGGACATTGCAGTAATTCAGGGTAGTCAGCTTATGAGGTGAAGGACATCAAGTCACATAATATTGACAATTACAGTCTTCATGAGTAGTTTGTGGCATTCATAGCCTAGTTATCGAACATTTCTGTACCAAGTATGTAGTATTACAGAAAAATGTTCATTAATTGTTTTACATAGAATCAGTAGTCTTCTTTTCCTGGTTACAAAGTATTATGAAATAATCGCATTCTTTTCAGTTACAGAGTATAATTAAGAATCATTAACCTTCTCCTAATTACAGTTAATTAATCATTTGTCATTCCAATAATAATCATTAGCCTTTTCCTAATTACAGTTAATTAATCATTTGTCATTCCAATAATAATCATTAGCCTTTTCCTAATTACAGTTAAGTAATCATTTGTCTAATTACAGTTAATTAATCATTTGTCGTTAATTAATCATTTGTCTAATTACAGTTAATTAATCATTTGTCGATAATTAATCATTTGTCATTCTAATATAGTAAGAATCATTAGTCTTCTCCTAATTACAAAGCATTATTAAACAGTACCATAGTTAATTAATTATGTGTCATTCCAATCCATTAAGAATCACTAGCTGGCATCATGGGTAATCGTATTACAATAAACAGTGGCGGTCCTTGGCCAGTTACAAAGTATGTTTAGTATGACAGAATAATGTTCATCAGAAGTCTTAGTTGAAAAGGAGAGTCAATTATTGGCCTAGCATTAACATAATACATTGAGTGATACAAATTATTGGCACTCATTGTCCATTAACCAAAACATGAAAACTCAACATGGGAAAAAAAAGGGCTAATTAATGGCATAATTAATAACAATTCTTCAAGTGACGTTAATTATTGGCACTCAGTGGCCAGCAAGTATTGAATAGAATCATCATTCAGTATTATTCAGATTATTATGAAGTCATTATTAAAAATCAGTTAATTACAGTCATAGCATTAATAATCATGGACATCATAAGTAGTCTCATTACAATAAACAGTGGCAGTTATTAGCTAGTGACAAAGCATTATTTTAAATATATACTTTTTTTTGTCTCATTAAGAAGTCATTACTCAAGTGACATACTATTCAGAGCTAATCAGTATTATTCAGAATTTTCTCAAACTGGTATCACTACTTGGGACTGGTAATACATTTTTTTTTTGTTAGCAATGCATTGTGTTGGGATCGTTAATTAATTGCTGAGGCATAACACTATTTGGTTTTGACCTATTGCTGCAAATGAGGATAGATAACGTCATTCAGCATGAGTCAGCTGTAGCAAGGTTATGTAACAAGGCAGTATATGTGATCACATTTATAAGTGATAAACACAAACGGGTAAAAAATAAAAAATGCAAGTACTAGAACAGGTATAATAACTAACAGGTTTAGTAAGTATCATGAAAAGTTTCTCCTGGAAAAAATACAAAATGGATTATTGACCTGAAAGAAGAAACGCACACTATGCTGAAAAGTAGTGAACTTCGAATTAACAGGTAGTGAAATGTGTATAAAAAATGTGTTCCATAGCTGTCCTTTCCAAAACTTTCTGTCATCCTACTATGCAATGTAACACCTGCTGTCAAAGCAAACTGCAACAAATACTTAAATAACTACATAGCATAAATATATAACTTCAACACTATCCTCATCTGTAAAGAAAAAACTTCATTATCAATACCATCATAACTTCACTATTATCATCATCTGTAAAGAAAAACTTCATTATTCATAACATCATATCCTTCATCATTATTCATCAGTATTCATTATCATCTGCAAAAAATCACTTCATTACTCATTACATAACTATTCCTTATCTCTAGCATATTTCATCACTAAAACTAAGATGTGTAGTTCTCTCTGACAGCCTGCATCAATCACCTCGTATTCTGAAAGAAAAAATTAGTTAAGACTGCTATTCTGTGATGAGTATAGTATATTCGTGTTAATGTTTGTTAATCCTGATCCATTTACTCTTCCTCATAAAGTTATCGCATCTCCTTTCGTTTATTCCGTAGGTGAAATTCCCATTTCTGTTGAATTTATTTCTTACATACATCATTTCTTTCTGAAATTGATGAACAAAGATTAATGTCCTGCATTTAAATCATATACCCACTAGATAATGACTGGTTTATGGTAACATAATTAACCCTACAGCATAACATGACAGAAAACGTAATATGTCAAAAACATTGACAGTGTTCAAATGCAAAAATATACACAGAATAATACAATGCAGCAGCAAAAAAAAAAAAATGTGAAACAGTCACGATGTTGAGATGTCATAAGGCAAAAAAAATGTCAAAGTCGACTGGTGTGTGTTATATCTTAACTATTTCATAGTGCATACAAACAAAACTGGAGTACAATCATATACACAAAAAGTGGAAAATGTGCACGGTCTGATGTGTAACGACAAGAAAAGCGACCTGCTAACCTTACCTTGCCGGGCACTTGCCAAGAAAAAAATACGATAATCATCAGTAATTAGTCAGGTGAATTAATTGCATTAGTAAATGACATCATAGTGTGTTGAATCATACAGTGGTTTCATTCAATAAACGGTTTAATGTTTGAGATATGGTGATTGCCTTTCGATTTTCTGGTTCTCAAAGTTTCGACGTGTACAACATTGGGGTGAGGGATGCTGCGAATCCGATATGGACCTGCGTATAGAAGTTCAAATTTACTGCACTTACCTTTTAATTTACTGGATAAATAGTGTGTACGTATCAATATCTTCTGTCCAACGTGAAAGTCGCGGCGTGTACAAACCTGTTTTTGCTGTCTTCTCCGGCGCTCTGCGGCACGTTTGATGTTGTTCAGCGCAATGTCAATTATTTCGTGGTGTCGTAATCGACGAGATGTAGGAAATGTTATTAATTCTTTAATTTTGTTAGGTGGTTCAGCGTTTTTCAGTATAACAGACGGAGATAGCATAGTGGATTCATTAGGAATGGAATTAATTACATCTTGGAATGAGAGTATGTGTGTGTCCCAATCAATATGTCTTTTGTGGCAGTATATTCGGCACAGCTTACCAATTTCTTTCATTAATCTTTCACAGGGGTTCGAAGAAGCGTGATACTTGGATATATAGATCGGAGAAATGTTTCTGGCTCGTAACATGCGTGTCCATACGCTACTACGAAATTGAGATCCATTGTCAGAAATTACTTTCATCACATGCCCTACATGAAATAGAAAATGTTTTACAAATGCTTTCGAAACAGTTTTAGCAGTAGCTTTGCGTAATGGAGTGAAAGTAACAAATTTTGAAGTGAGCTCAACAGCGACAAATATGTAGCAAAAACCTCTGTTAGTTCTGGGAATCGGACCAAAAATATCTACTGCGGCCATGTGTCTTAACTTAACAGGTATAATGGGATATAAAGGAGGAATATGTGAAGTGGTGTCTGATTTAGCTTTCTGGCAAATTTTACAAGACGCTAAAACTCGTCGTATACGTTTCTCCATGTTGGTAAAGTAACAGTTCTGTCTCAGTATAAGAAAACATTTTCGTGCTCCGTAATGTGCGTAACTTAAATGAGTGTACCAAATTAATTTGTTAACCAGTTCGTCAGGAATGCATAATAACCAATTGTTGCTGTCAGGATGAGAGCGGCGAAACAGAATGTCATTGCGTACAGTGTAGTGGTTTCTAATCGTAACATTATTTTTATCTTGCCAAAGGTGTTTAATTTCTTTCCACACATTGTCTTTATTTTGTTCTTGTGCTATGTCCTGTAATGACCATGAAATAAAGTTTTCAAATGCAACTTGCTGAATGTACATGACACTGAAATTTGTTTTGCAGAAGTTGGTTGCTACGTCTTGCTGATTGTTGCCGAGAGAACGCGATAGTGCGTCTGCTATAACATTTTGCGTGCCGGGAATGTGAACTATTGTAAAATTAAATTCTTGTAAATAAAGTTTCCATCTACTTAACCTGTCGTGAGTAAATTTAGCTGAAAGCAAAAAATTGTATCGCTCTATGGTCTGTGTAAACGGTGGTATGTCTGCCATAAAGAAAGTGCCGAAATCTCGTAAAAGCCCATACAACACATAATGTTTCCAGTTCTGTAACGGAATAATTTCGTTCAGCGGGTGACAAAATGCGACTTGCAAATGCGATGTTTTTAATTACTGTAGAACCGTCTTCTTCGATTTCCTGGAAAATGTGTACGCCTAAAGCGGTGTTGGAACTGTCAGTGGCAATGGAAAAATTTCTACTAAGGTCTGGGTGCGATAAAAGTGGTGCATTCAACAGAGCATTTTTCAGGTTCATAAATTCAGAGTGTGCTTGCTTATCCCAAGACCAAATAGTGTTTTTACCTGTTAATTGGCATAGTCTAGGCGTGTCTAAAGCGGAGTGATGAATAAATTTACGAAAAAAGTTAATTAAACCCAAAAAACTGCGTAATTGCTTCTTCGTCGTAGGGACAGTAATGTCACGTAGAGCTTGAAGTTTTTCCGGATCAGGTGCAATGCCTTCTGCTGAAATTACGTGTCCAAGAAATTTTATAGAAGTTTTGCCAAAAATGCGATTTACTGAGGTTAACTATAAGTCCTTGTGCATGAAAAGTTTGTAACAGTTCTTCAAGAATCATATTGTGTTCAGACCAGTTAGCTTCTGCGATAAGAATGTCGTCTACATACGTCGTGATTCTGTCCTTAATGCAAACGTGTGTCGGATGGCGTCAAAATTAATAACATTTTCGTGAAGAAGATTCTGCGTGTCAAAAGTAATGTTTGCGTTACTGTAATATGCAATCTGTGCTGTATCTGGTTAAAATCTATCGCACGTGTTATTATTTACGGGAATATGCTGTGGCATTTCGATTATTTGAACTGCTCTGTTATTTCTTACTGACGTGTTACGCTATGGATGACACCTATTGTCTGTTTCATTCATCATAATGTGTTGTTGCTGATGTTCTTGCTGCTAATAAGATCGACTGTTATTAAATGTACGCTGAAAATTGTGCTCGTTATCTTTACGTCTGACATGATAGTAATTTCTATACGGCGCATTGCGATACGAATTGAAATGGTGTGTTGTCTGTACGTAGTTATTTCTTTGCTGCCATGCGTTACTATTTGTTGGAGCTGGGACTATACGTGCACGCGGCGAAACATTAAAGTTTGGTTGACCTTATAGACTGCATTGTTGGTTACGTATGCTAAGCGGCTGACTTTCATGCTGTTGTGGTGAAAAGGTCTATTGTTACCAAAAAAAAAAAAAAAATGCGTTTGCTGTTAATTTTACACATACTGATGATTACGTTTTTATCTGTAATTAAAATTACGGCGGTAGTTGTCATTACTGGAGTGCCTAAAGAATGTTGTCACTTTCAGTAAAAATTTGTCACATCGGGTTTTCATTACACGTTTCTTAATACTACGTAGAGCAATAGTTAAAGAGCAATTTTGATAGATATAAAGGATAGTAGAAGAAAAGGCAGCAGTGCAGAAAACTAAAGATGAAAAAGCACTACTACAGCTCGGGGCCCTATGCTCGCTACGGCACATATTCATTAAAGCGTAATGAATCCCCTGAGGTCATTTACGCACTGCAAATAAATTTTAGCTTTTGCGTTACAGGCAATGGCAGTAAAATTCCAAAGGCAAATTGTTGTATTCTTGCTAATTCCAATTTCTGCATAATAGATAATGCTGATGAAAATACAAAAATAAATTGTCGCATCTGTTTCAAAGCTAGCTTCTGCATTACAGGTAATAGCGGTGAATGTACAAAGATAAATTGTCGTATACAGTGTAAAGCGTGTACCTGTGTTCTGTCATTATTAAATTCCTTACATTTTCTTACAAATGCAAACTGCTTATTATCAACGTTCTCGTCACTGAATTTGAGAACACGTTCGGGTTTGTGTGTGAATCTGTTCGTCTGTGTCATTCCGGATTTCAAGTTGCATAGCTTTTCAGATTTTAAGTCGCGTGGCTTTTCGGATTTTAATTCGCGTAGTCTCTGTAAATTGTTCACATTATACACGCTGCGTGACTCTGACAAATGCTCGCAACGTGGCGGTTTCTGTGACGTATTGGTGACTGAAATAATTTTCAATTCTGTTACTGTAACACTTTCGTCAATTTGGTTGATCTGTCGAGCAAATTTTTCATCAACTTCCGTATTCGGAGTGTGTGAAACTTCCACTGACTCTAAATTAATCTCGTCGCGAATCTGTACTGCGTTTTTAAGGCATTGTTCAGTGACTGCATTAATTTCGTGCATCTGTGTTTCGTTCGCTGAACATTGTTCAGTGACTGCATTAATTTCGTGCATCTGTGTTTCGTTCGCTGAACATTGTTCAGTGACTGCATTAATCTTGTCTTTATGTGATTCTGTTGTGCCTACACGTGTGCTACTTAATTCTTGTGCAACAGTGCCAACTTCTTCATTACTGTTATTAGCACAAGTCTTAGTATCCACACGTAATTGTTCTTTAATGTCCTGGCATTGCATGGTAACACCTGTAATCTGTTCGCTAGCTTGTTTGTTCTGTTCTTTAAGGTCGTCTTGTTTTTCGTTTGTGAGTTTGAAACTTTTATCAATCATTTCGCTAAGTTGTTTGTGCTGTTTATCAAGTTTTTCATTAAGTTGTTTGAAATTGTTGTCCATTTTCTCACTTTGCTGTTGTATCAAACTTGTCATAATTCGTACCAAGTCAAAATTAGCGTTTATATTATCTGTACTGTTTAGTGGTGGATCTGGAATTGTCTCGTTTTCTGTAACCATTTGGTTATTCTGAGATTTACAAAAAGGTTTGTCAGTCGGATGTACGCTGTCACACATTATTTCGGAATTAAATGGATCCGTCGTACTCTCACTACACTGACCATTTTCATTCGAAAAAT
Source organism: Schistocerca serialis cubense (assembly GCF_023864345.2). Lineage (NCBI taxonomy): Eukaryota > Metazoa > Arthropoda > Insecta > Orthoptera > Acrididae > Schistocerca > Schistocerca serialis. The sequence continues at coordinate 103,645,726 of NC_064643.1, read as the reverse complement.
TTGTTTGTATGTTACTTGAATTTTCCAAATCGGGTGTGTTAAGCTCGGCAGCGCTCATTACAATAGAGCGTTCTGCGTCATCAATTGTCGTCAAATTAACAGACGAGACAATTGAGTTCGTTTGTTCACTATCAGGGTAAAAGACATCACTAGTGGTTGGAATGCACTGATTGTTAGTGAACGCAGGATTGTCATCATTACACTGCGTGTCATATGTCCTATCGGTAAAGTTGTTTGAGCCGGTAATTTCGTTCGTAATACCTCGCGATACACTATTCACAGTCTTTCGCGGCATTTTTGCAATAGTCACAAATATTCACAAAATAAATAAGCACAATGCAAAAGCAACACACAAATACAACAGAGCAACGAATTGCCGTTGACCTGTAGAAAGAAAGTCACAAGTTAATAAAAGCGTAGCGCCAAATCCTAATTATATCTAAGCAAATAAGAGCAGATATCTGACTGTTTTTCAAAAGATTCTCAACGAAATACGATCCTGGACTGGGTGTCGCCAAGTGTAACCTCCCCACAAAAATTTGAAAGAAAGAAACACGACAATATTTAATTAGGGATGCTAATGGACATTGCTGTAAGCGTAACCTGCCCACAATGAAATGTACTGACAATGGCAACAAAAATGTGAAATACGCAATCTGACTCAAATATAAGTTCTTCAAAAGAAAAATTAAAGTCCATTCAGTGATAAGAAAATTCAATTAAACCGAAATATCGGTCTTTGGCCCTGTGTAAAACAATCAGAGTTAAAGTCTTACCTCAGAATAAACGGATGTCACATTTCTGCTCTTATCTTTCTGCACGGCTTGGAGGAACTGCATTGCAAATGATAATATTCCTTTTTTCTGTGATTTTACTGAAAATTTTCTTTAAAAGAAGTGGAGTGAAATGGGAAGTGCAACGAAATCTTTAGTTCAATAAAAATTAAATTTTTGAAAAAAAATGCTTTTGAAATAAAAATTATTATTGGGGCACTTGTTAGAGAATAATTACAATAAATAAATTTTTACATTATCTAATGATTATATTAATTAACAGTATACCTTATTCACCATCTTGACCAGTGTTGCCGACCGCTCTCCATCACACAACCGCACTGGGCTGCTACTACTGACCGACCGCTCTGCATGACGACTATTAGCATACTGCACGCGACGACTACTGACAGAATACTGCTCTCAACTAGACAGAGCTACAGACTCGCAACGACTAACTGACAGAGCACTGCTCTGCATAGCGACAACCAGCGAACTGCTCGCAACGACAGACTGAGAACCGCTCGCAACACTCGCGCGGTCAAGCGCAAACTCTCTGGTCACAGATGCTACAATGCCTCGCCATCGCTGCTATGTTACATACGTGTTTCATACCCACAATGAAATGTACTGACAATGGCAACAAAAATGTGAAATACGCAATCTGACTCGAATGTAAATCCTTCAAAAAAAAATTAATGTCCATTCAGTGATAAGGAAATTCAATTAAACCGAAACATCGGTCTTTGGCCCTGTGTAAAACAATCAGAGTTAAAGTCTTACATCAGAATAAATGGATGTCACATTTCTGCTCTTATCTTTCTGCACGGCTTGGAGGAACTGCATTGCAAATGATAATATTCCTTTTTTCTGTGATTTTACTGAAAATTTTCTTTAAAAGAAGTGGAGTGAAATGGGAAGTGCAACGAAATCTTTAGTTCAATAAAAAATTAAATTTTTGAAAAAAAATGCTTTTGAAATAAAAATTATTATTGGGGCACTTGTTAGAGAATAATTACAATAAATAAATTTTTACATTATCTAAGTCATCTAGTCGATACATAATTTTTGGTTGAGCAGTTGATTCACTTCCTACAAAATGAATTGTACTCACGCTTCCGTATTGCATGACACTTACTGAGGGCTTGCACAGGTCGAAGTCTCCCACAAAAAACGATGGAACTGTCTACTGTCGAAAGTGAAATTGAATTAACAGAAAAAAGGAATATTATCATTTGCAATGCAGTTCCTCCAAGCCGTGCAGAAAGATAAGGAAGATTCCAGGTTCGAATCCTGGCAGGGTCGCCAAGTGTAACCTCCCCACAAAAATTTGAAAGAAAGAAACACGACAATATTTAATTAGGGATGCTAATGGACATTGCTGTAAGCGTAACCTGCCCACAATGAAATGTACTGACAATGGCAACAAAAATGTGAAATACGCAATCTGACTCAAATATAAGTTCTTCAAAAGAAAAATTAAAGTCCATTCAGTGATAAGAAAATTCAATTAAACCGAAGTATCGGTCTTTGGCCCTGTGTAAAACAATCAGAGTTAAAGTCTTACCTCAGAATAAATGGATGTCACATTTCTGCTCTTATCTTTCTGCACGGCTTGGAGGAACTGCATTGCAAATGATAATATTCCTTTTTTCTGTGATTTTACTGAAAATTTTCTTTAAAAGAAGTGGAGTGAAATGGGAAGTGCAACGAAATCTTTAGTTCAATAAAAATTAAATTTTTGAAAAAAAATGCTTTTGAAATAAAAATTATTATTGGGGCACTTGTTAGAGAATAATTACAATAAATAAATTTTTACATTATCTAATGATTATATTAATTAACAGTATACCTTATTCACCATCTTGACCAGTGTTGCCGACCGCTCTCCATCACACAACCGCACTGGGCTGCTACTACTGACCGACCGCTCTGCATGACGACTATTAGCATACTGCACGCAACGACTACTGACAGAGTACTGCTCTCAACTAGACAGAGCTACAGACTCGCAACGACTAACTGACAGAGCACTGCTCTGCATAGCGACAACCAGCGAACTGCTCGCAACGACAGACTGAGAACCGCTCGCAACACTCGCGCGGTCAAGCGCAAACTCTCTGGTCACAGATGCTACAATGCCTCGCCATCGCTGCTATGTTACATACGTGTTTCAGTGTGTAGACTATCTTCCTTCTACTTGAGTGTTCTAGTCTGCCGACTTCATCCTCCTTGTTCCATATAAACCAACAAAAAAATATGCTCCTCACTTACGTTACCTCTTATCAACCAAAACTCCAATAATCATCAGCATCACATAAACTTAATACTTCAATAATACCTCTTATGTCGATACATATAAACCGTATCATCAATATCATTTACCTTACCTCTTGTCCACCAAAACTCCAATAATCATCAACTTCACACAATATCAATACCTCAATAATACCTCTTCAATACGTCGATACATATAAACCTTATCTACTTCAATAATCCCTCTTACGTCGATACATATATACCTTATCATCAATATCATTTACCTTACCTCTTGTCCACCAAAACTCCAATAATCATCAACTTCACATAATCTCAATACCTCAATAATACCTCTTCAATACGTCGATACATATAAACCCTATCGCCAATACCATTTCACATCCATAACAACTCTTTCCTCTAGTCAGTCTCCTTGAACAAGTACAGATAAAATCCTCATCACGTTTTGTAGTAGGAACAGCATAATTACGAATAGCATCTAATTTCTCTGGATCAGGATAAATACCTTCTGTAGACATAATATGACCAAGAAATTTCACCTGAGAACGACCAAATTCAGACTTTTCCAAGTTCACTGTAATGCCAACTCTTGCAAAATTACGTAATAATGAATCCAAAATTTTGTTATGCTCACTCCAAGAACGTTTAGCAATAAGAATATCGTCAACATATGAAGCAATATTGTCACGAAGATAAACAGGTAAAATTTCGTTTAAACTACGAATGAATGCTGCAGAGGATACAGTAAGTCCAAACGGTAATTTCCGAAATCACTTTTGGGTAAAATAGTCATGTCCAGTTATTCTTTACCGACTCTCTAGATAGATTGACAGTTGAAGAGTTGTTTTGATAGATACAAAGAATAGTAGAAGAATAGGCAGCGGTGCAGAAAACTAGAAGGGAAATAGCACCACTACAGCTCGGGGCCCTGTGCATGCTACGGCACATATTCACTTAGCGTAGTGAATCCCCTGAGGACTTAAATAGCCGCAATAATTTCCCGTTTGTGACTTAGTGGCAAATTTGGCGGAAGTGCGTACATAAATTGATCTAACCATAAACATGGATGTATGTCGTTCTTAGAATTGCGAAAGATCTTAAATTTCCGAACAGTTAAGAAGTGTTTATAGTCAAAGTTTTCGCCTGGTGGCGACAAAGTCCTACCGCGTCTGTCCCTGTCCCAATGTCGATTATTGTCAAGTTCGCGCGCCTGGCGCTCTCTTGTTGCTTCTCGTAAATGAAATAAATTACTTTCTTCAAACCCCTCTGCCATCTGTGATTCTAAATTTCTTCTGCTGTCTTTTCCTACGACTTCGCTTTCAATTTGTTTGACTTGCCTTCGTAATGCCTCAAATTCCCTTTCAACGCGTTCATTAAATTTTCCCTGATTTTCAACATGTTTATTTATGTTCTGGTAATCTTCGGTTTCTGCAAATGGCAATGGAGCTGTATCATCTGAATCTCTGTCCCCATTTAAACTAAGACTTGTCAATTTATCTGCAATCTCCTCAACTCTTTCCGATAAGTCACCTATTTGTTCTTTCTGTTTATTTACGTCTTCCGTAAGTGTCGCGACGCGGGTTTGGGTATTGACACATTTAGTAGTTAACTATTCATACTGTTGTGTTAGGTTATTTATTCTGTCATTTGGCACGGATTACTCGATTCTTTCAAATATTTCTTCCTTATCGTGTGCACGTTGTAAATTTAACTCTGAAAATTTTGGTACTATCACGCGATCTCTTTCTTCCTGTTCTCTATCCTGTTCCTTTTGTCTGATTTCTATTGAAAATAATCTATTATTGTGAGCGTTCAAAATCGGTTGTACTTCTTCTCTAATTTCTTTTTTTAATTCATCTTTCATGTTTTTGAAACATGTCCCTATTCGTGAGTCTAACCGTGTTTCCATTGTTTCCATCTCTGTTTTAATTGTTCCTATTTGTGTTCCCATTGTTTTTAATTCAGATCTTAACTGTGTTCCCAGTGAGTCTAACCATGTTTCCATTGTTCCCATCTCAGTTTTAATTGTTCCTATGTGTGAGTCTAACCGTGATCCCAAATTTAATATTGCACTCATCAACTGCTCCATATTAACTTGTTCGAAATTCTTTTCGCCCCTAACATTTCCCGTAAAACTAACTTTCTTCGTCATAGCTGTAAAGCTATCTGTGTTCGATACTATTCCAGAATCTTCTGTCGTTAATCTCGTATTCTGAAAATTCTTTAATTGTGAAAAGTTTTGAACTGGTTCTGGACTATTTTCCCGACTCACAAAATTGATTTCTACTTCATTATTCATCATACTATTCTCTTGTGTTGGCGAGTTCGCCATGTTAACAATTTCGTCATTCTGACTATCCATCATTTTTGCCTTTTTCATCGATCGCGTAATCATTTACAAAACATACAAAACTCGTCACTATACGAAAATTACACACAATGACACTTTATCTCCAACAATACCATTCACACGAAATGCTTCCCGACAAACACGATTAACGAACAATTGAAATCTTCATAACTGCACAAAATTGTCAAACCCATATACAAGACAACAAAAATTAAATTCTGCAAAAATACAATTACCAAATCTACACATGCAATATAGACTACAATTACTAAACTACAAATTACTTCAACAATACTACTACTGTCTGCTATTTTTACTATCAGAAGATTCCAAAGGACGATCCGAAGCAGCGGTCGCCACGTGCATGGGGGCTTAATTAAATGAATGCAAATATTTTTTTAATTTTTAGTAGCTGACTGTCCGGTTACGCAGTCTCGTAAACGGTTGGCCCTGACCAGTATTAGTACGCAATCTGACTGCATAGAATAACAACAAAGAATGAAAGAAAACTTCCGTTAACACAATTAATTAATTAAGTCCCCAGCAACTATAAAAGCTACGAAACAAAGCCACGAAACAATAAAGCACATATGTAACTGTTCTGTGTGTGGAAGTGTGATTCAACGTACACATCTGGCACGGTTCTTCCTCAATAATACAAGATATTTTAAATACCATTTACACTGAATTAATTAAATAAAACTGAAATACTATACTTGCACATAGAAACCAGAATTACACTCTAATACATGAACACAAGCCAGATGCTTTGTTGACTGAACCTGTGACCAAGAGAAATTATTGTTTAAGACATTTGAAATAAAAATGAAAAAATTGATTACCTTCATATATATTGACGAAACATACACACTGATCATTACAACATCCGCAATCGAACAGCATCGGCTGTCTAGCCCATCAGAACAACTGCATACAACATGCTCACAACTAGTCACGGCTACATCGGAACTCCTACTGCCCACTTCTCAATAAGTACTCTCCACGACGACTTCTCGACAAGCACTCTCCACCACCACATCTCAACAAGCACTGCCCGTGGAGGCGGCTGAATAATACTCTTTGGTGCAATCTCTGGCGCTGTGACTCAGTGTAGCCACCTTTCACGACTTAGAGATAATATGTGACCCAGCCACTCTCTGACACATTAAGATCTCAGACACAAAATTTTAAGACTCGAACAACACCCGTCTCATTATCAGTTAAAATAGAGGGAAGATCATGTGGGAGACCCAGTTCAACCCTCAGATCGTCGTGCAAAACACAGTCAGTTACAAGATGTCGTAGTGACAGCTGTGGCCCGCATCTCTGACATACATCTACATCTACATCTACATTTATACTCCGCAAGCGACCCAACGGTGTGTGGCGGAGGGCACTTTACGTGTCACTGTCATTACCTCCCTTTCCTGTTCCAGTCGCGTATGGTTCGCTGGAAGAAAGACTGACGGAACGCCTCCGTGCGCGCTCGAATCTCTCTAATTCTACATTCGTGATCTCCTCGGGAGGTATAAGTAGGGGGAAGCAAAATATTCGATACCTCATCCAGAATAGCACCCTCTCGAAACCTGGACAGCAAGCTACACAGCGATGCAGAGCGCCTCTCTTGCAGAGTCTGCCACTTGAGTTTGCTAAACATCTCCGTAACGCTATCACGCTTACCAAATAACCCTGTGACGAAACGCGCCGCTCTTCTTTGGATCTGCTCTATCTCCTCTGTCAACCCGAGCTGGTACGGATCCTACACTGATGAGCAATACTCAAGTATAGGTCGAACGAGTGTTTTGTAAGCCACCTCCTTTGTTGATGGACTACATTTTCTAAGGACTCTCCCAATGAGTCTCAACCTGGCACTCGCCTTACCAACAATTAATTTTATATGATCATTCCACTTCAAATCGTTCCGTACGCATACTCCCAGATATTTGACAGAAGTAACTGCTACCACTGTTTGTTCTGCTATCATATAATCATACAATAAAGGATCCTTCTTTCTATGTATTCGCAATACATTACATTTGTCTATGTTAAGAGTCAGTTGCCACTCCCTGCACCAAGCGCAATTTTCTAATGCTGCTACTTCTCTGTATACTACAGCATCATCCGCGAAAAGCCGCATGGAACTTCCGACACTATCTACTAGGTCATTTATATATATTGTGAAAAGCAATGGTCCCATAACACTCCCCTGTGGCACGCCAGAGGTTACTTTAACGTCTTTAGACGTCTCTCTATTGAGAACAACATGCTGTGTTCTGTTTGCTAAAAACTCTTCAATCCAGCCACTCAGCTGGTTTGATATTCCGTAGGCTCTTACTTTATCAGGCGACAGTGGGGAACTGTATCGAACGCCTTCCGGAAGTAAAGGAAAATGGCATCTACCTGGGAGCCGGTATCTAATATTTTCTGGGTCTCATGAACAAATAAAGCTAGTTGGGTCTCACACGATCGCTGTTTCCGGAATCCATGTTGATTCCTACAGAGTAGATTCTGGGTTTCCAGAAATGACATGGTACGCGAGCAAAAAACATGTTCTAAAATTCTACAATAGATCGATGTCAGAGATATAGGCCTATAGTTTTGCGCATCTGCTCGACGGCCCTTCTAGAAAACTGGAACTACCTGTACTCTTTTCCAATCATTTGGGACCTTCCCTTCCTCTAGAGACTTGCGGTACACAGCTGTTAGAAGGAGGACACGTTCTTTCGCGTACTCTGTGTAGAATCGAAATGGTATCCCGTCAGGTCCAGTGGACTTTCCTCTGTTGAGTGATTCCAGTTGCTTTTCTATTCCTTGGACACTTATTTCGATGTCAGCCATTTTTTCGTTTGTGCGAGGATTTAGAGAAGGAACTGCAGTGTTGTCTTCCTAGTGAAAGAGCTTTGGTGCAAAATGGTTCAAATGGCTCTGAGCACTATGGGAGTTAACATCTTAGGTCATCAGTCCCCTAGAACTTAGAACTACTTAAACCTAACTAACCTAAGGACATCACACACATCCATGCCCGAGGCAGGATTCGAACCTGCGACCGTAGCAGTCCCGCGGTTCCGGACTGTAGCGCCTAGAACCGCACGGCCACCGCGGCCGGCTAAAAGAGCTTTGGAAAAAGGTGTATAATATTTCAGCTTTATGCATGTCATCCTCTGTTTCAATGCCATCATCACCCCAGAGTGTCTGGATATGCTGTTTCGAGCCACTTACTGATGTAACGTAAGACCAGAACTTCCTAGGATTTTCTGTCAAGTCGGTACATAGAATTTTACTTTCGAATTCACTGAACGCTTCACGCATAGCCCTCCTTACGCTAACTTTGACATCGTTTAGCTTCTGTTTGTCTGAGAGGTTTTGGCTGTGTTTAAACTTGCAGTGAAGCTCTCTTTGCTTTCGCAGTAGTTTCCTAACTTTGTTGTTGAACCACGGTGGGTTTTTCCCGTCCCTCGCAGTTTTACTCGGCACGTACCTGTCTAAAACGCATTTTACGATTGCCTTGAACTTTTTCCATAAACGCTCAACATTGTCAGTGTTGGAACAGAAGTTTTCATTTTGATCTGTTAGGTAGTCCGAAATCTGCCTCCAATTACTCTTGCTAAACAGATAAACCTTCCTCCCTTCCGACGTTAGAGGAAGCCATGTGTCACTGGGTAATATCCCACTCTAAGCCGAGTAAGGGCTACTTCTCCACACCGTCGCGAGCGAAAGGATGTGATCCATGGTCGCACTGAAGTCTTGGTGGAACGTAGTATATTGTTCCTCACTTCCAGCCACTGGGAGTCCCACCAATATATGCCCTTACTGGTCACAAATGAAGTGACAGCCCGCAGAGGGACTGAACAGCGTGCAGGAGGAGGAAGGGAGCAAGCCTCCTTAGCAGCATCATCGGCCAGTTCGCTTCCCTGGATGCCTGTGTGCCCTGGAACCCAGCAAAAAATTATTTCCTTGATTTGGCTTCGCAGGAGAAGGAGACCGTCTTGCACTTTGAGAACCAGAACAGATGATAAATTTTTTATCACGGCGCCGTCTCATCTGGTCCATTTCCCTCAGGATAGCAAACAGTTCTGCGTAATAAACTGAAATCTGCTCTGGGAGCCCTATCCTGAGGTCAATGCCGGGGAACACGACGGAACAACCGAAAACATCTCCCTGCTTAGAAGCATCCATGTAGACGATAATACAGTCTGAGTGACTACTTAAAATTTCATTAAATTTAATTTTAAAAACATGGCCTGGGGTACAATGCTTCTTGTAAGCAGTCAGTTCTAAAAGCAATCTGGGCCTTGGTAGTAGCTAGGGGGATGCCCTACTCCACCTCTGGCTTTGGACCTTAATGCTCCGACCTGCACGGATCCCAAATGGCCGTGTTGCTTGTGGCCGATGATCGAACAGCCGTTCCAGTGGCGGCACACAGTTTTAATCTGCCAGGAAGTTTCAAAACCAGCGCACACTCCGCTGCAGAGTGACAATTTCATCCTGGGGATGTAGGAACGGACAATGCCCTATATGCTTGGCGTACCTCGAGAAGAAGACGTCGAATAGACAGCGGAGGCTCACCGGCCTCTGCACACAAACTGACAACAGGGCTCGCGCGATAGGCCCCTGTTGACCACCTAATAACCTCGTGGTGAACTGCATCCAGCATTTTAAGGTATGAAGGCCTTGCTGAACCATAAATCTGGCTTTCGTATTCAAGCCGGGGTCGCACAAAGGCCTTATAGCGTTGGAACAGACGCGCTTTGTCGGCTCCCCAAGACCTATGACTGACACATTTAAGGATGAAATTGTCACTCTGCAGCGGAGGGTGCGCTGGATTTGAAACTTGGCAGATTAAAACTATGTGCCGGACAGAGACTCGAACAGTTTTAATCAGCCAGGAAGTTTCACATTTAAGGATGTTTAAGGCCTTGAGACTTCTCAGTTTCAGTTCTTAATAAGGTGTGGCAACCATGTTAACTTCTCATCAAAGATAAGACGCAGATACTTCACCTTTTCCTTAAAAGTGAGAAAGGTGTCGCCAAGTTTTAAAACGGGCAAATTAAACCGACAGTGGGAACGATTATAATCAACACAAACTGCTTTGTCTAATGAGAATTTAAAACCTTTGTTGCAAGACCATTCCTCCAGCCGCCTGACTGTCAGTTGCAGTTGCCGAGTAGCCGTGGCGAGGCTGTAGGATGCACAAGGAACATAGCACTGGACGTCGCACTGTGGTTGTAATACTATTGATCGCGTTGGTGAAAACCGTGACACATGAAACACTCTCTTGAGGGACACCATTCTCCTTCTTAAAACGGTCAGATAGGACATTCCCAACCACGTATCTAAAATATCTGTCCGAGAGAAAGGACCGTATGAAGGTCGGTAGACGTCCACGGAATCCCCACTGATGGGGTTGCGACAAAATATTATGCCTCCAGGTAGTGTCGTAGGCCTTTACCAAATCGAAGAAAACACCGATAAGGCGTTGCTTACGAAGGAAAGCTTGTTGAATTGCAGCTTCGAGGAGGGTCAGGTTATCGAGAGTGGGGATACCTCATGAACCCACACTGGGACTCACTAAGTAAGGACCTGGTGTCTAGAACCCACACTAGGCACCGATTGACCATACGCTTCAGATCCTTTCATACGCAGCTTGTCAGGCGAATACTATGATAACAACCGGGGTCTGTCCGATCCTTTCCTGGTTTTAAAATTGGGATTAAAATAGATTCCTTCCACGAGTTGGGAAAGTCGCCAATTATACAAATTTTATTGAAGAGCTGAACGAGGACTTCCTTCGACCGTCGGTCCAACTGTTGCAACATGCTGTAGTTTATCAGGTCGTTTCCAGGGGTTGTATAACAAGCAACAGACAATGCAGATTCCAGCCCCACAGAGAGAAAGGCTGGTTGTACTCTTCCATGTCGGTGGAACGGAAATCAAGATCAGCCTTCTCCTGTGCCCCCCGATAATGAGAGAAGGTGGGATCCTGACTGGAATCGGCGGTAATGGGTTTATATGATTCAGCTATTGTCTGAGCTACATCCCTCATCGATGTTAGAAGAGACTCCTGTATTCGTACAGCTGCTATTGGCAGCCGAGAGTTGTGTCTTGAGATCCTCCTAATGGCTTCCCATACTTTCTCTTGTAGGTGTGGACCTATTGATGGAATTCAGGAACTCTTTCCAAGACCTCTGCTTACTCTCCCCAATTATTCTCCTCGTCTTTGCATGCGCCATTCGAAAGTTTGCAAGATTCTCCTCTGTAGGGCATCGATTGAATCTGTGCATTGCTGCCCTCCTGTGCCGAGAATAGAAAGTGTGACCAATGGCGCATTGCGTAGTGTATCGACGTCCTTCCGCATCGGTGAGGTCGTGGATGAGACCTCGACGACGACGTTGGCGTTCTGTGAGGTGTTACATCGATGGCGTTACGTGAGGCATATGGTGACGGGTGCAAGATCTGACAAGGGTCCCTTCCAATCGTCGTCGCATGAGTGAAGTGATCTGCGGTTTCGCACGAGAGAATGCCATCAAAGTGCAGTTGCGAAGCAGCGCATAATAAATAAAAGTCCATGGTGCTCGCTTGCCAAGCTTTGAAGTGTTTGCCATATCCCATCAGTGCCCTGCGTAGAGCTGTTTTCGCGCAGGATAGCCACCAGGATAAAGTGGATGTGTACGCGGGGTGTCGTCGACGAGAGAGAGAACACGCATCCTCAACGATCCGTCGGCAATCAGGGATAGTCAGGTGGGAAACGTTTAATTCCCACAGGCCGCGGCTGTGCCACACCTGTTGGCGTGCGAGGACGACATCGCAGATGTAGGCGTCGTGGTCAGAGAAAGCCACAGGCCATACTTCGACATGTCGAGTGTCGGCAGCAATGGAATGTGTGAGGTATGTATATACGGTCGAGACGATTGGATGAATGTATCATATATGTGAAACCCGCATGGGTGCCATGAAGCTTTGCCCATGTGTCAACAAGCTGAAGTCTGTCGATGACGGAGAGCGCCGCACAAGGGGAATGACGTGGAAGTTGGTCATCAGGCCTTGTATGGAATTCGCCACCGAGAACCATTTCATCCAGGGCACCCTCGAAAAGCGGCGTTACTTCGTCAGCAAAGAAAGTGTGTCGATCACGACGTCGACTGGAGCCGGACGGCGCACATACATTGAGGATGTGAACGCCGAGCAGTATGATCTAGCATTAGGAAGGGTCAGTACATCTTCAGCAGGGAGTCCAGAACGGAAGAGGATGGCGACTCCACTACCGTTGTCAGATGCATGGGAGATGCATGCCGTGTAGCCAGTGGGGGGCGTAGGAATAAGCGACGATCGCTTCTTGGAGGAGGGCAATGTCGACATTAGCAGCATAAATGGTCTCTCGGAACATTGCCAGTTTGTGGGAAGCCCGAATGGCGGCCAGATTCATCGCCGCGATGCAGTAGTGTTGTCGCCGTGCTACCAACATTGGCACACATGTTCCGGCAGAGATGCTCGGCTGGCGTCTAACAACCGGCGCAGTCACTGTAGCCGCAACCACTGGGTGAAAGTTGGGTCAGGCACCTCCAAGGGGCACCGCCGGACGGGGGGGCCACCATCTCTATCTGCTCCATCGTCGACATCATCAGCCCAGGAGACTGGAAAAGGTGGGAAGCATTTAGCACACTTATAAAGGGCAAGTTGTGCTGTAGCGGGGTCCAGGGACTCTCCCTCCATGGAATCCATCGTTGTTGGGTAGGATAGTTCCTCAGATGGGACATCAGGAGCGGCCACTCCTGTCGTCAGGGCGCTCGAAGGTAGATCGCTATCTTGTATCCGCTCCACTACCTGTGATGCCACATGAAGAAGTGTGTCGTCGAATGGCGTTTGACTTCTCTTCTTCCGTTTTCGGGGCGACCGCTGCTTTCGGAGATGCTGTTCTGTATCAGAATGTGGACGTCTGAAGAAAAGCAGAGGTAGGCACAACACTCGCATCGATGTCCATCGCAGCGGACGGGCTGGTCATCGAGCTCCGGAAAGTAGGTGGTGTCGTAGCCGTCAGAGGAGATGGGGCCGGTGAGGCCGTGGCAGCACCGTCATTTCCAGTGGGAGTGCCGGGGGGGGGGGGGGGGGGAGTAGGCATTTCCTGGAGTGACGCATCGGGGCTTTGTACGGCTGTGGCGTAGCTGCCTGGTAAAGAAGTGACCGTCAATGTGGGAGCTGAGTCACTAGTCTGGACCTGGAGCAAACGTCGGTGGAGACAGTCTGACCAAACATGGCCATCTTGTCCGCAACCGGCACACGTCCGCGGCTGGCCATCATATATAACGATGGCTCGCATGCCACCTATTAGCAGATAGGATGGTTGGTACATGCTTGGAGAGTTCGATTTTGATATTGCTGACACCATTCAACACGTGGAATGTCGTGAACGTCTGCCATTTTTCTGTGATGTGCCCCACAACATTTTCATAGGGAAAGCTTCGACGACCACGTCTTGTGGCATTTCGGAAGGGAGCTCAAAGACCCGAAGTGTTCGAAGACCGAAACCAGCGTGATGTACCGTTGCCTCTCCAATATGCTCGTCAGAATGCTTCAACTTGAGTCCATGTGCGTGTTGCCGAACTACCTCAGCACATGCTTCCTCCGTCGTCATCCTAATATAGACGCTACTACCAGTGATAGAGAAGTGAATACCTATCACTTCCTGGAGATTCAGACGTTCACGAATGAATTGTTCAGTTTCATAAGCGCGTGGTCGTGCATGTTCGGCTAGGCATGTTACTTTAAGTGACGCTCGGCGGCAACAGTGCGCCATGAGGTGCAGTGGTAACGGACGCTACACAGCACGAAATACAGCGACTGCGGTGCCCTGTCTCGCGCTCGGAGTCGGTCCGCACGTGACGACGGCCGAAAGCCGACTGAGCCATTTGGCTATCCGTGGACGACTCACGGAAAGACCCTAACTAACATGTGTTGTCAACCATGCGTCTACGACCAGTTTTCGTACATCCATTATGTACAGGGTGTTTCAAAAATGACCGGTATATTTGAAACGGCAATAAAAACTGAACGAGCAGCGATAGAAATACACCGTATGTTGCAATATGCTTGGGACAACAGTACATTTTCGGGCAGACAAACTTTCGAAATTACAGTAGTTACAATTTTCAACAACAGATGGCGCTGCGGTCTGGGAAACTCTATAGTACGATATTTTCCACATATCCACCATGCGTAGCAATAATATGGCGTAGTCTCTCAATGAAATTACCCGAAACCTTTGACAACGTGTCTGGCGGAATGGCTTCACATGCAGATGAGATGTACTGCTTCAGCTGTTCAATTGTTTCTGGATTCTGGCGGTACACCTGGTCTTTCAAGTGTCCCCACAGAAAGAAGTCACAGGGATTCATGTCTGGCGAATAGGGAGGCCAATCCACGCCGCCTCCTGTATGTTTCGGACAGCCCAAAGCAATCACACGATCATCGAAATATTCATTCAGGAAATTAAAGACGTCGGCCGTGCGATGTGGCCGGGCATCATCTTGCATAAACCACGAGGTGTTCGCAGTGTCGTCTAAGGCAGTTTGTACCGCCACAAATTCACGAAGAATGTCCAGATAGCGTGATGTAGTAATCGTTTCGGATCTGAAAAATGGGCCAATGATTCCTTTGGAAGAAATGGCGGCCCAGACCAGTACTTTTTGAGGATGCAGGGACGATGGGACTGCAACATGGGGCTTTTCGGTTCCCCATATGCGCCAGTTCTGTTTATTGACGAAGCCGTCCAGGTAAAAATAAGCTTCGTCAGTAAACCAAATGCTGCCCACATGCATATCGCCGTCATCAATCCTGTGCACTATATCGTTAGCGAATGTCTCTCGTGCAGCAATGGTAGCAGCGCTGAGGGGTTGCCGTGTTTGAATTTTGTATGGATAGAGGTGTAAACTCTGGCGCATGAGACGATACGTGGACGTTGGCGTCATTTGGACCGCAGCTGCAACACGGCGAACGGAAACCCGAGGCTGCTGTTGGATCACCTGCTGCACTAGCTGCGCGTTGCCCTCTGTGGCTGCCGTACGCGGTCGCCCTACCTTTCCAGCATGTTCATCCGTCACGTTCCCAGTCCGTTGAAATTTTTCAAACAGATCCTTTATTGTATCGCTTTTCGGTCCTTTGGTTACATTAAACCTCCGTTGAAAACTTCGTCTTGTTGCAACAACACTGTGTTCTAGGCGGTGGAATTCCAACACCAGAAAAATCCTCTGTTCTAAGGAATAAACCATGTTGTCTACAGCACACTAGCACGTTGTGAACAGCACACGCTTACAGCAGAAAGACGACGTACAGAATGGCGCACCCACAGACTGCGTTGTCTTCTATATCTTTCACATCACTTGCAGCGCCATCTGTTGTTGAAAATTGTAACTACTGTAATTTCGAAAGTTTGTCTGCCTGAAAATGTACTGTTGTCCCAAGCATATTGCAACAAACGGTGTATTTCTATCGCTGCGCGTTTAGTTTTTATTGCCGTTTCAAATATACCGGTCATTTTTGAAACACCCTGTATGTGCCCGTGCAGGTCAGACGTTGCACTTGAAAGTCGCTTGCCCGGTATCAGCAGATAGACATGATATTGCAGTGCCTGGATAGTTCTGATTAAGATGAAAAGTTCCTTTAGATATGCATGTTTTCCAAAGGAAATCGAATTTGTCTGCCGAGACCGGCCAAGGGACTTTCAAGTGCAGCGTCTGACCTGCACTGGAATATACAGGGTAATTAAACTTAAACTATCAAACCGCTGTAGAAATAACACTACTGGTCAGAATGACGTCAAATTGCAACGGAATATTATCGGAGACGGGGGAAAACGTATGGCAGAAGAAAAATAGTTGCAAAATGTATCAGTAGATGGCGCTGTAAGCATTGTAATTTAACAGTGGTTGACTACAACTGACAAATGAATCATACAACAACGCCTAAGGTGTACGTTTGACATTAAACAAACTGTACTACTCAGCGTGCATAGGTGTACGGGTGTGATACTGTTAGTTACGTAAGCGCATCCACCACGGCAAGGTGATATCACATTGGATGGGAAAAATCGGTTTTTAATTGTCTTGAGGCCAGAAATCGCATAAAAAGCATCAATCAAAATCAAATCGAATTCTTAATTTCCGTGTGACTGGCGCAAAACATGTTCAATATGCTGTCCACCATTTTCTGCAACAAAATCGAAAAACAGCATGTTCCACAAGTGATCGAAGTGTTTCAAGGGTCACGTTCAGAATGTGCTGCGCAATGTGTGCCTTCAATGCAGCTAAGTTTGCAATCGGAACACTGAACTCAACATCTTTCAGACAGCCCCACAGCAAGAAGTCACACGGATTAAGATCAGGTTTAAACGTCCCCTTAGAAAAATTATACGTGACTGTGCTTAAACTGACACACAATATTTTGTTAGCGCAACGCAATCTGACTTTCAATAATCCCTACAAAAGAATGGCCCTGACTAACATTAAACTATACCTTTCACAAATCACTTACCTCACAAAAATCTTCGCTACTCAAGCTACTGCAATACAGCGAGCGCCACTACTGCCAGCTAAATAAAAGATTCGAACTACTGAAGGCACTAACTACTGATAGGCATAGTTAGCAAATGAAAGATTTTGATAGAGAACAAACAATGTATTTACCTTAATAGTGTTGAAAAATCATAATATACATAGCAGTTCATGATATCCAGTATTACAAATTTCAAAACTCCGCCATCTCTCTCCCCACATCCACCACTGCTGGCGGCTCACCTCCAACTGCCCAACGCTACGCGCTGTTAACAGCCAACTGCCCAACACTACAATGGCACACAACAATGCAAACTAGCCACAGACTGCACGCAGCACAGCCAGTGATTTTCATACAGAGCGCTACGTAACGTTGCCAATAAGAAAACATAAACAGCCTACTTACAAGGTGACCGGGACAGCCAGGCTGTAGGGAAATGGCGGCTGAAAAATTCAAGCATTTCCGAAATGGCGCAGCTGCATAATTGGATTTGCAATGTGCGGAGGTGCGCCATCTTCCATAAAAATGATCCCATCCACACATCCACGCTGTTGGAGAGCTGGAGTGACGTGGTTGCGCAAAAGACACTGACAGCGCTTACCAGTGACGGAACAGGTAACAGGACCGGAAGTACCTGTCTCTTCGAAAAAATATGGCCCTATGCTAAATGATGCCGTAAACCCGCACCACAAAGTGACCAGTTGAGGATGAAGTGGTACTGGTTGATTTGCGTGTGGATTTTCCGTTGGCCATATTCGAAAATTCTGTGTATTGATATATCCTGTCACATGGAAGCGGGCTTCACCTGTCCACAAAATCTTCCACCGCCAATCATTGTCCATTTCCAAGCGAGCAATAACTTCGAAAGCAAAGGTTTCTCTTGTTGGCAGCTCAATAGCAAGCAACTCGTGCGTATGGGTAATTTTCAATGGATCGCAAAGAAGGATATTACACTACTGGCCATTAAAATTGCTACCCCACGAAGATGACGTGTTGTTGTTGTTGTAGTGGTCTTCAGTCCTGAGACTGGTTTGATGCAGGTCTCCATGCTACTCTATCCTGTGCAAGCTTCTTCATCTCCCAGTACCTACTGCAACCTACATCCTTCTAAATCTGCTTAGTGTATTCATCTCTTGGTCTCCCTCTACGCTTTTTACCCTCCATGCTGCCCTCCAATGCTAAATTTGTGATCCCTTGATGCCTCAAAACATGTCCTACCAACCGATCCCTTCTTCTAGTCAAGCTGTGCCACAAACTTCTCTTCTCCCCAATCCTATTCAATACCTCCTCATTAGTTACGTGATCTACCCACCTTATCTTCAGCATTCTTCTGTAGCACCACATTTCGAAAGCTTCTATTCTCTTCTTGTCCAAACTAGTTATCGTCCATGTTTCACTTCCATACATGGCTACACTCCATACAAATACTTTCAGAAACGACTTCCTGACACAGACGCGAAATTTAACCGACAGGAAGAAGATGCTATGATATGCAAATGATTAGCTTTTCAGAGCATTCGCAAAAGGTTGGCGCCGGTGGCCATACCTACAACGTGTTGACATGAGGAAAGTTTCCAACCGATTTCTCATACACAAACAGCAGTTGACCGGCGTTGCCTGGTGAAACGTTGTTATGATGCTTCGTGTAAGTGAATAAATATGTACCACCACGTTTCCGACTTGGATACAGGTCGTCTTGTAACCTATCGCGATTGGGGTTTATCGCATGGCGACATTGTTGCTCACGTTGGTTGAGATCCAATGACTGATAGCAGAATAAGGAATCGGTGGGTTCAAAAGGGTAATACGGAACGCCGTGCTGCATCCCAATGGCCTCGTATCACTAGCAGTCGAGATGACAGGCATCTTATCCGCAAGGCTGTAACAGATCGTGCAGCCTCGTCTCGATCCCTGAGTCAACAGATGGGGACGTTTGCAAGACAGCAACCATCTGCACGAACAGTTAGACGACGTTTGCAGCATCACGGACTATCAGCTCGGAGACCATGGCTGCGGTTACCCTTGACGCTGCATCACAGACAGGACCGCCTGCGATGGTGTACTCGACGACGAACGTGTGTGCACGAATGGCAAAAAGTCCTTTTTTAGGATGATTCCAGGTTCTGTTTACAGCATCATGATGGTTGCATCCGTGTTTGACGTCATCGCGGTGAACGCACATTGGAAGCGTGTAATCGTCATCACCATACTTGCGTATCACCCGGCGTGATGGTATGGGGTGCCATTGGTTACACGTCTCGGTGACCTCTTGTTCGCACTGACGGCACTTTGAACAGTGGACGTTACATTTCAGATGTGTTACGACCCGTGGCTCTACCCTTCATGCGATCCCTGCGAAACCCTACATTTCAGTAGGATAATGCACGACCGCATGTTGCAGGTCCTGTACGGGCCTTTATGAATACAGAAAATGTTCGACTGCTGCCCCGACCAACACATTCTCCAGATCTCTCACCACTTGAAAACGTCTGGTCAATGTTGGCCGAGCAACTGGCTCGTCACAATACGCCAGTCACTACTGTTGATGAACTGTGGTACCGTGTTGAAGTTGCATGGGCAGCTATACCTGTGCACGCCATCCAAGCTCTGTTTGACTCAATGCCCAGGCGTGTCAAGGCCGTTACTACGGCCAGAGGTAGTTGTTCTGGGTACTGATTTCTCAGGATCTATGCACACAAATTGCGTGAAAATGTAATCACATGTCAGTTTTAGTATAGTATATTCGTCCAATGAATACCCGTTTATCATCTGCATTTCTTCTTGGTGTAGCAATTTTAATGGCCAGTAGTGTACGTAGGATTATAGGCACCGTGCTCACGGGTATGTCCAATGTTCGGGCACACCACCACTTGTCTCCTCCTGCACTGGTGTGGCCACTGCTTCCACTGACGTCGAATTAATTCGTTTCCTCCCTCTACCAGGTTACACACCAAAAGAATCTGTCCTTTAGAATTTCCGAATCATTTACTCCAGACCCACGGCAGTCATCGGCCAAACGCCTTTTATCAAACCCTTCAGTGTCCGGAACTTATGCAGAGCGACGTGTGCAAAGTCATTATTCTTGTAAGACAGCTTTACAAGCAGAGCGTGATCCTGCATTGAGACAGTCATGGCGAACGTCGCAGACGCGAAAGGAGGAAAAACCTTGTAAGGTTGTTACTTTAAATTGCTATGAAAGCGGTTCTGATATACAATAAAAGCGGGTTAAAAGCTGTGAGCTGTCTGGGGAAGTTAACCGTGCATTACTGCGCAACTGTTTCACCAGGTATCTAGTCTAGGTTTACCAAATTCCCAAACAGACTAACATTAATTATAATCTTTTAATAGTCATACAACAACCGGTAATATATATATATATATATATATATATATATATATATATATATATATATATATATATATAAGAGAATTTAAATAAAAAGAAAGAAATCAGTTTATATTTGGAAATTTATTTTAAGATTGATCATTGAAATTTCAGCATATTAAACTCGATTCATAACTAAGCTGGTGCCTTATTTAGGATTGTGAAAATGTGAGATTGTAATCTTACGGAACACATCAAATATGGAGCCAAGATTGGGAGACTGCATACAACACTGCATTCATAAAATAACACACGAAGAACGTTGAAACATATGCAAGAGGAAATTAACCACAACCAACCGATTCAATTTTCACCCAAAGAAATTACGTTCGTAGCACAATCCTGTCCGTCATGTAATTACCACACACTGGTATACTAAATTCATACTAACTCTCTGTGAAATCTTCCCAAAAAGAATAGCTGAGGGCTACTTTGATGATTACACCACATGCTTCACGTGGTCAACTTGGTTTACACAAAGCGTATAACTCCACAATAATTTTGATAATTAAAATAAATTAGATCGAAAAGCAATTTACAAAAGAAAAACCTCAAACTGGTTACTAACGTCTTACTATTAACCTGATGGGTCAAACAGTTATACAAGCACGTGGTACTGGTCTCGCAAAGTACACCCCACGTGGGTTGAACATAAAGAAAAGTTGCTATATTGAAAAATATTGTCAAGACGAGACGTTATAATCTCACGAACATTCGCATTTAAGATTGATCTTAGTTAGAGTTACTGATCAACACGTGGTTCCACTTTACTCACAAAGTAGTGACAAAGCAACTACCGGAAAATAATCTGAACTTCACACGAGAATTACACTGCGCTGCAATTTAAGATAACATTAGATATTTTAGAGCTAAACCTGAAATAAAAGTGATTAAATTTTCAGTTAGGCTGAACTTAAGAAATCCATTGTCCTACGGACTTAGCAGACACGCGCTTAGCCGGAGATCTTACCACTTCAGACGCTCGCCACGGACAGACTGCCTTGGTCCCTTCCTGAGGGGTGGCTCACAAATACAAACGGAAGTGGCCAGAGGGGCAGCTTCCTATACCAACATGACAACGGACGGACAGGACCATACTAAGGATAGAAACCTCTTTGCTTTTAGAAAGCGTAGCTACCTGTTCCGGCGTTGGTCATACTGTTCTCTAGCAGACAGGCTTGTCTGCTACCATCAAGCATGCAACTAGAAATACATTCATCCTCTCACACAGAAGGGAAGGGGGATGACAGTATCTTATCATATACAGTATATAAAAGAAAGCGGATGTAGGTTCCGTATGAGGCTGTGTGACATGAATTACATATAAACTGTGTTTTAAAGTGTAGTAGTGTGACAGATCGTTCTTGTTTATGTGTAAAAGTAACACGTTCCACTACTCAGTCTCCTCCCAGATAGTCAGAAACGCCACAGTAAATTTAGAAGAGGAATTTATGCCGTAAATGACAACAGATTTAAGAAATTAAACATGAAAGGAATCCAACAGAGACCTTTCAACCTTGTACCAGGTGTGTTTATACCAATTTCAATGGATCGTGTGCATTACAGGTGTTTTAATTTATCTATTCTGACACATAGAGCGCCATCTATTGATCGATTTTAACACTATTTTTTTTCTTCTGCCATACGTTTTCCCCCTTCTCTGATAATACTCCGTTCCTATTTGACATCATTCTGACCAGTTGTATTATTTCTATAGCGTTTTGAAAGTTTAATTATAATCACCCTCTACATAATGGTTGTACAGGTTTAGATCGTAGGCGCATGGTTGATCACGTATGGAAGTTTGGGTGTGGCCGTGACTCGTGCGCGGATAGCCGAATGGTGAGGCGACCGCTCACGATAAACGGGAAATCCGGTTCGAGTTCCGGTCCGGCACTAGCTTTCACTGTCATCTTTCCATTCTACAGCTGATGGTTGCCCATACTCGCAACTGCGAATACATTTAATGTACTTCATAACGGCTGTTGTCGCCGCAGTGCCTGATCCTTTGGACATGCATACATGTCCGAAAGGCCGCCCGCGGTGGCTGTGCGGTTCTGGCGCTGCAGTCCGGAACCGCGGGACTGCTACGGTCGCAGGTTCGAATCCTGCCTCGGGCATGGGTGTGTGTGATGTCCTTAGGTTAGTTAGGTTTAAGTAGTTCTAAGTTGTAGGGGACTTATGACCTAAGATGTTGAGTCCCATAGTGCTCAGAGCCAGCCATGTCCGAAGGAACTTTGCACCGTAATCAGAATAACACAGGCACTGACATTGTAATTCTGTCAGAGACAGCAAAGGACTTGGAAGAGCAGTTGAACGGAATGGATGGTGTCTTGAAAGGAGGATATAAGATGAACATCAACAAAAGCAAAACGAGGATAACGGAATGTAGTCGAATTAAGTCGGGTAATGCTGAGGGAATTAGATTAGGAAATGATACACTTAAAGTAGTAAAGGAGTTTTGCTATTTGGGGAGCAAAATAAGTGATAATGGTCGAAGTAGAGAGGATATAAAATGTAGACTGGCAATGGCAAGGAAAGCATTTCTGAAGAAGAGAAATTTGTTAACATCCAGTATAGATTTAAGTGTCAGGAAGTCGTTTCTGAAAGTATTTGTATGGAGTGTAGCCATGTATGGAAGTGAAACATGGACGATAAATAGTTTGGATAAGAAGAGAATAGAAGCTTTCGAAATGTGGTGCTACAGTAGAATGCTGAAGAATGGATGGGTAGATCACATAACTAATGAGGAGGTACTGAATAGAATTGGAGTGAAGACAAATTTGTGGCACAACTTGACTAGAAGAAGGGATCGGTTGGTAGGGCATATTCTGAGGCATCAAGGGATCACCAATTTAGTATTGGAGGGCATCGTGGAGGGTAAAAATCGTAGACCAAGAGATGAATAGACTAAACAGATTCAGAAGGATTATGTTGCAGTAGGTACTGGGAGATGAAGAAGCTTGCACAGGATAGAGTAGCATGGAGAGCTGCATCAAACCTGTCTCTGGACTGAAGACCACAAGAACAACAACAACTATTAATTTTTTGCCACTAATTGCAGATATTTGTTCGAAAACATACAAGGACGTAAAGAAACCAAACAGGACGAAACACTTGATGAACTCACAATATTTACGTCTTTAAAAGCACAGTTTTCGAACAAATATCTATAAGTAGTGGCAAAAGAGTGATAATGCACCACAAAAATAAGGATAAACATGGTGAACAGTGTGAAAGAAAAAGTTCGGAGTATAAAAATGTGCTTATGTTTTGGAAATGAAGAGGCAACGCGACCTCTAGACCAAATGAGAGGAAACACACATGCGAACAAACTATCCCACCTAAGATGGGTTAAAAAAAAAACTGGTCTAAGGCGCTGCAGTCATGGACTGTGCGGCTGGTCCAGCCGGAGGTTCGAGTCCTCCCTTGGGCATGGGTGGGTGTGTGTTTGTCCTTAGGATAATTTAGGTAAAGTAGTGTGTAAGCTTAGGGACTGATGACCTTAGCAATTAAGTCCCATAAGATTTTACACACATTTGAACATTTTTTTTTATTTGCAAGACAAATATTTCTGTGCTTGTTGCGGACGATGGCCACGCAAACAAAGTTGTTTGACCTTGTCAAATGTTTTTACAGACTGCAGTCTTCGTATACTTTAACTATGTCGTCTGATAGCTCTGTTCGTAGTTGAATCGTATTGACAAAATTCAAAGTTCTCTCTTTTGTCCACTTCTCCATTGCTGTAAACAACAAACAACTGCAAAGCATGTGGTTATATGTACATAGGCCAACTTTCGAACAGAAGCGAGACGATATTGTTTCCGATACGACATTGCAGTGCGCGTGTTGATAAAGAATAACGACGCTAAATGCTTAAGAGTCCAACAGGCGTGGGTCCTATTTATCTGACCGCGGGAGGCATGGGTCCTACTCCCGTACGATATCGAAGCTTAATCGTATCTAACCTCGGCGTGCTTATTCTTGCACCACCTGTGCAATCTTCACAGATATTAGAGTAAAAAGGAAGTCCACATGTTTCCGCCCTGTGGAGGTATTCCTTCGGGCAGACACGGCGCCGCGGCCTGAGGCCGTCCCATTCATCACAGCGCCTCACCTCGCCCCCTTCCCCTTCGCGTGGCCCTGCTGGCCGCCATTGTGGCAGCAGGGGGGTGGGTTGGAGGTTGGGTGGAGGGTGGGGATAATTGGGCAGCGCTGGAATGCGCCGCCGGCCCCCGCCCCTCCCCCACAATCACCGGCTGCTGGCCGCTAGCGCCTTTCAGCGGCACGCCACGCCGCGATAATCTCTCAATCCGCCGCGCCGCGCATCGCCGAGCTAACGTCTCCTCGTACCGCCTTCAGCTGGCGCTGACGGCACTGCGTCCCAGGGACGTAGCCGCAGGGACTAGCCGACGCGGCTCTACACCATCAAACTTGTTTTCCAAATTCGCTCTTTCCTATCCAAGGGGTTTGTCAAATAAGTCCGTACACGTACCAATAAAGTTTGTCAATTTAACCCCACTTTTGAAGCAGACACTATTGGTGTCAGGAAGTACACTACTGGCCACTAAAATTGCTACACCACGAAGATGACGTGCTGCAGACGCGAAACATATTCGACAGCAAGAAGATTCTGTGATATGCAAATGATTAGTTTTTCACAACATTCACACAAGTTTGGCGCCGGTGGCGACACCTACAACTTGCTGACATGAGGAAAGTTTCCAACCGATTTCTCATACACAAACAGCAGTTGACCGGCCTTGCCTGGTGAAACGTTGATCTGACGCCTCGTGTAAGGAGGAGAAATGCGTACCATCACGTTTCCGTCTTTGATAAAGGTCGGATTGTAGCCTATAGCGATTGCAGTTTATCGTATCGCGACATTGCTGCTCGCGTTGGTCGAGATCCAATGACTGTTAGCAGAATATGGAATCGGTGGGTTCAGGAGGGTAATACGGAACGCTGTGCTGGATCCCAACGGCCTCGTATTACTAGCAGTCGAGATGACAGGCATCTTATCCGCATGGCTGTAAAGGATCGTGCAGCCACGACTCGATCTCTGAGTCAACAGATGGCGACGTTTGCAAGACCACAACCATATGCACGAACAGTTCGACGACGTTTGCAGCAGCATGTACTATCAGCTCGGAGACCGTGACTTCGGTTACCCTTGACGCTGCGTCGCAGACAGGAGCGCCTGCGATGGTGTACTCAACGACGAACCCGGGTGCACGTATGGCAAAACGTCATTTTTTAGGATGAATCCAGGTTCTGTTTACAGCATCATGATGGTCGCATCTGTGTTTGGCGGCATCGCGGTGAACGCACATTGGAAGCGTGTATTCGTCATCGTCATGCTGGCGTATCACCCGGCGTGATGGTATGGGGTTCCATTGGTTACACGTCTCCGTCACCTCTTGTTCGCATTGAAATCACTTCCAACAGTGGACGTTACGTTTCAGATGTGTTACGACCCGTGGCTCTACTTCATTATCGCTGCGAAACCCTACATTTCAGCAGGATAATGCACGACCGCATGTTGCAGGTCCTGTACGGGCCTTTCTGGATACAGAAAATGCTCGACTGCTGCCCTGGCCAGCACATTCTCCAGATCTCTCACCAATTGAAAACGTCTGGTCAATGGTGGCCGAGCAACTAGCTCGTCACAATAGGCCGGTCACTACTCTTGAACTGTGGTGTCGTGTTGAAGATGCATGGGCAGCTGTACCTGTACACGCCATCCAAGCTCTGTTTGACTCAATGCTCAGGCGTATCAAGGCCGTTATTACGGCCAGAGGTGGTTGCTCTGGGTACTGATATCTCAGGATCTATGCACCCAAATTGCGTGAAAATGTAATCACATGTCAGTTCTAGTATAATATATTTGTCCAATGAATACCCGTTTATCATCTGATTGCGTGAAAATGTAATCACATGTCAGTTCTAGTATAATATATTTGACCAATGAAAACCCGTTTATCATCTGCATTTCTTCTTCGTGTAGCAATTTTAATGGCCAGTAGTGTATTTTGACTCTATAGGTATTTATTTATTTATTGCATGGCAATACAGACACATAAGAAACAGACAAATCACTGATATAACAAACGTTAATAATTACAAACAAATATCACTAATATAACAAAGTTTAAGGATGATAAACAAACATCAAGTCTATTAATATAATCTATCGACTCTGGAGTTGCGAGCAGGGAGTCGTCCTGGCTCCCATTATAGGCTCTTCTGGAACACTCTTCCACAATGCGGCTGATGGTCTGATTTTCTCAGCAGTCACACTGAGGGGATGGTATTTTACCCCATTTATACAGGGAGTAAGCACATCTGCCATGATGACTTCGAATCTTATTTAGAGTGGACCACGTTTTGCGTGGTAGGTCGAAAACAGGTGGCTTTTGTGTGATGCAAGGCATATGATTTTGCCAGGCGTTCCATTTTTCAGACCATTCGTTTGTGATGCTGAAACCTTCTTGTACACAGTTCCTTGCTGTTGTTGTTGGCGGGTTCCTAGATCGAAGCCTATTAGTGTTTGCAGCCCCAGTGTCTTGGTGGATTGGCAGGTTTCAATTTCCCATGATGTTTTTGTATTCACGTACAAGGGCGTCAGTACGTCGCAGATGTGGCTTAATATTGGGAGCCATTGCATCGGAGTGGGTTTAATTACTCCAGAAATTATCCTTAGAGTGTTATGCAACTGGACATCCACCTTTTTTACATATGGGCTGTTTGGCCAAATCGGAGCACAGTATTCGGCAGCCGAGAATAAAATTGCTTAAGCAGAGGTGTGGAGAGTGGAGGCCGTAGAGGTAGTAGCTTTCAAAGCATTTCTTCCATTGACTTCAGCACTATGTATGAGGAATAATTAAAAAAATAACGGAACTTTTTAATTTCTGGGCTTTATACTTTCGATTTTCAATTTTTTTTGTCTTGTTGGTGCACATGTTCCTGATGTATGTGTGCATTTTCAGCTGTTTTGAGTACTTAGTTTATTGTTGACAGTAGAAAACGTCATACGTGTTTTCAAGTGCTGGGCGAATTTTTACTTTGGAAAAAGATGGGTTAAAGAATTTTCGTTAAGTTTTGCTTGAAAAATAGAACAAAATGCAATACCGCATTCGAAATGTTAAGTGTAGCTTTTGGCGAACATACTATGAGTAAAAGAAATTTTACGAGAGGTATAATAAAACAAATTGTAGTGAAATCAATAGTCAAACACTTTTAAGCATCTCGGTGAAATTGTTGAACCAACAGGATTTGAAAAAATAGCACAAAAAAACAGACTGCAGAAAATCAAGAAAGCGTTAGGACTTGTTTCAAATTTGTATAAAAAATGCCCGTCAAAAAGCACTAAAATCAGACACTACAACACAGTAATCAAACCGACAGTCACATATGCAAGTAAACACTCTCACTGAATCGAATTTACAAGAAATTAAGCAAGTAGAGAGAAAGATTATTAGAAAAATTGTGCGACCATCATACACACAAGATGGATGTAGAGACTGAAAACCACTGAGACACCAGAAAAGGTGTCAAACATCGAAACTGACGTCAGAAAGAGACGAATGAACTTCTGTGGACAACTAACAGTTATCTGCGAACAGATTAAGTAAACGTCGATTGGACTATGTGACGTCACTTAAATCAGCAATACCTTCGGTAACTGAAGTTAAGAAGGATTTGACAAAGTAAAAATTGACGTAACAAATACATCAGACATGGATACATTCAGAAGTAAAATTGATAAGTGAAAGTTTATTCCAGAGACGGAACCAAAACCAAACCGATCAAAGTGAACCGAAGAAAGAAAGAAGGCCTTTGGGGAGAAAATGAAGAAATATTGGGAAAATAAGAAAAGATTGAAAACCACCTGCTTACTGTTCTCCAATGGGGACACTCGTAGGTGGTAATAATAATAATAATAAACGTTACAAAGAGGGCCGAAAAGACATTGAGGACGACGACCGCCCTGGACACTCTAGCACACCAGTTACTGACAACAATGTTGAAGGAGTACAGAAAATTGTTTTGGAAAACCGCCGAATCACCAACAGATAGGCTGCTGATGGCGTAGGCATATCCTCCGGCTCATGACGAGGAATTTTTTCGGATGCATTGGGCATGAAACATGAAACAGCAAAGTTTGTTCCGAAATTGCCGAATTTCGACGAAAAACGACATCACGTAGACATCGCTCAGGAATTGCTGCGTGAACGATCCACAACTTCTAAAGAAGGTTATAACATATGGCGAAACATGGGCAGATGAGTATTACGTCGAAACCAAGGTCCAATCTTCCCGATGGAAACTGCCTGAAGAACCAAGACCGAAAAAAATTCGACGCGTTCGATCACATGTGAAGGTTCTTTTCAGTGTTTTCTTCGACTGCAATGGGATAGCGCATCACGAATTCCAGCCTTATGGTCGTACTTGGAAGTAATGCCCCGTGTGAGCGAAGCAATCCAAAGAAAAAGACCAGAATTGTGGCTAAACAACCCGTGGAAATTGCATCACGGTAATACGCCTATTCCCATCTCAGTGCTTGTTCGTGATTTTTTTTCCAAAAAGCAAACCAGTCATGTTGCCGCAGCCACCATATTCGCCGGATATTGCTCCCTGCGACTTCTTTTTAAAACCGAGACTGAAGAGAACCATGAAAAGATGTCGTTTTTCCATCACTGATGAGATAAAAACACAACGCTGAAGGTGCTGTACACCATAACCAAAAGCGAGGCACAAGTATATTGTACACTGAAGCACCAAAGAAACTGGTATAGGCATACGTATTCGAATACACAGATATCCAAGCAGCCAGAATAAGGCGCTTCAGTCGGCAACGCTTACAAAAGCCAACAAGTGTCTGGCGCAGTTAAATCGGTTATTGCTGCTATGATGGCAGGTTATCAAGGTTTAAGTGAGTTTGAATGTGGTGTTACAGTCGGTGCATGAGCGATGGGACACAGCATCTTCGAGGCAGCGATGAAGTGGGCATTTTCCCGTACGACCATTTTACGAGTGTACCGTGAATATCAGCAATCCGGTAAAACATGAAATCTCCGACATCGCTGCAGCCAGAAAAAATATCCTGCAGGAACGGGACCAACGACGACTAAAGAGAATCGTTCAATGTGACAGAAGTGCAACCCTTCCGTAGATTGCTTCGGTGTCAATGCTGGGGCATCAACAAGTGCCACCGTGCCAACATTTAACGAAACATCATCGATATGGGCTTTCCGAGCCGAAGGCCCACTCGTGTACCCTTGATGACTGCACGACAGAAAGCTTTACGCCTCGCCTGAGTCCGTCAACACCGACATTGGACTGTTGATTACTGGTAACATCTTGCCTGGTTGGACGAGTCTCGTTTCAGATTGTATCGATCGAATGGACGTGTACGAGTATGGAGACAACCTCATGAATCCATCGACCCTACATGTCAGCAGGGGACTGCTCAAGCTGGTGGAGGCCCTGTAATGGTGTGGGGCGTGTGCAGTTGGTGTGATATGGGACTCCTGATACGTCTAGATACGACTCCGACAGCTGATACTTACGTAAGCATCCTGTCTGATCACCTGCATCCATTCATGTTCATTGTCCATTCCGACGGACTTGGAAAATTGCAGCAGGACAATGCTACACACCAAACGTTCAGAATTGCTACATAGTGGCTCCACGAATACTTCCACTGGCCACCCCAGACATGAATATTATTGAGCATATCTGGGATGCCTTGCAACGTACTTTTCAGAAGAGATCTCCACCCCCTCGTACTCTTACGGATTTATGGACAGTCCTGCAGGATTCAGGATTCATGGTGTCAGTTCCCTCCAGCACTACTTCAGACATTAGTCGAGTCCATGCCACATCGTGTTGGGGCATTTCTCCGTGCTCGCGGGGGCCCTACGCCATATTACGCAGGTGTACCAGTTTCTTTGGTTCTTCAGTGTATATGAGAGGGATTACTTTACAGTGGACAAAATTGATGTTGATGAATAAATTAAGATTCTATAAGAAAAAAATGCCAGCTACTTTTTGATCACACTTCGTATAAAGAAGAAAACAATACAAGACACCGCTCCAGGGTATGGTTGGAATTGATATTCTGCTGAAGGAAATATTATACACACAACCTTATGATTACATAACTTTCCCGGAATGCATACTTCTAATAACTGACTTAATTCGCGCTCCTATTGAAAAAGAAGACACGAGTGTGCGAAAATTTCTAATTCGTCCTCTAATGACAGTTCATTAAAATATCACTAAACAGGAACATATAAAGGCGTTGGACAAAAGTATGCATAAAACCAAAAATGCAACTCATTACCATACGGTGTAGGAAACCCATTGGAATTCATAACAGCTTTAGGTGTCTCGGAATGGATAAATGCAGGTCCTGTGTAGTTTCCAAGAGAATCTTATACCATTCATCCTGCAAAACAGTCAAAAGCTCAGGTAAGGATGATCGAGGTGGAAAGCGATTAGGCAGCCTTCTGTCCTAAGAGGACCACAGAGGCTCAGTAGTACAGCATTTAGATCTGGTGACTGTGCTGATGGCAATTTATCCTCATGCCCACAAAACGAGTCTTGGACAGTGCAAGCTATATGAACAGAGCTTCCGCCGTCTTGGAACACAGCATCACCGAGGTCGAACAAACATTCTACCATGGGATGGACCTGATCATCCAAAGTGGTCACACAATCCTTGTCAGTAACGCGAAATTGCGGAGTAATCATGGGGTTCATGGAACACCACAGGAGACTGCTCAAATCATTACTGAACCCCTGCCATGCTTCACTCTTGAGACTTAAACTCAGCCAGAAGCTGGAAGCAGTCCGAAACAAGACTTATTTGACCAAATCACATTCTTCCGTTGCCCCACATTCCAGGTTCTATGACTTCGGCTCCATGCTTTCCTCTTGGCTCTCTGAGCACTATGGGACTTAACAACTATGGTCATCAGTCCCCTAGAACTTAGAACTACTTAAACCTAACTAACCTAAGGACATCACACAACACCTAGTCATCACGAGGCAGAGAAAATCCCTGACCCCGCCGGGAATCGAACCCGGGAACCCGGGCTTGGGAAGCGAGAAAGCTACCGCACGACCACGAGCTGCGGACATGCTTTCCTCTTAAGAGCATTTCTATCACTGATGAGTTGATTTGGAATTACATCTCGCCCTGCAATACCCTACTTATGACGCTCTCTTTTTTGTTATTTTGGTGCAGACGGGGTTCGCGAGTGTGACATTCGGTTCTACAGTGGCTGTTGCAGTTGTCGCCGACGTATTAATCGTCAAAGACCTCTTCAATGAACATTTGTCGCGACTACTTAACACACACTTTCGTCCGAGTTGTGACTTAGCGCATAATGTTTTTACGTTTTCGGTGCATGCGTATAAATCTTCTATACGGCGCGTCTTGAAACAATAACGCTTCACCTTCCTTGCTTACGGGAGCACCCACCGTAAAGGCACCAACAATTTTCTCACGTTCGAATCCCGTTAGCGGCGACATAATACACTCTCAACTACACAGAACACTGAAACTTCCTGGCAGATTGAAACTGTGTGCCGGACCGAGACTCGAACTCGGGACCTTTTCCTTTCGCGGACAACTGCTCTACCACCTGAGCTACCCAAGCACAACTCACGCCCCGTCCTCACAGCTTTACTTCCGCCAGTACCTAGCCTCCTAAGCCATGTCTCTGCAATATCCTTTCTTTCAGGAGTGCTAGTTCTGCAAGGTTCGCAGGAGAGCTTCTGCAAAGTTTGGAAGGCAGGAGGCGAGGTGCTGGCGGAAGTAAAGCTGTGAGGACCGGGCGTGAGTCGTGCTTGGGTAGCTCAGTTGGTAGAGCACTTGCCTGCGAAAGGCAAAGGTCCCGAGTTCGAGTCTCGGTCCGGCACACAGTTTTAATCTGCCAGGAAGTTTCATATCAGCGCACACTCCGCTGCGGAGTGAAAATCTCATTCTGGACACAGAACACTGTTTGAATACGACTGACATCGCGCAGGCGTCGTTCGTGGTCAGATACAACAGCACAACCTCCAGGCCTGGCTAGCAGCTGCATTAACGTTCAAGCACGCATTTCTCGCTGTATTTCCATATTAGAAGTACATAAGGATCTTAGTAGAGAAGGCAAATGGTCGATTTCGGTTTATTGGGAGAATCTTCGAAAAAAGTGCTTCATCTGCAAAGGGGACCGCATATAGGACATTGGTGCGACACATTCATGAGTACTGCTCGAGTGTTTGTGATCCGCAAAAGGTCAGATTACGGAGAGAAATCGAAGAAATTCAGAGGCGCGCTGCTACATTTGTTACCAGTAGGTTCGAACAACATGCAAGTATTAAAGAATGCTTTGGGAACTCAAATGGGAATCCGTGGAGGGAAGGTGACGTTCTTTTCGAGGAACTTCATTGAGAGAACAGGCGTTTAAAGCTGACTCCAGAATGATTTCACTTCCGCCAACGTATATTTCGCCAGTAGCCTCGCAGATAAGACAAATTAGGGCTCTTTGTAACTTTTTATGTTGTTGTTGCGTTTAAACTGGTTTCCTATTTTTAACTTGTGTCTGTGTTGTAACGTGGACCTGAACAATTCAAGCGGTGTGCTTACGTAAATGTTATCTGACAAAAAGAGCTGTCAAATCCATCTGAAATTATATAACTGTATTGCACTTAACTATTACCAAAAATAATTAAGAAAGTAAATCTGTATAAGAAACAGTCCTGTGAAATTCTGTATCATGCGGTGCAGAGAACAGTGCCACAATCGTGATGTCACAGTACGTGATTTGCAGTTCCAACACACAAATTTAACAGAGTAGAAATTATACATAAAATTACAAATTCACTTTTTGAAAAGTAGCTAAATGCTTCTGCGAAAATTCTCTGTAAATTTACATACCCTGACCGACTAAGTAAAGTTCTAAACATTAAATAACACCGACGCGAACATGTAGCACTGCATCATAAGAAATAAAATGTCTGCGTAAGAAACGAAATCTGAATTGAAACTTAGTTTAGTTGTAAAAAAAAAAAAAATGTTCAAATGGCTCTAAGCACTATGAGACTTAACGTAAGAGTTCATCAGTCCCCTAGACTTAGAACTAAGTAAACCTAACTAACCTAAGGACATCACACATCCATGCCCGAGGCAGGATTCGAACCTGCGACCGTAGCAGCCGCATGGTTCTGGACCTGTAATTGACCCTGAAGGTAATTTTGGAAAGCAATGTCTTGTGATTTTAAACTGGCCCTAACAAATTCTTCTGGCTTGTGCTGTGGCAATGGAAACGCAGTTGCTCGAAAGTGGTGAATACTAAAATACAGTGCGCAGCTAACGAGCTAGAGAAAGAGAGAGAGAGAGAGAGAGAGAGAGAGAGAGAGAGAGAGAGAAAGAGAGAGAGAGAAAGAAAAGAAACTTGCCAAGTGCAATACAAGGAAAAGCAGCTATCGTAAGCCCATCAGGCAATTATAGACCGAGCGAGGTGGCGCAGTGGTTAGACACTGGACTCGCATTCGGGAGGACGACGGTTCAATCCCGCGTCCGGCCATCCTGATTTAGGTTTTCCGTGATTTCCCTAAATCGCTCCAGGCAAATGCCGGGATGGTTCCTTTCAAAGGGCACGGCCGACTTCCTTCCCCGTCCTTCCCTAATCCCATGAGACCGATGACCTCGCTGTTTGGTCTCCTTCCCCAAAACCAACCAACCAACCATCAGGCAATTATATTCCGCTAAGTGCCCTGCAGCGACACACAATTACAAAATTAAACTTTCGTGAGGAGGCGGTGAGACAGATTCGACTTACTGAATGCGTCAAAAGAGACTAGCATTCAAAATCTATATTGTGAAACTCTGATTCCTAGATGATTACAATTATCCCAAAAATCACTTCTTATAAAAAATATAACTCTGCCACGAGATTCGTTAATAGATTGGTAAAGGAGTGGTGAATCTCTAATCATGATTGTAACCCGTGTGAGCAGAACACTTTCTTTACTCGCATCTTCATAATCAAACTAACTAACCGGCACCAATAAAGAAAAATTATGCTAAAAGTTTGCCTTTCTCAAACTCATGATAAATTACACATAAGAAAGTAACGCAGCAAAGACATTACCTGAATATCTGCGTACTTCTCAAATCAATCTTTATAAAACCGTATTTCCAAAAAGCAACAGCCTCCACCTTTGCTTGTCTGTCTTCTACTACTTATTTCCAGACCGCTCATCAGAGTGACCATCACTCGACTGTTTCACGTTCTTCTCACTCAATACTACACTGACAGCGGCGATGCTCACCACTACTGACAACGACGGATCACATTGCTTGTATTCAGAACCTCTGTGGCGTAACATGTCGACTATTGAAGACTTCTGTTGAAAAACATCCAGTGTACAAATATGAAGTATGACGTCGAATTAAGAGAGAGCTAACATCACTTTCACCGAATGCCAAAAACAAACTAGAAATCTCATATCTTACGGGTGTATATAGATAGTCGTTTTTCCCTCACCATGTTTACGAGTGAAACAGGCAAGAAAATGACTAGTACTGGTACAGTGTACCCTCCGCCACGCACCATACGGTGGCTTGCGGAGTATGTATGAAGATGTAGATGAAGATGCCTAGGACTACTTTTACGTTCTCGTTCCACTTTAAATCGCCCCATGCGCATACTCCTAAATATTTTATGGAAGTAACTGTTTCAGGTAATTGTTCTCCAATCACGTAAACGTACAATAAAAGGTATTTCTGTCTATGTATACGCAGTACGTTAATTTTTAAATATTTAGGGTCAATTGACATCCCTGCACCAAGCATCAAGCCTCTGCATTTCGTTACACTTTTCTACCGTTGCGGCTTCTCTGTGTACAACAGCATCATAAGGAAAAAAGACTCAAGGAACTCCCGACGTTGTCTATGTAATTTATATATATATTGTGAAAAGTTATGGACTTTCAACATTCGCTTGGGCTACTCCCGAAGTTCTTTTTACGTACAAAGACTTGTCTCCACTGGGAATGACGTGCTGTGTTCTGCTGGCTACAAACTCTTCAGTCCAATCACACAGTTGATCTGAAATACCGTACGCTCGTACTTTGTTCGTTAGCCAGCAGCGCGGAACGTCTTCTGGAAGTCAAGGAACACGGCATCTATCCTGGGCGCCTGTATCCACTGCTTCCTGGGTCTCGCAGACGAACGTAGTGTCGTATCCCAAATGTGAGTACGGCGACAGGGTTCGTGAAGAATGGAAATGGTCAGTTGGCCTAAGTGAGAGGGAGTCTTGAGCTGACCAAGTTGTTAATATTCAGTTATTACAAAAGCTAAGGCTTGGAATCAGTTCTGAAATGACAAACGCTATGACTGTTTTACAACAAACGTTATTAACTCCTGATATACTCGCTCTAAAGTAATTATACCCACATAGAGACCAAGTCTTAACAAAGAGACAGTGACTAACCCCCGCACTCGGCAGACCCAGACGGTCACCCATCCAAGTAATAGCCAAGACCAACAGCGCTTAATTTCGGTGATCTGCCGGGAACCGGCTTTACCATTATGGCAAGTCCGTTGGCTCAGGTTAGGTTGGCCGTCAGTAATTAGTGTTACGTTTTTAAATTTTCTCCTCAGTTGTAATGAAAAGCCAGTGAAAAGTATCAGTCAACATAAGTGCAAGGTTTTGGACCAATGCTAAAAAAAGTTGGAGCCGCAGTTCAATATTAAGTTCACTACTTCCAAACATATCACATATTTTACGTACAAACTGAGGAACCCAAAGATTTTCCTTTGTTTCCAATTTTACTTACTTCGTCAGAAACAGCGCGCTGGCCATGCAAAACAGTAGTATCTGAGTATCTGAGAGGAGTCAGATTGAAACCTTTAAATTGTAATTAAAAATCGCCATTCCGCTCCATTGTTGAGTAAGTTGGTAATATTGTTACTTATGATGTAAGGAATGCATTACAGGTGGCAGCATACTACAAACAATCGAAACTCTGCAATAATACCTGTTCAAGGCGACTGCCCTATTTGCAACGTGCACAAAGGGAGAACAGCGTTTTCTGTCATATGTTTTCTGGGCAGTGAATGTACGAAACATACCAAAATCCATCGGCAAATGAATGTCCAGTATGGCGAAAGATGTATATCAGAGCAGCAAATACATGAGTGAAGTAGAAAGTTTGGAAATAGCGTGATTTCTGTGACAGAGGCTGAACGCCCCGGTCAGGCACACCACATTGTGTCACCAGAATCTATTACCGATGATGAAGCTATCCTGTTAGATAATCGCCGTGTGACGCGAATGAAATAGCCACAAATCTGAACATTAGTCATGGTTCAGCACATCACATCATTCATGAAGTGTTTTTTTTTTTTTTTTTTTTTCATTTAAACACTACAGAGTAGCCCACCACCTGGGTTACTAAGGTGGGCCGTGTGCTACTTAAAACAAGTAACAAGCCAGGCAGTATTTGGTCTCTTAGCCGAAATGGCTGCTTGCAAGTTATGTCAGCTTGACAAGTCCCCATTCCGTTACCGTCCCTGCCACGTGGAGGCGGACCTTTTCTAATGTTTCTGCCCTGGCTGTTGCTCTGTGTGTTCGCACACTAATTATTACAGTGAGTGACGTTTATCTGCAAACTAATTGATAAAAAATAATATAATTATTTAAATATAAAATGTAACAAATAAGATATAAAAAGAAATATACACAAAAGAAAACAAAGGAAAAAAGAAATTCTAAATTATAGGGTGTCTACAGAGAACCGGGTTCTCGCTGCTATAGTTTTAGAGTACAATTTACACATATGCCCAAAATTTGAAGTGGGCTAGATTTATCTATGTAAGATTATTAGTGATATTAGAATTTTACATGAAACATGGTAGCATAATGAATATCAAAATAACTTGCATACACAATCTTAGATACAGGAAAAATTAGATTAAAGTATGAGATAACATACAAGTTATCAATTTTTAGAAATAAGTGAATATCAAAGTTAATATAATTAATAAAAGGAATATGATTATACTTAGAGTTAAAAAAAATAATAAGTTTCTGATTTCTCTCACATGCAATTCCTGAATGTGAAGGCTATGTATGTGCCTGTAGACTGACCATAACTAGATTCCTCTATGTGACAATAAAAATTAGATTACAAAGACAGAGAAACAATATTAATATATCATAAGAGCTAGAAGACTATATAGACAAATCAAAAACAAGTTGCATAAATTAAATGTAAAATTACTTAAATTAATACAAGTAAATCCAGAATATGTAGCAAGACAAGTGACAAGGTTGTGGGCCAGGAACGGGAATCTGCATGAGTGTCCAATAAGATCTCTGATGCTCTATAAGACAAAGCTGAGAACCTTCAGTGTCTACATTCATATAGTATTGATCTACACCTTCCGTCAGAATTAATCCATGTCTGCTCTATTGTCTGTGTCACTGTAAGAGCTTGTATCTTCTCAAGTAATGTGTTGAGGTTCTGTCTCTGTCTGTATTCTTGTTCTGGCAGCAGGATGTTGATTTTTGTAAATGTCAAGCAGTGTCATTGACACTGAGTCAGCCAGACTATTTAAGATGTTCCATTTATCTGGGTCCCGAAGGACCGCACTTACCTCATCATCTCTTATTGCAGGTCGTTCATGGTCGAGTAGATTACACCTTAGCACAACATGTTCAGGCGTTCCAAGAATGCCATATGTGCAAATCTCTGTTTGCCTTACTCCCATACGGTGTAGATGTGTTGGATATGGTCCGTGCCCAGTCAAGTAGTGAACCATGCCACGACTTGGCTCCACATGTTTTAGTTTTAACCTCTCAAATACATTTGGAAAATAGGAAAACACACGCCGCCCTTTGTCTGATGTCTCCCATTCTCTTTGCCACGTGTCTAACTTCCATTTGTGTAGCTGTTGCTTGGTTTGTATGTTTTCTCCTGTTATTTGGAAAACCGTTTCGAAGTCACCATTTTTCAACCAATATGAGGCAGCTCTACAGCGAATAGTGAGGTCTATTGGGCATGTTCCTAGGACCACATACAGGGCCTCAACAGGTGTTGTGCTAATTAATTAAAGTTTCGCAAAGTGTCTGCATGATGGGAGGCATAGGAGCTCACGTCTAGCGACCTACACTTTGATACTCTACTACAGTCGCCATACTCTCACCTTGTCAGAGGAATCTGCGAACTTCCTATGCGTTGGAGCAAGTGTATGAACGATAGAGAGGCTATGTCGGAAAGTCGTACACTTGTGTTCCACTTCTGTTCAATAAAAAAAAAATGAAAAAAGTATTTAAGGTTTTCATTTGATTCTCCCTCGTATATAGTGTTGTATCCGGCGTGATAATTGTTAGCGCCAAAAACTGTAAAGAAGCGTTCGTAAGCTTTGTTAGTTATCTTGTCGTCTTGTCTATTCACTCTAGCACAAAATTTATTTACGCTCTCAGGCTTTCAAACATCTAATCCAGGTATGGAACTTAGGTTCGTATTGTAGAGTGCTTCCTGGTTTCACACAGCCATAAGTATAAAAGTGATGGGAAGGAAACACTTGACAATAGAAACTTTAACGTTACAGTTCCGTTCCCTTGTGTGCCTTGTACTCCACATACCAAGCCTGACGAGGTGAAATTGTATTCCAGGTGTGATGAGCAGCCTAACAAATGGACCCGAAGAGAGACCGAAGGAAAAGGCGTTATAATGCCGCACGCCGTATTGGGAAAATCGGCGCCCGTCGCTGCCTTGTACGTGAAATCTGTCAGAGGTCGACAATTACTGTCGCCGTGAATAAAGGCCGGACAAAGGCGGCCTGCGGAACAGCTGCCGCTTTTGGGAAAGGCGCGGAGTACGCCACGCATAATGGCGGCCCCTGCAAGAATAGCCGATTACGGGGCCCTTTCAGGGCAGCGGCAAAAACCGCCACAGAAAGGATCCTGCGGCCTTTGAGTCCTTTTCTTGCCCCGGGTGGCACGGCGCTGCGGGCGACTCCCGTCTGGGCGGCGAGGTGGCGGTTCGGCCCGGCCGATTCACAAACTGCGCTGCCTGCGTGGAACTGGCTGGTATAAAGGCGCGTATATACTAGGCCACAATCTGTT
Source organism: Schistocerca serialis cubense (assembly GCF_023864345.2). Lineage (NCBI taxonomy): Eukaryota > Metazoa > Arthropoda > Insecta > Orthoptera > Acrididae > Schistocerca > Schistocerca serialis. The sequence continues at coordinate 103,606,258 of NC_064643.1, read as the reverse complement.
GGTTATGAAATGTAGGTTAACACTGAAGAAACTGCAAAAACTGACTAAACCAGAGGTTGTACAGAGTTTCAGGTAGAGCATAAGGGAACAATTGACAGGAATGGGCGAAAGAAATACAGTAGAAGAAGAATGGGTAACTCTGAGGGATGAAATAGTGAAGGCAGCAGAGGATCAAGTAGGTAAAAAGACGAGGGCTAGTAGAAATCCTTGAATTTAATTGATGAAAGGAGAAAATATAAAAATGCAGTAAATGAAGCAGGCAAAAAGGAATACAAACGTCTCAAAAATGAGATCGACAGGAAGTGCAAAATGGATAAGCATGGATGGCTAGAGGACAAATGTAAGGGTATAGAGGCATATCTCACTAGGGGTAAGATAGATACTGCGTACAGGAAAATTAAAGAGACCTTTGGAGAAAGGAGAACCACTTGTATGAATATCGAGAGCTCAGATGGAAACCCAGTTCTAAGCAAAGAAAGTAAAGCAGAAAGGTGGAAGGAGTATATAGAGGGTCTATACAAGGGTGATGTACTTGAGGACAATATTATGGAAATGGAAGAGGATGTAGATGAAGATGAAAAGGGAGATATGATACTGCGTCAAGAGTTTGGCAGAGCACTGAAAGACCTGAGTCGTAACAAGGCCCCGGGAGTAGAGAACATTCCATTACAACTACTGACAGCCTTGGGAGAGCCTGTCCTGACAAAACTCAACCATCTGGTGAGCAAGGTGTATGAGACAGGCGAAATACCCTCAGACTTCAAGAAGAATATAATAATTCCAATCCCAAAGAATGCAGATGCTGACAGATGTGAAAATTTCAGAACTATCAGTTTAATAAGTCACGGCTGCAAAATACTAATGCGAATTCTTTACAGACGAATGGAAAAACTAGTAGAAGCCGACCTCGGGGAAGATCAGTTTGGATTCCGTAGAAATATCGGGACACGTGAGGCAATACTGACCCTACGACTTATCTTAGAAGCTAGATTAAGGAAAGGCAAACCTACGTTTCTAGCATTTGTAGACTTAGAGAAAGCTTTTGACAATGTTGACTGGGATACTCTCTTTCAAATTCTGAAGGTGGCAGGGATAAAATACAGGGAGCGAAAGGCTATTTACAATTTGTACAGAAACCAGATGGGAGTTATAAGGGTCGAGGGACATGAAAGGGAAGCAGTGGCTGAGAAGGGAGTAAGACAGGGTTGTAGCCTCTCCCCGATGTTATTCAATCTGTATATTGAGCAAGCAGTAAAGGAAACAAAAGAAAAATTCGAGTAGGTATTAAAATCCATGGGGAAGAAATAAAAACTTTGAGGTTCGCCGATGGCACTGTAATTCTGTCAGAGACAGCAAAGGAAAAGCGGTTGAACGGAATGGATGGTGTCTTGAAAGGAGGATATAAGATGAACATCAACAAAAGCAAAATGAGGGTAATGGCATGTAGTCGAATTAAGTCGGGTGATGCTGAGGGAATTAGATTAGGAAATGAGACACTTAAAGTAGTAAAGGAGTTTTGCTATTTGGGGAGCAAAATAACTGACGATGGTCGAAGTAGAGAGCATATAAAATGTAGACTATCAATGGCAAGGAAAGCGTTTCTGAAGAAGAGAAATTTGTTAACATCGAGTATAGATTTAAGTGTCAGGAAGTCGTTTCTGAAAGTATTTGTATGGAGTGTAGCTATGTATGGAAGTGAAACATGGACGATAAATAGTTTAGACAAGAAGAGAATAGAAGCTTTCGAAATGTGGTGCTACAGAAGAATGATGAAGATTAGATGGGTAGATCACATAACTAATGAGGAGGTATTAAATAGGATTGGGGAGAAGAGAAGTTTGTGGCACAACTTGACTAGAAGAAGGGATCGATTGGTAGGACATGTTCTGATTCATCAAGGGATCACCAATTTAGTATTGGAGGGCAACGTGGAGGGTAAAAATCGCAGAGGGAGACCAAGAGACGAACACACTAAGCAGATTCAGAAGGATGTAGGCTGCAGTAGGTAATGGGAGATGAAGAAGCTTGCACAGGATAGAGTAGCATGGAGAGCTGCATCAAACCAGTCTCAGGACTGAAGACCACAACAGCAAACAACTTCAATAGCAAAATGAAAGCATATCTCATTAGCACAATTTAATTGTATATTCCTATATTATTATGGCCACGGCCTTGCCGCAGAGTGATAACATCGGTCCTCGTCAGATCACCGAAGGTAAGCGCTGTCGGGTTTGGCTAGCAGTTTGATGGGTGACCGCCCGGGTCTGCCAGTTGCTGTTGGCAAGCGGGTGCCCTCAGCCCCTGAGGCCAGTCGAGGAGCTACTTGAGTCAGAAGTAGCGGCACCGCCCACGGAAACTGGCAACTGCCGGAAGAGTGGAGTGCCCCTGCGTTTCCGCATCTGGTGCCGCCTATAACACGGCAGCCGGTCGGTACCGTTGGGCCTTCACGGTCTGTTTGGACTGTGTTTGAATGTTTTATATTATTAATTTGAAAATGAAACAAACCATTTTCGTTTCACGATGTGAAATAACTTCATTTTATGATTGACTCTAGGATATTCAACGAATTATTTGCAAGAAATACATTTATTAGTACACAACGTGAGGTTGCCATTGAAAATTAAAAATCTGAAATAAGTAAAAGTTGGAGTGCTGGAGGAAATCCTACTGGAATGAATTAAAAGTAAACTGGATGAAATGCTGAATTTATAAAATGTACAAAAACTACAGTATTCTCTACAACACCAATGCTTAATCTGCTATTAACAGGATCTCAAATAATCGCTTCTAAAATCGCCTAGAATATAAAAACTTGTACCGCAAACATTACGGCAATTGTTACGGCGTAAAGTCAGCGCCAGCACGCCAGTCGGGGACGACAGAGAAGAGAAGGCTGTGAGAAGAGGTCAGCCAATCGCACACTGACTGACCTCCCTCAAGGACGACAACGTGACAGCAGCGGCCCCTACGTGAAGGCAACGGAAGTTCCAAGCCCGACTGGTGGCAGATACTGCGATAGCAGCTTCAACTTTAGCCACATCGTTAGCCGACGTATCGTAGCCGCTTCATTAGCAATCTCCACGTAACTCAGTTAGAGATTAACACTCACTGCAATTTCAGCCGGCCGGCGTGGCCGAGCGGTTCTAGGCGCTACAGTCTGGACCCGCGCGACCGCTACGATCGCAGGTTCGAATCCTGCCTCGGGCATGGATGTATGTGATGTCCTTAGGTTAGTTAGGTTTAAGTAGTTTTAAGTTCTAGGGGACTGATGACCTCCGCTGTTAAGTCCCATAGTGCTCAGAGCCATTTGAACCATTTTTTTGCAAGTTCAGTTGACAAAATTATGTTGGAAGCGTTTACTAGGACCAGAAGTGTTACTTTGTGTATTCTGAAGGAGACTGATTATTTTGTATGTCGCACTTTGTTTGCGGCACATCTGTGTAATTGCACCTGTGGGTGATCATGTATAAAGGACTACAAGAATTCTCAGATCAAAGTTAAGTATTTGTACTTGTCTTGTTATACACTACTGGCCATTAAAATTGCTACACCAAGAAGAAATGCAGATGATAAGTGGGTATTCATTGGACAAATATATTATACTAGAACTGACATGTGATTACATTTTCATGCAATTTGGGTGCATAGATCCTGAGAAACCAGTACCCACAACAACCATCTCGGGCCGTAATAACGGCCTTGATACGCCTGTGCATTGAGTCAAACAGAGCTTGGCGTGTACAGGTACAGCTGCCCATGCAGCTTCAACACGATACCACAGTTCATCAAGAGTAGTGACTGGCGTATTGTGACGAGCAAATTGCTCGGCCACCATTGACCAGACGTTTTCAATTGATGAGAGACCTGGAGAATGTGCTGGCCAGGGCAGCAGTCAAACATTTTCTGTATCCAGAAAGGCCCCTACAGGACCAGCAACATGCGGTCGTGCATTATCCTGCTGAAATGTAGGGTTTTGCAGGGATCGAATGAAGGGTAGAGCCACGGGTCGTAACACATCTGAAATGTAACGAACAAGAGGTGACCGAAACGTGTAACCAATGGCACCCCGTACCATCACGCCGGGTGATACGCCAGTATGGCGATAACGAATACACGCTTCCAATGTGCGTTCACTGCGATGTTGCCAAACACGGATGTGACCATCACGATGCTGTAAACAGTACCTGGATTCATCCGAAAAAATGACGTTTTCCATTCGTGCTACCAGGTTCGCCGTTGAGTACACCATCGCAGGCGCTCCTGTCTGTGATGCAGCGTAAAGGGTAACCGCAGCCATGGTGTGCGAGCTGATGGTCCATGCTGCTGCAAACGTCGTCGAGCTGTTCGTGCAGATGGTTGTCGTCTTGCAAACGTCCCCATCTGTTGACTCAGGGATCGAGACGTGGCTGCACGATCCGTTACAGCCACGCGGATAAGATGCCTGTCATCTCGACTGCTAGTGATACGAGGCCGTTGGGATCCAGCACGGCGTTCCGTATTACCCTCCTGGAGCCACCGATTCCATATTCTGCTAACAGTCATTGGATTTCGACCAACGCGAGCAGCAACCGCAATCGCGATAGGCTACAATCCGACCTTAATAAAGTCGTAAACGTGATGGTACGCATTTCTCGTCCTTACACGAGGCATCACAAAAACGTTTCACCAGGCAACGCCGATCAACTGCTGTTTTTGTATGAGAAATCGGTTGGAAACTTTCCTCATGTCAGCACGTTGTAGGTGTCGCCACCGGTGCCAACCTTGTGTGAATACTCTGAAAAGCTAATCATTTGCATGTCACAGCATCTTCTTCCTGTCGCTTAAATTTCTTGTCTGTAGCACGTCATCTTCGTGGTGTAGCAATTTTAATAGGCAGTATGTTTGGGACACAACAACATGGCGACGAGGTATCCGAATAACATGGTGCCGACGATGTAGGAGCAATACCATAGCGACCACCTGTTAACGGCCGGCCAGTGTGACCGAGTGGTTCTAGGCGCTACAGTCTGGAGCCCCGCGACCGCTACGGTCGCAGGTTCGAATCCTGCCTCGGGCATGGATGTGTGTGATGTCCTTAGGTTAGTTAGGTTTAAGTAGTTCTAAGTTCTAGGGGACTGATGACCTCAGAAGTTAAGTCCCATAGTGCTCAGAGCAATTTGAGCCATTTGAACCTGTTAACGCTTCGAACCCAGAGGCACCAGCTGCCACAGATTGTCTCTGTTTTTTTTTGTCGTGAGCTTTTGTGTTTTGCTGGAGCCTTTATTCTACCTTTTCTTTTCTTTGCAGGGGTGTGTTTACATGTTTTAACAGTCTTTCTTATAGTTTTTTTTTCTATTTAGTGTTTCCAGGTGGGCGTTGTAGAAATTTTCTTTGCTTGAGTGGTTATTTTTATTGCTTGCATTGTCTGTTTCCTACATTTGCCTATTCGAAAATGAGCAACCCATCTCTCCCACTCCCTGCTCAGTTGCCTCAGCTGCAAGCGATAGATGTAATGCAGCTAACACAGATGATTCAGTTTCAAACGCTGCAGATTGCAACCCTTCTAAACACGGTACAGCATTTACTGTCCTACCAAGCAACAAACGCAGCGCGCCCACCCGACCACCATGCAACAACTTTCGCTCCAAGTGCCATACCGCCTTTTCACCAGGTTAACGAAAAAGAAGAGAAATGGCTCAAGTGGTTCCAACAGTATGAAGCCAACATCGTTGCTCAGAAAGTATCGCTTCGCGCTGCATGAAATTGTGTTTTTCAGGGTTTTTAGCGGCAGCAGACGGTGGATGCGAGGCGAGATCCTTCGTCGACTTGGCTCAGGCAGGTGTCTCATTTCAGGCCCCGATGGATTGCAGCGCCGACATCACTGCCAATTCGCCACTGGCATGTGCACGGTGATGCTTCTGTAACTCTTCCCCCAGATTCACGTATCCCGAGGACAGCGCGGCCACAGCAGCCGCCAGAGGGTGTCATCACGACACCGCAGGACGACCCCATGGAGAGAGAGCCTGTTGGTATCGTCCTCAGGAGGTGGACGCGTACCCTTCTGGGCGTTTTCCAGGGGCCATTTGCGCCAGAGCGGAGGCCGGATGGACCGTGGGACTGCTACGGTCGCAGGTTCGAATCCTGCCTCGGGCATGGATGTGTGTGATGTCCTTAGGTTAGTTAGGTTTAATTAGTTCTAAGTTCTAGGCGACTGATGACCTCAGAAGTTAAGTCGCATAGTGCTCAGAGCCATTTTTTGGAGGCCGGATGGCGGGGTACAACCAGAAGTCTGACGTCCTGTGCAGCCACAGCTTCCGGTCCATCAGAGCATCCACGCTCCTGCCTCCTCCCTCCTGTTGTCGTGCTCTATATACGACGACTGTCCGTCGCTTTGGGGGGGGGGGGGAATGTTGTGGCATAAACTCTGCACCAGCACGCCAGTCGGGAACGACAGAGAAGAGAAGGCTGTGAGGTCAGCAATCGCACGCTGACCGACGTGCCTACAGGAAGACAACGCAACAGCAGCGGCCCCTAGGTGAAGACGACAGAAGCGCCACACCCGACTGGTGGCAGCCCTCTCCGATAGCAGCTTCAACGTTAGCCACTTTGTTAGCCGAAGCATCCTAGCCTCTTCATTAGCAGTCTCTACATAGCTCAGTTAGTGATTAACAGTCACTGCAAGTTCAGTTGACAGACTTTCGTTAGAAGCAATTGCACTTGTGGATGATCATGTATAAAGGACAACAGGAATTCTCAGATCAAAGTTAAATATTTTTACTTGTCTTGTTATGATAAAACTCGTTAATACGAGTTGTGTGATTGTTTGTCTAGCGAACTGAGTTTGCAGTATTTCTAGGCACAACGGAAATGGAAAGTGCTATTGATGTGCGGTTTTCACAGAATGGATTGGTAGTCAGAGGCTCATATTGTTAGCCAATAAACAAATCGTAATAATACTTAGAAAATGTATTTTTTATGCAAACATGTACTTTTTTAATGGAACAATGCCTATCGACATTAACAAACTAACGTTCAGGTAAATTAGAATGCACGCAAAACAATAGCCATCTACATAGGTATGTCAACACTGAGGTATTGCTGTATGGCAATTCAGAGAATTGCTGCTAAACTCTTTATCGATAGGTTCGATCAACAAACAAGTATTCATGTGATTCTTCAGAAATAAAATCGGAAACCCCAGTAAAAGGACATTCGTTTCGGAAAACACTTTTGAGAAAATTTAGGAGGTTAGCATTTGCAACTGACTGCACAACGATTCTGTCGCCTCCAACATGCAGTTCCCGTGGAGATCACGAAGACAAGATAAGAGAAATTAAGCCCTGTATGGAGGCATATGGACAGTCTGTTTTCCATTGCTCCATTTTCGAGTGGAACAGGTAGGAGATGACTGACAGTAGTACAGGGTATACACCGCCATGCACCATACGGTGGCTTGTGGAGAATGTATGTAGATGTAGAATTGACTATCATTATCCCAATCAGTAGTATCCAGGAGATAGTGGTACTCACTGTGTCAACTGACCATCACTCCCTTAATAGCATCCAGGATAAAGACGGTCACCCCGTGAAATGAACATCATTTCCCCACCCAGTAATATCCATGGAAATGGCAGTCACCTTGTCAACTGACCATCACAGTCCCACCCAGCAACATACAAAGGCTAACGATAGACACCCTGTCAGCTGATCATCATTGCCCTAATAGTATCCTGGGTAGTGGCAGTCACCCTGTAAACTGACCATCATTTCTCCACCCAGTGGTATCTGGTATCATGATGATTAACTTGCCAATATTCTTAATTCGTATACTGTGGCCATCTAGGCACCTTTCATTTGGATGCTTAGCAAGATAGTGTATTTGTTGTAATTAAAGGTCTAATACAAATTACAATTAATCGCCTGTTTCACTGCTTCTGTTGACGTACTAATGATTAAAAAGCATCTAGGCAAGCCCTACTTTTGTATCACATAGTTGTTTATTAGGGTTTTAAAAACATTACTTTTTTTAACTGTTGAATGAAACCATGGGTTCGGTGCAATGACAACCACTATGATTGAGAGGTAATGGCAGTTACCCAGTCAAGTGAGCATCATTGCCCGCCCCAGTAGTATCAGCCCTGGCTAGCTCAGCTGGTAGAGTGACAGATTCTTAATCACAGGGTCGTAGGTTTGAGCCCCACTTTGAGCGCCATGTAAAATGTTTTTTCTCTCTATTTTTTAAAGGCTGACTTTAAACAAAGTTTTCTGAGTAAGTCACGGTAATAGTAGGATGTGATTATTAAAGCACTTATTACAATATAATACCGCAATGAGAGAGGAACCTCCAGCGCCAGTGAATCTTATCCAAAATTTTAGATAAATGAAAGTAATAATTGCTGATAAAATCAGATAATTACACATTAGCATAATATTTCAGTACACAATCTGTTGCTTTTTGCGAGACTATAGGCATCAAGCCAGTGATGCAACTGCCGATGTCATTGTTCAATGGTGATCAACCAAACGAAGTTCTTGTGCAGCAAATATAAGCAAGAAACTAAGAGAAATGGTCGTCATATCGACCTCAGGGAATTTTTGCTTAGCGATATCGCACAAATACCGAAAGGATACACATGTTTGATCGTTACACCGTTGAACAATTCGTCATCCCCTTTCCTTTACAGCTTTTCAAAAAATACAGAACTAAATACAAAATTATCTTCATCAACATGAAACTTAATCAGGTCAAGTATAATGAAATTAATTCTGTAGGGACGGCCGGTGTGGCCGTGCGGTTAAAGGTGCTTCAGTCTGGAACCGCGTGACCGCTACGGTCGCAGGTTCGAATCCTGCCTCGGGCATGGATGTGTGTGATGTCCTTAGGTTAGTTAGGTTTAATTAGTTCTAAGTTCTAGGCGACTGATGACCTCAGAAGTTAAGTCGGATAGTGCTCAGAGCCATTTGAACCATTAATTCTGTACGCATAATTATTAGAATAGGCAAAACACAACAACAGGACGAGAAAAGGCTGCTAAGTATAGTGAGAAAAAGTGAAGTACCGTATTTCATATGTTTTAACAGAAAGGTACTCGGAGTTACTTTCACTTCTAGAAGCTTTGTCTGGTAGCAATGGTCTTCGGCCTCAAAACTTTGCTTTTGTAGCGGCACCACCGTTTAAGACAGGAAAAAGTTAGATTCGGTGCAATATTTCTGAGTGCACAAGTTGCAGCCAGGTGCGGGCGTGTTGACAGTAAGTTACGCTTACCAGGGGTTGCAAGTAGAATAGAGGCCACAGGGCTGCAGAACCGCTGAAAAGAGTAAACAAATGGTTCAAATGGCTCTGAGCACTATGGGACTTAACATCTGAGGTCATCAGTCCCCTAGAACTTAGAAGTACTTAAACCTAACTAACCTAAGGACATCACACACATCCGTGCCCGAGGTAGGATTCGAACCTGCGACCATAGCGGTTGCGCGGGTCCAGACTGAAGCGACTAGAACCGCTCGGCCACACCGGCCGGCAAGAGTAAACACAGCGGTTTGCATGGCGCAAGTTACAGGCAGAATGGGCCCACTGGCCCAACCTAGGTGTTATGTGTACATGACTCGGAGTGGTGCATTAGCAAAACAGAAGTGCACAGCCATGTATAAATAGGTGCCGGTTTTCTGATGAGAGGGATTCAAGTGTGGCACCTCTCCTGGATGGCAGGGCATTTCACATCACTGGCTACACGCAGCAGCAGATGGGGCGCCAGCGTTCCAGTCCACGCCGGGTCGCTGGTTTGACTCTCTGAGGCCAACGTGGGGTCTGTAGCCAGCCAGCGGCGCGCCACTCGATGGCTCGCTATCGCAGGCAGTCTTGTTGGCTCCCAACAGACGCCGGAGGCATCCTGAGGCGAGGGCCGCAGATTTAGCTGTCAGATCGTAGGCGCTTATTGTCGCCCGCGATCTTAACCACGACGCCGAAGAAGCACACAGCGGGCCGCCCTGCAACTGCTAGCGAGCGGCGCTGAGGCAATGGGGACGAAGGCTGCTGAGTCGGCTGCCGGCGCTTCCTGATGTCAAAACACCACGACTGCACACAGCCGGCACGCTGCAGTACGTTGCACTGGTCGCAGAGGTAGCCCTTCTGCACCAATCTGTTTTGCAGACAGCGAAGTGGTGTCCTCAGCATCACGGGACCCTGTGACAGAGACAGTGAGGAATGCGGCACTGTAGCTGGGGATAATAAAAGACTTGAAGGTCATGGGCGAGTTTTAATACGGCGCATCCTGACAGTTCCCATCCACGTCCAACATTCCTCCACAGCACGCCAACTCTACATTTGGCACTGACAGCTACATTTGGTGTCAGAATAGTGCGCATTACAGTCACAAAATGTGGTGAGTGTTGACCAATTTTTATTTTTGAGTGTTGCACGTTTTCTTTCTTTGTGTTGTCAGAGAAAGTATTAGAGTGATTGGGGCAGTAAGATTTTTTTTTCATTGCACTTGATTGCTTTTGTATTGGGTTGAGTATGATGTTTCATTTATCTCCTCCTATTGCATCATCACATAAAATGTAAAATGAGATAGTGAGCTGTAGGAAGTCAGTTTACTTTTCTAGTTAAATGTTTTATTTCTGTGGGATTTTATAGGTTGATATGGGATTAACTGGGAACGGAAGCAACAAAGCGGTAGAGTCAGGGACGCAAGGTGTGTCAGAACCAGAAGCAATATGGATTTTGTTGTAAAAGGTAGAACAATTGACAGGAGACAACACGCAGTTGAGAAGTGAATTAACATCTAGGAGTGAGCGGGAAACCATGTCTGATCAGTCGTTGTTACCTAGGGTGCCACAGTAGGAGACTGATCCAGCTGCTGCGAGTTTGATTATTCTGTTTTCTGGCAAGGCATCTGAAGATGTGCATTCGTTTATGGAAGACTTGGGAACTTCAGCTGTGGTGAATGGCTGGTTTGATGAATAGTTGTTACATGTAGCCATGATTAGATTAATGGGCGAAGCAAAGACATATGTAAGGTGTTCTCGGGCCTTAAGGAAGTCAGGATAGTTTAAGCAGCTGAAGAGGGGCTTTTACGGAGGTACAGAAAACAGAATAGCGCTCGGTACTTTAGGGAGAGGTTGAGTACAATGACGAAGAGACAGGGGGAGACGGTAGAGAATTTTGCGGACAGCATAGGAGGTATTAACGAGTATACTTACAAGTTAGGTCAGAGCCATGAAGCGAATGGTGTTCTGTTGCAGGAGGCCGAGCAAAGGGCACTTGATGTATTTTTGAGGGGATTACTGGCGCATATGGCGCGGGAAGTGCGTGAAGGGACTCCAAAAGACTTGTATTCGGCCATTCAGCTGGCAGTCCAATGTGAGGAAATAGATGTGGCAACAGGGGTACGTGATAGACAAATAGTGTTTACAGGAGGTATAAAATGTTATGAATGTGATCGTATGGGACATGTGTAGAGGCAGTGTACCCAGTCACCGAGGAATAGAGGAAGGGGTGGAAATCAGCAGCGTGGAGTTAGTAGAGATGGACAATCGTTAAACGGCATTTGGGGCCCAAGACCCACCTAAGGGAGCTCCCGTTTAATTTCAGTGCTACCAATACGTATACAGTGGTGGAATGTTCAGTGATAGTATCCAGAGGAACTAAAAAGTTTAAGATTTTGTTGGACACAGGGGCGCTACTGTCAGTGGCTACTAAGAATTTAATGGGACGAAAGAAGTTAGACCCACCACGTTATAGGTTGCGTGGAGTGGGGGTAAGGAGGTCACACATTTTAGTGTGCCGGTGACTTTTGCATAGGTAAAGTGTGATTTGATGCATGCATGGAGGTAGTACCATGGGTAAGCGAGGGCTACGACATGATCCTAGGAGTAGATTTCTTGCATCAACATCATGCCAAAATTTTTCTTGGACAACGAACTGTGGAACTTGGTGTAATGTTATTTCAGCTAGGGGAAACTGTTGTCGATGCAGAGCTGTCGCGAGGGGCATTCAACGTAATTAACAAACCAACTGAGCCGAGTACATTAGCATTAAGGCTTAATTCGCATGCGTGTGTGTCTAGTGGCACCGGGAAGTCACTTTGGGTAACTGTAGAGTCAAATCTACCTGTTTGTACAGTATGTGTTATTGAACCGTGTGAGGATAACTAAGTTTTGGATCCATTAGTTTGTTTTGTGAAGCATAGTCTTGTACACATATAAGAGAGAAACAATGGGTGAGTAGTCCCCGTGAACATGGATAATTTTAGCGCTGTAGACGCGAATTAGGGAAAAAGGAGTTTTAGTAGCGAATTTGGATGTACCAGATGACGAAGACTGGTGTTCGAGAGGTAGGTGTAGCGTTCAACCACTAACTGCCAATAGAACTGCATTGCATAACAAAGTTAGGCATTTGAAAGGACGAGAAAAAGAGCATATGGAAGAATTGTTGTGGGAATTCAAGGATTTGTTTTTTCCGCGAGTTCAACATAGGATACCCATCAGGGAACGAAGCACCTGTGTACCATAAACCATACAGAATACCAAGATATTTGCAGCCTATTGTGGAGGATTTCATTGATCAGCAGCTTGCGGGCGGTATTATAGAGCATAGTAATTGTTGCTGGGGATAGGGCATTGTCATTGTGCCTAAAATACCTGTGGATGGAACTAAGAAATACAGGTTCTGTTGTGACTATCGATACCTCAATAATAGGTCACTCAGGTAGCCCTTCTGCACCAAGCTTTTGACGAGGAATATGATTCGTGAAAGCAAAGCTTTTCTTGCAACTAAGAGGTATGTCTGCGTTAGTTAACAATGATTTTCCTATGGGGTGACATCATAACGTGTCCTACGCTCTGAATATCTGTTGTCATTGGCTGGCGAGATCACGTGACATGAGCTATGGTTGGCTGACAAAAGCGCAACGCAATCTCGATTTCAGTGCTACAGAAGCTACCGTGCCGTATTTGGTGGAATTCCTGTTTCTGTAGTTGGTAGAATTCCCGTTTATACTTTCGCATACATCAATGATCTTTCAAAAACACGTTTTTTTGCTGCGTTTCGTTTCCTATGGCGCCGGGAATTCCCATGCCGGTGCATAAAACCTTCACCCTTCGAAGAATAGGTAAGTTTCACAGCACCAAGGGAAAGTATATTATTACTTAACACGGGAGAAATGTGCTTCCGCCCGAAAAAAGTGTGTTTTTAACCGGTAAATCTGGAAAAAATCCGAGATTTTTTTTCTTTAGCGCGTAATACACTCTGGTAAATCTAGATGAGCAGACAGAACTACTCCATCCTTCCGAATATGTGGTCAGTGCCTTAACAACTGCATGCCTCTTTCGGTTGGTCTCTATTGTACAATGTACCTTTGATCTTACATAGTTTGCACCAGATACTTTACAATATAAAACATAGTTTACCGCTGCACACGCTGTGGATACCCGCTGGTGACTGCTGGACCACGAACGGGGTGCTGTGCTTCTTACAGTCCCTCCAATCTTTTCGGAAATCTGACTCCAGGCGCGTAAACATGCAACGTCTTTATATTCTCTATTCAGATCGTCTGAGAAAGTGAGTCAGCATCCCCCCCCCCCCCCCCCAAGATGATACGTTGAGATCAGGAGAATTGCGAGACGTTAACGTCATGCACTGCACTCATAGATCTTTTACAGCCAACCTCAGTGAAGCTCGACGGTCCGTGTCCGTCAGTACATGACTCAGCATCCCCCCAGTGATGAAATGACAAGACGTTACTCTCATGCTATACAGATCTTTACACCGTAAGCGTCGACGGTCCTTATCCGTCAGCACATGAGCCTGATGTTGGTTTAGCTGTTACTTAGTTGTTTGTTCCATAGATCGTTAGAACGTTTGAAACATCCCCTTAGAAAAACTTATGAATGACTGTGCTGATAAACCCCTTACGTTATTTGATTTTCAAACACCTTAGCAGAACTGAACGTACTCAGACATTTCGCTTTTTACCTATTCTGATCAACACTAAACTGACACACAATATTTTTAGCGCAACGCAATCTGACTTTCAATAAGCCCTACAAAAGAATGGCCCTCAGTAACAATAACCTATAACTTTCATGAATCACTTACCTCACAAAAATCTTCGTTACTCGAACTACTGCAATACAGCGGGGGCCTATACTGCCAGCTAAATAAAAGATTCTAACTACTGAAGGCACTAACTACTGATAGGCATAGTTAGCAAATGAAAGATTTTGATAGAGAACCAACAATGTATTTACCTTAATAGTGTTCAAAAGTCATAATATATACAGGGTGTCACAAAAAGGTACGGCCAAACGTTCAGGAAACATTCCTCACACACAAATAAAGAAAAGATGTTATGTGGACACGTGTCCGGAAACGCTTAATTTCCATGTTAGAGCTCATTTTAGTTTCGTCAGTATGTACTGCACTTCCTCGATTCACCGCCAGTTGGCCCAATTGAAGGAAGGTAATGTTGACTTCGGTGCTTGTGTTGACATGCGACTCATTGCTCTACAGCACATCAGTACGTAGCATCAACGGATTCGGTGACCGATGGATTGGTAGAGGCGGACCAATTCCATGGCCTCCACGCTCTCCTGACCTCAACCGTCTTGACTTTCATTTATGGGGGCATTTGAAAGCTCTTGTCTACACAACCCCGGTACCAAATGTAGAGACTCTTCGTGCTCGTATTGTGGACGGCTGTGATATAATACGCCATTCTCCAGGGCTGCATCAGCGCATCAGGGATTCCATGCGACGGAGGGTGGATGCATGTATCATCGCTAACAGAGGACATTTTGAACATTTCCTGTAACAAAGTGTTTGAAGTCACGCTGGTACGTTCTGTTGCTGTGTGTTTCCATTCCATGATTAATGTGATTTGAAGATAAGTAATAAAATGAGCTCTAACATGGAAAGTAAGCGTTTCTGGACACATGTCCACATAACATATTCCCTTTCTTTGTGTGTGAGGAATGTTTCCTGAATGTTTGCCCGTACCTTTTTGTAACACCCAGTATATCAGTTCATGACATCCAGTCTTACAAATTTACTGTCTCTGATGGACACACGTCCAGATCATCCGCTCTCAAAACTCCGCCATCTCTCTTCCCACATCCACCACTGCTGGCGGCTCACCTCCAACTGCGCAACGCTACGCGCTGTTCAAATCTAACTGCCCAACACTACAATAACAACATTCCAACAATGCCAACCAGCCACAGACGGTACACAGCACAGCCAGTGATTTTCATACAGAGCGCTAGGTGGTGGTGGTGGTTGTTGGGATGTTTAAGGGGGACTAAACAGCTAAGGTCATCAGTCCCCCATTCCAAAAACAAGCGAGACAAAGTCGCAGAGCAGATAAAACCCCAAGGGGAAGGAGACTGCCCCCCCCCCCCCCCAGGTGCTAAAGAACACAAATTAGGCAACGAACACTACAGAAAAGAAGAGTACAGACGAACACCAGACAGAAAGAAATAGAAGAAAAGAAGATGGCCTGAGACTGGTTGACTGACCACGACAACAAAAAAGGGAAAGAGTCAACCATCTGATGAGACACCAAACCAGCAACAAATATAGGTGACGTTACCAACATACTTATACGTTTCTTTTATCGAAAATGATGTGGAACGTGTCAGTTTACATGGTATGTGTACATGTTTGGTGTTAATATTAACGAACACATTTTTTACTTCTGCTAATGCAACTGCACCTAAGATCTAGGGTCTTACTAGTGGGTGTTCCTTCGCGTTTTTACTTCATAATAATGTCACCAACAGGTACAAAAGGGTTGAAATGCCCTTGATTCATTTGTTAGATGACATTTAATTACTACAAGCTCACAGTTCACCGAGCTCCCTAGACCGACCAACTCTGTTGTTACTGCCTCTCTACTGACAGCACAATACTCCACATCTCTGGTGACATTTAATGGTCAATTCCACACTACAAAAGGTGTGACCGGACACCTTATATCGGACAGTGTGGGTGTGAGGAATGTGTTCTGAGAGTGTGACGGTAGCTTTTGGTTCACCCTATAGCTGCAGGTGTTCTGGTCGAGACAGTTTCTGGGAGGAGGAGGCGGTGGTGAGAGAAAAGGCGTTGTGGACGTGCGCGGCTCGCTTGTCAGTGGATGTACCGGCCGCCAGGCAGGCAGCAGGTGTTACTGAGGATCGGGTTCGGAACCGGTTGCCTGGAAACCGGTCCCGGTCGCTGAAAAATTGCTCCGGCGCGCGGACCATTAAACAAGCGTCTTATTTCCAACGGCTTCGAGAGTGTGTGGGACGAGGCCGTTCTCGAGTGAGACGGACCGCGCTGCACGGAAAAATAAAACGGCCGGCAGTAAAGATAAGGGCTGGCCGATTTCCGGTGCCTGCCGTGGGCTGGGGAGCGAGCCAGCGCCGATGAAGACATATGAAGGCGACGCGACGCCAGGCGGGCAGGCTTTTTGCCACGCGTTGCGGTGGGGAGCGGAACTGCGGGCGGCGCCGTGGTGGGGGAAATGGGCGCGGCGGAGGGGGGAGCGGCAAGCGGAGGGGAGAGGGGCAGAGGCGCGCTAATGAAGACATCAGCGGAGCGCGCGGCGCCTTTGATCCGGCTCGCCCCTGCCTTCAAAGGGCGCCGCCGCCGCAGCCGCAGTCGGGCTAACGGCCCGCGGCCGCTTATTATGGCTCTGGCCTCACCAACTGGCCGACGGTTCCAGCGCCACTCCAGCGGCGCATGCCATGTTCTCCTCTGGACCCGTGGACTCTGCCGCAGGGCAATAGCCTCGAGGCGCGAGAGCTGCCCACGTAAACGCACACATCCTCGAAAATAGGAACTGGGAAAAATCTGATCCAGGCATGACACCGAAATAGGACGCTCGAAGTACGAGTACACATAAGACGTCGCTCCTCTTCTAGGAGCTGTGTCCCGTAGGTCGTTGGAGGATCGAAGCGTTCCTAGTGACTGGAAAAAAGCGCAGCCCATTTCCCTTACTTTCGGTTACGCGATAATTACAATAAGTAAAATGTTCCGGGCTATTATGCCGCGTGTACTGCGCCATCCTTTCGACACAAACCGCTCGTAACAATAACACAGCATGAGCAGACGTTAGCAACCCTGCGACGTGTAGGTAGGAGAGAGATCGACGCCGAGCAGTGTAGGCTCTACCTCGGAATACAGCATTTAAGTGTGCAGAAAGAAAGTGCCTTTAGGGTCAACAACGTAATATGTATTTTCAAAAATGATCGTCTATCAGGACACAACGATGACACGTCAGCTCGGATGTTAATTTTCTCTCACTACAGATCACTACGTATCACTACAACGACGCTCTGTACTGGACGATAGCCACAGTCACTATTTTCGTGGCATAACAGGGCTGGTGGCAACAACCAGGATATATTAATATAGCTCTTAATAGCCCATCTCACGCACATGATATCACTATGTTCTTAAGATTAACTACCACGAAATCTAATCTCAGTCACAAAGTAAAATAGTATGCGCAAGAGTATACGATGGATAGAAATCAGATATTCCACCGTAACACTTGCAGCGACAAACTAAAATATTCCAGTGTATGAACTGCACTTCGCAAAACAACGGCGTAACCAAAATATGTCACCGACGTATAAAATCAATAAATAGGGGCTGTCTGACCTGCACATTCCACTGAAACGCTTTTCCTACCAAATCTTCAAAGTACCACTTAAACTCATCCAGTTAATGTGGACTAGAAGAACTTTTACGTGAAATTAAATCTACGTTCAACTTTCAACGACGTAATTTTATCTTTGACTATTAGTTGTTGTTAGTCAAAGATGACGTCTGTACGTAGCGTCTCGCTACAAAAATATCAGTGGTTAAAACGAATTATAACGTCTTAAATCTTTCTCAACGTGTCAACCTATCTACACTACATGAAATTTCGTTCTTTTAAAATTAATTATCTTTCATAAAGCGTAAAATATCTTTCAGTTTTGTTAAATCGTTAGTGTCTTTCCCCTCATTGCAAATTAATAAATATAAATTATTATTTCAGTTTCTTTGAAGGTTAATATATCTGAAGTTTACCTCGAAACAACGCCAACCTTTTCTTTACGTATCTGTGGCTCCTCTTTAACACGAATTAATCGTCTGCTTCAAAATTGAACTTTACACTCAAATATTTTTCCACTAATAATTCTGGGATAAATGATACTCGGGACTAGTTTTTATAGTTTAAAACAGAAATTCTTTGTCTTTATTACCTGTTCTTGATTCGTGTACAGGTACAAATCAACATATTTTCTTACGAGTGCTGGTTAACTACACAAAATCCCACTTAGCGGGAACGTAACAATAAAAAAAGTCAAACAAAAAACGCGAATACCACCACCACTTTTAAGCAATGTGAACTTTAAATGGGAAGTAAATCTTAACCACTTTAGGCGTTGACTTAACGCGAACCAACTAATATTTAAATATTTAATCACGCAGCACTCGTTATAAAGAGACAATAAGCTTGTCCTCGAAATAATGGTCCTTGCTTTCCTCGTTTAGGAACCGTGAGAAAAGCTACAAAATCGAGATAACGTATGCAGATCTCCGACAACTTCCGACTGGTTCTCAATACTACGTTAACAACGTAGGACGTCCGCTCCCCTGACAACAACAATATTTATTATAATAAACGAGACTCACGCTGAAGTCACAAAATACACCCTAACACAAAATCGCTAAGGAACTATTCGTAAGTGCTTGATTTCTATTCCACAACCACACGTGCACTAACGCAACGCCATTATTCCCTTAGTGCGTGCTGTAATCCACCTCACAAAACCAGATAATTACTTCACGTGATAACGTCTCTCCTCTTCCACAAACCAACGGAAAATCTCCAACCTGGTGAGTCACGGTTCGCCTGCAATCATTTGGCTATCAAGCAACCCAACGTTGAGCCACTGCGTCCGTACAGAATTAACAAACAGGAGAAACCAGTCTCAGACTTCGATTTTTAATCGTAGCCTCAACTTCTATTACCCACAAAATGCTACGTTTCTTCACAAATTCGTCTTCTGCTTTTCCCTCCTCACGGTGAGCTTAAACTTCAACGAAATCGGCGAAACAATTAGTTTTTCCAACAAGCCTATAACATTTTCAAACAGTCTATCTAAACGACTGAAGAGCCTACTTTGAACTTTCCTGAATCTAAACCCGTAGCAGACTAACTTATTGCGACCCTCTCACTGCAACTCGCTCGTCCAGGCTGACTCTTGAGACTATCTCGTGAGACTAACTATTGAGGGACTAACTAAAATTCTTAAGGGACGGCAAACAAACATGTCACGCTAATTCTCTCTTTGACAACAGGTGTTTCTTCTAATCAGCCGCCGGCGTGATCTTGTAGAGGGCAGCAGCTGTAATCTTTGCCCCACGCCTCGATTCTGCAGTCGCCTGGGTGTAGAAACTCACTGACTTGACTGGGATCTGCTTTTCACGTATATCAGGCGACAAAACCTACAGTATTTTAACATACACATACATAAGAAAACTTTACAAACTCATAAATAAATTCCCGATTCTTCCAAAAAACAGTCAACTCTGATAATAAGATGAGGCGATAACACTAGGCAAAGGGCTTTAAATTTGGCGCATTACGTGTGGTCGAATAGATTTCACATTAAAACTCAACGTCCCGTCCCCATCTGCGGAGACCATTTTTAAGGAGGATCGTAGCTTCTTTGAATGTCCGATTTACACCCTGACTCGCTGCTGACTGCCACAAAATTTCGTTTACACGTGCTCCTGCGCAGTGGCTTGACGTCAAATGTTTTTAATACAACACTCAAACTTCCTTCAGCATGGCGAGAACTATATATGGCGCAGTAACTCAAGGTCTAAGACCACTTAAATCTAGGAATGGCTCTACCTGTCTGAAGGACAGCAACTCCATTAACACACGATGGAAGAACCATTTCCACGAACTGTTGAAAAAAGACCAGGAGATCAATGAAACGACACTTTTTGCAGTTCCCCAAGAATCTGCAAAACCTCATCTTGGCGAAATCCCTTCTATATAATGTAAGTAGGCTGCTTAGGTTTTTCTTATTGGTAACGCCACCTCTGTATGAAAATCACTGGCTGTGCTGTGTGCAGTCTGTGGCTGCTTTGCATTGTTGTAATACTCGCCATTGTAGTGTTAGGCAGCTGGCTGTGAACAGCGAGTAGCGTTGCGCAGTTGGAGGTGAGCCGCCAGCAGTGGTGGATGTGGGGAGAGAGTTGGCGGAGTTTTGTAATTTGTCATGAACTGCTACATACATTATGACTATTAAGGTAGATACATTTTTTGTTCTCTATTAATATCTTTCATTTGCTAACTATCCCTATCAGTAGTTAGTGCCTTCCGTAGTTTGAATCTTTTATTTAGCTGGCAGTAGTGGCGCTCGCTGTATTGCAGTAGTTCGAGTAATGAAGATTTTTGTGAGGTAAGTGATTTCTGAAAGGTATAGTTTAATGTTAGTCAGGGCCATTCTTTTGTAGGGATTTTTGAAAGTCAGATAGCGTTGCGCTAAAAATATTGTATGTCAGTTAAGCACAGTCTTGTATAATTGTTCAAAGGGGACGTTTCATATGCCGAACCTGCCAGGATACCTCACTGGAATCTTCTGATTTTTTCGTGTAGTTTGTGTAATTAGTGTAGATTTTGTTTATTGCTAGCACGTAATTGTAGAGAGAATCTCCTTTGTAGTTGCAGTCTTTCATTGTTGTACAGTAAAACAGTTGTGGCATGCATGTAGATTTGCACCAAGTATTTCGCTGCTGCGCTTGCAATTAACTAGATATTATTTTCAGTGCTGTGTTAATGTGTTCTCTTATTTTTGCTCTTCAAATTGTGTATTTCTGTGTTGTCGTGTGAAATATTGTGACAATAATGGCGTGTGAAAAACGTAATACTAGGCTTCAAAGTAAACTGAGAAATGACAGTGAAGACGAAAGCAGTGTGTTAGCGCCGCAGAGTAATGAATTAACTAATGTTCAAAGTAGTAATTTGGTAATTGTGCATAGGGAAATGGAGCGGACTGCAAATAATGGTGTAGGCAGTGAAACAATTAGTGAACAGGGAAGCGTTATCGATCGATCGGTCGGCAACAGCTTGCCTCAGGATTCCGAAATGACAGGACACAATCTTGCAAATACTGTAGATTCAGGTTTTGCGTCCTCACCGTTTTCTCAAATAAATCAAGACACATTTTCTGCTTTACAAAATGCGAATATTGCCGGTTCAAATGCACTGCCGAATAGCACTGAGGAACATGTTTAAAAACTCATATTTGTGAGCATTTTCAACCTACACTCCTGGAAATGGAAAAAAGAACACATTGACACCGGTGTGTCAGACCCACCATACTTGCTCCGGACACTGCGAGAGGGCTGTACAAGCAATGATCACACGCACGGCACAGCGGACACACCAGGAACCGCGGTGTTGGCCGTCGAATGGCGCTAGCTGCGCAGCATTTGTGCACCGCCGCCGTCAGTGTCAGCCAGTTTTCCGTGGCATACGGAGCTCCATCGCAGTCTTTAACACTGGTAGCATGCCGCGACAGCGTGGACGTGAACCGTATGTGCAGTTGACGGACTTTGAGCGAGGGCGTATAGTGGGCATGCGGGAGGCCAGGTGGACGTACCGCCGAATTGCTCAACACATGGGGCGTAAGGTCTCCACAGTACATCGATGTTGTCGCCAGTGGTCGGCGGAAGGTGCACGTGCCCGTCGACCTGGGACCGGACCGCAGCGACGCACGGATGCACACCAAGACCGTAGGATCCTACGCAGTGCCGTAGGGGACCGCACCGCCACTTCCCAGCAAATTAGGGACACTGTTGCTCCTGGGGTATCGGCGAGGACCATTCGCAACCGTCTCCATGAAGCTGGGCTACGGTCCCGCACACCGTTAGGCCGTCTTCCGCTCACGCCCCAACATCGTGCAGCCCGCCTCCAGTGGTGTCGCGACAGGCGTGAATGGAGGGACGGATGGAGACGTGTCGTCTTCAGCGATGAGAGTCGCTTCTGCCTTGGTGCCAATGATGGTCGTAAGCGTGTCTGGCGCCGTGCAGGTGAGCGCCACAATCAGGACTGCATACGACCGAGGCACACAGGGCCAACACCCGGCATCATGGTGTGGGGAGCGATCTCCTACACTGGCCGTACACCACTGGTGATCGTCGAGGGGACACTGAATAGTGCACGGTACATCCAAACCGTCATCGAACCCATCGTTCTACCATTCCTAGACCGGCAAGGGAACTTGCTGTTCCAACAGGACAATGCACGTCCGCATGTATCCCGTGCCACCCAACGTGCTCTAGAAGGTGTAAGTCAACTACCCTGGCCAGCAAGATCTCCGGATCTGTCCCCCATTGAGCATGTTTGGGACTGGATGAAGTGTCATCTTACGCGGTCTGCACGTCCAGCACGAACGCTGGTCCAACTGAGGCGCCAGGTGGAAATGGCATGGCAAGCCGTTCCACAGGACTACATCCAGCATCTCTACGATCGTCTCCATGGGAGAATAGCAGCCTGCATTGCTGCGAAAGGTGGATATACACTGTACTAGTGCCGACATTGTGCATGCTCTGTTGCCTGTGTCTATGTGCCTGTGGTTCTATCAGTGTGATCATGTGATGTATCTGACCCCAGGAATGTGTCAATAAAGTTTCCCCTTCCTGGGACAATGAATTCACGGTGTTCTTATTTCAATTTCCAGGAGTGTATTTTTTCGCGGCATGAAAATGCATTACAGAATCACGAAGCAGCCATAAAAGAACTGCAAATTATTGTTCATGAAAATCATGAGACCTTGCAAGCTAAAATTGACTAGTTGCGTCTACCGATTCGGTTACGGAACTTGCAAAAACTCAGGAAAACTTAAAGGACACAGTAGAAAGACACATGGAGGAAATTAGTACTTTATCAGAGAAAGTAGTTGAACTTTCGGATCAGCTAAATAATTTATCTACGAAGGTAGATGATAATCTGAATGACACAAAACCGGTAGTCTTTAATGACACAGAAGAGTGCGAACAAATTAGGAAACTCAAACAAAATCAGAATCAAATTAATACGCAACACCAAAGAGAAATCTGCGAAGTACAAGATCAGCTGACACAGTAGTACAAGAATTACGTATTTCAGAGGACACTCGCACCCCAATACGGGAAGAGGGACATAGAAATACGGAACAGCCACAAAATAATAACACAGCACATTTCGGAAATTATGAAAGAAATTGGCAAGGTGCACCGAATTTTGAAATGGAGCCGCCGAAACGACGTAACAATGACCGATATGCGACTCGCCGACATGATGACTTTGACTATAAGCTGTTCATTACTACACATAAATTCAAAACATTTAAGAATTCTGGCAACGACATTCATCCACAAGCATGGCTCCATCAATTCTCTCATTGTTTTCCTCCCAACTGGTCGTTAGAACACAGATTAGAATTTATGTGTGGCTATTTAGAGAATGAACCAGCTGTAAGAATGCGATCGGTCATTCACGATTGTCACAGTGAAGGAGAATTTTACCATGCCTTCCTCTCAGCATATTGGTCTCAAGCTACACAAGACCGAGTAAAACATAGCATCATGATGATGAAACACTTTGAACAATCTGAATTTTCCAGTCTTGTGAAATATTTTGAAGACATGTTGCATAAGAATCAGTACCTGTCAAACCCATACAGCCCCTCAGAACTCATCCGCATTTGCTTAATCAAATTGGCTGAACATTTACGACATATTATTGTAGCAGGACGTTGCAAAGATGACATTGAAGCTTTTCAGGGTCTGTTACAAGAATTGGAAATTGACACTGACAATCGGGGAACGCGGAAGCAGGAGCACAACAATTACAGGTCACATCTGTCACAATTCCGCAATGAAAGAAATAATAACTGGACACGACAAGGCTATTCTCACAACACATATCGTGATTAAAACAGACACCACCCGTATGACAACCGTTGGCAGAGTAGTAATAATTACAGGGAAAGATCACCTCTCCGCGGTAGTGACTATCACAGAGACAATCAGAGAAACAGACAATTTGGGAACCAAAATATTTATTATCAAGTGAGACAGAATAACTTTAGACGCAACGGTCCAGCGCGCAGTTACGATTCAGGGAGAAATTCTCCACCACATGACCAACAAACAAGAAACTATGTAAACTACCGACAAAACGATAGACGTGAATTTCATCAGAACTGGCGGGATTCTAACAGAGCTGGGCCCTCTCGGCAAGGCGAATTTGTAGAAGTTAGGTCTCCTAATCCCAATAACGACGCGCGCCAACAAAGAGACAGACAATGACTCGCACAGCAGGCAGCCGCGTGCGCCAGCTGACTCAGAGAAAAATTACATAGACGCTAACCTTGAGTAAAATTTTAACATTCCTTACCGACGTATAAAACATGACAATTGCTTTTCAGTTGAAACTCTGCATACTAGGAAGAGTAAAGGTTTACACCACATTTCACATGTAAAACCGTTTATTGAAAGATAGTCTGCTGTTTAACTTCGTCTTTGCCATAAAACTTTTCACTTCACATTTCTAGTATGCTTTGTCAGACTTAAGAAACTGTTAACATGCAACAATGTTTGAAGTTAAATATCCAGTCTAGAACCTAGGGAACATTTTTAAACAGAAATTACGAATGCATTGTTATAGTGAACAGATGTCACAGTGTTATTGTGTGTGTACATTCTTGCTTGTTAGTTGCGCGATTATGGAACGACTATAAGGCTTACATACTTAGAAAATTTACCAGTACTGCTAATGAGATTTTAATGCAACATTTTGGTTTACTTGAAAATATATTCTGGATTTAAAGTAATTTCAGTGAGATACCAGATGGCACAGTGGTTAGTTTATGTGACAGCTACACGATTTTATCACGACGCTACTAATGAGTGACAATTTACAATGTTGCTTTTGCAGTGTTTCTGTTTTATATCTGCACAGTTTTCTGTTTTATTCTGGAAAGTAAAACATGTTTTAGAAGTAACTTTTGTGGTATAGCTACAATGAGATTGCCTTTTCCGTAGCACAACAATACGTTACAGCACAGTACTTTCTTCATCATGGCAATAAGCGTAATAACTAAGATATCTATACATAAAGCATTTCACTTTTGTTTATCATGAGGTAAGTACATTGACTTCTGCAGAACTTAGCTTTCGGAGGACGATAAGTACGACACTTCCACAGAATTATCTTACAGCAAGACGCACATTTAGCGCTACAAGACACGCATTTGAGTGATTAATTTTGTACTTAAAACATTTATTTTTAAAGATATTTGAAGTACAATGATACAAAGGTTTTCAGTGATACATTTCAATTCATTGCTGTAATCTGTAACACCTGAGGGTATAATTACATTAATCCTCAGGGGGGTACACGCTTACTTCGTGTATCATGTGTTTGGCAAGCACAAGGAGCCCTAGCTAATATGGTATTTGCTTATACAACTTTACACATCGGTACCATATTTCTCTAACACAGAATTACACAGCTATCTGATCATTTAACTGAGAGATAAACATTTTTTTTACTACATCAGTGACAGATGTTTATGTAATTACACAGTTGGATAACTTCACACTTACGAAATTGTATTTTGTCTGTACTTTGAGAAATGCTCATATTTTTCGGAACCATTGTGACACTACGAGAGCTTTGAATGATGTATTTGGTATGAGATCATGATTTTTAAAGTACGTTTGAGGTTGTAACCTCCCCACCGCAATTTTTTTTAAAAAGAAAATATAGCAATACTTAATAGAAATGGGGGCCAAGTGTAACCTCCCCACAAAAATTTTAAAAGAAAATAACGATACTAATTAGAAATGCTGATGGACATGGCTCTATGCGTAACCTGCCTACAATCAAATGTACTGACAATGGCAACAAATGTGAAATTCGCAATCTGACTCAATTATAAATCCTTCAAAAAATTAAAGTCCATTCAGTGACAAGAAAATTCAATTAAACCGAAATATCGGTTTTTGGCCCTGTGTAAAAACAATCAGAATTAAAGTCTTACCTCAGAATAAATGGATGTCACATATCTGCTCCTGTTGTTGCGCACCACTTGGAGGAACTACATTGCAAATAATAATATTCTCCTTTTTTTTTGTATTTCTAGTGAAATTTTTCTTCAAAAAGAAGTGGAATGAAATGGGAAGTGCAACGAGATCTTTAGTTCAAAAAAATTAAACTTTTGAGAAAATGCTTTTGAAATAAAAAATTATTATTGGGAGACTTGTTGGAGAATAATTACAATAAATAAAATTTTTCATTATCTAATGATTATATTAATTAACAGTATACCTTATTCCTCATCTTGACCATTGTTGCCGACCGCCTACATCACACAACCGCACTGGGCTGCTACTACTGACCGACCGCTCTGCATGACGACTACAGACTGAGTACTGCTCTCAACTAGACAGAGCTACAGACTCGCAACGACTGACTGACTGCTACTCTGCATAGCGACAACTAACTCGCAAAGACTACTACTGACTGAGAACCGCTCGCAACACTCGCGCGGTCAAGCGCATACTCTCTGGTCACAGATGCTACAATGCCTCGCCATCGCTGCTGCGTTACATACGTGTTTCATAACCCTCCACTCGGGGGGCAAAAATTTGGCAGCGATGGTGAGTCATTTGGACTTGCCAAGCGCGGCAAAATTTTTCTTTAATTCACAAAATCCTACAACTTACAGAATATTTAAATGTTGTGCACACGCACTAAGTACAAAATATATCAGACAAGGACAAAATGTGAATACTAAACATAGTAGCAAATCAGAAAAAAGTATATACAAACTTTTTGACAGATAAAGTGCACAGGCACTGAAAAAATTCTTTAGCATATGCAGAACAAATAAACAGACTGGCAAGAATAATTAGATGTAGTACATAAAGTAAATGTTGTGCACACGCACTAAGTACAAAATATATCAGACAAAGACAAAATGTGAGTACAAAACATAGTAGCAAATCAGAAAAGTATATACAAATTATTTGACAGATAAAGTGCACAGGCACTGAAAAAATTCTTTAGCATATGCAGAACAAATAAACAGACTGGCAAAAAATATTATGTTGACAAGTGTACATGCACTGAAAAATGTCTTTAGCATTGTCACAACAAATAAACATAATGGCAAAAAAAAAATTCATGTCCAAAGTGCACATGCACTGAAAAATGTCTTTAGTATTTTCACAACAAATAAACATAATGGCAAAAAAAAAATTCATGTCCAAAGTGCACATGCACTGAAAAATGTCTTTAGTATTTTCACAACAAATAAACATAATGGCAAACATCATGTCGACCAGTGACATAAGTGTACTCACACTGGAGTTTAGCGAATCGAAAAATGTATAACCTATGAACATAAATGATGTTACCAAAAAAATTTTTTCTTTATGTGACAAGAATCAGGATAGGAGAGGGAAGGATTGCATCATGGTTGTAGCACTTTAGATTGCACACAGCTGCTCTGAAAGTCCATATCTTTCCACAGTAGTACAACACCAAGTGACACAACTTGAAGTTCTTTTCCCATCAGAATTTATCAGTGTAGCCAAGACACTGAACTGTCGTAGTAATGTTCCATGTTTTCATTTTGGCAGTACATTAGGTACACCAAACAGTGGGACCATAATAATGTCTTCATCGCTCATGGTGGTGGACAGCATGTCGTGTCAACACCACACTCTTACAAGGCACACCAACGTAGAATTAGTGCAAAACCAAATATAGTGCTCCATGATCACTGGGATAAACAGGACAAATGGACATTGCAGTAATTCAGGGTAGTCAGCTTATGAGGTGAAGGACATCAAGTCACATAATATTGACAATTACAGTCTTCATTGATAGTTCGTGGCATTCATAGCCCAGTTATTGAACATTTCTGTACCAAGTATGTAGTATTACAGAAAAATGTTCATTAATTGTTTTACATAGAATCAGTAGCCTTCTTTTCCTGGTTACAAAATATTATGAAATAATCGCATTCTTTTCAGTTACAGAGTATAATTAAGAATCATTAACCTTTTCCTAATTACAGTTAATTAATCATTTGTCATTAATTAATCATTTGTCTAATTACAGTTAATTAATCATTTGTATAATTACAGTTAATTAATCATTTGTCGTTAATTAATCATTTGTCTAATTACAGTTAATTAATTAATCATTTGTCATTTCAATATACTACGAATTATTAGCCTTAATTAATTACAAAGCATTATTAAACAGTACCATAGTTAATTAATTATGTGTCATTCCAATCTATTAAGAATCATTAGTCTTTTCCTAATTACAAAGCATTATGAAACAGTCACATTCATTTCCAACAACAAAGTATCAACATTGGAAACAAGAGCTAATCAATGGCATAATTAATAACAATTCGTGGAGTGACATTAATTATTGGCACTCAGTGGCCAGCAAGTATTGAATAAAATCATCATTCAGTATTATTCAGATCATTACAAAGTCATTATTAAAAATCAGTTAATTACAGTCAAATCATTAGTAATCACAGGCATTACAATAAACAGTGGCAGTTATTAGCTAGTGACAAAGCATTATTTTGAATATAGTCTCATTAAGAGGTCATTACTCGAGTGACATGCTATTCAGAGTTGATCAGTATTATTCAGAATTATCATAAACTAGTGACATTATGTGGGACTGGTAATACATTTTTTTGGTAGCAATGCATTGCGTTGGGATCGATAATTAATTGCTGAGGCATAATACTTTTTGCTTTTGACCTATTGCTGCAAATGAGGATAAGTAACGTCATTCGTCATGAGTCAGCTGTAGCAAGATTATGTAACAAGGCAGTACATGTGATCACATTTATAAATGATAAACACAAATGGGTAAAAAATATAAAAATGCAAGTACTAGAACAGGTATAATAAGTAACAGGTTTAGTAAGTGTCATGAAAAACTTCTCCTGGAAAAAATACAAAAACGGATTATTGACCTGAAAGAAGAAACGCACACTATGCTGAAAAGTAGTGAACTTCGAATTAACAAGTAGTGAAATGTGTATAAAATGTGTTCCATAGCTGTCCTTTCCAAAACTTTCCGTCATCCTACTATGCAATGTAACACCTGCTGTCAAAGCAAACCGCAACAAATACTTAAATAACTACGTAGCATAAAGAAAAAAACTTCATTATCCATATCATCATAACTTCACCATTATCATCACCTGTAAAGAAAAACTTCATTATTCATAATACCATATCCTTCGTCATTATTCATCAGTATTCACTATCATCTGCAAAAAATCACTTCATTACTCATTACATAACTATTCCTTATCTCTAGCATATTTCATCACTAAAACTAAGATGTGTAGTTCTCTCTGACAGCCTGCATCAATCACCTTGTATTCTGAAAGAAAAAATTAGTTAAGACTGCTATTCTGTGATGAGTATAGTATAGTCTTGTTAATGCTTGTTAATCCTGATCCCTTTACTCTTCCTCATAAAGTTATTGCATCTCCTTTCGTTTATTCCGTAGGTGAAATTCCCATTTATGTTAAATTTATTTCTTAGAATCATCATTCCTTTCTGAAATTGATGAACAAAGATTAATGTCTTGCATTTAAATCCTATACCCACTAAATAATGACTGGTTTATGGTGACACAATTAACCATACAGCATAACATGACAGAAAACGTAATATGTCCAAGACATTGACAGTGTTCGGATGCGAAAAAATGTACACAGAATAATACAATGCAGTAGCAAAAAAAATGTGAAACAGTCACGATGTTGAGATGTCATAAGGCAAAAAAAAAAATGTCAAAGTCGACTGGTGTGTGTTATATCTTAACTATTTCATAGTGCATACAAACAAAACTGGAGTACAGTCATATACACAAAAAAATGGAAAATGTGCACGGTCTGATGTGTAACGACAAGAAAAGCGACCTGCTAACCTTACCTTGCCGGGCACTTGCCAAGAAAAAAAAATACGATAATCATCAATAATTAGTCAGGTGAATTAATTGCATTAGTAAATGGCATCATAGTGTGTTGAATCATACAGTGGTTTCACTCAATAAACGGTTTAATGTTTGAGATATGGTGATTGCCTTTCGATTTTCTGGTTCTCAAAGTTTCGACGTGTACAACATTGGGGTGAGGGATACTGCGAATCCGATACGGACCTGCGTATAGAAGTTCAAATTTACTGCACTTACCTTTTAATTTGCTGGATAAATAGTGTGTACGTACTAATATCTTCTGTCCAACGTGAAAGTCGCGGCGTGTACAAACCTGTTTTTGCTGTCTTCTCCGGCGCTCTGCGGCACGTTTGATGTTGTTCAGCGCAATGTCAATTATTTCGTGGTGTCGTAGGCGACGATTTTTGGGGAATTCTATTAATTCTTTAATTTTGTTCGGTGGTTCAACGTTTTTCAGTATAACAGTCGGAGATAGCATAGTGGATTCATTTGGAATGGAATTAATTACATCTTGGAATGAGAGTATGTGTGTATCCCAATCAATATGTCTTTTGTGGCAGTATATTCTGCACAGCTTACCAATTTCCTTCATTAATCTTTCACAAGGGTTCGAAGAAGCGTGGTACTTGGATATATAGATCGGAGAAATGTTTCTAGCTCGTAACATGCGTGTCCATATACTACTACGAAATTGTGATCCATTGTCGGAAATTACTTTCATTACATGCCCTACATGAGATAGAAAATGTTTTATAAATGCATTTGAAACAGTTTTAGCAGTAGCTTTGCGTAATGGAGTGAAAGTAACAAATTTTGAAGTGAGCTCAACAGCGACAAAAATGTAGCAAAAACCTCTGTTAGTTCTCGGAATCGGACCAAAAATATCTACTGCGGCCAAGTGTCTTAATTTCACAGGTATAATGGGATATAAAGGAGGAATATGTGAAGTGGTGTCTGATTTAGCTTTCTGGCAAATTTTACAAGACGCTAAAACTCGTCGTATACGTTTTTCCATGTTGGTAAAATAACAGTTCTGTCTCAGTATAAGAAAACATTTTCGTGCTCCGTAATGTGCGTAACTTAAATGAGTGTACCAAATTAGTTTGTTAACCAGTTCGTCAGGAATGCATAATAACCAAATGTTGCTGTCAGGATGAGAGCGGCGAAACAGAATGTCATTGCGTACAGTGTAGTGGTTTCTAATCGTAACATTATTCTTATCTTGCCAAAGCTGTTTAATTTCTTTCCACACATTGTCTTTATTTTGCTCTTGTGCTATGTCCTGTAATGACGATGAAATAAAATTTTCAAATGCAACTTGTTGAATGTACATGACACTGAAATTTGCTTTGCAGAAGTTGGTTGCGATGTCTTGCTGATTGTTGCCGAGAGAACGCGATAGTGCGTCTGCTATAACATTTTGTGTGCCGGGAATATGAACAATCGTAAAATTAACTTCTTGTAAATATAGTTTCCATCTACTTAATCTGTCGTGAGTAAATTTAGCTGAAAGCAAAAAATTGTATAGCTCTATGGTCTGTGTAAACGGTGGTATGTCTGCCGTAAAGAAAGTGCCTAAATCTCGTAAAAGCCCATACAACACATAATGTTTCCAGTTCTGTAACGGAATAATTTCGTTCAGCAGGTGACAAAATGCGACTTGCAAATGCGATGTTTTTAATTACTGTAGAACCATCTTCTTCTATTTCCTGGAAAATGTGTACACCTAAAGCGGTGTTAGAGCTGTCAGTGGCAATGGAAAAATTTCTGGTGAGATCTGGGTGCGATAAAAGTGGAGCATTCAACAAAGCATGTTTCAAATAACATTCTCGTGAACAAAATTCTGCGTGTCAAAAGTAATGTTTGCGTTACTGTAGTATGCAATCTGTGCTGTATCTGGTTAAATTCTATCGTTCGTCCTGTTATTTACGGGAGGATGCTGTGGCATATCCACTATATGAACTGTTCTGTTATTTCTTACTGACGTGTTACGCTATGGATGACACCTATTGTCTGTTCCATTCATGATTATTTGTTGTTGCTGATGTTGTTGCTGCTCATAAGATCGACTGTTATTAAATGTACGCTGAAAATTGTGCTCATCATTCTTTTTACGTCTGTCCTAATAATCATTCCTATACGGTGTATTGCGATAGGAATTGAAATAGAGTGTTGTCTGTACGTAGTTATTTCTTTGCTGCCATGCGTTACTATTTGTCGGAGCTGAGACTATACATGCACGCGGCGAAACATTAAAAGTTTGGTTGACCTTGTAGACTGCATTGTTGGTTACGTATGCTAAGCGGTTGACTTTTATGCTATTGTAGCGAAAAACATATATTGTTACCAAAATGTGGTTTGCTATTGCTGATAATTTTACACATACTGATGATTACGATTTTTATCTGTTATTTAAGTTCTCGTGATTCTGGAGTGCCTAATGAAAATTGTCACATTCGGTTAAAGTTTGTCACATCGGGTTTTCATCACTCGTTTCTTAATACTACGTAGAGCAATAGTTAAAGAGCAGTTTTGATAGATATAAAGGATAGTAGAAGAAAAGGCAGCAGTGCAGAAAACTAAAGATGAAACAGCACTACTACAGCTCGGGGCCCTATGCTCGCTACGGCACATATTCATTAAAGCGTAATGAATCCCCTGAGGTCAATTACACACTGCAAATAAATTTTAGCTTTTGCGTTACAGGCAATAGCGGTATAAATTCAAAAGCAAATAGTTGTATCCAAGTTAATTCTGGTTTCTTCATTATAGGCAATGCTGTTGTAAGTACAATAGCAAATTGTCTTATCGGGTTCAAAGCTAGCTTTTGCATTACAGGTAATAGCGGTGAATGTACAAAGATAAATTGTCGTATACGGTGCAAAGCGTGTACCTGTACGCTGTCATTATTAAGTTCTTTACATTTTCTTACAAATGCAAATTGCTCGAAATCTACGTTCTCGTCACTCGGTTTGATAACACGTTCAGGTTTGTGTGTGAATCTGTTCGTCTGTGTCATTTCGGATTTCAAGTTGCGTAGCTTTTCATATTTTAAGTCGCGTGGCTTTTCGGATTTTACTTCGCGTAGTCTCTGTAAATTATTCACATTATACACGCTGCGTGTATCAGACTCATGTTCAAAAAGTGGCGTCTGTTGTGGTATGTTATTAACTGAAATGTTTTTCATCTCTGTTACTTCTTGTTGTAAATTTGATAACTTCCGACGTAACGTGTTGTTAGATGAATCGATTTCATTAATTGTCAGCTGTAAATTTTGAAATTCAGGTGTTTGGATAAAAGAAACCGGTGCAGTATCGTCTGATTTATTGTCATTAGTATTTTCGATAACATCAATACGACTGGCCAATTCATCACATTTTTCAGTCAGTATTTTAACCTGATCATCGGTTTTAGAATCAGACGCATTAATCTGTTTTTGCAACTTGCGCGTAGTTTCGCTCAGTTTTTTAACATCAGCTTTGATGACATCGCAATCCTGTGTTAGATCTAGTTGTTCAAATCTATCTGTCACTGTTTGAATATTTACTGTGTGTGTATCCGTTTTTGCTTTAAGATCAGAAATTTCATCCCGTAATTCCGCGTTCAATTGTTCTATGGTATTAATTTTGTCGGACACTGTAGTAATATTATTGTCTACATACGTCTTCGCTTTCGCGAATATTTTACGTTTGTCCTCTTGTCTCTGTGCAGTGATTGTTTCCATGACTTGTCGTTTTACTTTGTTTTGATCTTGAATAAATCTGCGGAAACGCGTATCACTGTTCTGTATGTGCTGACTAAAGCGCTCGTTAATCTGAGTGTTCTGCTGTTCGAATTTCGCGTCTATCTTTGCGTCCATAGTGC
The DNA here is from genome assembly GCF_023864345.2 of Schistocerca serialis cubense. Lineage (NCBI taxonomy): Eukaryota > Metazoa > Arthropoda > Insecta > Orthoptera > Acrididae > Schistocerca > Schistocerca serialis. The sequence continues at coordinate 103,572,365 of NC_064643.1, read as the reverse complement.
GCGAAAGTTCTACCGTCATTGCTTTAAACTCGTCCCGTAATTGTGCAGCTTTTTCAGAGCATTGTTTGGCGACTCCGCTAATTTCGTCTCTGAGTGTATTTGTCGCGGCTGTTTGCATTTCCCTTAATTCTTGCGCAACAGACTTTATTTCTTCGCTATTTTTTTGTGAACAAGCCTCAATTTCCACGCGCAACTGTTCCTTAGTGTCATGGCACTGCGCAGCAACGGCTGTAATTTGTTCACTAAGTTGTTTGAAATTTTCGTCATTATTGTCAAGTTTTTCATTTAAGTGTTTGTTATCTTCCCTAAGTTGTTTAAAATTTTCATCAATTTTATTAAATTTTTTGTCCATTTTCTCACTTTGCTGTTGTATCAAACTTGTCATAATTCGTACCAAGTCAAAATTAGCGTTTATATTATCTGTACTGTTTAGTGGTGGATCTGGAATTGTCTCCTTTTCTGCAACCATTTGGTTATTCTGAGATTTACAAAAAGGTTTGCCAGTTAAACATACACTGTCAGTCCCTATTTCGGAATTAAATAAATCCGTCCTACTTTGTGTGATCTGTTCATTTTCATTAGACAGATTTGTCTGTACATTGCTTGAGTTTTCCGAATCGGATGTGTTAAGCTCTACAGCGCTCATTACCATAGAGCATTCTGCGTCATCAATTGTCGTCAAGTTAACAGACGAGACAATTGAGTTCGTTTGTTCATCATTAAGGTGAAAGTCATCATTAGTGGTTGGAATGCACTGATTGTTAGTGAACGCAGGATTGTCATCATTACGTTGCGTATCACAATTACTATCGGTCACGTTGTTTAAGTCGGTAATTTCATTCACAATACTTCGCGATACACTATTCACAGTCTTTCGCGGCATTTTTACAATAGTCAAAATTTTTCACAAAGCAAATAAGCACAATGCAAAAGCAACACACAAATACAACAAAGCAGCAAATTGCCGTTGACCTGTAGAAAGAAAGTCACAATATTATTAAAAGCGTTGCGCCAAATCCTAATTATCTAAGCAAATAAGAGCAGATATCTGACTGTCGCTCAAAAGACTCTCAACGAAATACGATCCTGGACTGGGTGTCGCCAAGTGTAACCTCCCCACCGCAATTTTTTTTAAAAAGAAAATATAGCAATACTTAATAGAAATGGGGGCCAAGTGTAACCTCCCCACAAAAATTTTAAAAGAAAATAACGATACTAATTAGAAATGCTGATGGACATGGCTCTATGCGTAACCTGCCTACAATCAAATGTACTGACAATGGCAACAAATGTGAAATTCGCAATCTGACTCAATTATAAATCCTTCAAAAAATTAAAGTCCATTCAGTGACAAGAAAATTCAATTAAACCGAAATATCGGTTTTTGGCCCTGTGTAAAAACAATCAGAATTAAAGTCTTACCTCAGAATAAATGGATGTCACATATCTGCTCCTGTTGTTGCGCACCACTTGGAGGAACTACATTGCAAATAATAATATTCTCCTTTTTTTTTGTATTTCTAGTGAAATTTTTCTTCAAAAAGAAGTGGAATGAAATGGGAAGTGCAACGAGATCTTTAGTTCAAAAAAATTAAACTTTTGAGAAAATGCTTTTGAAATAAAAAATTATTATTGGGAGACTTGTTGGAGAATAATTACAATAAATAAAATTTTTCATTATCTAATGATTATATTAATTAACAGTATACCTTATTCCTCATCTTGACCATTGTTGCCGACCGCCTACATCACACAACCGCACTGGGCTGCTACTACTGACCGACCGCTCTGCATGACGACTACAGACTGAGTACTGCTCTCAACTAGACAGAGCTACAGACTCGCAACGACTGACTGACTGCTACTCTGCATAGCGACAACTAACTCGCAAAGACTACTACTGACTGAGAACCGCTCGCAACACTCGCGCGGTCAAGCGCATACTCTCTGGTCACAGATGCTACAATGCCTCGCCATCGCTGCTGCGTTACATACGTGTTTCAAGGTAGATGACATTATTGAAATGAGCAGAGAATATTTTTTAGGGTTTGAAATTATTGCAGAAAGCTACGACGTTTTTGAGATTTGACTGAGGTGTTATGATGATATTATTACGACGACGATGTGTATTATGTTGTTGAGGAATGTTTATTATGCTACGTATTTCTCATGATGAAATATTGAAGAAGTGTCGATGAAGATGTATATGTATAATGAGGTAAGGAATAATGAGTAGTGTTTAGGGACTCTGATTTGTGGAAAAGGTTGTTGGAAACCAAGAATCGTACTTTAAGAGTTATGAAATGTGTGTAAATGTGTGAATGTATCACAATGCTGGCGAAAATTTTTTGGACTCTGTTATATTTACAGGATTTTGTTTCTACACATTTGTAACGCAAATTCTTAACCTGTTAATTTTTTAATATGAGACTGTCACTGTAGCGGAAACTGGTGTCGTAAATATTTCGGTAAGAAAGTTAAGTGACCACCTGCAAGTAATGCGTTGTGAGCGGCCAGGTGTGCCAGCCGCCTTGAGAAAAAGCCATTAGGTGGTAGAAAAAAAAAGGGGAGGCCATTATCCTCGCTATCGAGATTCCTTCGTAGAAAGCATCGTAAATACGACACCCTCAAACTTGAAAACATGATTACACTGTAGAGTTCTTAATTTATGATATTTACTGAAATGAAATGATGAGAAACATTTTATGTCCATTGTCTTGTTAGTTGAAAGATTGTTTACTGCATTATGAAATGCCATATGGTTAGTGAATGACGTTTGACGCCTTGCTTTGCCTATTTTTTTTAAATATCTAGTCTCTAGCTACACTGCAGCATTGGTTAAAATAGAATTTTATAGATGTACTAATACAAATATTTTCTGTCTACAGATCGAGTAAATAATAATTTTTTTCAAAAAAATGAGGGAGCACAAAATGACATTTACCTTCACAGGAACTGCATTCACAATTTTCTTTTCAAGTACTTGGTAACTTTTTGGTAGAATAACTACTTGTGGTGCACCACTTTAATTACATAGACATTAAGATGTGAATATACATTTCCCTTGTGTGCATTGTTGTCTTTAGTGTACTATTTTTTCTGCTTGAGCTTTGTCATGTTTAGGTATAAGTTATTTCATTTTGTGTTGTTGGTTGCCAGGCATAGCGCTACTGAATTTCAATTTGTGTTACTCTGCTAAGCCAGATTTATTTTTCTTGTTTGCTGCGTATTGCCTCATATTAGTTGTAATGTTGAATTGCTTGGTAATTTAGATTACTGTAGCTTGCTTTGCAAATTTCCATTTTTTTATTGCTGTTTGTATTAATTGTTTTGTGCTGCTGCATTGCCTCGTCCCTTAGTTTAGCATCTGAGCTCAGTAGATTTAAGTTAGCTTAAGAGGGGGTAGACTATATAAGAACCCAACTATGGAGAATAGGGAAAGAATGCATTGAGAAGTTATATGAAAACGATTTGGGCCAAAATGAGTATTGTACAATGAGCCATAATCATTTTGAAAGAAATATGGTTAGAATACAGAAAAGAGGTATAGATAGGACTTTTTGGGAATAAGGATGAATGAAGGGAGATCTCCAAGAAGTAAAGAAAGTTTTGTTTGCAAAATACTGCAGTACAACAAACCCTGTCCTTTCCTTTTGTATTATTCCGCTATATGTTTATATACCCTTGTGTATTTGTCTTTTTCCTGTCTTTATGTGTTTAGCTAATAAGATTTATGTTGTAGAATTTTTCAAATACTATGTTATTTTCTTTGTAAAGATGTTTATACATTATTTATTCTGTTCTGTCTTAATGTTCATGTGTGAAGTTGGTGTTTCGAAAGTTATTCTGATATTTTATGTATGTACTCATGTCATAATTCCTGGAACACTGACGTATATGTTATTTCGATTCTTTTGTAAAGCCTGTACTACAAATGTTCTCTGTATTGTTATGTTCTTTAATGATGTATTTTGTACCTTTGTTATTGTATTTTTATGTTATCAAATTGTAATTGTTACCAGTTCTTCAAATTAAGTATCATTTCACTGCACACGTTTCTGTTGGCCATAATATATGCACAGTATGTGAGAAGTTGGGACTGTTAGTGTTTGCACGTGTGTTAATAATTCAGCAAGGGACTGGATAACAGCATTGCTGGTTCTAAGGACAATTTCAAAAACTTTGTGAGTGCACAAGTGGTGGTTTATGGAATTGCTATATTGTCCGCAAGACTCTTCGATGGTGATTGTTCACCTGCACAGTCGCAACAGATGGCTGCTGGCGTCTCTACAAGGACTACAGTGGGTCTGCACCTCTGGTGGCCCACCAATAACGTAATCTCTACCAGGACTACAGTGGGTCTGCTCTGTGATGACCTACCTACCAATATTCTTCAAAACTTCGAATGACTCTGCTGTGGGTTTGCTCTGTTGTGACCCATTACTTGTCTGCATGTCGAGAGTCAGCACTGTCTTTCCGTTGGAAGGACAACACTACTTCTTCAAGACTGCATGGAAATCCACTACTTCCGTCTGCATTTTCTTCTACTGCTCAGACTTTGAGAAAAACACTACTATTCTACCGTAATGAACGATCAGGACTGTCTTTATGAACTGTGAGAAAATTTGAGCTTTTGACCAACATTGTATCAGTAAGTGTGTGCATTTGATTTCTTTGTTATTGTAATTATGAAAAAGTTTTTCAAATCTGTATTGGCCACTGCCCAAACCAATTTGTAAAATTTTTTTGTGGGGAGCATGGGGGCTATGTAAGTAGGCTGTTTAGGTTTTTTTTATTGGGAACGCCACCTCTGTATGAAAATCACTGGCTGTGCTGTGTGCAGTCTGTGGCTGCTTTGCATTGTTGTAATACTCGCCATTGTAGTGTTAGGCAGCTGGCTGTGAACAGTGCGTAGCGTTGCGCAGTTGGAGGTGAGCCGCCAGCAGTGGTGGATGTGGGGAGAGAGATGGCGGAGTTTTGTAATTTGTCATGAACTGCTACATATATTATGACTATTAAGGTAAATACATTGTTTGTTCTCTATTAATATCTTTCATTTGCTAACTATCCCTATCAGTAGTTAGTGCCTTCCGTAGTTTGAATCTTTTATTTAGCTGGCAGTAGTGGCGCTCGCTGTATTGCAGTAGTTCGAGTAATGAAGATTTTTGTGAGGTAAGTGATTTCTGAAAGGTATAGTTTAATGTTAGTCAGGGCCATTCTTTTGTAGGGATTTTTGAAAGTCAGATTGCGTTGCGCTAAAAATATTGTATGTCAGTTAAGCATAGTCTTGTATAATTGTTCAAAGGGGACGTTTCAATAACAAGCTGAGAAAGCTATTAAGCAGTTCAAAAACAATCAAGCCAACGGATCAGATGGAATCCCGCTGAATTTTTCGAGGAAGGTGGACGTATTTTTGCTGAACATATACTAATTCTCATTGTCAAAATATGGAGCACTGAAACTCTTCCTCCTGATTGACACCACAGCTCGCTACTGACTGCAGCAAAATTCCGTTTACGGGTGCTTCCGCGCAGTGACGTGACGTCACGTGTTTTGAATACCCGAGCGCATTTGGCCATTGTCGCTTGCCGTCGTCCTCTGTTGCTATCACCCCATGGTGGAAGACATACTCATCTTCTTCAGCACCGGGGGTCAGATGTCATTCATTTTCACGCTCTGTGCCTTCCTCGTGAGATTCCTGCTGTGTTTAATAGCCTCTATGGTCTCTCTACAGCCTTTCATGGTAGCCGCTTGTGGCTGCCAATACTTGAGTCCTCTGAGAATGAATGTGGTCGTGTCCTGGGTGGAAAGTATGTTCCACAACAGCAGATCTGTTAATCTCCCCCATTCTACAACTGCTTTTGTGTTCTTCTAGTCGTCTTTTGACCGTTTGCTTTGTAGTACCCACGTACACCTCCTCACAACTACTCGGAGTCCTACGCATTCCTGCTTCTTTCAGATGTTTGAGAGCATTCTTGGCTAGTTTTAGGTCAGTAATTGACGAACCACGGTTTGAATCCGACATTCAGAGAAGCTACGATACCCCTCGAAAATTTCTCCCGCGAATGGCGACGAGACGTTTGGTTTTGATGTGAAACCCATTCGACCACGTCATAACAGCCCGGAACATTTTATTAATTGTACATCTCTGGCCATGAAAGTTTAAATTTTACAACTACACGCTAAATCACAGAAATGTGAAAGCTGTCAGATCAACTAAACTCGAACGATGACTTGCATAATGTTGTGAAAAAGGCCAACCAAAGACTGCATTTTATTGGCAGAACACTCAGAAGATGAAACAGATCCACTAAAGAGACTGCCTACACTACGCTTGTCCGTCCTTTTCCGGGATACTGTTTCACGAATGGGATTAACGGGGAAGATAGAAACACCTCACAGAAAGGCAGCTCGTTTTGTATTATCACGAGGCAGGGGATGTCATGGGTATGATAACGCAAGTTGGGGTGGAATCATTAAAACAAACACGTTTCTCGTTGCGGCGAGATCTTTTCACGAAATTTCAATCACCAACTTTCTCGTCCGGACGGGAAAATTTTTTGTTGACGATCACATACATAGGGAGAAGCAACATTCGTAATACAGCATGAGAGTGGAAATGGAAGATAAATATTCTGAAGATATTTCGACAAACCATCTGCCAGGCACTTAAATATTAATTCCAGAGTAGTCACGAAGATGTAGACGTTTTCAAGAAGGGTCCTCAAACAGACGGCAGAACTACAGGTCTATAACTCTTAATGTCGGTCTGTTTTTATGCCTGCATATTACGTTTATGGAAACTGAAAACGTCCTCTGTAGAAACTAAACATGGGTTCCGGAAACAACAATCGTGTGAAAACCATCTCGCTCTGCTAGTCGACGAGACCCAGAGAGCGGTAGATACTGGCGCTTAGGTAGAAACCGGTATGATGTTGCTTGACCTCTGGAAGGCATTCGATTCAGTTTCGCATTGCCGCCAAATGAATAAAATACACTACTAGCCATTAAAATTACTACACCAAGAAGAAATGCAGATGATAAACGGGTATTCATTGGACAAATATATTATACTAGAACTGATATGTGATCACATTTTCACGCAATTTGGGTGCATAGATCCTGAGAAATCAATACCCAGAACAACCACCTCTGGCCGTAATAACGGCCTTGATACGCCTGGGTATTGAGTGAAACAGAGCTTGGATGGCGTGTACAGGTACAGCTGCCCATGCAGCTTCAACACGATACCACAGTTCATCAAGAGTAGTGACTGGCGTATTGTGACGAGCCAGTTGCTCGACCACCATTGACCAGACGTTTTCAATTGGTGAGAGATCTGGACAGTGTGCTGGTCAGGACAGCAGTCGAACATTTTCTGTATCCAGAAAGGGCCGTACAGGACCTGCAACGTGCGATCGTGCATTATCCTGCTGAAATGTAGGTTTTCACAGGGATCGCATGAAGGGTAGAGCCACGGGTCGTAACACATTTGAAATGTAACGTCCACTGTTCAAAGTGCCGTCAATGCGAACAAGAGGTGACCGAGACGTGTAACCAATGACACCCCATGCCATCACGCTGGGTGATACGCCAGTATGGTGATGACGAATACACGCTTCCAATGAGCGTTCACTGCGATGTCGCCAAACACGGAACCTGGATTCATCCGAAAAAATGACGTTTTCCATTCGTGCTCCCAGGTTCGCCGTTGAGTACACCATCGCAGGCGCTCCTGTCTGTGATGCAGCGTAAAGGGTAACCGCAGCCATGGTCTCCGAGCTGATAGTCCATGCTGCTGCAAACGTCGCCGAACTGTTCGTGCAGATGGTTGTTGTCTTGCAAACGCCTCCATCTGTTGACTCAGGGATCGAGACGTGGCTGCACGATCCGTTACAGCCATGCGGATAAGATGCCTGTCATCTCGACTGCTAGTGATACGAGGCCGTTGGGATCCAGCACGGCGTTCCGTATTACCCTCCTGAACTCACTGATTCCATATGCTGCTAACAGTCATTGGATCTCGACCAGCCCGAGCAGCAATGTCGCGATACGATAAACCACAATCGGGATAGGCAACAATCCGACCTTTATCAAAGTCGGAAACATAATGGTACGCATTTCTCCTCCTTACACGAGGCATCACAACAACGTTTCACCAAGCAACGGCGTCAAATGTTTGTGTATGAGAGATCGGTTGGAAACTTTCCTCACGCCAGCACGTTGTATGTGTCGCCACCGGCGCCAACCTTGTGTGATTGCTTAGAAAAGCTAATCATCTGCATATCACAGCATCTTCTTCCTGTCGGTTAAATTTCGCGTCTGTAGCACGTCATCTTCGTGGTGTAGCAATTTTAATGGCCAGTAGTGTACAAGTGTGCTGAATATCAGACCAGCTGTGTGATTGTACTGCAGAGTTTCTAGCAACCAGAAGAAAGCAGTCATTCTCACTGGAGAGGAATCTTCAAATAATGATAGAAGCTGAAGAAATGAATAAAAATGTTTGTGGCGGCCAGGACTAGAACCCAGTTCTCGTTGGTTACTAGTCAGGTGTGTGGGGCATTACACTGCTCCAGCACTGTAACAGAGCAGTGAGACCCGGTTTCAGGTTCTGTCCATGGCACAAATTTTGATCCGTTTCTTCAGCTTCTTGAGACTCAAATGTCTAACGGAAAATTTAACCGTATCAGACTTACAGGAATATTCAGACATAAATGTAACTTCGGACATGCTGCAACGGAGTGTCATTGAACCATTAGGTATCACAATATATTTAAATGACCCTGCGGATAACGTTGGAACTTTCGTGGGGCTTTACGCGGAATATGCTATTGCATGCAGAGAGGTCACAATGACACAAAATTGTAACGAATTATAGGAAGGCCTGCAGAGACTCGATGCCTGGTGCAGGGATTGGCATTTGAGCTTCAACATAAACAAATACAATGTTTTGGACACAAATAGGCAGAAAGATCCATTATCCTATGATTTCGCAATTGCAAAACAGTCACTTGAAGCAGTCAGATCCAAAAAATATCTGGGAGTATCCGTGCAGCCTGAGTTAAAGCGCAACGACCACATAAAATTTTTCGTAGGTAAAACCGATGACAGAATGAGAGTCATTGGAAGGACCCTCAGAAAATGTCGTCCACCCACAACGAAGGTAGCTTACAAAATCCTCGTTCGGCCTCTACTTGGCTATACTGTTTATGTTGTATGTTAATGATCTTCAGATGATATTAACGCTAACCTCAGAGTTTTCGAGTTTTCGCAGATGTTGCAGCTCATGTTGTATGCTCATGATCTTGCAGACATAATTAATTCTAACCTGAGACTTTTCGCACACGAAGTAGTTTTCTATAATGAAATACAGTCTGAAGGAAAAAAACCGTACAAATATTTACTCAAGTGTTGATAAGATTTCAGACTGGTGCAAAGATTGTCTATTTGCATTAAATCTTTGTGAAATATAAAATTTAACACTTCCACAAACCTAAAGATGTAGTGGTCTATGACTACAATATCAATATACTGGAACTGTTCAGCTAACACAATACACTAAGACAAAAACAAGAATTATCCGAATGGGACGCAAATCAACCGATGTGATGTAAATGTACAACGAAATGATTGCAATTTCAGAAAGAAAAAAATGATTTATTTATGAGAAACAGCTTCGCGAATTGAACAAGTCAATAACTCTTTTGTCCAGCTCTGGCCCTTACGCGAGCAGTAATTCGGCTAGGTGTTGATTGATGCACTTGTTGGATGTCCTCTCGAGGCATACTGTGCCAAATTCTGCCCAGCTGGAGCGTTAGATTGTCAAAGTCCCGAGATGGCTGGAGAGGCCTGGCGATAATGCGTCAAAGTTCTCAAATCGGGAGAGATTCGGCAATCTTGCTGGCTGAGGTACGGTTTGGTAAGCACGAAGATATGCAGCAGAAACTCTCGCCGTGTGCGGGCGGTCTTATCTTGCTGAAATGTAAGCCCAGTATGGCTGCCCGTGAAGGACAACAAAACGGGGCGTAGAACATGGTCGTTCCGCTGTGCAGCAAGGGCACCTCCGATGACAACCCGAGGTCTCCTGTTATGAACTGAAATGGCACCCCAACCATCACTCCTGTTTGTCGGGACGAATGACCGAAGACAGTCAGGTTGATAGTCCATCGCTGTCCAGCTTGTCCCCAGACACGTATTCGGTCTGGAATCTCATTGACTGGAATAAAACCATCTTTAGTGATGAGTCCCGCTTCGAAATGTGTCCTGACGACCAGCGAAGACGTGTTTGGAGACTGCCCGGAGATCGTTGCTGCCTATACATATACGTCACCTCCACCGATTTCCCTCCCAGTCGAGTAATTCCTTCGTGGCTCGTTACCCTTTTGTCTTAGAGTGTACCTGGGTGCAACAAATTGTAGGGATATGAAATGTGAAGATATTATAGGCTCAGTCATAGGTAAAGCAGGAGGCAGACTTCAGATCGCGGGTAGAGTACCAGGAAAATGAACTACTGTTGAAATGTTACTCTATAAATGCATAAAAAAGTAGCCTAAGTGTTAAATAACGCCTGAAAATATTATAAATAATTTTACGTATATAGGGTAAGGTGGGGTAAATCCGACTGGGTGGGTAAACCTGACCGCCCTCTATTTGTAAGAAATGGCAAAGAGGAGCGATTTCGCATTAGTGTTACCATATAGAGCATTCGAAATAACGAAAATGTCACTTCGACAGCTTTGTCGCATTTGACATTTAGACACTCAAGAGACAACAAGTGTGTTTTCGATTGCTTCAATTTAATTTTTGTGCAAATTGCATCACTAGATTTACCTTATTAAATAAAACGATCGCAAAACGAACGGTAAGTGATTTTGTAGTGCATTTAGTGACCTATTCAGTGTATGTATCGTTTTTGTTGGAAATTTCGTGTAAATTCTTTCTATGTGTGTTAAATGAAAACTGGCATGGGGGGGGGGGGGGGGAGGGGTGGTAAAGCCGACCGCTAAATGGTGGGGTAAATCCGACCGCATATTTTTTATCGTTTATGTGTATCGAATTATTTATTTATTGAAACAAAGTGAATTTTTGTTTATTTTTGGGAAAATGGTAACGAAATTACAAACGAAAAATGACAAAACGCAATCGAAACAATATTCGCCGAGCAGTTGCTGCAATGCAATTCGGAATGTCTTTACGAATTGTCGCTTGTCATTTTAACATTCCGAGATCGACATTCCTGTTGCATCACCGTGCAATGAAATCATCTTTCTTCAATTAAAATTTACCTTCATTTAACTATCAGTACATTTAGTACCCTATACATTGTTATTTTTTGAATACATTTTGTTCATTTATGTAAAAAACATAATTGCTTATAATTATTTCCCAAAAAACTGTTCATTTAGAACTACTTCTGTGCAAAATCAGCCAAACAAATAGGGGGTCGGATTTACCCCACCATTTCTGAAATGGCAAAAATGGACGTTTCTTAAGATACGGATATCTCAAAAACTATTGATGGTATAACAAAAGTAACTTGCAGACAGTTGCTCCTTTATATTACCTGTAATTTAACGTATATAACATTAAGATCCGACCTCGGAAAAGTGTTTTATAGTCACAAGAAACTACGAGGTCGGATTTACCCCACCTTACCCTAAATAAATTTGTATATTAATTGAAAGAAACGATGTACTAATGAGATTGTGTATTTTTAATTATTCATGAATTATTTTGTAAAAAAGTATCTATGAGTTAAAATGTGCAAAGAAGACTCTGTGAAACAAATTGTAGTAGGTACACTACATTCGTTTGTCTAACCATATAAAAAAAGCTGAACGCGACTTGTTCTCTCGCTCTCTCTCTCTCCTCTCTCTCTCTCTTTCTCTCTCTCTCTCTCTCTCTCTCTCTCTCTATTACGTACTCGCCGGTCTGATATACTGACGATGCTGGGAGGCGGAGTTCAGCTTAATTAAAAAAGGCAGTAAAAGTTTTCAGTGTCGTGTTTTAATTTTAGTAGTATTTCCTCCAGCAAAGCAAGAAACGTTCATGCAGTCTTCTCAATCAGTACTTACCAATTAGTCAATACTTTCTTAAAAGTAATGTTTGCTAGCAGAAATAAAATCTATTAATATTCCATTTTAATTAATTAATTCGTATCTATCTAACCAACAATAATGTAAAATATCTTACTTTTTAACTTATGTTTTTTTTAATTGAGAAACGCTACAGTGTGCAAAAGAGATTGTTTACAAAGTACTGTCTGATTCATCCTAGATTACTGCTCTAGTGTGTTGGACCAATACCGCATCGGACTAACAGAAAATATTGGGCATATAAAAAGGAGGACAGGAAAAATTGTCGCAAAGGTTGATAGACTCACGCGAGAGCGCCACGAAGATCCTGGAAAATCTGAACTGTCAGATGCTTGACGTTGGATGCAGACTTCCCTGTGAAAATGTACTTGCAAAGCTTCAAGAACCAACTTCAAGTGAGGAATCTGTGAATATACTACAATCCTCTACATATCGATCTCCCAAGGATCGCAAAGAGTGATTACAGCACATACAGAGGCATTTAAGCAATGATTCTTCCTGCACTCCATACGTCAATCGAGCGGCAAATTGCCATACGTAGTACACTGCGACTTACCCTCTGCCATGCACTACACAGAAGTTTGCAGAGAATAGACCAGGGTGATTCAGCTACCCCTTCAGATGTCGCTTTATGCAGCCTGTGTTGTTGTATCTGGCTTTCACAAATCATTCGCAGGATTTTCATATTCTCCCGCTCGCTACGCGAAAACTGTTAGTGCTACAGAAAAAATGAACACGAATTTTTTATACGAAAATTAATGTAGTTAAATTCTGTACAGGGATAAGTTTTCGATACAGTTCGTAGTTTTTGTGTTTTTCAAGAAAAACGTACAAAAGTGACCTTGAAGTGCACTCCCCACTCCCACACTCGGCTACTACCAGTCAGGGTTTCTAGTATGTTGTTCAATGCACTGTACAAAAATTTGCGACTCCACGAATTATTTCCTACAGTCGAGTTTTTTTGGTCTTCATTGACTGACCTTAATTGGGTCACCTGCTTAGTGGGGCACTTAAAAATTGTAAAATTGACGTTCATGTAAATTTTACCTAGCAATTTTGTGATTTTGACAGCGCAAAATAAACAATTATATCGTTGTATGCGTCTAATCTAATGGTTCAAATGGCTCTGAGCACTATGGGACTCAACTGCTGAGGTCATTAGTCCCCTAGAACTTAGAACTAGTTAAACCTAACTAACCTAAGGACATCACAAACATCCATGCCCGAGGCAGGATTCGAACCTGCGACCGCAGCGGTCTGGCGGTTCCAGACTGCAGCGCCGTTAACCGCACGGCCACTTCGGCCGGCGTCTAATCTAATCGTCAACGTAATTATTTTAAGCGTGATGTTTGCAAAAGTCGTTTGTCCTCATTATCCTCAAGGACACGTTTAAATTAATAATGTTAACGAATTAGCTGACTATGCTGGTGGCGTAATAGCCCAATCAACAGAGACCAAAACAATGTCGAATATCGGAAACAGTTCGTGTAACCGGAAATTCTTGCACAGTGCTAGGAGGGTGTAGTACGAACAACATACTAGGAATAGTGAATGGCGAGGGATGAGTGTGTGGGTAGAGGTATGTTGTACATTTTTTTTGAATGAGTAGAAAACCGTGGCCTCCAGCGAAAACGTACAGGTTCAAATGGCTCTGAGCACTATGGGACTCAACTGCTGAGGTCATTAGTCCCCTAGAACTTAGAACTAGTTAAACCTAACTAACCTAAGGACATCACAAACATCCATGCCCGAGGCAGGATTCGAACCTGCGACCGTAGCGGTCTTGCGGTTCCAGACTGCAGCGCCTTTAACCGCACGGCCACTTTGGCCGGCGAAAACGTACTCAGCACAAAATTTAACTACATTAAATTTCCGACAAAAAGGTCCAGTTTTTTTGCCTGTACGACTGATAGTCTGCTCGTAGCGAGCATGAGAATACGGAAACGTCGCGCGTGGATTTCGAAGACCAGATTTAACATGAAGGGTTGTATAAAACGACATAGGCAAGAGCAGCTGAATCGGTAAGGGGAGCTGAGGCATCCTTTAGATGCACCACGAGCAGTAACGGAATTTCTTTCTGCTAGTCAGCTCCAATAAACCATACGTTACGTGGAAAAGATAATTGAATACGTAGCTAAATGGGCAGCACCATCGTGGTTACGTCTGAGAAATTGAGAGGGAAAGTGCAGGGTTATTCACTATTACCTCTGGAGGTTTCAGAAGTTGACTGCGCAAAAACTGCAAGACGTACAGGAAATACACGCGTATCGCTGGAAACATCATCTCTCCGTTACAGCTGCTCAGTATTGGTACCATTTACGATGCTGAAAAAGTCAACAGGAGCGGAAGAGCACATGCGGGTAATTCATTCAACCAGTTACAGCTGCTGCTGCTGCGCATGAAGGTGCAACGACAGCAATCCGCTTCGTAAATCTCTGCTTTGGATTGTCTGCCTATAGAGGTGAACTAATTCGGTGCGGCAATTGTCTTCATGTTCTGATTCGCCTGCCTCCTAGTGGTGCACTTTGCAACTACGTCACGGCGCCTATCGAGACTTGCAGGTTTTTTTTTTTTGTGTATCTGTTGCAGATTTTTCTCACCTCCGAAAGCTCGGAGGCACTTTAAATAATTCTATAGTAGTACTGCGCATACGAACATCCTTATTTGTGGAGTGCAGTCACGCGTACTCGTCTTCCATCACTTTTGTGTGGAACACAACTTGCCAAAGACAAAAACTTGCTAAAGACAAAAGTCTAATTTTGAAATGCGAATCCTATGATTACTGTTTTGTTTATATGTTAAACCTGAATCGATTTTTGCATATATGATGAAATAGCGGTTTTCCGAGTGTCCCTTGTCTAACATGAGTGGTATGCAGTATATAAATCAGCTGTTGCTATTAAGTGAACATAGTGAAATGAAATGATCGTATGGCATCAATGGGCGGGAGGCCACATGCGGGGAATTTCGGCCGCCGTATTGCAAGTGGTTTTTAGTTGACGCCACTTCGGAGACTTGTGTGCGTCAATGAAGATGAAGAACACACAACACCAAGTCATCACGAGGCAGAGTAGTAGTAGGTAGTAGAGGGGTTTTGTGGGCGCACGACAGCAAGGTCTTCATCGTCCGGTCAGTAACATAGTGAGACGGGTGTCAAGAAAAAAAACTCAGAACATTTACATAAAACGGAACATAAAACACGGGGAACAATCATTGAAAAATAAGTGCTCACCCACACCGAAGCGTAGGATGAAGCAGGGCGTCAGCAGTAAAACATGGACAACACAGGAAGAAGATGGTAGAGGGAGCTAAAACAATGTAGCAGATGGAAGTGGCTGGCTGACCGCAAGGAAAAAAGGGAGGAGTCAGCCACTCTGCAATACACTAAAACCTCCGGCCTAAAAGTTTAGGCCAGAGTCCAGACACATCACAAAACTTAAAAACCCTAGACACACACGTCTCATCGTTAGCTAAATCACAAGGCAGATCCCCATCAACTTGTGCTTCTGCCCGTGCATCACGGTATAAAATGCAGTCTTTTAAAATGTGCCGGACAGAGATGTGCACACCACAAGCATCACAAAACGGAGGATCCTCCCGCCGTAATAAAAAGCTATGTGTGAGAGGACAGTGCCCGATGCGAAGACGTGTGGGGGCCACCTCTTCCCGCCTGAGCAACCGGCAGGAGGAACGCCACGGCCGAGTGGTTGACTTTACCAACCGCAGTTTGTTGGCCGTCACCGTCAGCCATTCGTCCTCCCACAACTCCACGCACTTCCTTTGGAGTGCAGCAATGACCGACTGCAAGGGGATAGGACACTGGACCACATCCTGCTCTCTGCAGGCCTCCTTGGCAGCCCGATCAGCCTGTTCATTGCCCCATATGCCGACATGACCAGGCACCCAGCAGAAGGATACTTCTTTACCCCGCTGTTGGAGCAAGTACAGTTGGTCATGTATCAACTGGACCATCTCCTCAGTCGGGTATAGGTTCTGCAGTGATTGTAAGGCACTAAGAGAATCGGAGCAGAGAAGAAATCGATCGCCCCAGCCCGTGCGCGGGAAGCGGGAAGCTACCACAAGACCACGAGCTGCGGTCGATGAACGTAGTGAAGCGAGATTATCAATTCCCATACAATTTTTTAATAGAGAGAAAGTACGATTCCGTTATGGGTATCAGTGAACTCGAAAGGAGGAGGAGGTCCATTCAAGGGGAGATGTTTAAATATCTTATCCGCGTGAGGCTGTTTCATTACACCCGTGTAGAACACAAGCATTTATGGAGAAAGCTGCAAAGTGATCACTTGTGGAACATTATTGCTCTCAAATATATTACAGACTTGGAATGGCTGAAACAATTTCGAGTGAATGAAGACACATTGCTATTTCTGTGTAATGAAGTAGCAAATATTTTGTCAGCAGCAAATGACTGTGAACGGAGCATTTGACACGAAAAGAGAGGGAGTGCGTATGTCAGTTGTACAAATTAGCCAGATACGTAGGATGATAATGGTGAGGCCAATTAATTTAGTTTTGGGAATTAAAAAAATATACCACGTAAGAGAGGTAATAGAGGGCTTGGAAAAAGTATGGAAACGCTAGAAAAGGTGTGGGAAAGCCGTTGGCATTCAAAGCAGCTTCTCTAGTCGCCTCGGACAAATGCAGATACTGTATGGCTGTCAAGGGCATCCTGTACCATTCTTCCTGCAAAACGATTATGGAGGTGAACAGCGATCACGCAAATAGACCACAAGGGTCCAATAAAATTTAGATCTGGTGGCTGTGGAGGCCAGGGGAGATTTGGAAATTCATCCTCGCTCTCTCAAAAGCAGTCTTGGAAGACGCGAGCTGTGAGAACGGGGGCCGTGTGTCTTGGAACACAGCATCACCACAGGGGAACAAACATTGTGTTACTGGACGGACATGGCCAGAATGGCCACATACTCTTTGGCAGTACTGCGACCTTGGCAGAGTAATCATGGGTCCCACGGAATACCACGATATGTTTTACTCTTTGGATGTAAACTCTGCAAGAAGTTAGAAACAGCGTGAAACAAGACTCATTCGAGCACGTGATTTTCTTCCATTGCTCCAAAGTCCAGATACCATGGCACCAGCACCGCGTTTTCCTGTAACGGGCATTTGCACCACTGATCAGAGGTTTGGATTACAAGCTAGCACTGCAAATCCCTGCATCTGGAGGTCGCTTCGTGTTGTTTCAGTACTGACAGGATTCGCGAGGGTGAAATTCAATCGGGCAGTGAGTTTTGCAGCTGTCGTCCTCTTATTTTTCGTCACAATCCTCTTGAATGGTCGGTCGTCCCGATCACACGAGATACACTATCGTCTGCATTGTTACTTGGCGGATGATGTTTTCCCATTGTCCCTGTACGCGGTGTAAATCTTCAAGTCGATGCTTCTTGAAACACCAAACACTTCGGCTCACCTGGTTACGGAAGCACGCTCCACACGTGCCCTGATAATTTGCCTACGTTCGATGATGATGATGATGATGATGATGATTAGTGTTTTAGGGCGCACAACAGCGAGGTTATCAGCGCCCGTTCCCAAAAGTTCAATTCAGAGCCGAATCGTGAGAGAAGTGGTATTGTTCAAATTGCAAGATTGGACACAGCACATCAAAACAGGGAGATAAAACTAAAAATAAAAGAGCAGTACAAACAGGGAAAAGGAAGTAACGGTGGCTGAGTGACCACTTAAAAATAATGGGTGACCAAACCACTGGACAGCACGTTAAGATCTCAATCCCAATATTTTGGGAAGAAGTCCAGACATCACACAAAAACGTAAAACTCTAGCCACACTCGCCTCATTATTAGTTAAAATAGAGGGCAGGTCTGGTGGGAAACTTAAATCTTCCCTCAAACCCGCATATAAAACACACTCAGTTAAAATATGTCGTGTCGACAGCTGTGTTCCACATGTCTGACACGTTGGTGGCTCCTCACGACGTAACAGAAAACCATGTGTCAATGGACAATGTCCTATTCTAAGCCGTGTAAGGGCTACTTCCTCAGCGCGGCGTTGTCGGAAGGAGGTGAGCCACGGTCGGACAGAATCCTTCACCGCTCGCAACTTATTATCCCTCACGTCCAGCCACTGAGCCTCCCACCAACGCATGACCTTCCGAGTCACGAAAGACGTAATGGCCTGCAGGGGGACGGAACAGCGAGCAGGAGGTGTGATGGAGCAAGCCTCCTTGGCAGCCGCATCTGCAAGTTCATTTCCAGGAATCCCTATGTGCCCTGGAACCCAGGAATTCACTTAGCTCCGACGTAATTCACTCACAACTAAACAGGACACTGTTGTGGCCAAGACTGACACTACCAACGAAGACACAGCACGTGTGCCGTTCGCGGGTAAGCACAACAGCGCAACGTGCTGGCTCGACTAGCATCTGCATTTATATTCAAGTATGCATTTCTCGCGGTGTTTCCTTATTTTTGCGGTTCTCTTCAAATAAATAAAGAAAAAAAAGAGTCTCCATGTGAGGACAGTAAACACAAAATCATTTCAATCAAACACTTAACCGTTTATAAAAAGCAAGTAGGAAATTAACAACCCTGTGTAACGGAACCTATTAAAGGCTATACTTTACCGAAGTATGCGATACCCTCCAAATTCAACCAGTTTGACGAGTATTTATGATTATAGAAAAGTTATTGTGTATGTTAACAATGATTGCATAACATGTCTCCATAAACAGTCAATCCATTATATTATACTGAATAACTGACCCACACAAAAGTTAATATCATTTGATCACTGATACAGCAAATGTCATCATGTAAAAACACTAAGTTCATCTTAAATAATTAATATGAATTACGAAAAATAGTGAACAACTGACGTATTTTGGATCTCCTTAAATAAAAATCACCCAGTGAAACCTATTTGTTCACTAGGACCATTTTCACTCAGTATTCACGTAAACACTCCTATTTTAGACGAAAACCAATGTAATTCTTAATAATTCATGTTATTTACTTATTTATGCAAATTAGAGAAGTCAATTGACAAACTTCTAAAAAACGGCCTTTTTGTAACAAAGATTTATTCTGTCAAGTCAACAAATCTGTCTGTCATTTTAATAACATGTTAAATTACGTCACTCGATGCAAATTAATAATTTTTCTGCACAAATTATGATAACAGATGTACATGTGACTTATAAACTATATCTCTTTTTAGTAGTTCTTTGACAATGTTATAAATACAAGCAGCAAGAAGGGTTGGGGGCGCAGTCGGAATGTCACTTTGGTAAAGTGTGTTTGTGTGTTATTGTTTGAGGTGGATAAACAATGCAAAGAACATGTAAAGGAAGTACTACTTTGTGTTGTGTCATGGTCTTTGGTGGACAGTGGAAGTAAGATGGCCACCAGAGTAATAAATATTTGAAGTTTGTATATTTGTTGGTTTCGCTCGTTCTTTATCATCAAAAGCACATCAAAAACACGGAACCTCATCTTTTTACCCCTAGACAAGCAGAGTTAGAGCCAGCATCAACATCGAGACACAGCAGCGATCCAGCAAGCAGCAGCGATTACTACAATGCATCTGGAACCTCGCGACCACTACGATCGCAGGTTCGAATCCTGCCTCGGGCATGGATGTGTGTGATGTTCTTAGGTTAACTAGGTTTAAGTAGTTCTAAGTTCTAGAGGACTGATGACCTTAGAAGTTAAGTCCCATAGTGCTCAGAGCCACTACAATGCATTTTAATGGCGCCAACCTAACATCAAGTGCTAACAAGATCCGTAAATGGGAGTGAAAAAGTGCGATTATAGCAATTAGCAATATCTACGACTATGCGACCATTACACCTGTCACAACTCAAACGCAGTGAAGCGTCTAAATGAAGAAAAAATCGACTGTGAAAGCTGATATTCGATAGCCAAACTTCCTGAATCGATATTTGCGTTTCTATATGACCACCAGGAAGCGGTATTACAAAATTGATAAGCGAATTACTAGGATACGGGAGCGCAATGTATGTACATAGCGTCAACTGGACTGTTGTAGAAGGTAAGACAGTTGCTTTTTCAGGAAAATTTTTTTTTGCTATTGTTAGTACGGACTGTACTTCTTCCTTTGCCAATTGTTTTACAGTACAATTAGCAAAACTCGTCTACTACTTTTAGTATCTCGTTTCCTAATCTTTAATTAGATTTCGTGCTTGGTTGATTGGTTGATTCGGGGTGTGTGGACCAAACAGTGAGGTCACCGGTCCCATCGGATTAGGGTGGGATGGGGAAGGAAGTCGGCCGTGCCCTTGCAAAGGAACCATCCGGGCGTTTTCCTGAAGCGATTTAGGGAAATCACGAGAAACCTAAATAATGATGGCCAGATGCGGATTTAAACGGTCGTCCTACCCAATGCTAGTCAAGTTTGCTAACAACTGCCCCACGTCGTTCGGTAGACTGCACGTCATAAACTGCTTTACTATTGTTGACATTCATCTTCTCACCACTTTTCAAGACCCCATGCAATCCTTTCATCTGATTCCAAATTCTTCGCTTTCTCTGTAAAAAGTAGAATGTTATCTATAAAGTTTCAAATTTTTGCTCGAACAGTCCACGGGTGTACTGCCGGTCTATAGTGTCCAACGGACACAATATTTCGGCGATCGGACATGTCGCCATCGTCAGGTGCGCTGACGAACTGAGCTCCTGAGGGCTGGCGGCCGTCGTAAATCCTCTTCCGCCGAGAGGCGTTCTCTCCGCGGTCGGCGTCCGCGGCCGCGCGTCGGCGGTCGCCGAGGGCGCTCGCCCTCAGGAGTTCAGTTCGTCAGCGCACCTGACGATGGGCACATGTCTGATCGCCGAAATATTGTGTCAGTTGGACACTATGGACCGGCAGTACACCTGTGGACTGTTCGAGCAAGAAATACGCCGGGAGAAGTTGAAGAATCTTTCAAATTTTTATTCGTTAAACAATTGAATACGCTTTTATTGTTGCAATATAGCGATATATCTATCAGAAGCACTTCGTCTTTTATATTAAAACACTTCATCAGTGGATTTTTAATTACTTTTCGCCTGGTGCGGATTCCTCTGCACTCCTCTCCCTCTTCATATACAAGGGCTGATCAAAAAGCTTCCTTTGAGGGCTATGTTGCAGCGTGTAAGCAACGTGGCAAGACTCCGATGAGCTTATATAAGCACCAATATACAGACAAAGGATTCGTCTGGTATTCATGTCTTGTCGATGTTGCATGCGATAAATGCCGAAACACGAACTATGACGACGTTATTATGAAACGCATCCAAACAGGAGCAACGTGCTGTTATTCTTTTCCTAGCTGCCGAACGACAAACACCGTTACACATCTACTGGAGAATGAAGAATGTGTATGGGGCAATATTATTATCGAAAAACACTGTTGTGAAATGGTGTGCCAAGTTCTGTGTTGGGGTGCTGCTGCCTCATGATAACTCGCGTCCCTCCCTATATAGCAAATGTCGCCACGCAGCAGCTACGCCAACTCTAGTGGGAGACATGCAGCACCCACCCTGTAGTCCTAATCTCTCTCCATGTGATTATCACTCCTTTGGTCCCTTAAAAATCTTCCTTGAAGGATCGACGATTCCTGTCGGCCGAGGACGCGCAGCAGGAAGGATACTGTGTTTTACCAAACTGGTATCTTCAACCCGGTGTGTCGGTAGGATGAATGCCTCCATGCTAACGGCGATTTTGTCTAATTGGCATACCGATTCTCGACTGTACGAGATTCTAACAGAAACTTTTTGATCGTCTCTTATAATTTATCGCCGTCATTACTTTTAACATACCATAGATACCTAGAAAATTATAATTATACCAATGTATAAGGGGGTTGTTTGAGTTGTTGCCCCGGATGATAATTAGGCGAAATATTTGTCAGGATTTGTGGGCAGTGGATCCTTGAGGTACAGCAATACGCGAACACGAGAAGTAAGTTTAAACAGTTTTATTAACAAGGGCTGATCATAAAACAAACACGCTACACGCACCCATCGTCACTGTGTCTGACATCCTAACTACGGTTGTATCGAAAGGCTCCTTGGTGAGCTAAGAAAAGAGACATGTTCGCGCCGGAGACCACGCTGGTTAATATGGCGCGCTGTGGATGGCTTACTACTGCGTCGCACTGCGGCCGGACACAAGTGTACTGACCAAGCAGACTGTCAGCATTGCAGACAGGTCGGCTGGCGAGCGCGTGTTACGTACCGTACGGCTGCGTGCAACCCATAGGCCCTTACAAATGAAATATACAAATTGATTTAATATAAATACACTGTCTACACGTCCTCAGTAAACTGGTTTCGCTTAATATGCAAGAAATTGCAATTCAAAGTAACATACGGAGTTGGCCGGAAGTCACTATCGATTGTAACCCACTGAAAAAGTTAGGTTACTCCTGTTTCAGTGTGATAATTATAGATACAAATATCAGAATACACTGTCATACTTTTTTCAAATAATTACTGATACAAATCGCATAGTGCACTGCTATTAGATCAAAAGTCTCTGGCATTGTTCATTGTGAGTATAACCTGTGGTGAATACGTTTTCTAATGATGAAAGAGTTTTTATTTTATAAATGTGGTACAGAGGTGGTTATTATTTAATAATAACTGAATGGAATAGTAATTCCAATACTATTCCACCTACAGGAGAGGCTCTGTACAATTTACGGAAGTGCTTTGACAAAAGTGGAACTGCAGTGAATTGCCACACTCAGATAGGCCACCAATAGGTGATGACACTAAGTTTAAGGTTTCCCAGAGTCGTCATAGGTTATTTCTCAAACAGGATATTTCTAGAACTTCTGTGTGGAGAATTTTACGTAAGGCCAAAGCGAAACATTACACATCTTGTCCCATTCATGGGCTATCGGAAGATGATCCTGATCGTAGACTTCAGTTTTGAGAGACAATGTTAAATGAATTAAGAGAAGGTGATAATGAATTGTCGTCTATGATAAACAATCCTGTAGCTTCAATAAAGTGTTCAGTTATTTCGGAATTCCAATTGTTTGTTTCGTATTCAGTTAGGTTCTGATGAGTAGTTACTTTTCGCCCATCCTTTATAGTTTTAAAAGCATTTATCCGAAAATTTGTGAAGTTTTTGTGCCATGCAATTGTTTTAAGAACTTTGAAAACAGCATAATGCTAGTGTACGCTCGCCACTATTAGTATTTCGTTTTTCAGTGCAGCTGTGAACATATGTTTCCAGACAATTAGAGTGTGTAAAGGGGGGGGGGGGGGGGAGGAGAGGCTTTTACTTTTAGTCGTATCCACTTCCGTCCGAAAAAGGCTTTTCCTTTTTGCAGTGTATATACGTTTCTAATCTGCTTCACGCTGGTTCCTGTCTTTTGCCAGTTCTACCCGTTGACTCACGAGCCAACCTCCAAGTTTTGATTTGCGTTGGCCTGTAAGCTTCAGTAATTCTTTCTTCTCTCCTATTTCCTGTAGAACCATCTCATTCATTTTTCTGTCAGTCCATCTAGTTTGTGTAATTATCGTCCAGAACCACATTTCCAAAGGTTCGAGGAGAGCTTTCTCCTGCTTTGTTAACGTCCAGGTTTCACTTGTGTATCTCAGGATACACTATATATGAAGGTCCTTACAAATCTTTTTTGGGGTGATATGCTTGTTCAGTAGAAGGTTCTTCTTATTTTGGAAGGAGCTCTTGGCCAGTGTTACTTGATTTCGTTGAGGCATCTGTTGTTTTCCTCCACAACGCTACCGAAATGGTGCTACTCGGTTACTTCCTCGAGTTGCTCACTTATCTAGGAGCTAAACTTGTAGAATATACTCTGAAACAATGAATACACACAATGCGCCCCATAATCAATGGCCATCTTTTAAGTAGTTTCTTTCGGTATTAGTAACAAATTCAGCCAAATAAACTGGCCTGGCGCCATCAATAGCAGTCAACATAGTATTGTACCACGAAGCGTCAAGGCGAGGCATGCGTTGGTCTTATTCGTGTCATTTGTACTCAATGTGTACGTAATAGTGCCTCGACTTTATGATTTGCTTTTATCTAAAAATTTTACTTATTATAGATATTCGTTATTATTTTCTTGTATCCGTCCATATGATCAGAATTTTATAAAAGTTATTGTCTTACAGCACATTGTATAGACCACATGTGACAGAGTGGTGTAAGCACTGTATGATGTAACAACCAGTGACCGGTTTTATGGATGTGTAATTTTTGTCATTGAGCTGTTGTTTACGCTCTACTACATTTTTTATGACTGTAAGCCTGTAAACTCGACAAATTTTCTTTTTATAGATCCGAAGATGGCAATATATACTGATGAAACTAATAATCCAGTAGCTGTGTTAACATTGCGATCTTGGGAAGTAGATTGGTTTTCAAAAGAAACTGACAGTACAAAATTATAGATCACCTCCTGCACTGAATGATCATGTCAAATTACTATAGCAATAGAAATACGTCAGTATAGAAAGAATAAAATGGTTTAACTGACGCTTTACAATATTTTCAATTTCTTCATTAATCTGCCCATGGTCTCCGGGCGCTCTTTGCTGGTCGGCCAATTGTCACATTGCCGTTATGCCCTCGACGCTCTCGACCAGGTAATATTCGCGCAAACAAAGTTTACATTCGGCGGGGTGGCTGATGGGAGCGACAGTAAATGGGAAATGCCTTTATTGTCGCTCCCATCAGCCACCGCGCCGAATGCAAACTTCGTTTGCGGGGTAACTACTCTGTTCCCAAGCGGATTGAAGTACTGCGTGGCGACCTGTAGCTTAGTATAACAACTTTTCAAACAAATTAATACGAAGATTATTTCCCACTTGCAGCTTTAATTTCATCACTCACCGAATATTGTTCCAACATCCCTTAGCATTACCAGTTTTCAGGAGGAAATAATAAGGCGCATGTATGGCCTATATCAGGGGTCTCCAAACTTTTTAGTCCGCGGGCCACATTGACTTCTCCATGAAGTCATAAGGGCCAAGATCTACCTAGTGGGATTAAAGCACCCTAGCACTCCTTGATCACCGTAATATAAGGCTAAGGGAAAGAAGAAATCGCAAAAATCTAAGGTTGTGGGAAACGAACTACGATTTTTATTTAATTACATAATTTTGATTGGTGGACGTACCTGACCGAAATTCTGGCGTATTTCATTCTGGAGAATTTCACCGACAAAAAAGTTTGTCACTGCACATTCTTCACGAAAGCGTCCTGCAAAGTTAACGAAATCTCAAAATCATTGTTAGCAACACTATTACTGCAAGACGTAACAGAGGCAGAGTATGTCAACGCATTGTTATTTCAAGCGGCGCAACAATAAGTTTACATATGTAATCTTGTAGCGAGTAGCAGAGCCAGAACATATATTTCATAGTTCTGTTGCGTGATTGTGTCTATGTTGCGAGTCTCTCACGAGTTTTTTATTGTTTTATGCGCTGTACTAGTAGGTGAGACGACGAAGTGTGGGACAATTCAAAGTTTGAATTCGAAGAGACAAGGAAAATCTGAAAATCGAAATACGTATAACACAACTTGAGTATTTTTTCACTGTATTTTTTAGTGGAACTACAGTGTAATTGTGAGTATTTAATTTAGTAATTAAAGTACCTTGAAATTCATTGCATTTTGTTTAGGCAGACTACTCCCTAGTTTTGTTAGTATTAAATAGCACAAATTTATTTTCAGGTTACAATCTTTTGTGAAGTTCTGTACAAATATGGAAAAGAAACGAAAGGCTGACAGTGAATGTAGAATTTTTAAAGACCAGTGGGGATGTCAATATTTCGTGGTGGAGTCAAGCAACAAACTAATGTGTATTATTTGCAATGAAGCAATATCAGTCTTCAAAGAATCCAATATAAAACGTCATTATGAGACTAAGCACTCTCAGAATTACTCCAAGTTTACAAGATGCGAACGATTAGAAATGTATGAGTCTTTGAAACGCCAGCTAAAATCCCAGCAGTCGCTGTTTGAGAAAGTAAATGCTGAACAACATGCAGCAACTCGCGCTAGTTTTCGTGTGGCTCATTTAGTAGCGAAACAGTGTAAGCCATTTACCGACGGTGAATTAATTAAGAACTGCACTATTGCAACAGCAGAAGAAATGTGTCCAGATAAAGTTTGGTATTTAAAGACATAAGTTTGTCGGCAAACACTGTGGCTCGAAGAATAGATGACAGTGCACAAAATATATCAGCAGAACTCCGTGACAAAAATCAAGACTTAGACTTGTTCTCTTTGGCCGTGAGTGTGTCAATAGATGTATCAGATACTGCTCAAGTACTACTTTTTATCCGAGGGATTGACAGAAATTATGAAGCGTATGAAGAGCTCCTTGATGTTCACAGTATTTGCGGGACGACCACTGGCGAAGATATTTTTAAAGGAGTTGAAAGGGCAGTTCAGAAAAACAATCTTCAGTGGAAGAAATGAAAATGTATTGATAGAGGAGATAGAGAAGATCCAACGGAGAGCAGCGCGCTTCGTTACAGGATCATTTAGTAATCGCGAAAGCGTTACGGAGATGATAGATAAACTTCAGTGGAAGACTCTGCAGGAGAGACGCTCAGTAGCTCGGTACGGGCTTTTGTTACAGTTTCGAGAACATACCTTCACCGAGGAGTCAAGCAGTATATTGCTCCCTCCTAACGTATATCTCGCGAAGAGACCATGATGATAAAATCAAAGAGATTAGAGCCCACACAGAAGCATACCGACAATCCTTCTTTCCACGAACAATACGAGACTGGAATGGAAGGGAGAACCGATAGAGGTACTCAGGGTACCCTCCGCCACACACTGTCAGGTGGCTTGCGGAGTATGGATGTAGATGTAGATGTATTACAACCGATGGTGGCAAAAACATGTGTGGGAAAAATAAAGGTGTTGTTGCTCTCCTTTGTAAGACCGTAGAAAATGACGGTGGCTCAAAACCATTAGTAGTGCATTGTATTATTCACCAACAGTCTTTTTGTGGGAAACATTTGGATATGTCAGAAGTTTTAAAGCCAGTTATTTCAGTTGTTAATTATATCAGATCCCATGCACTCAGTCATCGCCAGTTCTGCGAGTTTCTTGGAAATATTGAGGAAAGCGACTTGCCATATTATACTGGCTTCGCTGCGGTAAAGTTCTGGCCCGTTTTTTTGAACTCTGAACAATAATTGAAATTTTTTTGAACGGAAGGTAGCGCCCTCTGGCTGAGTTACGGAACGCTGAGTGGTTATGGAAGCTAACATTTTATACAGACTTAACTAAACATATGAATGACCTTAATTTAAAATTGCAGGGTGAAAACCAGCTTCTGCCTGATTTATACACGCATGTTAAGTACTTTCGACAAGAGATAGCTATGTTTCAATCTCAGCTGAACAAAGTATGCTTCACGCATTTTAATACATGCCAAACATTCAGTCAGCAAACTGAGATTCCGTTTCCTGTAACTTTCGCAATTGAAGCTTTGGGCGCTTTAAAAATTAATTTTGAATCACCTTTTTCAGATATTGGTGCAAATTCAAACGATATCAAGATATTTCGAAATCCCATTGACGTCGATATAGAAGCGTTACCCGCAGAACTTGTTTGAAATTATTGATTTGCAATGTAGCGACTTTTTTAAGGAAAAACATTCAAAGTCAACATTACTGGAAATTTATAAGTGTCTTCCATCCAAACAACTTGCAGATTTACATAAATTTGCCTGTGGCTTTTTTTCCGCTTTTGGCACTACTTATTTGTGTGAAAAACTTTCTCCAAAATGAAACATGCAAAAAGTATTTACAGATCAAAATTAAGTGATGAGCATTTGAAGTCGCTGATGATTATCTCTACCAGCGAACTTGATCCACAACTGGAGGTAATTATGAAAAGAAAGTTACAGCTGTGGTGTCACCGCCAGACACCACACTTGCTAGGTGGTAGCATAAATCGGCCGCGGTCCATTTAGTACATGTCGGACCCGCGTGTCGCCGCTGTGTGATCGCAGACCGAGCACCACCACAAGGCAGGTCTCGAGATACGGAATAGCACTCGCCCAGTTGTACGACGACTTTGCTAGCGACTACACTGACGAAGCCTTTCTCTCATTTGCCGAGAGACAGTTAGAATAGCCTTCAGCTAAGTCAATGGCTATGACCTAGCAAGGCGCCATTAACCATTTTTAAGATAGAGTCTCACTTGTATCATCAAGGAATGCTGTATTCACATGAAGGAATAAAAGTTAAGTATTAAAGCAGCTGCGTACTTTTCTTGCTACCATTCATTACGTATCTTGTTTCAGACCTCTATCTAGCCTACGTGAGATTACGCGTGCCTTTCGGCTACTTCAGTGTGGCGTAGCTGTCTTGTTACGCCACAACAACAGCTACATAAAAGTCACTAATTATCACTAAGATGTTAAACTTCTTTACATGAATACTCTAACACTGTGAGTTTTCAAGATATAAATTACAGTTATTTTTATACATCAGTTACAACTAAAATATCCAATATCATTATGTACACAGGTATTGTATTTTCTTTCAATTGCCTTTAAATAAAAATATTTTATACGATTTACTTGCTATGTGTATTTTACGACGTAATCAAAAGAAAGTGAAACCTCGCTTAAGAAGCATCTTCCATAATGATTGATTACTAAGGCTAGTCGCCGAAGTGGCGTCCATTTGAAAGACTTGCACCAGACTCGTGATCAGAATAAAATGCAAGGAAGATTTTTACTTGAAATGTTTTCACCAAATTAGTCTGTTAACCGTTCTTTTGTTCTTTTTTTTTCACTATCGCACGGAGAATGGTCTGTCTGTTTATTGTGGATAGCTACAAGTTTAACCATGACCTTCCGCTTTTTAAAGATAGAGCTCCGACAACGTCGCGGTGTACTGGTCGCGATAGGACTCGAAACTCAATTGTTGGCAGTATAGGTACCACCTCAAATATTTGGCGGGCCGGATACCGGGCCGCAGTTTGGAGACTCCTGGCCTATACCGTCAGACTGCTAAATATATTTAAGAGAATCCTTGATAGATTCACCAATTTTATACAGAATGCTAGTTGCGCCACACAGAGTACCCGCAGTTAAATTTTATGAAGATGTCGCCCACAACTCCCTCGCTCACTTAGGGAAAATTTTTTTACGCGACCTAGTAGCGAATTACAAATTGTACCGGGAAAGGGAGTAAATAACTTCACGGCTGTTTGTGACATGCCTAGCACGGAAAAGATGATAATTGTTTTGGTGTTTATGGAGAGTCAGATATCTGCCATAATACGTCTCTGTAATCAGCGAACAGATACTTCTTGTTCTCCGCACATATGTAGAGCCTGCTGGCTTTCCGTACACCCAAGCAGCCAACATAAGCAGCCAACATAGAGCAGCTTGTGAGAAAAACATGGTGTGCCCAGTTGAGTAACTGCCATTTTTAACGTTTGTCCTAGACACTTGTTTATAGTGATGCCGATAATATAACAATCCGATACACTTCCAAAGTATTCTTCGTGTGGTGAAATATTTTCATGCACACACGTTACATTGTTACAGAGTTTAGTAATGATTCTATCCAACAGGAACATTTCCACTGCCCCAAATTTACATGTGTATGTATCCCATATTGCAAAAGAGCTAAAAATTAATTTCTGCGATAGGCTTAATGCCTTCATTTAATAGTTAGCTTTCATGGCTGACGCTACCCATCCACAGGAACAGTAATCACGTTGACCATCCCACGGAAACAGTGATTTATTTTCGGAACGAGTGGCAGCCTATGTGTTAATTCAGAATGTAAGCTATCTCCATTCCAAAGTTCATCGAAATCTGTACTGGCTGTACAACGAAAGAAAATAAGCAATTTCTAGCCTAGTGTTTGCAGAGTCTAGTGAAACGCAAATTTTATAACATTTGTACGTGCGACGTCACCTACCGTCGTGTGTGTGCTTGTTACCAGCGGATACGCTCGCTTATCATTAAATAATCCAGCCTCAGTAAAAGTTTACTACGTTCTACATACAAAGGCACGATATCTCGCTCTTGTACAGCGTTTAAGTGACACCGGCGTTGTGAGTCTTCAAGCGTCTCAGAACGTATAAGATATGCCTGGCGCTCAGCGGCTAAAATGCAACGGGCTTGTATGGAAGTAACGATGAAACATTTTGAGGATAGTATAAGCATTATATTCAAAACGTTGAATCGGATTGTTTAGGATATATTAAACTACAAAGGCATTTTCAAAAATACAATTCTAATGTTAAAGAGTAAATAGCTCTTTTAAGAGTAATTATTGTTCCACATTTCGCGTTATGTTCTTCAGATCAATAAATACTTGCACTACACACTTTTAAAAGTATTCTTTGTGTTACTTCAGGGTATAAGCTAATTCCATTCCAAATTTCTTCCAAATCAGTCCAGCTGTTTTAGCGTGATGAAGCAACAAACATACTGAAACTTCCTGGCAGATTAAAACTGTGTGCCCGACCGAGACTCGATCTCAGGACTTTTGCCTTTCCCGGGCAAGTGCTCTACCACTGAGCTACCCAAGCACGACTCACGCCCCGTCCTCACAGCTTTACCTCTGCCAGTACCTCGTCTCCTACTTTCCAAACTTTACAGAAGCTCTCCTGCGAACCTTCCAGAACTAGCACTCCTGAAAGAAAGGATATTACGGAGACATGGCTTAGTCACAGCCCAGAGGATGTTTCCAGAATGTGGAGACAAACATACTGCTACACAAACTTTCGCATTTATAATGTATGTGGGATTCTCTATGTGGATGTAACGCAACCAGACGCGAGTCTCAATACCGGCACTTCCCTTGCGAATATTCGCCTCTGCCTATGCTGCTTCACACGGTTCGCTTCTTCGATCGCAACTGATTATTTACTTGGATGGAAGAACGAATCTGCCGAGAAGCTCTGTATACAACAACGCATGTTGAACGTATTATATCTAAAGGTCTGTGTCTTCACCGCCGTGTGCGGCAGCCTCCAGTGAGAGTAATCACAGGATGCCTCATACTCTGCAAGTGACATATATCCACTGTGCTGGTCGTCTTGGCGAACATCTCCATGTAGGGGGATCTCATCTCTTGGCGGCTGCTTATGGTCCCAGCTCTAAGCGAACGGCCGTTACGACCAAGCCTTTTTCGGGCCACAGCTCACGCCGTTCACGAAGAACTGCAGGACCGCCATCTGACTGCTGCAGAAGGAAATGCTGGAGGATTTTAATGAACACGACAACAAACATGGACCGCGTATCTTGCCGAGCTTTTAGCCCCTGCAACAACTGTTCTTGTTTTTCCTCTCACATTTTAGCGTGATGACCTTGTGGCGCACAAAAACACTTTCCCTTCCGCCCCCCGTCCCCTAGACACCCACCGCGCCTCCATGCCGTTCAGAGCGTTAAGGACATTGGAGGTATCACACTTTAAAACGTGCTCCCCTACATATACGAAGTCACCAACTTGCTGTATTAAAATACCCTTGTATTTTGCAACCATAACTGCCGAGCTATTTCGGCGGTGTAGCCATTTTGAAATGGTGTCCTGAAGTACATACCACGAATACAAAATACAAAAACCGTACATTGGTTGTTCATACGAAATAACGGAATGAAGACTTACGTGCTCGGTATAATACGTGAAATGCAGACACTCGGATTACAATCGAACGTGTGCCCTACGTCTCTATGTGTTTTACCATTATACTACTTGAAGAACACTTCTGCTAAAATCCAAGTATGCGCATCTGATGAGTTATTCCGCGTAAGTACCCCATTTTTTCTTTCGACTGAATAACCAGTAGTTATTTTATATTTTAATTACTTTATACTTGCAAAATATTCCACAATTACTTTAAAAAGTTTAGCTGTATGGTTCGACCCAAAGTAAAACGATATTTAATATATCCGATGGCAACCAGCTATCATTCACAAAAGCCTTCTATCTAACTTCGCATTACAAACGTGACATCTATGCCTTTAAACCTCGCCAACAGGAAGCTAGTAGTTATTGCTGAGAATATGCCACCTTGCTCTCAGTTAGGTCAATTCTTTATTAGCAAAAGTTTCGGAATTTTGGTGGGGTAGTATCGTCCGTGGGTTCCATTAGTGCAAGAGACTCTTCCGTCAAATCGGCGAGACCAGGCTTGATTTGGCGCCAAAATATCGCAGTTCAGAGTGGCGGTTGCTCGTTCAGAGAATCAGCTTCACGACGTCTAAAAACCAACTACCGTGGTTCCCATGAACGCTTATAACCTCAGTACCCCGCTACTCTGCGACGCTCATAACTTTATCAAGCTTAATTATATGACAGTAGTGACAGAAGAAGACCTAACCGCCGGAAAGCTTCTATGTGGCTTTATTTCTTTCGACGACCAGCTTAGATAGCGTTATCATATTTTGACCGCTGTAATCAAGCCGTCGTGGCTTGTTTGAGCGAGCCATTGTCACCACACATCACAAAGCAGTAATCATTGTACAAAGATTTTGTAAACGTAACTGTGTAATTAGCACACTACAAAAACGACGTGAGTAGGGTGAGTTTTACAATAAGCTAGTTTATCATAAAAATCGAGATGGATTTGTATGTCGGAGTCCGAATATGAGTGCATACGGTGTATGGCGCTACGGAGCTAGTGCCTGACGTCTTTTCGGCAGCCATGTATTTATTAGGTACGGTACGTCGAAGTTATGGAACACCGTTTGAACAAAATGTACTGTGGTGATGATTAAATCAACACACAAATAAAGTTCCTCTTTTATAAATAACCACATCAAAAAAAGTTTTGCGTCACCCCGGTTCCCAGAACGCCCGAAGATAGACGTTGACTGTGGATATTGTATCGAAGACACAGTCCCTCCGACTGTACGGAGATGTTACTAAACCAGCCCAAATGATGTAAACAACCATGCATGAGCAGCGCCTATTAGACGAAGGGGGTCCGACAGCTGATCAGTTCCACTCATTTCACCAGGAAGGAGGTACACGGCTCGTGTTGTCTGTGGTTCAACCATGCCTAGACGGTCAATACCGCGGTTGGATAGCGTCCGCATTGTTACTTTGTGCCAGAAAGAGATCTCAACAACGGGAGTGTCCAGGCGTCTCGGAGTGAACCAAAGCGATGTTGTTCGGACATGGAGGAGATACAGAGAGACAGGAACTGTCGACGACGTTCCTCGTTCAGGCCGCCCAAGGGATGAACGCTGCCTACGGATTATGGCTCGGAGGAACCCTGACAGCAACGCCACCATGTTGAATAATGCTTTTCGCGCAGCCACAAGACATAATGTTACGACTCAAACTGTGCGCAATAGGCTGCATGATGCGCAACTTCAGTCTCGACGTCCATGACGAGGTCCACTTTTGCAACCACACCATGCAGCGCGGTGCAGATGGGCCCAACAACATGCCGAATGGATCGCTCAGGATTGGCATCTTGTTCTCTTCACCGATGAGTGTCGCATATGCGTTCGATGCGTGAATGCCATCCTCCGACCGATAGTGTAATCATACCGGCAGCATACTGGCGAGACATTCGTCTTCATGGACGACAATTCGCGCCCCCATGGTGCACATCTTGAGAATGATTCAAGATAACGACATCGCTCGACTAGAGTGGCCAGCACGTTTTCCAGACATGAACCCTATCAAACATGCCTGGCATGGATTGAATAGGGTTGTTTATGGACGACGTGATCCACCACCCACTCTAAGGGATCTACGCCGAATCGCCGTTGAGGAGTGAGGCAATCTGGATCAATAGTGCCTTGATGAACTTGTGGATAGTATGCTACGACGAATACAGGCATGCATCAATGCAAGAGGAAGTGATACTGGGTATTAGAGGTACCGGTATGTACAGCAGTCTGGACCACCATCTCTGAAGGTCTCGCTGTACGGTGGTACAACATGCAATGTGTGGTTTTCATGAGCAATAAAAAGTGCGGGAATGATGTTTATGTTGATCTCTATTAATTCTCTGTACAGGTTCCGGAACTCTCGGAACCGAGGTGATGCAAAACTTTTTTTGGTGTGCGTAAATCAGTACATCGAAAACTATGATACTACATGTGATTTCATAACCTGTTTTGGATCAGGAAAGGATACAATATCTCGTTGCCTTCTACAGTCTTTGCACTTTGCATGCACACTAACAGTAGTACTGTATTACGAGACCATTTTAGAAGCATCGCCTTTCATTGGCAGCGGTTAAGGACCCACCACCCACGATTATTTAGTTACAGTAGCTCAGTCAACAGCTACTATTCTTTGGTATCCCGAAATTATTTCTCCGTAACACCAGCAACATTTGTAAGTGGAGCGCCGAATCCTACGAACAAAATCTGGTGAGTAGTTCTGCAACGTTTTATTACTATTCTGGTATAAGGACCAGCGGAAAGCGAAAAGGTGGCTGAAGCCGGAAGTAAGTTCAGCCGAAATATTAATAAAGGACCTAACCGTATTCAGAAAGGATTGATTAAATACAATTGGTAGTAGAGTGTTTATTGCTGTCAGAAATAGTTTACCTTGTAGTGAAATTGAAGTAGATAGTCCCTGTGAGTTAGTATGGGTAGAGGTTGCACGTGACAACCGGGATAAATTAATAATTGGTTCATTTTACCGATCCCCCGACGCAGATCAGTGGCAAGTACAAAACGTCGTCCGAGACCGTACTGAAAGCCTTCTCAGAAAATTCATTTATTCATTATAATAATTAGTTCAAGAGGCCAATGGTTGTGGAAACATACTTCATGTCTCAACAACAAATAATCCTGAACAAATATTTAACATCGTGACAGATACAGGGTTGCTGTGACTAGGCTGAATGCCGTAATATCCAACCCCACCAAAAATAAACTCAAAATACATCTCTTTAAAAGAGGCAGAGGGCTCCCTTCGTGGGAGTATGTGGGTGGCAACCACACGGACCCTCAGCTAAATCTGGTATTGCTTCCACTTACTTGTGTCAGACTTCTGCTTTTTTCTTTTCTGTCGGCCTCTCTTGGTCAACTCTTGCTGCTTCGACCCCGACGGTATTAGGTTGCGAGGCCCAAGGGTGTCTTTCATTTTCATTTTCTTTTCTAACACACGGCTGTTAACCGAATGGCTCCTGATATAAGGAGACCAACCTTACCTAGTACCAACGACCTGTAAGGGGCGGATGAGCGGGTAAGGAAGGGGCACCCTCTTGTCCCAGGGATGAGAAATTGTCCCTAAAGGCGGAGGAACCATTAACATGATCAGCGAGAGGAGAATGGAGAAGGCAACGGGAAACCACTGCATTAACGATCCCATACAGGATTCCCAAATAGAAATATGGCTAGGTCCAATTCAACATTTTCCGGAGTTTCAGTCCCCCCATTCGGATCTCTGGGGGGGGGGGGGGGAATGTATTGGGAAAGGCTGTAAGGAGTAAAGGAATAAAAGAACAGATGAGAATTGGAACATGGAATGTCAGAACCCTATCAAAAGCTGGAAAACTAGAAGAGGTTAAGATGTTGATGGAAAAGTCACAGCTGGACATATTAGGAATCTATGATACTAGATGGGGCGGTACCGGTGATTTTGTGTCAGGGGATTTCAGGATCATTCACAGTGGTAGTGCTCGAACAGGAAGAAATGGCGTCGCCATAATTTTGAGAAGAAAATGGAAGAACAACGTGTTGAACACATACCACTGCAGTGATAGGATAATGACCATTAAAATTAAAGCACAACCCACGGATTTTTGTGTAACTGCAG
This sequence comes from Schistocerca serialis cubense, assembly GCF_023864345.2. Taxonomy (NCBI): domain Eukaryota; kingdom Metazoa; phylum Arthropoda; class Insecta; order Orthoptera; family Acrididae; genus Schistocerca; species Schistocerca serialis. The sequence goes on along the minus strand of NC_064643.1, from coordinate 103,536,520 downwards.
TTTACTTACCAACAACAAATAGCAAGGATGAGGAAGCAGAAGTTGTATATGAGCAAATTAATGACTTAATGAAACTGGTTAAAGAAAAGGACAATCTTATCATAATTGGTGATTTCAGTGCATCGATTGGTGAAGATAACAAAGGATTATGGAATGGCAATTCGGACTGGGAAAAATGAATGCTAGAGGAGAAAGGTTGCTAGATTTCTGTGAACAGTGTGAGATGATAGTCACCAACACGTGTTTTGAAATGCCCAAGAGAAGACGATATACATGGAAAAGTCCAGCAGATGGCAAAAGTTATCAGATACATTATATCCTAGTCAAGAAGAAATTTATGAATCAAATAAAGTCTAGCCACTCATACCTGGATATGATATAGACAGTGACCACGTTGTAGTGATAGCAGACTATAGTAGCAGATTTAAGAAATATAAAAGAACTAACCAACACAGACGGTTTGTAGAACAACTTAAGGAAAAGCAAGTAGCTGCGGACATGAAATAATTGACCGATAACTTGATAGGTAACAGGGAAGGATGGGAAGGATTCAAAGAGACCTTAAAAGTAGCTGCTAAAGAACTAGTAGGATTAAGGAAACTAGAACCAAGGAAACCATGGATGACTAAGGAAATTCTACACCTTATTGATGGTGTTGGGACAGCAACCATCCACAAATTTACTTTCAGTTCCTTTATTCAAAGGGTACCGTTACGGGTTACATTCACACTCCATTCTTATTGTTGGACGCATCTGTTGGACGATTGTTATGAAAATAAACACTCCAAACCGACATTTCACGTAAGTCACATCCAATGAAAATCTGTAACTCAACCATCTGTGCGTGGCGTGCTTATAATCATGTATTATTTATATTTTAGACAATTAATCTGTAAAAAAAATGCACCACATGTTGTACTAAAAGCATGTAAACCGCCTGAAGATGAATCATAACGATTCGAAACCGGTAACGGTACCCTTTGAATAAAGGAACTGAAAGTAAATTTGTGGCTGGTTGCTTAACAGCCACGGTCTACAACCATGTCATCATGACAAAATTGTAATACTAGACCTTATTGAAGAACGAAACAGGCTGAGGAAAAAAGATTTCGGTAAGTACAAAAGAGTAAAAAATGCAATTACACAGAAATTTGGATTTGATGCACAACAAACATAAGGAAATTTAACAAGATCTAAGTGGAGGTCAAATTGATAGAGCCTACTCTAAAAGTAATTCAATGCAGATAAAGCCAAAAACAGAAACAAATAGGGTCAAGAATAAAAACGGTGACCTACTTTTCGAACTAGAGGATGTATGCGAAAGATGGAAAGAGTATATTGAGGAACTATATGAAGGAGAAGACATTGCTAATGAGGGAGAGCAGAGTCGATATCGACATGATAGGGCCACCTATATCTAAAGAGGAATTCCACAGTGCATTGAAAGATCTAAGTAATGGCAAAGCGACAGGCACAGATAATGGCCCAGCAGGAATACTGAAGGAAATTGAAGAATAAACAAAAGAGTACTTATACAAACTTATTAAAGAGTACTACGAAGATGTAAAAGAACCACCTACAAATCTGCGTAACAGCAAAGCAGTAATAATCCCAAAAAAGGAAATGCTTTGGACTGTGAGAACTATAGAACTATCTCCTTACTATCCCACACTTCCAAAATTATGTTAAACATAATAAAAAATAGAATAAAAAAGAAAATTGAGGCAAACCTAGGAGAAGACCAATTTGGTTTCAGATCCGGAAAAGGAACTAGTGAGGCGATACTAGCTCTGAGGCTGGTATTAGAAATACAAATTGGAGTTAACAGGAATACCTGCTTGACCTTTATAGATTTCCAAAAAACAGTTGACATGGTTAATTGGAAATTGTTTTTCTGAACAATGAAGGAAATAAAATCCTGATTGGAGGGACAGAAGATTAATCTGGAACCTGTATAAAAGGCAGGAAGCAGAGATAGAAGTGATTGGTATGCAGAAGAAAGCAAAAATAAGGAGGGGGGTAAGGCAAGGATGCCCATTATCGCCATATTTATTCAACTCTTTTATTGAAAAAAAAAACATTGAAAAATTGAAAAGAATAACCAAAGGAATTAAAATTAACGGGGAACGAATACACTGTATCCGTCTTGCAGATGATATAGTAGCACTTGCAGACTCAGTAAAGGAAATGGAGTTTATGTTGCTAAAATTTGCCAAAACCCTAAGAGAATTTAATCTAAAAATAAATAAGAAGAAAACAAAAACTATGGTAGTAGGGAAAATGGTAAAGTTAATATTAAACTAGGAGATAATGTTCTAGAGCAGATTGAGAACTTCTGTTATTTGTTGAGCACAATCACTGACGACAATAAATGTATCACACATATCAAGAGAAGAGTAGCCTTGGCAAAGCAAGCTTTCCAGAATAAAAGGAATTTACTAACAGACAATTATATAAGCCTAGAAAGTAGGAAAAAGTTTGCCAAAACTTTTGTCTGGAGTGTCTTAACATACGGATGTGAAGCGTGGACTCTGGGAAAGGGAGAGAAAAAGAGACTGGAAACAATGGAAATGTGGATATGGAGAAGAATGACGAAAACAAGCTGGGTAGATAGAAAAAGTAATGAACAGGTCTTAACAGAAGTGAGTGAGAGCAGAACGCTGCTAAATTATATAGGAAGAAGGAAATCAGAAATGATAGGGCACATAATGAGACACAACCAGTTCCTAAAGAATGTATTTGAAGGAAACGTTTTAGGGAAAAAACCAAGAGGCCGGCCAAGAGCAACGTACTTTAATAACATCAAAGAAGATATGGGGATAAAATCGTATGAAGAATTGAAGAGGCTCACAATGGAGAGAGGGACGTGGCTAAATCGACAAGGCACAGCCTTTAGTTTGTGATGAGATAAAAATTTGCTTGATACCTTCCTAACAGACAGTACCCGCTCCTTCCAATCTATGTAAGCGTAGACCAGATGCGGTTTAAATTCAAAGAAATAGTGTCGACGGCAACTGAGAAATATTTACCGAAAAATTGATAAGAAATGGTACTGATCCCCCATGGTTCATAAAACAGATCAGAATACTGCAGCAGAAACAACGAAAAAAGTACGCCAAATTTAGAAGAACCTAAAACCCCCAACATTGGCGATGTTTTACAGACGCTCGGAATTTAGTGCGAACTTCAAAGCGAGACGCTTTTAATAGTTTCCACAACGACACTCTACCTCGAACTCTGGGAGTAAACCAAAGATATTCTGGTTGTAACCTCCCCCTCACTTATCGACCTTCGTGACAGTAAAAATTAAACCGCGTGTACCTAATGGAAATCTGGGGAAAGCAATCGTCACCTAAGTTAATCTGTCGGTAAAGAGGGAGGAAAGGGTTACATCTAAATGAAAGGAAAAATGCAAATGAAACTGGTGGAAATTAATTTTGAAAAAGAGTAAAGATAATAAAGAAAGTAAATGTGCGGTCGTTACGTTAACAATTAACTGGCGTTAATTAGATATTTGAGATTTCCGGAAAATTACGGTCGCCAGTCCAATGGACAACTACTATGATAACAGAAAAAGAAAGGTTATTGCACATATAATTAGCACTAAAAGCGTGGCAACTGAAGGTTGACACGTGTTGTGTGAAAACTGAATGTTTGTCAGAAGTAATAAATTTCGCTGCACTCTGACTTAATTTAGCAAAAGGATTAATAAAACCGGAAAACTGAAAGTTAATTTAGTGACTGAAATTAATAGTGAACTTTGTTTCTGAAGCACTACGAAATTCAATAAAATAAGGTTAGTCTTGGGCTACCTCAACAATCATTTCAAGAGCTACTTGAATCTACGCAATTTAGAAATAAGAGATTTAACTTTGAACTTGAATTAAATGATACTGAACAATTAACAATATTAAAATTTAGTACGTACCAAGCTGAGCTGCAGTCACAGGTAAGCTAAAATATGGTAACAAAACTCGCGCTTTTAATTTGTGCGTGTGTAATCTAAATATTCTAGCCAGCTATGAATACCTTAACTGAACTTTGAAATTAAAGCAGTGAAATCGAATGATATTACTTTAATGCCGGCGTTTGAATTTCAACGACACTTGAGTTCATTTCGGAAAAGGAAGGGACCCTGCTTGGTAATGCAATTGGGACAATGAGCAACAAAGGTTCATGTTAAGTTGCTGTATTTTAGTGATGCTAATGGAATAGTTTGAAAAGCTGAGGTCTGTCATTCAGTTCTAAAACTTCACATGCTTTCAGTCTTCCTTGTTGGTTGATGGAAGGTTTGAAGTCGTCGATCGAGGAGGTGGCGACAACCACTCATTGTCGGCCGTAGCTGTTGCCGAAGCTGGATGTTGAAGCGCCTTCTTCTCGACACGGTCACCAGGCAAAACGGGCTCTTGATGTGTGCCTGCTAATGTTTCCCGTCCGCGACACCGTGCCAGTAACTATCATAGCAAGTCGAGCGCAATTACATGCTGCCAAACCCCGGAAGCACGGCAACTCACGGGAGCGTCACTCAACACACCTGCTCCACCGCCCTACTCCAGCCAGACTCCGCTCTGCCCGCGCTCCACGCGGCAGTGTTAACACTACCAAAGATCCTAAACACTTTGGTTCTCCACACGACCTATCGATGTATCATTCGATAGCATAGTTTTCCCTAGGCAAAACCCAGCGTAAAAATACAAATAGTAATTACAAAACAAACCAATTATACATCGACATAAATGCATATATATATATATATATATATATATATATATATATATATATATATATATATATATATACAAATAGTAAAACAATTACAATATATAAAGATACAGAAATGTCATATCTTCAGGTAACAAAATAAGGAAAAAATTTATAGTACAATAGATGGAAATAGGAGGATATGCATTTCCGGCGTTACATGGTCGTAGGTAAAGTACGCCAGTGGCAAGACGCAGTCAATAGACTAAGTGCACAATATCGATGCTGATGTTACTGATGACAGTGCTTCTAAAGGAGACTTACTAAACACGGTTTTCCGAAATTCCTTCAAAAAACAAGACGAAATGAAATTTCCAGAATTCGAATAAGAACAACTGCCAACGTGTGTAACGTAGCGATCAGCTTTAAGCATATACGAAAGGAAAGGCTTCCGGTCCAGATTGCGTACCAATCAGGTCCCTTTCAAAGTATGCTGAACAATAGTTCCATGCTTAGCAATCATATACAACCGTTCACTCGTACAAAGATCCGTACCCAAGGACTGGAAAGCTGCACAAGTCACGCCGGCACCCAAGAAAGGCAATAGGAGTGATCCGCTGAATTACAGAACCATACCACTAACCTTAATTTGGAGTAGGATTGTGGAACATGTACTGTGCTCGAACATTACGAATTATCTCGAAGACAATGACTTATTGACAGATAGCCAACAAGGATTCAGAAAAAATCATTCTTGTCGAAACACAACTAGCTCTTTATTCTCACGAAATAATGTGTGCTATCGACAGGGGACGATTTCATATTTTTAGATTTCCAGAAGTCTTTTGACAGCGTTCCTCATAAGCGACTTCTAATTACATTGTGTGCCTGTGGAGTGTCGTCTCAGTTGTGTGACTGAATTCGTTACTTCTTATCAGAGAGGTCACATTTCCTAATAACTGACCGAAAATCATCGAGTACAACAGAAGCAATATCTGGCGTTCCCCAAGGAAGTGTTATAGGACTTCTTTGTTCCTGATCTACATACACGATTTAGGAGACAATCTGAGCAGCCCTCTTGAACTCTTTGCAGATGGTTTTGTCATTTACCATTGTGTAAAGGCATCAGATGATCAAACCGCATTGCAAAATAATTTACGGAAGATACCTGTATGGTGCAAAAAGTGGCAGTTGATTCTAAGTGAGGAAAAGTGTGAAGTCATTCACATGAGTACTAAAAGAAATCCACTAAATTTCGGTTACATGATAAATCACACAAATCTAAAGGCTGTAAACTCAACTAAATACTTAGGGACTACAATTGCAAATAATTTAAACTGGAACGGTCACATAGGTAATGTTGTGGGAAAAGAAAACGTGGGAAAGGAAACCTAACACTGCGATTTATTGCCAGAACACTTAAAATATGTAGCATGTCAGCTAAAGAAATTGCTTACATTACGCTTGTCCACCCTCTCCTGGAGCATTGCCGTGCGGATTGACGGATGACATCGAAAAAGTTCAAAGAAGGCTAGCCCTTTCTGTATTATCGGGAAATAAGGGAGAGAGTGCCACGGATATGATACACTAATTGCGGTGGCAGTCATTAAAAAAGTCGTTTTTCGCTGCGGCAGGAACTGTTATGAAATTTCGATCACCATGTTTCTCCTCAGAGAGTGAAAATATTTTGTTGACGCTCAGGTTCATAGAGAAAAACTATCATAATAATAAAATAAGAGAAATCGGAGCTCGCACGGAAAGATTTAAGTGTTCGTTCCTCCCGCATGCTGTTCGACAGTGGAATGGTAGAGAAGCAGCCTAAAGGTTGTTCGATGAACCCTTTGCGGGGCAGTTAATAGTGAATTGCAGAGTAATCATCTAGATGCAGGCGTAGACCTGTCTGGTGCCTCGTTACTAGGTGATAATGCACTTACGATTTATTAGGTGTTACCAAAATTACCTTTGTTTCTTGAATATGCCTTCAGAACAGTGAGAAAGTCTGCAATATCCACCCATCACAACGTGAACACAAAACACGGAGTAACACAACAACCTTCAGATAAAACACGTTCACTTTTCACTCAGTCTGTTCAGTACGTTCTGTCAGTGTACAGTACAGTATGTAACATATACAAAGCTGCTCCCTTACGCCGATACTGTTCAGAATGTCGACCAGGATAATGACGGTCGAGTTCACAGACTCTAAGAATCGCAAGAGTTTGACGCACTACTTCCTCTGCTGCGCCAATCCTAGGAATAAGGTGCTTGTGAGTATGAATTGTAGTGTCGCAAACTAGTTTCTCCTTGTGCCCTAAGAAGAGTAAATATACAGGTGTCATGTCTGGTGAACGAGGTGGCCATGGAACAAATTGGAAATTCGTGGTAAGTTCCTATGGGACCAAACTGCTGGGGTCATCGGTCCCTAGGCTTACACACTATCTAATCTAACTTATACTAACTTACGCTAAGGACAACACACACACCCTTACCCGAGGGAGGACTCAAACCTTCGATGGGGGGAGCCGCTCGAACCGTGGCAAGGCGCCTAGACCGCGCGGCTACCCCGCGCGGCGCCATGGAACAGAACCATTACGATCAGTCCCATGCTGTCCAAATTGTACAACCAGTTTGACCCCTAACATCAAGTGCAAAGTGTGCTGGGCCCTCTAGTGTTGAAACCACGTAACCTGATGAATTATCAGTGGCACATCTTCTAGGAATTGTGAGTGGACGCACTGTACATGTCATCGAGAAGTACATCAGGTTCACTCAGATAATCGTTAATAATACCAGCCCACACATTCACAGCGAAGATGTGTTGGTAACATGGACGCAACAGTACGCGTGAGTTTTCGTCATCTCATACTATTTAAAACGTGGCTTCGTCTGTAAACAACATGACGGTAGGAATACTGTGTATTGTTCCGGATATATCTATAGGAACCTATTTGCATATTGCACTCAACATGGGAAGTCTGCTTGCAACAATGACTGCACCTTCTGTGGATGATACGAGTGCAGTTTCTATTAATGTAAGATACTCAGAACCATGGCTTGGCTTCTGGTCAGGGCTCTTGCGACGCACGTTCTACTGGTTATTTGACTGTTGACGACGGCATTTTCTTCCAGTTCGGACGTTATAGCGTACCTCGCACTGCTCATATCTTCGGTTTTAACATGTAAAAGTATGGTTTCTTCTAGGTGCATATGTGCAGATGTCAGAGTACTGTGATGTTCCCGACATCACTGCCGAAGCAGCTCAGCATAGGTCATTGTGACTGTCTTCCTTTCTCTTCATTGAGCCTATACGAGAGGTGAACATCGACCGTCAGTAAACATATATCCATAGTGTTTTGTATGACTGCTAACGTACAACTATTAGTGCTAGAGAAACAAATATGATACAGAAATGAGAAGTACTTTAATCTTGTTAGCGAAGAATAATGTGGGCACCATTGTTGTGAGGAATGCTGGACCACCACTTAGGCTGAATACACAACTGCAGTCTATATGAGGGTCTCAGCTTTACTTAATTCACTACAGATATGAAAAAAAGTATTTCCTCTCGATGCAAAAAGAAACTTGTAGATTCAATAATGCTCCCCACAATTGATATGGTGATGCTGTGCTTTTGTGTGAAAACTCACGCTGGCTAGAACTGACGGTGATGGGCTGAGTGCTATTCATGTGTGTCGTTTGCTGTTTCGATCACATCGCTCTGCCTACAAACGTGACTGCGTGCCATTAAGCGAAGAGACTATCGTACCCTGTAATTTACTCTATCGTGTTCTGAATCATTGCACTCTTACAATACTATCTGAATAGTACAGAACAAGTACCCCATCCCATAAAAGTAAAATCCTCACTGTACCACAATATAACACATAAATTTTCTGAAAATCATTTCTCCTATCAAGAACCTGAATTTGAAATAATTTTACTCAATGTATCACAGAAAGAAAATTCGTTTCAAACTTCAAAAGATAACTAATGCTTCACATGCCCACCTTTTATCAAAATATACTCGTCCACAGCTTGCTCTTGTAACACCTTCTCTTTCTCCACTTTTCCCTCCTACATGTCTCACAGTCCTCTATCCTTTCTTAACAGCCATTGCCACTGTCACTATTTTCGTGTCCTCTTTATTATCCCTTCTGATTTTGATAATTCTGAGGACTGCTTCAAATTTGCTGAACTAATCAATATATTGTTAATCTTAATAAACGTTATTGTTATTACCATTATCGTCAACACCATTATAATAATAATTATTATTATTATATTCTTATTAATACCATGTGTTATCGTACGTGTATGTATTCATACGCATTAATCCTGGTCCGATGTAAGGCAGAGCTTAATAAATAAATATATGTATGATGTCTGTTGCCGGCCGGCGTGGCCGTGCGGTTCTAGGCGCTACAGCCTGGAGCCGAGCGACCGCTACGGTCGCAGGTTCGAATCCTGCCTCGGGCATGGATGTGTGTGATGTCCTTAGGTTAGTTAGGTTTAATTAGTTCTAAGTTCTAGGCGACTGATGACCTCAGAAGTTAAGTCGCATAGTGCTCAGAGCCATTTGAACCATTTTTGATGTCTGTTGTTTCGGCGATATCCGAAAAAGTAGATACTATTTCGATTCTACACCCACTATGAATCAAGACACAAAGGAATTAAACACATTAGCTATCAATGAGCTTTGATTTATATCAGTGGGGAAAGCTGAAGATTTGTACTGGACTGGGATTCGAAGTCAGGTCCCTGCTTACTAGGCAGATGCTGTGACATTGCGTCATCTGGACACAGAGGTCCCACAGCCACACAAGCACACCGCCTGTCGGACGACCCAAATTCTCAACTTATTCCACACACTACATGTTGAAACCTTCCCGTCTCCTCTATATCTCTTTTGTTACGCAACCTTCCCTTTTACAATAACCTATGAAACCTTCCCTTAGGATTTCTACCTCTTGCTTAACAACAACAAATGAAATCTTCCCTTTGAAATAAATTCTCTTTCTCAATCTTCACATACAAATTTAAATCCTGCTTATTAAAAGTGCTTCTCTGATTATTTCGACGAAACATAGAATGTGTCGTCGTCGTGGCCCTCAGTCGTTACCTGTATAAGAGAACAAGTTGTGATGAATTGGAAGAAATGCATTGAGGAGATATAAGAAAAGGGTTTGGCCAAAAAAAGTATTTTGAAAGAGGATATGAACCAAAAAAGTAGGGTTTAGGGACAACAGGTTTAGGCAGTATTTTCTTGGAAATAAATGATGAGGTAAGATAATGGAAAATAAATAATGAGGTAAGAAATGTGTGGACATATAAATACAGAAAGCATGCTTGGATAGAATTTTTTGGGTGGAAACAAATGTTGAAATAAGAGGAAAGATATATGGAATGAAGTTTTGGGCTGGACTGAAGTACCAAATGTCACACTGAAAACAAACCCTGTCCTGTATTTTTGTGTTATTACACTATGTGAATTTGTGTTTTTTCTTTCTTAGCTAATAAGAGTTATGTTGTAGAATTTTTCTGATAATACACTCCTGGAAATTGAAATAAGAACACAGTGAATTCATTGTCCCAGGAAGGGGAAACTTTATTGACACATTCCTGGGGTCAGATACATCACATGATCACACTGACAGAACCACAGGCACATAGACACAGGCAACAGAGCATGCACAATGTCGGTACTAGTACAGTGTATATCCACCTTTCGCAGCAATGCAGGCTGCTATTCTCCCATGGAGACGATCGTAGAGATGCTGGATGTAGTCCTGTGGAACGGCTTGCCATGCCATTTCCACCTGGCGCCTCAGTTGGACCAGCGTTCGTGTTGGACGTGCAGACCGCGTGAGACGACGCTTCATCCAGTCCCAAACATGCTCAATGGGGGACAGATCCGGAGATCTTGCTGGCCAGGGTAGTTGACTTACACCTTCTAGAGAACGTTGGGTGGCACGGGATACATGCGGACGTACATTGTCCTGTTGGAACAGCAAGTTCCCTTGCCGGTCTAGGAATGGTAGAACGATGGGTTCGATGACGGTTTGGATGTACCGTGCACTATTCAGTGTCCCCTCGACGATCACCAGTGGTGTACGGCCAGTGTAGGAGATCGCTCCCCACACCATGATGCCGGGTGTTGGCCCTGTGTGCCTCGGTCGTATGCAGTCCTGATTGTGGCGCTCACCTGCACGGCGCCAAACACGCATACGACCATCATTGGCACCAAGGCAGAAGCGACTCTCATCGCTGAAGACGACACGTCTCCATTCGTCCCTCCATTCACGCCTGTCGCGACACCACTGGAGGCGGGCTGCACGATGTTGGGGCGTGAGCGGAAGACGGCCTAACGGTGGGCGGGACCGTAGCCCAGCTTCATGGAGACGGTTGCGAATGGTCCTCGCCGATAGCCCAGGAGCAACAGTGTCCCTAATTTGCTGGGAAGTGGCGGTGCGGTCCCCTACGGCACTGCGTAGGATCCTACGGTCTTGGCGTGCATCCGTGCGTCGCTGCGGTCCGGTCCCAGGTCGACGGGCACGTGCACCTTCCGCCGACCACTGGCGACAACATCGATGTACTGTGGAGACCTCACGCCCCACGTGTTGAGCAATTCGGCGGTACGTCCACCCGGCCTCCCGCATGCCCACTATACGCCCTCGCTCAAAGTCCGTCAACTGCACATACGGTTCACGTCCACGCTGTCGCGGCATGCTACCAGTGTTAAAGACTGCGATGGAGCTCCGTATGCCACGGCAAACTGGCTGACACTGACGGCGGCGGTGCACAAATGCTGCGCAGCTAGCGCCATTCGACGGCCAACACCGCGGTTCCTGGTGTGTCCGCTGTGCCGTGCGTGTGATCATTGCTTGTACAGCCCTCTCGCAGTGTGCGGAGCAAGTATGGTGGGTCTGACACACCGGTGTCAATGTGTTCTTTATTCCATTTCCAGGAGTGTATGTTATTTTCTTTGTAAAGATGTTTAGACATTATTTATTCTGTTCTGTTTTAATGCTCATGTGTGAAGTTGATGTTTCGAAAGTTATTCTGATCTTTTATGTATGTACTCATGTCATAATTCCTGTAACACTGATGTATATGTTATTTCGATTCTTTTGTAAAGCCTGTACTACAAATGTTATCTGTATTGTTTTGTACCCTTGTAATTGTATTCTTATTTTATAAAATTGTAATTGACACCAGTTCATCATATTATTAACTCGTAAGTTCCATTTTACTGCACACGTTTCTGTTGGTCATAGTATATGGGCAATATGTGAGAAGTAGGACTGTTAGTGTTTGCACGTGTGTTAGTAATTCAGCAAGGGACTGAATAACAGCGTTGCTGGTTCTAAGGACAATTCCAAAAACTTTGTGAGTGCACAAGTGGTGGTTATGGACTTGCTATATTATCCGCAAGACTTTTCAATGGTGATTGTGCTCCTGCACAGTCACAACAGATGGCTGCTGGCAATCTCTACAAGGACTACAGTGGGTCTGCATCTTTGATGACCCACCAATACCATTATTTCTACAAGGACTGCAGTAGGTCTGCACCTCTGGTGGCCCACCAATACCGTAATCTCTAACAAGACTACAGTGGGTCTGCTCTGTGATGACCTACCTACCAAGATTCTTCAAAACTTCGACTGACTCTGCGGTAGGTTTGTTCTGTTGTGGCCCATTACCTGTCAGCATGTCAAGAGTCAGCACAGTCTTTCCGTTGGAAGGACAAGTCTACCTCTTCAAGACTGCAGGGAAATCCACTACTTCCGTGTGCATTGTCTTTTACTGCTCAGACTTTGAGAAAACAAACTGCAGTTTTACTGTTATGAATGATCAGGACTGTCTTTATGGACTGTGAGAAAATTTTAGCTTTTGACCAACATTGTATCAATAAGTGTGTGCATTTGATATCTTTGTTATTGTAATTATGAAAAATTTTATCAAATCATTATTGGCCACTGCCCAAAACAATTTGTAAATTTTTTTGTGGGGGGCATGGGGGCTATGTAAGTAGGCTGTTTAGGTTCTTATATTGGTAATGCCGCCGCCACGTAGGGCTCTGTATGAAAATCACTGGCTGTGCTGTGTGCAGTCAATGGCTGGTTGGCATTGTTGTAATACTCGCCATTGTAGTGTTGGGCAGCTGGATGTTAACAGCGCGTAGCGTTGCGCAGTTGGAGGTGAGCCGCCAGCAGTGGTGGATGTCGGGAGAGAAATGGCGGAGTTTTGAAATTTGTAAGACTGGATGGCATGAACTGCTATGTAGATTATGATTTTTGAATACTATTAAGGTAAATACATTGTTTGTTCTCTATTAAAATCTTTCATTTGCTAACTATGCCTATCAGTAGTTAGTGCCTTCCGTAGTTTGAACCTTTTATTTAGCTGGCAGTAGTGGCGCTCGCTGTATTGCAGTAGTTCGAGTAACGAAGATTTTTTGAGGTAAGTGATTTGTGAAAGGTATAGGTTAATGTTAGTCAGGGCCATTGTTTTGTAGGGATTATTGAAAGTCAGATTCCGTTGCGCTAAAAAATATTGTGTGTCTGTTTAAGCACAGTCTTGTTTAATTTTTCTAAGGGGACGTTTCACCTCCAATAACCTAAAACTGTTCCTTACCTTATTTACTGTTACTGGATGCCATCTGACTGCTACATCGAACTGCGACATGAATATACTTACTCTGTTTTAGTATACTCTATTAGCTGCTGGTGGGCTTTCATAATAAGTGGCTGTATTTATTACCAAAGCTGACGCTATTCTTTAATAGCAAAGCTGACGTTATTCTTTAATTAATATGACTGAAGTTACGCAATTCATAGTTACACTTTTTCTTGACAACAACAAAATTTTGCAAAGTTTTACGTTGATGGTTTTTGGGATGGATTATAATCAGTAATGCAACATTGCTGGCAAAAATTAATTATATTCTGAAAACGCTCCTAATATTTACTCTTGGTAATGAAATGATTTTACAAACATTCAAATGGGACTTACTTTTGACAATAATCTTACAACTAGCATTGCGCAAACATACCTTATGTAGTCTTGAGTTTCTCAAAGAAAATAATTCAATAATATTAGTTCCTCTTATGATAATAGTTAGTTGACGTCTCTGTACATCCGTTTATAATCTCTTGTAAATCATAGCTGGTGGCTGGCAGGCACACTACTCCTCTCAACCTCTCGCTTCAGACCTGCTACCGACTCGCTTCACATCTCGCGTATTACTGACTTCCTATGAACGCTAAAGTGCGGTCTCTCCTGCCAACAATGCTTTCTGGTGCAGACAATCCCTGCTACCATTACAAAATGTATCAATGCGCGGTCTGTCCCGCTCTTTTCCTAAAATGTATGCATACGCGGTCTCTCCCGCCCTTTTTAAAATTATATCAATTTGTGGTCTCTCTTGTCAACAATACTTTGGTGCAGACATTCCCTGCTACCACAATTATTTCCAACATGACAATTACTCATACTTAATCCTATTAATAAAATATAAAAATCTTTCATAAATTGTGATTTGACAGTAGAAATATACACCTCTTACATCCTCACTCATCATTTATCCACGTCGGGTTAATAAGAGTGCTGAGGCGTACATGCTCCATGTTTCCCTGGGCTCGGCTAAAGCGCTGGAGAGGGATTCCGGCAGAAGGGTTTGCCAAGTCGCCACACTGCTACAGCGGCGCCCCCTGCTGGGAGCCGTACTGCGGCAGAACGCGCCCTTCGGTCAGCGAGTGATGAGCTGGCGCGCCTTTCCTTTGTCCAGCTTCCTCCTCGGCCACTCGCTGCACCAGGCGCCGCGTCAGGCTCGACTTCCCACCACCCCCTCCCAATTCTCCCCGACGGACAAGGCCTATGAAGCCGTCTTCCGTTTCGCATTGAGAAGTTCTTTTCACGTCCGTGCCTCGGGGCTTTGGTAGCGTCGAGCAAAGACCCCTTCGCGTTCGTGACCAGAATCATTCCATTAGTGTGTCGCTTCCTTTCTGACTTCTATATTTATGAGCGCTCACCCTCCAATATTGTTTGAATGACTGTACAAAACGCATACACAAAATTTTGTTTGGGATCGAAGCACTGCCGACTTGAGTGCGAGCTTGCATGAGGAACGTAATCATTCACATTGTACGCAGATGTTTCGCTGACGTCACCTTAATTTCTCAGTACGCGCACATCCAATGCAATCAGCTGTTTACTTGTTACCAGTTGCGTCGCACGTATTTTATAGTCGCTAACTGTGATATCACAGCCGGCCGGGGTGGCTGAGCAGTTCTAGGTGCTACAGTCTGGAACCGCGCGGCCGCTACAGTCGCAGGTTCGAATCCTGCCTTGGGCATGGATGTGTGTGATGTCCTTAGGTTAGTTAGGTTTAAGTAGTTCTAAGTTCTAGGGGACTGATGAACTCAGATTTTAAGTCCCATACTGCTCAGAGCCATCTGAACCATTTTTGAACATCTGAGGGAAAACTTGCAAAGTACCTATGTCCGTAATTTTCACACTGGCAAAAAGGTTGAGGGTTTGATTTTTAATGAATCTGAAATTAAGGAGATGTTAGACTTTAAAATGATTACCATGAACTCACGGAGCTCTGCGCAATACTTTTGCGAGGAGACTTTCGAAAAAAACTGAAAATATACACTCCTGGAGCAACACATCAAGCAAGATGCTTGACAAGCATCATTATTTTCATGCCTATCGACGCGCAGGTCACCGAAGTGGCGTCAAGTCGATAGAATTGCACCCGGCGACCGGTCTACCCGACGGGAGGGCCTAGTCAGACGACATTTACATTTACATTTGCTGAGATCACACCTTAAAATATACATTGATAATAAAAACGCTTTGAAAGCTGTTTCTCTTTCCATTGCAAGCATTTGTCAAACCATGCTTTCAGTACAACGGGGCTCTAAAAGCTACTTCTCTGAATCCCTGCTTCTTAAAAGACCTGAAATCATATGAAAGCAGAGATTCAAAGATTTCAAAAGCAGCTATAAGGAAATTTAGTCATCATCCGTGGTACATATCACAACAGTTGTCTCTCTTACCGCTCTTTTACGATGAGGTAGACGTACAAATAGAAATGTTTAATTCTGATTACATTTTACTATCGGTTTCAATTCGTCAGTTTACATCTCCTAATTCAATCTCATCTTCATTTCGGAGGAAACATTAGCCGACTATGTCAAGCAAATGCACACATCTCTTCTCGTGCCTGAAGATTTGGGCACTAGTTCTATTCAAGAATGCCCTTCGACATAGACGAGCAGCAGTTTATATTTAGACGTAAATGAGTTAAAAACTGTTAACGACAGTGCTGAAAGGTGTGTTACAAAGACGCAAGATTTTCACGGTCTGCATCTCGTGGTCGTGCGGTAGCGTTCTCGCTTCCCACGCACGGGTTCCCGGGTTCGATTCCCGGCGGGGTCAGGGATTTTCTCTGCCTCGTGATGGCTGGGTGTTGTGTGCTGTCCTTAGGTTAGTTAGGTTTAAGTAGTTCTAAGTTCTAGGGGACTTATGACCACAGCAGTTGAGTCGCATAGTGCTCAGAGCCATTTGAACCATTTTCACGGACTATTGACCGTAGAAGAGGAGCGAAAGAACCTTCTTTTGCGTTGTGTTCAAGAAATGAGCGCAAATTGCAAGAAAGAAACAATGAAGGAAATATCCTCAAGAATACTAAATGCATCAAAAAAAGCTATTAAGTTTTTATTTTAAGCAGCAGTCAGTAAGTTTTACACTGACTAAAAATTACACAACTTAAAATTCCCAATATTAAAATTTGCCGCCCTAGTCAGCACGGCCGATTGTCATCCTAATGATATAAAATTCTTTTGCAGAGTAAATGTAACCAAATAGAAAGCATTTAATGGGTGACCGTAAAATTTTTCAGAAAATAATTTTTCGGGGCGAAATAAGGGACACCGTAAGACCCGCGTTCGTGGGGCGAATTACGCGACTTACTTTTGCAGAAATTTACTCGGAAACGTTGGTTGGCGACCCGGGTTAATTCTCTGCAGTGATACAATATGAAATCAGTGTAAATACATTGAGGTGACAAAAGTACAGGGCTATTACAAATGATTGAAGCGATTTCATAAATTCACTGTAGCTCCATTCATTGACATATGGTCACGACACACTACAGATACGTAGAAAAAACTCATAAAGATTTGTTCGGCTGAAGCCGCACTTCAGGTTTCTGCCGCCAGAGCGCTCGAGAGCGCAGTGAGACAAAATGGCGACAGGAGCCGAGAAAGCGTATGTCGTGCTTGAAATGCACTCACATCAGTCAGTCATAACAGTGCAACGACACTTCAGGACGAAGTTCAACAAAGATCCACCAACTGCTAACTCCATTCGGCGATGGTATGCGCAGTTTAAAGCTTCTGGATGCCTCTGTAAGGGGAAATCAACGGGTCGGCCTGCAGTGAGCGAAGAAACGGTTGAACGCATGCGGGCAAGTTTCACGCGTAGCCCGCGGAAGTCGACGAATAAAGCAAGCAGGGAGCTAAACGTACCACAGCCGACGGTTTGGAAAATCTTACGG
Organism: Schistocerca serialis cubense; assembly: GCF_023864345.2. Lineage (NCBI taxonomy): Eukaryota > Metazoa > Arthropoda > Insecta > Orthoptera > Acrididae > Schistocerca > Schistocerca serialis. Next base: position 103,519,254 of record NC_064643.1, on the reverse strand, counting down.
AAAAGGCTAAAGCAGAAGCCTTACCGTTTACAATTGCTACAAGCCCTGGCACCCGATGACAAAGTCAAACGCTTTGAATTTTCGGCGCGGTTGCAACAGCTCATGGAAGAGGATGCGTTCAGTGCGAAACTTGTTTTCAGTGATGAAGCAACATTTTTTCTTAATGGTGAAGTGAACAGACACAATGTGCGAATCTGGGCGGTAGAGAATCCTCACGCATTCGTGCAGCAAATTCGCAATTCACCAAAAGTTAACGTGTTTTGTGCAATCTCACGGTTTAAAGTTTACGGCCCCTTTTTCTTCTGTGAAAAAAACGTTACAAGACACGTGTATCTGGACATGCTGGAAAATTGGCTCATGCCACAACTGGAGACCGACAGCGCCGACTTCATCTTTCAACAGGATGGTGCTCCACCGCACTTCCATCATGATGTTCGGCATTTCTTCAACAGGTGATTGGAAAACCGATGGATCGGTCATGGTGGAGATCACGATCAGCAATTCTTGTCATGGCCTCCACGCTCTCCCGACTTAACCCCATGCGATTTGTTCCTGTGGGGTTATGTGAAAGATTCAGTGTTTAAACCTCCTCTACCAAGAAACGTGCCAGAACTGCGAGCTCGCATCAACGATGCTTTCGAACTCATTGATGGGGACATGCTGCGCCGAGTGTGGGAGGAACTTGATTATCGGCTTGATGTCTGCTGAATCACTAAAGGGGCACATATCGAACATTTGTGAATGCCTAAAAAAACTTTTTGAGTTTTTGTGTGTGTGTTCAAAGCATTGTGAAAATATATCAAATAATAAAGTTATTGTAGAGCTGTGAAATCGCTTCAATCATTTGTAGTAACCCTGTATGAGATAGCATGTGCACCTATACAGATGGCGGTAGTATCGCATACACAAGGTATAAAAGGGTAGTACAATAACGGAGCTGTCATTCATAATTAGGTGATCCACGTGAAAAATGTCCGATGTGATTATGGCCGCACGACGGAAATTAGCAGACTCTGAACGTGGAATGGTAGTTGGAGCTAGACGCATGGGACATTCCATTTCCGAAATCGTTAGGGAATTCGATACTCCAAGATATACACTGTCAAGAGCGTGCCGAGAATACCAAATTTCTGGTATTACTCCTCAGCAATGGCAACGCAATTAGCGACGGGCTTCACTTAACGATCGAGAGCAGAGCGTTTAGGTAGAGTTACCAGTGCTGGCAGACAAGCAATACTGAGTGAAATAACAGCAGAAGTCAATGTGCGACAAACGTATCTGTTAGGAGAGGGTGGCGAAACGTGGCGTTAATGGGGTGTGGCAGCAGACGAACGACATGAGCGCCTTTGCTAACAGAACGACACTACCTGCAGCGCCTGTCCTGGGCTCGTGACCATATCATTTGGACCCTAGACGGCTGCCTCGTGAGAAGAGTCCCGATTTCACCTGGCAAGAGGTGATGGTAGGGTTTGAGTTTGGCGTAGACTCCACGAAGCCATGGATCTAAGTTGTCAACATTGCAGTGTGCAAGCTGTATTGGCTCCATAATAGTGTGGGCGTTGTTAACATTGAATGGACTGGGTTCTCTGCTGCAACTGAAACGATCATTAACTGGAAATTATTATTTTCGGCTACTTGAAGACCATTTTCAGAAACTGATGGACGTCATGTCCCCAAGCAACGATGGAATTTTTATGGATGCCAATGCGCCATTGTGGACATTTCGAGCGAATTATTTCGTCACCCGTATCACCCAACTTGAATCCCAGCGGACATTTATGGGACATAATCGAGAGGTCAGTTGGTGCACGAAATCCTGCACTGGCAAAAATTTTGCAATTATGGACGGCTATAGAGCCAGCATGCCTCAATATTTCTTGTCGTGTCCCGAGAGGGAGTGAGATTGACACGATTTGTATTCAGGGGTCTTACCTCATTCAATCTTCTCGAAGAGTAGAAGTAGGCGTGGGCACCTTCTGCGACTCTGACAGCTAGAAGGAGCAAGGTAATGCTAAGGTGCAGGATACGGAACTCGGTGAGCAGTGGTTACTGCTGCAGAGTAGAATTCATAAGATCCCTTATAGTTTGACAACTGAGAATACCTATTGGCACTATCTTGCACTACTTTCTGTTAGTTGAACCTCTTAGTTCGGAATCTATCTCCCTGGTTGTTGTGGAGCCGAGGCTAGCGAATCGTAGTAAGTGCCCCACGTCTGCAGTATAATGGCACAGGTTCCGTGTCGGTATGCTCAGCAGATCTCGACTGACTATAGGGTTCTGTTAGATCTTCTGGAAGATCTGCAGCGGATAGGCACTTGGTGCAGGGAGTGGCAACTGACCCTTAACGTAGACAAATGTAATGTATTGCGAATACATAGAAAGAAGGATCCTTTATTGTATGATTATATGATAGCGGAACAAACACTGGTAGCAGTTACTTCTGTAAAATATCTGGGAGTATGCGTGCGGAACGATTTGAAGTGGAATGATCATATAAAATTAATTGTTGGTAAGGCGGGTACCAGGTTGAGATTCATTGGGAGAGTGCTTAGAAAATGTAGTCCATCAACAAAGGAGGTGGCTTACAAAACACTCGTTCGACCTATACTTGAGTATTGCTCATCAGTGTGGGATCTGTACCAGATCGGTCTGACGGAGGAGATAGAGAAGATCCAAAGAAGAGCGGCGCGTTTCGTCACAGGGTTATTTGGTAACCGTGATAGCGTTACGGAGATGTTTAATAAACTCAAGTGGCAGACTTTGCAAGAGAGGCGCTCTGCATCGCGGTGTAGCTTGCTCGCCAGGTTTCGAGAGGGTGCGTTTCTGGATGAGGTATCGAATATATTGCTTCCCCCTACTTATACCTCCCGAGGAGACCACGAATGTAAAATTAGAGAGATTAGAGCGCGCACGGAGGCTTTCAGACAGTCGTTCTTCCCGCGAACCATACGCGACTGGAACAGGAAAGGGAGGTAATGACAGTGGCACGTAAAGTGCCCTCCGCCACACACCGTTGGGTGGCTTGCGGAGTATAAATGTAGATGTAGATGTAGATGTAGATGTAGACACCCTATTTATACTACCTTTGTGCATCACGGAAAGCTTCTAGAAGTTTCTATACCTCATCCCTAGAGGCTGACCACGTACTTGTTATATTTCCATCATCATGTCATGTGAGAAAGCTACTTTTATCCCTGTTATGCGCCCGGCTACAGCGTCCGACTGGTCACGTACCGCTATTTGTCTCCTGGCGCCGCTCCGTCGGCGCTGGCGCGTATCATCGACGAATACTGTCGCACTGCTTCCGTCCTGGAGCTTACGCCTAGCTGCCTTTTCGACTGAATAAGTCCTAATACGTTTAATTTGTACTCTCCGCTGATTGAGGTTCGCAACATTCTGCAGTGGACTTCCAATGACTTACTGAGTCCATGCCACGTCGAGCTGCTGTACTACACCGTGCAAATTGAGGTCCGCCACGATATTCGGAGGTAATTCCTTCACTTTCGTCACCTCAGTATAATTTTTGCCAGTCTCGTACTGACCCACTAGCAAGGCAAAGCTCCGCCTGACGACGCTGACTGGCCAGTGGGAACCGACCGCCGTGTCATCCTCAGTCGCTGGTGTCACTGCATGTGGTACGGAGAGGCTGGTGCGAGCACATCGCTCTCCCGGCAGGTGCCGTCTTTCTTGACATTGGAGCCTCTACTCCTCACTAGGTATCTTCTCAAGGCTGGGTACACCCCGTTCCAGTCCTCCCTCCGAGGAAAAATCCCTGGCAGTACCCGGAATTGAAACCGGGTCCTCCACGTACCGGCCACACATGCCGGCCACTGTGCTACGGAGGCCGTCTTGACCCACTAGACAGAATTACAGACGTCACCACTACGCACCACTCACAACTGTCCAGAGTTACAATCGCAAGAAGACCCACTAAAAAATACGGTTACACCCTTTCGTTGTAAACAGTGATAATCTTCGCCGAGAACACGTCACGTTGCACGTCGAGGTAGCACTACGAAGGGAGCTGTTGGCTTTCAAAGGTAAACAGTTTGCAAAGGTATGTTATAAGTACATTCCTCTTCAAGTCCCCGTGTCGTCTGCAACATTCATTTCCGACCACTGCATCCACACTTGAGTATGATCAGTGTAGCATCCTCTGGCGTCGTCTAGCACCACGCCGCAAGAGTGCGTTAGCTGTCTCGGCTACGAAAGCTGATCGTGCACCGATATTCTGCTCGAAATTAATTCGGAATTGTCAGCTATGAAGGAATCATTATGCTGCAGTTTGCCGTCTTGTGGTACTTCCGTTGCGCACTGAGTTTTCATTTGTGTTCATTTATTATAGTGGCGGGGTTAATATTTTATCGGTTATTACTGTGTTGTCTTGTGTGTCACATGATATGAACAGTATCAGAAGCAAGCCCGCCAAATACTATTCGGTGAAAAGTTCGGTGTCGCTTTCTTGACCAGAGGATTCAAAAAATGATCAAATGTGTGTAAAATCTTATGGGAGTTAATTGCTAAGGTCATCAGTCCCTAAGCTTACACACTACTTAACCTAACTTTTCCTAAGGACAAACACACACACCCATGCCCGAGGGAGGACTCGAACCTCCGCCGGGACCAGCCGCACAGTCCTTGACTGCAGCGCCCAGACCGCTCGGCTAATCCCGCGCGGCTGACCAGAGGATTGCCGTACTAGATCAGTCGAGAGAAATGATGCGCGCGTTACGTGCTTACTCTGTCAACAATTGTACTCGATAATGCCCCAAATTTATGTTGTTATTGGCGAGACGGCTACCATGGCAAATGAAGGAAATGATTAGCTCCAGTGACGAAACGTCGAAGTGAGTGATAAGCTTAAAAAGGTGAAGCTTACCGATCAAATGAGTCGAATATCGCTCCATAACGCACGGTACCCCACACACAAAATCGACGACGTGGTGTAAACAGGCGGGCACACAGCCATTAGGCTGTCACCTCGTCATTGCCACTTGAAGCTAAGAGAACTGGGACGGACCGAAATTAAAGGTTACATTTCCAGCAATAATAAAAGCAAATTACGCTGCATGCAATCCAGCCACTCAACGAACGAAGCTGAAGACTGGAAGAAAGCCGCCAAACATACGCAGCACGTCGTGGAAAAAACGTGGGCGAATGAAAACGTTTCTTTAAAAAAATTCGTTCTAGGGAATGATCGTTGTTGTTGTTGTGGTCTTCAGTCCTGAGACTGGTTTGATGCAGCTCTCCATGCTACTCTATCATGTGCAAGCTTCTTCATCTCCCAGTACCTACTGCAACCTACATCCTTCTGAATCTGCTTAGTGTATTGATCTCTTGGTCTCCCTCTACGATTTTTACCCTCCACGCTGCCCTCCAATGCTAAATTTGTGATCCCTTGATGCCTCAAAACATGTCCTACCAACCGATCCCTTCTTCTAGTCAAGTTGTGCCACAACCTTCTCTTTTCCCCAATCCTATTCAGTACCTCCTCATTAGTTACGTGATCTACCCACCTTATCTTCAGCATTCTTCTTTAGCACCACATTTCGAAAGCTTCTATTCTCTTCTTGTCCAAACTAGTTATCGTCCATGTTTCACTTCCATACATGGCTACACTCCATACAAAAATACTTTCAGAAACGACTTCCTGACACTTAAATCTATACTCGATGTTAACAAATTTCTCTTCTTCAGAAACGATTTCCTTGCCATTGCCAGTCTACATTTTATATCCTCTCTACTTCGACCATCATCAGTTATTTTACTCCCTAAATAGCAAAACTTGTTTACTACTGTGTCTCTTTTCCTAATCTAATTCCCTCAGCATCACCAAATTTAATTTGACTACATTCCATTATCCTCGTTTTGCTTTTGTTGATGTTCATCTTATATCCTCCTTTCAAGACACTGTCCATTCCGTTCAACTGCTCTTCCAAGTCTTTTGCTGTCTCTGATAGAATTACAATGTCATCGGCAAACCTCAAAGTTTTCACTTCTTCTCCATGAATTTTAATACCTACTCCGAATTTTTCTTTTGTTTCCTTTACTGCTTGCTCAATATACAGATTGAATAACATCGGGGACAGGCTACAGCCCTGTCTCACTCCTTTCCCAACCACTGCTTCCCTTTCATGCCCCTCGACTCTTATAACTGCCATCTGGTATTAAAAAACGACACTCAGGCACCTGTGATAGCGGTGACAGTAATGTCAGTAGAGTTTTTGCATTACCATGAGAAAAAGTACACACAGAGCTGATTGTTCGGTGTGCGTCTCGAAATTTGATAAGCAAAATTATATTGTCGTAAGTTTGGATTACTAATAAGAAGACTGTTTTGAGCGTCTGAGTCGGACTTCGAATTTCTTTTAAGAAACTCAGTATTAGTAGCACAATACCTATCCCTTTGTCTGTTTGCATCACACTGAGGTGACAAAAGTCATGGGTTAGCGATATGCACGTACACAGATGGCGGTAGCATCACGTATACGAGGTAGAGAAAGGACTTTGGCGGAACCGTCATTTGTACTCAAGTGATTCATGCGTAAAGGTTTCCATTGTGATTGTCGCCGTACGACGGGAATTAACAGACTTCGAACGTGGAATAGTAGTTGGCGCTACTCGCATGGGACATTCCATTTTGTAAATCGTTAGGTAATTCGAGATTCCGAGATGCAGTGACAAGAGTGTGCCGAGAATACCAATTTTCGGGTATTACCACTCACCACCGACAATGCAGTGCCCTACTACCTTCACGTAACGTCGGGGAGAAGTGGCGTTTGCATTAAGTTGTTAGTGCAAACGGACTAGCAACAAAATGGGTGAAACAACCACAGAAATCAATATGGGACGTATAAAGAACGTATCCATTATGACAGTGCTGCGAAGTTTGGCGTTAATGGGCAAATGGGAGCAGACACCCGACACGAGTGCCTTCCCTAACTGCGCGACATCGTCTGCAGCGCCTCTCTTGGGCTGGTGACCGTATCGGTTGGACCCTGGACGACTCGAAAACAGTAGCCTGTTCCGATGAGTCCCCATTTGAGTTGGTAAGAGCTGATCGTAGGCTTCGAGTGTGCCGCAGACTCGACGAAATCATGGACCCATGTTGTCAACAAGCCACTGTGCAAGCTGGTAGGGGCTCTTTAATGGTGTGGACCGTGTTTACATGGAACGAACAGGGTCCTCTGGTCCAACTGAACCGATCATTGCCATTTTGGCTACCCACATCGCCTGACACGCAAACATCTAAAATTTATGGGGCATTATCGAGAGGTCAGTTCGTGTACAAAATCCTGCACCGGCAACAATTCCTCAGTTATGGGCGGCTATTGAGACAGCTCGACTCAGTAGCTATCCAGGGGACTTCCAACGACTTGTTGATTCCATGCCACGCCGAGGTGCTGTACTACACCGGGCAGAAGGTGATTCGACACGATATTAGGAGGTATCCCATGACTTTTGTCACCTCAGTGTAAACCCAGCGGTGTGTTTATAGGAATGAAACCAAATAGGCGACCGCTGAGTTTTCCACGCTCGAGAGTGCAGCATCGTAATGAGGTGCACTCTTTTTTATTTATTTATTTATTTATTTTGTTCACCCCGCTAGGTGCGGGGTCAGGGTGAGACCGAAGGGGCCCGGATTCGATTCCGTGCCGCGTCGGGGATTTTATCCGCCAGGGATTGGGTGTTCTGTTGTCTTTGTATTCCTACAGTCATAACTGACACGAATATCGCGTACATGGCGTCACATGATAAGTCTAAACCTATGTAACTTCGTACCAGGTTGTGGCTTGGCCCTAAAGAATGTTCTGAGTTGACGAAATACCCTGTCGTTCTTTATGTTGTTGAGATGGCTGTACAGGCGCGTCCTGGAAGCCAGTTTAAAAAAAAAATCGGTGTTCTTGGAGCAGACAAAAGTATGGTATGTTCGTAAGATTTCGTTGACGTAAGATGCTCACCTAAGATCCGTAAATCGAAAAATCACATCTTCGTAAACTTACCGCATATCGGCAAAATTGTTTACTTCAATGTTTGTAATTATTATTGTTCTGGCGAACGACGGATGCAAATATGTAAAACTCCATCTCTGACAATATTAGTATTCTGAGTGTGAATATAAAAAAAGAAAAAAATTACTCTTCCTATAAATCATGGAAAATGAGATTCTCTTGTATCTGTCTGCTGCTATAAAAATATTGTTTAACATCTACTAACATTTTAGTTTAATTAGTGAACAAATTTTTAAGATGATTGAGAGATAGACGTTATTATTTCTTTGGGAAGTTAGCCACTGATTCTGCTGTGGCGTGCATGGCCCTGCACGCAACAGACAGCTTACCTCGTCTTGCCGCTGCAGTTGCGCGAATAATCTGCATCCAGCAACATGCTGAAGTAATTGTAAAGAGCTACTGCGATTTATGCGACTGCAATGCATTGTCACAGCTACTGGTACAATTACTGCAATCTTTTTTATATAGAAACTGAACGCTCAGGAGTTGTTTGGTCAATAAGCCTTAAGCGGTGTAAAAAAATGAGAGAAACCACTAAAAACTTCTAATTTACTATATTCTGAAAACTGACGATTTAAACACTGATGAACATTACTCGGGCCTATCCTTTTCTTATACAGTTTGATTAGCAACAACTTTAATTATTCCACAATATCTGTAATCAGTCATCACGATCTGGTCACAATAAAGATACGAATATCACTCTCAATGTATGCGTACACAAATGTGACCAAGTCCCTCCAGTGCGCAAGCAAACAACGACTATGTGCAGCAAAAAGGTAGGTCAACAAAAATCGTCAGTTAATACAAAAAAATATGGTTCAAATGGCTCTAAGCACTATGGGACTTACCATCTGAGGTCATCAGTCCCCTGGGCTTAGAACTACTCAAACCTAACTAACCTGCCCGAGGCAGGATTCGAACTTGCGGCCGTAGCAGCAACGCGGTTCCGGACTGAAGCGCCTAGAACCGCTCGGCCACAGAGGCCTGTTCAGTTAATACCATAGCCTCCTCCGGCGCTACTGGCACGGTTGCGGTCCGCTGCGCCTTTATATGCCGCGCGTCTTTTCTCCACCGCAGGCTGCGTCCGACAGCTCTCAACAACTGTTCGCCCGCTACCAATCGCGACATTAATATCTCACATTCAGAGTCTGCGTATGCACGCCACAGCAGAATCAGTGGCTAACTTTCCAAAGAAATATCAACGTCTGTCTTTCAATCATCTTAAAAATTTGTTCACTAATTAAACTAAAATGAAAACATAATGCAGCTCTTCCAGAATACCACCAGCTCCATCTTTGTTTATCTAACAGTTTGCGACCTTGGGCGAATTGAATGGCTTGTGAGGTTACGCGTATTTTCAGTGTGGGATGCGGCAGCTCCGCCTTACGCCTCCACCTTTTCCTACCGAAATGTGAATCCCAAAGTCAATCTGAAAAGACTGCCGTTCCTCCTACTTCTACACTACTGGCCATTAAAATTGCTGTACCACGAAGATGACGAGCTACAGACGCGAAATTTAACCGACAGGAAGAAGATGCTGTGATATGCAAATGATTAGCTTTTCAGAGCATTCACACAAGGTTGGCGCCGGTGGCGACACCTACAACGTGCTGACATGAGGAAAGTTTCCAACAGATTTCTTATACACAAACAGCAGTTGACCGGCGTTGCCTGGTGAAACGTTCTTGTGATGCCTCGTGTAAGGAGGAGAAATACGTACCGTCACGATTCCGACTTTGATAAAGGTCGGATTGTAGCCTATCACGATTGCGGTTTATCGTATCGCGACATTGCTGTTCGCGTTGGTCGAGATACAATGACTGTTGGCAGAATATGGAATCGGTGGGTTCAGGAGGGTAATACGGAACGCCTTGCTGGATCCCAACGACCTCGTATCACTAGCAGTCGAGATGACAGGCATCTTATCCGCATGGCTGTAACGGATCGTGCAGCCACGTCTCGATCCATGAGCCAACAGATGGGGACGTTTGCAAGACAACAACCATCTGCACGAACAGTTAGACGACGTTTGCAGCGGCATGGACTATCAGCTCGGAGATCGTGGCTGGGGTTACCCTTGACGCTGCATCACAGACGCCTGCGATGGTGTACTCAACGACGAACCTGAGTGCACGAATGGCAAAACGTCATTTTTTCGGATGAATCAAGGTTCTGTTTACAGCATCATGATGGTCGCATCCGTGTTTGGCGACATCGCGGTGAACGCACATTGGAAGCGTGTATTCGTCATCACTATACTGGCGTATCACCCGGCGTGATGGTATGGGGTGCCATTGGTTACACGTCTCGGTGACCTCTTGTTCGCGTTGACGGCACTTTGAACAGTGGACGTTACATTTCAGATGTGTTACTACCCGTGGCTCTACCCTTCATGCGATCCCTGCGAAACCCTACATTTCAGCAGGATAATGCACGACCGCATGTTGCAGGTGCTGTACGGGCCTTTATGAGTACAGAAAATGTTCGACTGCTGCCCCGACCAGCACATTCTCCAGATCTCTCACCAACTGAAAACGTCTGGTCAATGGTGGCCGAGCAACTGGCTCATCACAATACGCCAGTCACTACTCTTGATGAACTGTGGTATCGTGTTGAAGCTGCATGGGCAGCTGTACCTGTACACGCCATCCGAGCTCTGTTTGACTCAATGCCCAGGCGTATCAAGGCCGTTATTACGGCCAGAGGTCGTTGTTCTGGTTACTGATTTCTCAGGATCTATGCACCCAAATTGCGTGAAATTCTTATCACATGTTATTTCTAGCATAATATATTTCTCCAATGAATATCCGTCTATCACATGCATTTCTTCTTGGTGTAGCAATTTTAATGGCCAGCAGTGTATTTTCGAAGGCGTCCCACTCTAAGTATGTGGATCCCTGTTATTCCTCTGTTCACTCTCGGACTAAATGACGGTCCTCTGGAGTGTGCGGCTACGAGATTACGGAGAGTGTGAGACACAATTCTGGGGACTGCTGGCGACGTAAGCAGCCGTTCTGCAGAGCCGCCGCCACGACACGAGGCTGCGCAGTGCGCGGCGCGGCCGGCTCCCCACGCTCCACCTGTTGGCGCCGCCGCGTCGTGGAACCTGTTCTTCCAGAGTGAGGTGTCCCGCCATTTATCTTCGCTGCGTTTAAGCTTACACAGCCCCGTCTCTTCACTTCATTATTGGCGTCGGAAGGGCCTGCAAGAACATTCCCAGCGCCTTCAAACACCTGCCGCTTAAGCACACGCCTAGTGGTGCCAGAAACTTACGACGTCGTCTGTTTTTAAGTATCAAGTCACAAATATTGGGGAAAATGAGTAATCTTACAGTCAACAGTGTTCATCTTCTAATTGCATCGGGTATCACTTAATCTACTGCCGTTACCTAAGTTTAGACTGTGCGCACGATGTAGTCCTAACTACCGCTGACTAGCGTCACTTTCCTTTCTCTTAATCTTGTAATTGCACGTGCATAGCGTGCAATGAGCAGCGTTCTAAAGCTTACGCCAGATAATGAGCTACAACGATGTGCTGGCGCACGCCTTCGCCACCATACCTGTCGGCACTAGGAAACATTGTATAGCAGACACTGAACGAGGCGCGCCTATGGCAAGAGAAGACCAAGACACGGCCCCAGGCTACGCGCCGTTACGCCCCATGGGCAGCATGCATAACAGGCCGCCGCCGCCAACCGAGCTGCCTCACTCTCTCAATCTCCGTAGCTCAGTACGTCACATCGGGACTCTGATCGCACTGCACCTCAGTACGTCACACTGTGCTCTAGTCTTCCGCAGTGATAGCCGTCGCCTCGCACTTTAGCTAGCTGTGAGATAACGTTAGTCATTGTACACAGTTGCGATACGCACACGGACAAGATGCATTGGATATCATTCAAGTTAAGTGCTCAATTGGTTCCTCTAATGAAGTATATTTCAGCCACGTGAGAATTCTGTGTTGTAGTGAGAGGAAACGGTCATGTACCTATGATACCACTCTATTCTCATCCAGCCAGGAACCACAAAACATTACAGGTGGGCACAGCCACAACAAATGGTACACAGACATACGCGAGAAAAATTATCGAATACATCTACAGCCACATCCACATCTAAGTGATGCTCTGCAAGCCATCTAATGGTGTGTGGTGGAGGGTACTTCTGGTACCACTGACAGATCCCCTCCATCCTGTTCCATTCGCGAATGGCGCGAGGGAAGAATCACTGTCAGTAGCCCTCTGCATTGGCTCTGATCTGTCGAAATTTGCCGCCTGGTCGTTACTGGAAACGTACGTGGGAGAAAGAAATATGCTGTCCGACTCTTCCTGGAAAGTTCTCTCTCGAAGTTTCAGTAGTAGACTTCTAACTAATGCGAAACACCTCAAACACCTCAAACCACTGGAGTTTGTTGAGAACCTCGGTAATGCCCTCGTGTCGACCAGACGATCCCGTACCGAAACCCGCCGCTCTTAGTTGGATCTTCTCTATCTCTTCTATCAGTCTTACCTGGTAAGCAGCCCATATTGATCAACAGCATTCGAGAATCGGTCGAACAAACGCCTTATAAGTCATTTGCTTAGTGGATGAGTTACATTTCCTTCAGATTCTTCCTATGAATCCCAGCTCGGAGTCTGCTTTATGTGGTCAGTCTACTTACGGTCGTTTTGGATAGCTACTCCTAAATACTTTACGGCAGATGCTGTTTCCAACAGTATCTCATCAATTCTGCAGTTGCACCTTCTGGCTTTCTTTCACAATATATGCGGAATATGTTACATTTATTTACCGTCACTGTCAGCTGGAGGAGCCTGCGCCATTCATTAATTCTCTGCAGGCCATACTGCAAATCGATACTGTCTTCCGGCGTTGCTACTTTGGTATAGACAACCACATCACATGTAAACAGTCTTAAAGCGCGTTCGACACTTTCTACTTGATAACTGATATACATTGTGAACAATAACTGTTCTATCACGCTTACTCTGGGTACTCCGGAAATGAGATTTACGTCTGTGGATTGTGTTCCGATAACAGCGACGTTTGAATTGTATCTGCAAGGAAGTCTCGAATCGAGTCGCAAATCTGAACCGATACTCGATGAGCTCGACTTATTTCACTAAACGGCAATGCGGGAGGGTTCAAACGCCTTCCTGAAGTCAAGTAACATGGCGTCAAATCAATGTTGATGTTTATACAGGATCTACATCTACATCTACGTGATTACTCTGCTATTCACTATAAAGTTCCTGGCAGAGGGTTCAATGAACCACCTTCAAGCTATCTCTCTACCGTTCCGCTCTCGAACGGCACGCGGTAAAACGAGCACGTAAATTTTTCTGTGCGAGCCCTGATTTCTCTTATTTTATCACGATGATCATTTCTCCCTATTTAGGTGGGTGCCAACAGAATGTTTTCGCAATCGGAGGAGAAAACTGGTGATTGAAGTCTCATGAGAGGATCCCGTCGCAACGAGAAACGCCTTTGTTTTAATGATTGCCACTCCATTTCACGTATCATGTCTGTGACACTATCTCCCCTATTTCGCTATAATACAAAACGAGCTGCCCTTCTTTGTACTTTTTCGATGTCATCAATCAGTCCCACCTGATGCGGATCCCACGCCGCGCAGCAGTACTCCAGAATAGGGCGCACAAGCGTGGTGTAAGCAGTCTCTTTAGTACACCTGTTGCACCTTCTAAGTGTTCTGCCAATGAATCGCAGTCTTTGGTTTGCTCTATCCACAATATTATCTATGTGATCGTTCCAATTTAGGTTATTTGTAATTGTAATCCCTAAGCATTTAGCTGAATTCACAGCCCTCAGATTTGTGTGACTTACCGCGTAATCGAAATTTAGCTGATTTCTTTTAGTACTCATGTGAATAACTTCACACTTTTCCTTATCCAGTGTCAATTGCCACTTTTCGTACCATGCAGTTATCTTATCTAAATCATTTTGCAAGTCGTTTTGATCATCTGATGACTTTACAAGACGATAAAAATCAGATTGTCTCCTACGTCGTTAATATAGATCAGGAAGAATAGAGGGCTTATAACACTACCTTGGGGAACGCCGGATATTACTTCTGTTTTACTCGATGACTTTCCGTCTACTACTAGGAACTGTGACCTTTCTGACAGGAAATCACGAATCCAGTCGCACAACTGAGGCGATACTCCGCACGCACGCAGTTTGGTTAGAAGACGCTTGTGAGGAACGGTGTCGAAAGTCTTCTGGAATTCTAAAAATATGGAATCAATTTGACATCCCCTGTCGACAGCACTGATTAGTTCATGAGTATAAAGAGCTAGTTGTGTTTCACATGAACGATATTTTCTGAAACCGTGCTGTGTGCCAATAAACCGTTTTCTTCGAGGTACTTCATAATGTTCGAATACAGTATATGTTCCAAAACCGTACTGCAAATCGACGTTAGTGATATAGGCCTGTAAATCAGTCGATTTCCCCTACTTCCCTTTTTGGGTATTGGTGTGACTTGAGCAATTTTCCAGTCTTTCGGTACGGATCTTTCGTTTTCCAAAAACGTCGTAATTCTTGAGCACAAAAACAAGTTCCATAGTTCTACAATAGACTGCCGTCAGCGAAATGTGTTTCGAAGAAGAATTCTGCCTTGAGCAACCACAGACAGCTTCTTCCTTCAGTGAAGTTTCATTATCGTCAATGGCTTTCCTTTATCTTCCGTCAAAAAACATTGAAATTTGCATGATAAAGCGGGGGTCGGGGGGGAGGGGGGCAAGATCAAAGTGGCTCCACGTTACACTGGTCGTGATATTTGAAACTACCCGAGTGTTGTTACTTCTAAACGCCAGGGCGACCCTCGAGTGGGGTCGCGTGATGTAACGTGATTTCGAGCAGCGATTTAGTGATGAGTGCTGCGTTGTCAGTATTCAGTTCGAAGCTTGTTGTGAATACAGTCCTGTCGTATGCTTTCTGCAATCGAACAAAAAGTGTTTATCGTTGAAACTTTTTATGATGTAAATCGTTTGCGTTGATTCAGTCCCTAAAGCCGAGAGTAAAGAAAGTATGATCGCCGGAAAATATTGAACGTGTTTACGAAGGTGTGGT
This sequence comes from Schistocerca serialis cubense, assembly GCF_023864345.2. Taxonomy (NCBI): domain Eukaryota; kingdom Metazoa; phylum Arthropoda; class Insecta; order Orthoptera; family Acrididae; genus Schistocerca; species Schistocerca serialis. The sequence continues at coordinate 103,504,154 of NC_064643.1, read as the reverse complement.
TACCATGGAACTCAACTAGCCGTCTATCCTCCCAACTAAACATTAAACAAATGGTTCAAATGGCTCTGAGCACTGTGTGACTTAACATCTGAGGTCATCAGTCCCCTAGAACTTGGAACTACTTAAACCTAACTAACTTTAAGGACATCACACACAGCCATGCCCGAGGCAGGATTCGAACCTGCGACCGCAGCGGTCGCGCGGTTCCAGACTGAAGCGTCTAGAATCGCTCGGCCACAACGACCGGCAAACATTAAACGAACATCATGCCAGAACATGTTGCAACCGTCACATGTGCTAGTATTCAAAATAAAAGTGATACAAGCACGATACTTACGGTTTACCGAACGAGGTGGCGCAGTGGTTAGACACTGGACTCGCATTCGGGAGGACGACGGTTCAATCCCGCGTCCCGCCATCCTGATTTGGGTTTTCCATGATTTCCCTAAATCGCTCCAGGCAAATGCCGGGAAGGTTCCTTTCAAAGGACACGGCCGACTTCCTTCCCCGTCCTTCCCTAATCCGATGAGACCGATGACCTCGCTGTCTACTCTCCTTCCCCCAAAAACCACCACCACTTACGGTTTACGCACAATGAAAACACTATTGCGAGTGGTTTCTGACGCCTGTCAGTGACGGTTATGTGGATCCAAATCTTTTCCTGCAATTCAGACGAAGCGTAGTCTCACCTTAGTGGGCACCTGAACTCTCAAAACACACGTTGTTAGTGAACAGACAACCCCAGGGAACCCTTTCAGGTACGAGTACCTCTGTATGATTTTAAAGTGGGCGTTTGGTATGCAGTTTCAGGCCAACGGATTGTAGGCACCACTTTCTTTAACACCATGAGGTCTCAAGTGTAGGTAACAGGATTGTTGCCACCATTCATAGCACAGTTAACGGAGGACGTACGAGAGACGAGAGTGTGTTTTTCCAGTAAGATGGTGCTACGGCGCATACTTCTCGGTTTTCAGTCACATGTGTCCATGAAGCTTTCGAAGAAGTACGTACAGTCACCGCAAATTTATGGCCTCCAAGATCGCCCGATCCGTCTACCTGTGATTTTTATTTATGGATTAATTTAAAGGGAAAAGTCTACAGCAACAACACGCATACAATTGAAGAACTGAAAACAAACGTTCGCAATGCGATTGCGGAAGTCTACATCTACATATATACTCCGCTAGCCACCAAGCGGTGTGTGACGGAGGGCACAATTCGCGCCAAAGTCATATTCCCCCCCTCTGTGCCACTCGCGGATCGCGCGAGGGAAAACGATTGTCTGAACGCCTCAGTACGAGCTCTCATTTCCCCTATCTTAGAATGGTGATCATTGCGCGATTTGAAATTTGGTGGTAATAATATATGCTCTACATCCTCGGTGAAGATCGGATATCGGAATTTACTGAGCAGCCCTTCTGTTTAGCGCACCGTCTATCTGCAAGTGTATCCCACTTCAAACTTTCTATGAGATTTGTAACGCTCTCGCGATGGCTAAATGAACCAGTCACGAATTTTTCCGCTCTTCTTTGGACCTTCTCAATCTCTTGAATCAGACCCAACTGGTAAGGGTCCCATACTGACAAACAATACTCCAAGACTGGACGAACTAACGTATTGTAAGCTACTCGTATTTCCTTTGTTGAAGGACCGCATCGCTTTAGGATTCTACCAAGAAACCGCAAACTAGAGTTCGCTATACCCGTTACTTGTGTAATCTGATCATTCCATTTGAGATCATTTCGAATAGTCACACCCACATACTTGACGGACGTTACCGCTTCCAAAGACTGGGCATTTATTTTGTACTCGTACCTTAATGGGGATTTTCGCCTTGTTATACGCAGTAGGTTACACTTACTAATATTGAGAGATTACTGCCAGTCATTACACCACTCATTTATTTTCTGCAAATCCTCATTGATTTGTTCACAACTTTCATGTGGTACTACATTCCTGTAGACTACAGCATCATCGGCAAACAGTCTAATGCCGCTATCAATACCAGAAGCCAGATCGTTTATGTAAATCGTAAAAAGCAGAGGATCTATTACGCTGCCCTGGGGCACACCTGAAGTTACGGTTGTTTCTGTTGAAGTCACCCTGTTCAGGACGACATACTGCTTGATCCCTGTCTGTTAGAAAACTTTCTATCCAACCGCATATGTCATCGGATAGACCATAATCGCGCACTTTTTGTGGCAAGCGACAGTGCGGAACTGAGTCGAACGCCTTTCGAAAGTCGAGAAACATGGCATCAACTTGGGCGCCGGTATGTAGAGCCTGTTGTATATCATACACAAAGAGGGCCAGCTGTGTCTCGCATGACCGCTGTTTCCTAAAACCTTGCTGGTCTCTCCAGATGAGCTTGTCAGAGTCTAGAAAGGTCATTATGTCTGAACACAAAATATGTTCCATGATTCTACAACAAATCGATGTCAGTGAAATTGGCCGGTAATTATGTGTATCCGATTTTCTACCCTTTTTATAGATTGCTATGACCTGGGCCTTCTTCCACTCCCGTGGAACTTCCCGCCATTCCTATGATCTCCGATAGATGACGGATAAGAATGGTGCTATATTTGTAGCATAATCAACATAAAATCTTACGGGGATACCGTCTGGGCCAGATGCCTTCCTGACGTCTAAGGATCTTAACTGTTTTACAATCCCAAATACACTAAACACTATGTCAGCCATCCTTTCGTTTGTTCGACAATTGAAAGGGGGAATGGTGCTGCTGTCCTCTATCGTAAAGGAGTTTTTGAAAGTTAGGTTTAGAATTTCGGCCTTCTGTTTATCATCATCAGTTACATTACCCGTACTGTCAGCAAGAGAAGGCATTGAATTATTTGTAGCGTTCATAGATTTTACGTACGACCAAATTTTTTTGGGGTTATTTTTAGTATCTGCAGATAAAAAAATTGCTTTCAAATTTGTTAAAAGAATCTCTCATTGTCCTCCTGACAGCTGATTTCATTTCGCATAATTTCTGTTTGTCAGCGGGGCAGTGAGTACGTTTAAAACGACTGTGCAAAATTCTCTGCTTTCTCAGCAACTTCCTAATATGTTTGTTGTACCAAGATGGATCCTTTCCCTCCCCTATACTTTTGCTAGGCACATACTTCTCTAGCACATTGTGGACAATACCTTTCAATTCCGACGAAAGATGCTCAATATCTTTGTGTCTCGCAGTGAATGGTTGGAGCTGACTATGAAGATATTCATTAATGACACCAAACTAACTGGAAAAGTTTCCAGAAACATGTTAAAAAGTGCTGAGTTGTGTATCGAAGTTTATGGAGGACATTTTCAGCACCTCCTATGAACTATTGAGATACTGAATGTCCAGTACATTGTTTTTCACAGTAATAATCTAGTATTCTGTATCCTATATTTACAATGTACGAGTTGATTGTATGTTTTTTGTAAGATATTGGTCATCTTTTATTCTGGCCAGACTGTACTTACAGCTTAACACTGTGGCCAATATATTCATAACATTTTGACAAAATATACCCCTTATAGCACATATTGGTTCTCGTATAGAAGTTACACGAAGTAATGTTACAGTATGTCGTCACATACTGCATGCTTTTCTAATTTTGTCATATACTTCATTTATCAGTTGTACCTGCTCGCACAATGTAATGCACAGCGCACTGGCTCATGAGACAGGAATGTGTGCGACATACGGATTGAATTCACTCGACGCATTAACGTCCGTAGTTCGCGCAAGAGCCAACTTGAGAGATGTTTTAACGCCTTTTGCGACGCTCGTTTAGGCAAATGCCGGGTTGTTTCCCAGTTTCCTCCTCAGATAACACAATACACGAACAGGTAAAATACGATCACACGCAGAACAAGGTTTACAAAATTTACAGACACGTGGAGCACACGACTTCCCTCCATCAGGTAACTGTCGGCTGTAGCAACAGGAATGGCTCCCAGCTGTAAAGTTAAATAAAATAAAATTTGCCATATCTTGAGTACAGTGGAGACCATAAATAACAAAGAAGGAGGGAGTCTCATTGATCGAATGTACGTTAATTGACTTTAATGTTTAAACATTTCGAAGCAGTACACTTGTCTGTGTGATAAGTGTTTCATTCCGTATTTTCGTCTATATATATGATAAAATCCCCCTGCCACGTATTTCTGTCTGCATGTGAAGGCTAATCCCAGGAACTACTGCAGAGATTTTGATATGGTTTTCACTAATAATGGACTGATCCACGAGGAAAGTTTATGTGTAAAATCTGTTACTGCTAAGCTCACAGAGCATAGAAGTAAACGGAGTCGCCCTCCGGACGCGCGAGGAGTGTTAGTTATTAATTCTTCTCTCGTTCGCATAGCATACACCACTGATTGCGAGGAAATACACTCCTGGAAATGGAAAAAAGAACACATTGACACCGGTGTGTCAGACCCACCATACTTGCTCCGGACACTGCGAGAGGGCTGTACAAGCAATGATCACACGCACGGCACAGCGGACACACCAGGAACCGCGGTGTTGGCCGTCGAATGGCGCTAGCTGCGCAGCATTTGTGCACCGCCGCCGTCAGTGTCAGCCAGTTTGCCGTGGCATACGGAGCTCCATCGCAGTCTTTAACACTGGTAGCATGCCGCGACAGCGTGGACGTGAACCGTATGTGCAGTTGACAGACTTTGAGCGAGGGCGTATAGGGGGCATGCGGGAGTCCGGGTGGACGTACCGCCGAATTGCTCAACACGTGGGGCGTGAGGTCTCCACAGTATATCGATGTTGTCGCAAGTGGTCGGCGGAAGGTGCACGTGCCCGTCGACCTGGGACCGGACCGCAGCGACGCACGGATGCACGCCAAGACCGTAGGATCCTACACACTGCCGTAGGGGACCGCACCGCCACTTCCCAGCAAATTAGGGACACTGATGCTCCTGGGGTATCGGCGAGGACCATTCGCAACCGTCTCCATGAAGCTGGGCTACGGTCCCGCACACCGTTACGCCGTCTTCCGCTCACGCCCCAACATCATGCAGCCCGCCTCCAGTGGTGTCGCGACAGGCGTGAATGGAGGGACGAATGGAGACGTGTCGTCTTCAGCGATGAGAGTCGCTTCTGTCTTGGTGCCAATGATGGTCGTATGCGTGTTTGGCGCTGTGCAGGTGAGCGCCACAATCAGGACTGCATACGACCGAGGCACACAGGGCCAACACCCGGCATCATGGTGTGGGGAGCGATCTCCTACACTGGCCGTACACCACTGGTGATCGTCGAGGGGACACTGAATAGTGCACGGTACATCCAAACCGTCATCGAACCCATCGTTCTACCATTCCTAGACCGGCAAGGGAACTTGCTGTTCCAACAGGACAATGGACGTCCGCATGTATCCCGTGCCACCCAACGTGCTCTAGAAGGTGTAAGTCAACTACCCTGGCCAGCAAGATCTCCGGATCTGTCCCCCATTGAGCATGTTTGGGACTGGATGAAGCGTCGTCTCACGCGGTCTGCACGTCCAGCACGAACGCTGGTCCAACTGAGGCGCCAGGTGGAAATGGCATGGCAAGCCGTTCCACAGGACTACATCCAGCATCTCTACGATCGTCTCCATGGGAGAATAGCAGCCTGCATTGCTGCGAATGGGTGATATACACTGTACTAGTGCCGAGATTGTGCATGCTCTGTTGCCTGTGTCTATGTGCCTGTGGTTCTGTCAGTGTGATCATGTGATGTATCTGACCCCAGGAATGTGTCAATAAAGTTTCCCCTTCCTGGGACAATGAATTCACGGTGTTCTTATTTCAATTTCCAGGAGTGTATAAAGAATATGTTAGAAGACTGATTCGTTTGTTTCCAAGATTAGCAGCTACACAAAGAGCCAAAGTGGCTGAAATGGTTTGAGCTTCTCAGTAACACCTTTTCTCACTTCAATTCCTCATCAGCTTGCACACAAAAATCACTCACGTGTGCTACATCAATTGTTGATTTGATTATTTGTAGCGCTAAACTGAATATACTGTGTTTCCACAAAAGTATGGGCGAGTTCATTTTCAGAAAACCACTTAATAATTCTTTCAAAAACATCATTAACAATTGCTTCTGTTGCTTTCTCTCGAGTGGGATTTATTATAACAGTAGTATCGTCTGGAAAAAGTTCCAGTTCTGCTATTTTCATATATGTACCTATAAGAAATAGGACTTGACAAAAAGTTGAACCCTGCGGTACTCCCTTTGTGATTTCTCCCCAGTCAGTAAAATTTGCTCCTCCTCCAAAATTATTTGAATTACTCTGCACAGATTTTTGCATTTTGTTTGTGAAGTTTGATTCAGATCTGTTACTTGTAAAACCATCAGTTCCATAAGACTGAAGTTTTTCAAGAAAGTAACATGATCTATGCAATGGAAAGCCTTGGAAAGATAAATTCGGATTGGCGCAGGCTTTTTTCGCAAGGTAGTTGTCACTGCATGTGTCCACATCCGAGGACGCCTCTACCTGTTTGGCATACATGGCGTCAGCGACTAATCACGGCTGTAAACAGAGCTCTTCAGAAGGGTAAGAGGGCGTGCTACTTCACTGTGCCAGCGTCTAGGTGTCTGTGCTATTCTCGAGACGGTCGAGTGGTGCCGAGATGGCGGCGTAGCCCCACAGCTGCCGTGTTTCTCCTGAGATCGCCGCTTTGTTCTTCAGGACACGCGCGACTGCGTCTCCGCACTCTTCCGATAGCCGGCCGTGAAAGCCGCTTCAGGGAAGGCGCCTCGCATGAGCGCCCCTCTTCTCGCCACATCCGTTTACGTTGGTGGACAGGCCATCCAGCGTCTTCATTGAAGAGGAGAAGCTATGACTCGAGAATGGCGCGCAGTTTCCCTCTGCCACGACGATTACCAGCACAGCTCCAAGACTCCAAATGGTGATTAACATTGCTCTTTGTGTCCGCCCCCGGTAGCTGAGTGGTCAGCGTGACAGAATGTCAATCCTAAGAGCCCGGGTTCGATTCCTGGCTGGGTCGGAGATTTTCAGGGACTGGGTGTTGTGTTTTCCTAATCATCATCATTCATCCCCATCGACGCGCAAGTCACCGGAGTGGCGCCAGGTCGAAAGGCTTGCACCAGGCGAAAGGTCTACCCGACGGGAGGCCAAAGTCACACGACATTATTATTATTCCTCTTTGCACCCTTTATTTCAATATCTAGAGATATTCTGAACGACAACTGTCCACTGCACTGGCTGTCGGCTCTCGGATTAAAATGGCCTCTCATTTTGAAATCTAAAGCCCGTTTTATACTAGCGACTTTCCGGCCAAAATCGATTAGTTGTAGGTGCGCGTGCTTGTAAATCAGCCGCCAACAATGTCGCGAGTGAGTCACTGATGTCAGAGACCAATTGACTGTGCCGAGTGTCGATTTAAGGAATCTTGAATACGCTGCAGACTGCGCGTTCGCGGAAACAGGGGGCTCTATCGTTGTCTGCTAACACAGAAAGTTAACCTGCTCTCGCCGAGCTCTCTCCTTTTATAGTAAAGTACTTTGTTCTTTTGTATCTTCTTAATTTTTACTTCGTTGCTTGCTTTGCTTTCGTGACACACTGTAGAGGTCGCACGACGGCCTGGTATTTTTCCCGCCACTGTTCTCCCACAACAGAGACAAACTAGTTGAAAGCAGAAGGGTATTTACATTTTACAATATCTGGACAAAGGAAAAACCTTCACTACATGAAAATAATGAAGTTAACAGACAAAAATTTGTAATGAAAAATTGAGATATGTTTAACGAGAAAAATGGATCAACGAAGAAAAATATTTGTCGATGTTACCTTCCATTTGCAAACAAGATAAAATACAAAGAGGGTCAAGTAAAAAGGCGCTGTTTACTGCCTTCTAAACATGTGTTGATGAACATACAGGGCGTCCAAGAATAGATGGTCAATATTCAAGGATATGACGGGAATGATCATTGGAAACAAAAACGTCTCTACAGTGCATACCTTGAGAGCTATGGGCACTTCTTCAGCAGAAGAGACGTACGACGGTCACTCCAAAAGAAATGCACACTATTTTTTTTTTAAATCCATCTTTTAGTCTACATGTTTGAAAGTTTTACAGTGTGTAGATACATCCTTTAGGAACAATATTTTCATTTCTCCACATAATTTACATCCCTCTCAACTGCCTTACGCCATCTTGGAACCAGCGCCTGTATACCTGCACGGTAAAATTATGGACCAACCTGTTGGAGCCACTGTTTGGCAGCGAGCACAAGGGAGTCATCTTCAAACCTTGTTCCACGAAGAAGGTCTTTCAGTTTCTCAAAGAGATGATAGTCACATGGAGCCAGGTCAGGACTGTAAGGCGGGTGTTTCAGTGTTGTCCATCCGAGTTTTGTGATCGCTTCCATGGTTTTTTGACTGACATGTGGCCGTGCATTGTCCTGCAACAGCAAACCATCCTGCTTTACCGCTGTGGTCGAGTACGACTCAGTTGTCAGTCGAGCTTGAAGTTTCTTCGGTGTTGTCACATATGCATCAGAATTTATGGTGGTTCCACTTGGCATGATGTCCACAAGCAAGAATCCTTCGGAATCGAAAAACACCGTAGCCGTAACTTTTCCAGCAGAAGATGTGGTTTTGAATTTTTTCTCCTTGGGTGAATCTGCATGATGCCACTCCACTGATTGCCTCTTCGACTCTGGTGAAAAATGATGGAGCCATGTTTCATCACCTGTCACAATTCTTCTAAGAAATTCATCTCAACCATTCTCGTATTGTTCCAAAAGTTCGCTGCAAACTGTTTTTCTTGTTTCTTTGTGAGCCACTGTCAACATCCTGGGAACCCACCTGGCACAAACCTTTTTTTATCGCCAACACTTTCAATATTCTGCAAACACTTCCTTCCCCTATCCCAACGTAGCGTGACAATTCGTTCACTGTGATGCGTCTGTCAGCAGTCACCAATTCGTTAACTCTCTGCACATTGTCTGGAGTGTGTGCTGCTGCGAGGACAATCCTCTCAATATTGCCGTACCCGCTTTCATCACATAACCTGCTTGCCCACCGACTAACTGTACTGCGATCGACAGCAGCATCTCCATACACCTTTTTCAACCTCTTGTGGATGTTTCCCACTGTCTCGTTTTCACAGCACAGGAATTCTATGACAGCACGTTGCTTCTGACGAACGTCAAGTGTAGCAGCCATCTTGAAGACATGCTGTGACTGCGCCACTCACGGGAACAGGTTGAACTAAGTTTGAAAACAAGTGGGAAGGATGTATCTACACAATGTAAAACTTTCACAATTGCAGAATGAAAACTGTGTTTTTACAAAAATAGTGTGCATTTCTTTTGGAGTGACACCCGTATTTCACAGTATCGAAGATGAGCAAGTGCTCAGCACTTAAGATATGGTTTTAGAGTCCATTTTTACTAAACGTTTTTTCTTCGAATGATCATTCCTGTGATATCCCTTAAATTGACCGTTCCTCCTGGGACACGCTGTACTCATATATTCTCTCGAGCACGTAAATGTAGATATTTTGAAAGATTTAGACGACACTTTGCCTGTTCTTCCGTTCTCATCGCAGGAGTGTAAAGAATTCAACATATGACTTTTGTCAAGAATGTCCACTGAGTTCGTTTTATCCATTATGGATATGGAACACTCTGATTGTAAAAAAAAGAAGTTTATCAGCAATGACTACAAAAAGTCTCCTTTTGTGCCGGGAGAAATTTTTTATTTTACCATTACAGCTTTCGAGTCGTCTAGCGACTAATCATCCGATAGTGTACGGTTATTAATATTAATATCTAGCATTGTGGAGATCGATGTGAGGCTGTAGCGAGACGAAAAGTTCAGTGCTAAGTTGTTCGGTTGTTTCGATTTTTTCTGTGTCTTCACAGCCCTCACAATACCACAAACATATTAATTAAGAACTGTATACTACCTGATGATGAGTATCTAGACAACTCGACAGTGATAATGGTAAAAATAATTCTACCTACACAAAAGGCAACTGATTTCAATCGTTTCTGATAAACTTTGCGACTGTGAATTTTGCTTTGGTCATTAATAAACTCTATAATTACTGCTTGTTCCAACAATCAATGTGTTAAATCCAGCCTAGTCGTCAAATATGGGGAGTCTAGGAAACCTACTTTCTTGGATCGCTAGGAAGCATTCAAACAAATCGTATTAATGAGTTTTATTACGAAAGGAGTCCATCCGCTTAGATGGGTGGTAACGTGCTCGCCTCTCATGCAAGCGGGCCCGGGTTCGATTACCGGCCGGGTTGAAAGTTTTCTCCACTCAGGGACTAGGTGTTGTGCTGTCTTCATCATGATTTCATCCTTATCACCGGCGCGCAAGTCGCCCAATGTGGCGTCGAATGAAATAAGACTTGCACTTGGCGAGCGAAGCTCCCTGAATGGGGCCTCCCGGCCAATGATGCCATATGCTCATTCCCATTTTTATTACAAAAGGAAAAGATTACTGTGGTGTCACCGCCAGACACCACACTTGCTAGGTGGTAGCTTTAAATCGGCCGCGGTCCATTAGTACATGTCGGACCCGCGTGTCGCCACTGTCAGTGATCGCAGAACGAGCGCCACCACACGGCAGGTCTCGAGAGACTTACTAGCACTCGCCCCAGTTGTACGGAGGACTTAGCTAGCGATGCAACACTGACGAAGCCTCGCTCATTTGCAGAGCAGATAGTTAGAATAGCCTTCAGCTAAGTCAATGGCTACGACCTGGCAAGGCGCCATAGCAATTGATAGTTATCGTATGACGCATGTCTCATCAAGAACGATGTACACAAATGATGGATTAAAGTTAAGTATTGCAGCAGCTACGTACTTTTCTTTATAGCATTCATTACGTATCCTGTTTCAGACCTCACGCCACCCTGCGTGAGCTTATAGCGTGCATTTCGGCCTTCTCTAGCTATATAACAATTACGATACTTAATTTTGACTATTACAAAGAAGTGTCGCAAGCGAAAGGCGATATGCAAAATAAGCAATGTTCTTCAGTATAAACAATCCTAAGTCGCTGTTACACAAGTGCCTAATCTTGAAGCTACTCTTCAACTGGGCCGCGACCAACAGGGCGCGGCGCTTACGTCCTCTTCGCATAGGGGCCACGGCTGTCGTGTTGTCTTGCTGGAGAGGGGTCGGTCAGGCTGTGATTGGCCGACGTCTTCTCACAGCCACCCCTTCTCTATCGTTTCCGACTGGTGTGCCGGCGCTAGACTTTACGCTGCAACACAATGCATTTAGATATTTTCGCAAAATGGGTGGCCCTCATAAACTCACTTTCGCCGTTCAGGTGCCACATTTCACAACAGATAGCAGTCGCAATATCCGCAGTTTTGGAGTAGATGTGTAAAAGAAAACGACCACTCGTGACAGACGAGACTCTATACAGGAATAAATCGCCAGTATCGCCGCAATAGTCTCGCTTCTCAGGAGTAGACAATAAAGGCAAGGAAGTCGCTAGTGAAAAGTAGTTTTACAACAAAATGTGGTGACTGTAGTTTGTTTGGTGTTGTAGTAGACACTCGACTGCAGGATTCTGATCGAATGCCACGTTTAGCAATTACTTTTCGTTTTATTGCGTTTATTTGTTTAATATACAGGAAACCTAAAATTAACTGAATCGTTCACAGTTCTTAATAAGACTTTTTCGACTCTCAGCATATGGTTTCCTTAAATGACCATCAGCCTTCTGGGATTCTATGAGGCGATTGATAAATCCTTCACTATTTGTCACCTCCTCCCAGACAGGTAGGTCGACATGGCCTAGTCCCTAGCGAGCTCTCTGTCCCGATCAGGCCAGGTTTTTTGCATCATCCGTTTCTTCTCGGCCCATAAGTTTTGCAAAGGGGTGACTCTGGTGCAGAAGGAAGCCGTACTTAACAGAAACGTCATTCTGTTCTGTAAGCTAGTCCTGCATCATACCTAGAAAACTGGCACATAAAAGAAGTTAGAAGTAGAAGCGCAGATATTGCTAATGATGAGCGAGAACGAGGTACTGAAGAACATTTCATCAGTATTTACTTCGTTTGCAGGCTAATAATTAAATATACCTGTTATGTATCGCGGTTCAAATGGCTCTGAGGACTATGGTACTTAACATCTGAGGTCATCAGTCCCCTGGACTTAGAACTATTTAAACCTAACTAACCTAAGGACCTCACACACATCCATGCCCGAGGCAGGATTCGAACCTGCGAGCGTAGCGGTCGCGCGGTTCCAGACTGAAGCGTCTAGAACCGCTCGGCCACACCAGCCGGCTACGTATCATGGGTAGTATGTTCTTAGGTTGGTTAGTTCCTCCAAGTATACAAAGTACTAGCAAGCTATTAATGTTTATTTTCCCTTGGGCAGTAGGTCACGTACTGAATTGAAGATGTGCCGGTACAAAACAGTTTGGCTACGCTGACACGCATAGTCCAATTAGTAGCGTGGTTACGGCCATGCAAAAAACATCAGGTAATAAGTTATGTCATGTATTTGTAAGAAGACAGATGCAGAGAAAACACAATTAACACACTGAAATGGGAACACATTAAGCTACCAATGATCACAATATCTCTACCTCTACCCCTAACAGTTTGTATATTGTAGACTGTTCTGCCGGCCGGGGTGGCCGAGCGGTTCTAGGCGCTACAGTCTGGAACCGCGCGACCGCTACGGTCGCAGGTTCGAATCCTGCCTCGAGGATGCATGTGTGTGATGTCCTTAGTTAAGTGTAAGTAGTTCTAAGTACTAGGGGACTGATGACCTCAGAAGTTAAGTCCCATAATGCTCAGAGCTATTTGAACCATTTTTGAGACTGTTCCTACCACAACTCGATATCTCTCAGGATGTAGTTGTTGTACTGAGGGATCATAACATTATCCATAATATTAGTATACATAAAGTCAACTATCTATCCGACGGAGCATCTCAAGTCCACAGGAACACGTGCAGCCCCAAACGGCACATGGTCACTGCGATGATGTACACTGATGGCTTAAAACATTGTGACCAACGATCACTGAGAGACTGAATGCTGCCTGGTGCCGCTTCGGCGACGTGAGGCAGTACGGAAAGTAATAAGCGGAGCAGAAGAGACGAATGGGGAGTTATTCCAAGGTCGAAATAGGCTGAAAAAAAGAAATCCAGTGATATAAATGACTCGCAGAAAGTTGTAGATGATCTATCGCTGAAGTGGACGTGGGACTGCGGCTGGTCATAAACTTGTTGAAAAAAGGATTAGCAACACCCGTAGTTTCTGTAAAATATATTAATTGCGCGAGCAGTTTCTGCACTAAATTATCACCATCTTCAGATCCCTGCGCAAACTGAACGGTTATATACAATCCTCTGTGCATTAGGAAAGGTAACATGTGTATTCACTGGTCTCATGGATTTCTATTTACACGATATGTGCACTCCAGCCATCTAACAACATTCATTTTGCACTAAAGATGACACTAAAGTAGTGTCGAAAACAGGTCGCGTAATTAATATACAGGGTGGTCCAGTGATCGTGACCGGGCCAAATATCTCACGATATAAGCGTCAAACGGAAAAACTACAAAGAACGAAACTTGTCTAGCTTGAAGGGGGAAACCAGATCGTGTTATGTTTGGCCCGCTAGATGGCTCTGCCATAGGTCAAACGGATATCAACTGCGTTTTTTAAAATAGGAACCTCCATTTTTTATTACATATTCGTGCAGTACGTAAGGAAATATGGATGTTTTAGTTGGACCACTTTTTTCGCTTTGTGATAGATGGCGCTGTAATAGTCACAAACATATGGGTCACAATTTTAGACGAACAGTTGGGAACAGGTAGGTTTCTTAAATTAAAATACAGAACGTAGGTACGTTTGAACGTTTTATTTCGGTTGTTCCAATGTGATACATGTACCTTTGTGAACTTATTATTTCTGAGAGCCCATGCTGTTACAGCGTGAGTATCTGTAAATACCACATTAATGCAATAAATGCATCAAAATTATGTCCGTCAACCTCAATGCATCTGGCAATACATTCCTCCCAACAGCGAGTAGTTCGCCTTCCGTAATGTTCGCACATGCTTTGACAATGCGCTGACGCATGTTGTCAGGCGTTGTCGGTGGATCACGATAGCAAATATCCTTCAACTTTCCCTACAGAAAGAAACCCGGGGACGTCAGATCCGATGAAAGTGCGGGCCATGGTATGGTGCTTCGACGACCAATCCACATGTCATGAAATATGCTGCTCAATACCGCTTCAACCGCACGCGAGCTATGTGCCGGATATCCATCACGTTGGAAGTACATCGCCATTCTGTCATGCAGTGAAACATCTTGTAGTAACATCGGTAGAACATTACGTAAGAAATCAGTATACATTGCACAATTTAGATTGCCATCGATAAAATGGGGCCAATTATCCTGCCTCTTATAATGTCGCACCATACATTAACCCGCCAAGGTCGCTGATGTTCCACTTGTCGCAACCATCGTGGATTTTCCGTTGCCCAATAGTGCATATTATGCCGGTTTACATTACCACTGTTGGTGAATGACGCTTCGTCGCTAAATAGAACGCGTGCAAAAAATGGCTCTGAGCACTATGGGACACAACTTCTGAGGTCATTAGTCCCCTAGAACTTAGAACTACTTAAACCTAACTAACCTAAGGACATCACACACATCCATGCCCGAGGCAGGATTCGAACCTGCGACCGTAGCGGCCGTGCGGTTCCAGACTGCAGCGCCAGAACCGCACGGCCACTTCGGCCGGCAGAACGCGTGCAAAAAATGTGTCACCGTCTCGTAATTTCTCTTGTGCCCGGTAGTAGAACTGTACACGACGTTCAAAGTCGTCGCCATGCAGTTCTTGATGCATAGAAATATGGTACGGGTGCAACCGATGATGTAGCATTCTCAACACCGACGTTTTTGAGATTCCCGATTCTCGTGGAATTTGTCTGCTGCTGATGTGCGGATTAGCCGCGACAGCAGCTAAAACACCTACTTGGGCGTCATCATTTGTTGCAGGTCGTGGTTGACGTTTCACATGTGGCTGAACATTTCCTGTTTCCTTAAACAAAGTAACTATCCGGCGAATGGTCCGGACGCTTAGATGATGTCGTTCAGGATACCGAGCAGCATACATAGCACTTGCCCGTTGGGTATTTTGATCACAATAACCATACATCAACACGATATCGAACTTTTCGGCAATTGGTAAACGATCCATTTTAACACGGGTAATGTATCACGAAGCAAATACCGTCCGCACTGGAGAAATGTTATGTGATACCACGTACTTATACGTTTGTGACTATTACAGCGCCATCTGTCACAAAGCAAAAGAAGTGGTCCATTTAAAACATTCATATTTCTTTATTTACTACACGAATATGTAATAATAAATGGGGGTTCCTATTTTTAAAAAACGCAGTTGATATCCGTTTGACCTATGGCAGCGCCATCTAACGGGCCAACCATAGCGCCATCTGGTTTTATATACCTGAACTGCGCCCTCTCTTCAAGGTCAATCCCTCCAACACCCAGGCGATCATTGTAGGCAAAACCACTCCTTCCTTCCGCCTCCTTGATTTCTATCTCACCATCTATGGCCGTCCTATCACCCTCATTCCCACCCTTAAGTACCTTGGCGTCATCCTCTATCGTCGACTCTCCTGGACCCCCCATCTCCGGACAATCCAAGCCAGGGCACACTTCCGACTCCGTCTCCTCGAGCTCCTTTCCGGCCGTACGTGGGGTCTGGACCCCTCCACCGTACTCCACACCTGTAAATCCCTCATCCGCCCTATCGGTTGTTATGCCCATCTGGCCTGGATCTCTGCCCCCCCCTACCTTTTATAAATCCCTTCAAATCCTTGAACGCCATGCTCTCCGCCTCACCTATCGCATCCGTCTCCCCTCCCCCACGCGGATCCAGTATGATCTCATTCCGTTCCCCCACCTCCTTTTCCTTGAAAGGATACGGATCCTGTACACCTCCCGCAAACTCGATCCTCCTCACCCGCTTGTCTTGCCCATCCTCTTCCGCCCCTGCCCGCTGCCGCGCCTGTATTCCCACATCCCACCTGGTCTCCATCTCTCCATCCTCCTTACCCTCTCCCAAGGTGGCTTCCGCCAGCTCCCCCTCCCTGAGGATGCCCTCCTCCCCTCCATCTACCCGTCCTACCAACTTTGATCCTCCCTCCCTGTTTTTGCTCCTTTGAGTACCCTCCCCCCCTTCTCTCCCTCTTCCCTCCCTCCCCCATTTCTCCCCACTACTCCTCCGGGCTTCCCCTCCCCTGTCCCTCCCCTCTTCCCCCCATCTCCTCAGCCATTGGCATCTTTGTTCTCCCCTCTCCCCCACCTCACCCTTCTTCCCCTCTTGGCAGGTCCCTGGACTCGCACACGCTCAGTGGACATTCGCGCGCCGGAGATCATCGCCATCAGTGTCTTGTGTGTGCCGTCGTGTTAAGTGTTCAGTGTTCACCGTCACATACCTGTGCCATCGCCATCTTCAGTGTTAGTGCATCGTGACAACAGTTTGTAGTGTGGATTATCGTCGAGTGTGAACGGCTCCGTGTTTGTCTTTATGTGTCTACTGTTTTATTACCCACCGTTATGTCACATCTGTGTATTCTTTCTGTTGTTTATTTATCTACTCTATGGCTGAAGAGCGGCGTAACGTGCTGCTGACAGCCTGCCTGTTTGTACGGGTTTGAAAATAACAATAAAGGAAAACAAAAAAAGAACCCTCTCTTTCCATTTCTGCCTTCAAAATGACAGGACCTTCACTTGTGGAAAAATCGACAGTTGTCGAAGTTTCCAGTGCCACATCGAAATATGTCGCTAGAAACTGCTCAGTTTCCTAATTCTCAGATCGGAGAATGGTAGAGACATACACCACGAACAGAACTTTATCCTGCAAAACGTTGTCGTTTTCAAACTAATCTCAGAGCTGATGATTGCTGTATGTTTATGTTAGCTGTTCATTTTGCAAAGTTTATTACTGTCTGTATTTCGATGCATCCTATGATCTGATGGTAAATTAAACAGCAACGTATGATGCAGAGGAAACCTTGGTCGTGGCAGGCGTGAAGACTCCGCTTCCTATTAAGAGAGATAAGTGTGTGTTTGAAATGGCTGCGTAAGTATTGTATGCGTGATGTAATCAAGTAAGTTCAGCCGGTGTTATTAGACATCACTGAGTTTCAATTCACACTATTTTTGAAAAGGTTAAACTAAAACGTCATATTCAGCAGTGTTAAGACTGAAGTGATTTGTGGTAGAAACGTAATGACACAGTTAACTTACACAAAAAAGATAATATTTATTGTAATTAATAAGAGAACGACTATTTTTCACTTAGATATCGTAGATATTTTGAATAATAATGTTTTCATTCCATCGCTCTTCTCTGATTTAAGCTGACAATATTACATAATCCAGTACAATAATGATTTGAAGCAACTTCGTTAATGTAAGCATGAAATTTTTTGTGATCAGAAATCAAGAATAAAAAAATAATAGCCGCTGCATGGTTTGTGGTATGATGCTTAACAGGTTTGCTAGGTTTGAATTACTGTGACAGTTTGCAGCAATTCTAGTGTGCGAGACTTCAGCTCTCTCGGTGGTAGGCAACCCAGCGAACACTTGAGTAGTGCTGGCTGCCGCCTGAGCTTGCGCTTCTTCGCTCTGCGACGGAGCGAGGCGAGTGTTGTACTTTAGTAGACGTGTAGGAGCATAGTCGATGTCTCACATTGCGCTAATTGGAGATGACCTAAATAGTTCTCAAAAGAACGGAATGAAGTGTGTAGAGATAGCAATCGATGTAATATTCCGTTTGGGAACAGATATTTGAAAATAAAATTCTCTTTGCACTTATGTACATCTACGTCTACATGACTGCTGTGCAGTTGACAATTAGTGTTTCGCAGAGGATCCATAGAAACATTCTGAGAATATTTCTCAACCATTCCACTCTCGCACAACACAGAGGAAAAACGAACACCTAAATATTTTCGCGCGACATATGATTTCTCCTATTTTTTTACGATGATCATTTGTATCTACGTAGGTTGGAGTTATCAAAACAGTTTCACATTCGGAGGAGAGAGCTGGTGACTGACATTTCGTGAACAGATTTCTCCGTAATGGAAGACGCCTTTGTTTTAATAACTGTCATCCCAACTCGCTAATCAGATCCGTTACACTCTGTTCCCCCATACCACGATAATATAAAATGAACTGCCATTCTGAGTACTTTTTGTCGTTCATCAATCTTATCTGGTAGGGATTCCATTCTCCGCAGCTTTACTCCATAAGAGAATGGACAAGCGGAGTGTGAACAGTCTTTTTAATAGATTTGTTGCATCATATACGTGTTTCTGTATGATGATTCCAATGTAAGTGGTTCGTAATTGTAACCGTAAGGTATTCAGTTGAATAGGCAAGCTTTAAATTTGTCTGATTTGACGGATTTCTTCGTACTCATGTACAGTACCCAACAATTTTTATTGTTTAGAGTCAATTACCACTTTTCGAACCATAGAGATATGAGTTCTGCTTCACTAGAGGGCTTTCCGTCGACACTGTCTTAATGAGACCAGCACTTTCTTCGGCACTGATGGACGTACGAAACGCTTTCCGTCACATAAAGTACAAAACATGTTTTCAGTTTTGAACACGATAGGTGTACGTAATGAACATCAGTTGTAAACGCTCAGTAACAACATTAAAAGCGTCTGCAAAGAAATTACTAATGTCGTAATTCGCCTTAGGAGTTATTAAATCCAGTAACTAAAAATCCTCTGAGGAACGTTCGTTGTATGGGCTCTCGTTGCTCAGCTTCTTGATGGCGCCACACAAGTAAATTTGGAGGATGCCAGATTATCCTCTTCAACGTAGCTCTAACTGCCCTTTGAAATGTCTGAACATTTTAACGGTTTAGTTACATACTTTCTTTTATTCCCAGCTAGAACATTAAAGTAAAATGTGAACTGTTTCTGAGAGATGGGAGAAGGGAAAATATCCTTTTATGAATAACTAGCCAAACGGGATCTGTTAGATGATCAGTTTGGCTTTATGAGAGGTAGAGGCACAAGTGATGAAATTCTGACGTTGTGGTTGATAATGAAAGCAAGACTGAAGAAGAATTAAGACACGTTCATAGGATTTGTCGACGTGGAAAAAGAGCTCGACAATGTAAAATGTTGCAAGATTTTTGAAATCCCGAGAAAAATGTGGGTAAGCTGTAAGGAAAGAAGGGTAATATACAATATGTACAAGAAGCAAGAGGGAACTATAAGACCGAGAATGAAGTGCTCGGATTAAAAATGGTGTAAGACAAGGTTGTAGCCTTTCATCCCTACTGTTCAATCTATACAGCGAAGAAATAATAATGGAAATAAAAGAAAGGTTCGAGAGTGGAATTAAAATTCAAGATGAAACGGCATCAATGACAAGATTCGCTGATGACTTTGCTATCTCAGTGAAAGTGAAGAAGAATTACAAGATCTGCTGAATGGAATGAGCAGTCTACTGAGTACAGAATATGGATTGAGAGCAAATCGAGAAAAACAAAACGAAAGCAATGAGTAGTGGCAGAAATGAGAACATCGAGAAACTTCACATTAAGATTGATGGTCACGAAGTAGATGAAGTTATGGAATTCGACGAACGGAGCAAGGAGGAAGTGGCAGAAAGGGCATTCCTGACCGAGAGAAGCCTACTAGTATCCAACGTAGGCTTTAACCTGACGAAGAAATCCCTGAGAATGTACGTTTGGAGCACAGCTTTGTGTGCTAGTGAGACATGGACTATGGGAAAACCGGAACAGAAGAGAATAGAAGAATTTGAGATGTGGTGGTGCAGAAGAATCTTAAAAATTAGGTAGACTGCCAAGGTAAGGATTGAGGAGGATCTCTGCAGAATCGGCGAAATACATGGAAAACAGTGACAAGAAGATGATAGAACATCTGTAAAGGCATCAGGGAATAACATCTATAGTACTAGAGGGAGCTGCAGAGGGTAAAAACTGTAGGGGAAGACAGAGTCTGGGATGCATCCAGCAAATAATTGGGCATGTAGGTTACAACTGTTACTCTGAGATGAAAAGGTTGACACAGGAGAGGAATTCGTGGCCGGCCGCATCAAACTAGTCAGAAGACTGAAGACTCAAGGAAATGAAGTGAAACTGGCAATGCTTTGCAATTGTTAAATATGTATAGTAATTGACTATACGTTCTAATCTCCTTCTTCCCTTCTCTCTCCCCATCTACTCGTTCCCCTCTCTCTCTGTCCAACTCTTCCTGGGCGGCGAGGGACTCACCGAGCGCACGCCTTTGAGTACGTGTATGTCAGTACTACCATAAGAACCTCCAGGTGTGCAGCGAGGTGTTTGATTATGATCCGTCGATCATCTCGAATGACAGTGTTCGCACGTTACAACACTGCAGGAATCACGTCTACGGCCGGCCGGCACGCGAGAGATGAAACAAGTTTGCGTGAGCTTGTTCCGGTGATGATCGACGCCTAGCCCAAAGACTCGCAGTGATTCTGTTCACTGCCACGTCCGACAGAAATCCTGCGAGCGCCTGTGAATATCTGTCATACTCTGGTTTTCCGGCAAAAGAAACTCAGTGACATCTCTCTGCTTTGAACGCACCTTCGTTGTAGACACCATTTTGAAAGATATGTACAGCATCGCCCACTACTGAAATTTCATGAAACTGTAGGGGCTGAAGCGAGAGTACTCCACGGTATCCCACAACAAATTCCGCAATTTTCAGCTTGAAGCGATCGAGAAAAAAATGTTGCAATACTTATTGAATGCCCTTGTACATAACACAATGCCTCCCCAAATTTTCGCATGAGTGTTTTTCAAATGCCATATATATTGAGAGCCTGTCAGATATTGTAAACTTTTTACCGAATGTTCAAACCAGGTTCTGTACGAGTTCCATACCCAGCTGTATACCATCTTTTCAAATTATGGATCCCTGGGCAACGCAATCTGAAGCGGAAAAATAGTCGCTTAATGACCTCAAGCGCAACAGGAGTTTTGTGAAACATTTCCAATATTTCTAACATTCCTAATGTTTAATTGAAACACACTGCCTCAACAAAGACTAACGTGTAATGAATGTTGCCTTATAGGCTCTCTCGGTGGTGGAGAAATACGCTGGCCACATATTGTAGATATCACTTTGAAAATTAGTAATCAATGAGTTTTGGTGGATTTTAAATCGAACTACTGCTCCAAGCTTCATCTCTGCAAATCCGTCACGTCACCTTACCTGATAAATGAAAAATGCTGAGAGAGATAGCTGGTGCAAACATTGCAAAATGAGTAGGTGGCTTCGTTCCAAAACAACTAACACAGGAAAACGGTACTATTTTCGATAAGACCACCTAGTATTAGTGTCAATGAACGAGGGCGAGTGGACGAAGGAAACCCTCAAATGCAAGAACGTGAGATATGAATGTTATAATGTTCGAAATAATACTGGATAAATCGTAGCCACACATGAACAATATAAATAAACAAATTCGCACATCATAGAGTCACTTGAATGTTCAAATGTGTGTGAATTCCTATGGGACCAAACTGCCGAGCTCATGGGTCCCTAGACTTACACACTACTTAATCTAACTTATGCTACGGACAATACACACACCCATGCCCGAGGAGGACTCGAACCTCCGGCGGGAAGGGCCGCGCAATCAGTGACATGGCGCCTCTAACAACACGTCAACTCCGCGCGGCTTACAGTCAGTTAATGGAATCAATAATGGAGGTTGCAAAATGTTTCCTTTTATTATGAGAGAGAGAGAGAGAGAGAGAGAGAGACAGACATTGCAAAGCTACTTACATCGATGGCCTTGCCACGGTTCGCGCGGCTCCCCCCCCCCCCCCCCCCCCCCCCCGCCCCCCACCACCACCACCGTCGGAGGTTCGAGTCCTCCCATGGACTTGGGTGTGTGTGTTCTCCTTAGCGTAAGTTAGTTTAAGTTAGATTAAGTAGTGTCTAAGCGTAGGGACCGATGACCTCAGCAGTGTGGTCCTACAGAACTTACCAGAAATTTCCAAAATTACATACATAGATGGAATAATTATGAATGTGCACGTAGATTCGAATGGGTCACAAAAGAAAGTTGAAATCCTCTTGCAAACTGAGCAAAGACTCAGCACAAGAAGCAATCCTGAATAAACATGACTTGAAAATGTAATTGAAATGCAAGAAACGTACGTGGAACACGGATGAAATGCATGGCTGAAGTCTACAGCTGGCAGCAGTCTCACCCATTTGTTTCAAACACTCTGTTGAAACACCGAAACTGCAAAGAGTTTCCTTACGAGACCAATGCAGGAACCAGAATTGAGCGTAAAACTTCATCTTTCAGAGCGTTTCAGTACAACAAAATTTTGATGGGCTGCGCTCTCATTAGCTCGCGCCGATCAAAGTTCCTGAAGTGTCTAAGGTAAGATCACCGAACAAAAAATTAGTGTCCCCCGGGGCACACGCACAGCTGAATCGTTAAGCCTTTACAGATGGCGCTTCGATCAAATCACGTGCTCAATCGCGCACGCACTGCCTCTACGTGAGCATAAGGTAACAGTGATCTATCAGACATCTGATTTTAAGCGGTCGTTGTACGTAAACAGATGTAGATGTAAAGATGTGACGAAGTGGCGAGTAGGGGCAGTTGTGTTTGGCCTTGCCCATGACCACACAGTGTGTGAGGTTGCTGGATTTGTTGGTGTTTTGCGGTGGACTGTCCAACGTGTCTGCAAGCGTTGGTGCAACACATGTGGCCACGAAACACCACTTCAAAATTATGATCAGGAAAACATCCTGACTGAGAGGGACCAGACAACGTTTAACGGGTTAGGAATCAAAATCGCTTCAAAACCCGACCGGAAATGCCCCAGGTAGTGAATGAGGGCCCATCCCAACCTGGTAGTGACAGAACATTGCGATGGGAACTGCATGCAATGAACATTGGGAATCGGTCATCTTGTAAGAGGCCATTGCTCACAATTGCAGATGAAGCTGTTCGTCTTCATTGGGCTAGAAATCATCGAACGTGGACAGTAGCTGACGGTTGAACGCAATGTGGTCTGACCAATCACGTTTTCCCTGTATTCAGATAACGAACGTTGTCGAGTGCGCCGAAGACTAATGAAGAATTGCACCCTGAATGTGCGTAAGGCTAGTTTCAAGCTGGAGGTGCCTTTGTTATGGTTCAAATGGTTCAAAGCATTATGGGACTTAACATCTGAGGTCATCAGTCCCCTAGATTTAGAACTACTTAAACCCAACTAACCTAAGGACATCACACACATCCATGGTCTAGGCAGGATTCTATCCTGGGACCGTAGCAACTGTGCGGTTCCGGATGAAGCGCCTAGAACCGCTCGGCCACAACGCCCGGCTGCCTCTGTTATGTTTTGGATTGTTTCTTCTTATCATGTATTGGGTCTGCTCACTGAGGTGACCACTGAAAAGAATCAGCACGTATATTTA
This sequence comes from Schistocerca serialis cubense, assembly GCF_023864345.2. NCBI lineage: Eukaryota > Metazoa > Arthropoda > Insecta > Orthoptera > Acrididae > Schistocerca > Schistocerca serialis. The sequence continues at coordinate 103,480,640 of NC_064643.1, read as the reverse complement.
AGCATTCTGAATTAGCAGCTGTTGCTTTTCTGCCTCTGCATGATGAGTAAGCTATTGATACCCCTATTTTTCAATACGACAGCACCAAAGTTAATCAGATTGGAAGAATACGTGACCGGTTTTCTTAACACCCATCACCCTATTACATCTCCATTGGTCTGTAAAATCACCTGACTTGAAGCCTCATAGGAAATCTGTGGGACATGTTGTAACAGTGGGTAAAACGCCGACGTCATCATAAGCGAAATATGAATCACACTCCACAACAGACCTCAGAACCGAGGCCTGGATCCTTGTTTGTTCTTCATGCCACATGCCAGTCCAGGACGCCGGTCGCTCAACTTCGATTGCGTGCTGACAAGTAATGCCTCCTAATTTTTATTCTGTTGTCAATATCAGTTGAGGCATTACAAATGTTCAAATGGCCTTGAGCACTATGGGACTTAACATCTGAGGTCATCAGTCCCCTAGAACTTGGAACTACTTAAACCTAACTAACCTAAGGACATCACACACATCCATGCCCGAGGCAGGATTCGAACCTGCGACCGTAGCAGTCCCGCGGTTCCGGACTACAGCGCCTAGAACCGCACGGCCACCCCGGCCGGCTGAGGCATTACATGTCATGCACATTTCTCGGTTGACTTTGCTGCTTGCAACCTTCTGTCGCTACAGGGCTTCAAATTGTAGCGTATAACATGGTGGTGTTTAATATAACTCTGTCGGTGCGCGAGAAACAACGTGCTGAAACCAAGTCTCGAATGCGAAGACTTCGTCCACACGTGGAGCACCCTGTCCTTCAGTATGACAGTGCTAGGGCACACACAAGCGTTGCGGCATCTGCAACAGTCCGACGCCTTGGTTTCGCTGTCATCGATCAACCTCCATACAGTCCTCACTTGGCCCCATCCGATTTTTATCTGTTTCTAAAACTTAAAGAATACCTTCGAGAACCTCGGTTTGATATCGATGAAGCGGTGCAAGCAGAAGTGTGGTTGTGGCTCCGTCAACCAAGTCAAACATCGTACAGTGGTGATAGCAACAAACTGGTCTGTTGTTGGGAGGAATGTGCTCGTCACCAGGATGACTGGGTTGAGAAATGAATATGTAGACACGAAGAATAAAAATGTAGAATGTCAATAACGTTTGTTTTATTTAAAAAGCTTTAAGAGTTATCACACAAAAAATTCGGAGGCAGTACTTTTCAGCACGCCTTCGTACGAAGGCGGGTTACGTTTAACAAACTTTTGAATCGAAACTACTTCATGATTTTATTTTTGGATTATAAAAGATGTGTTCCTTGTACTGAGTCCTTTGTACTATCACCCGATCAGCTATTTATCCTTACTGCTATGTACCCTCAACAGAAGAAAAGCTCTCTGAATAAATTGCCTACAACCCTCAATAGAGTCTTAACCAATGACTGTCCTAATAAATTTAATACACGCAATATTTACGGGATCACATCACATGCCGTTAGACTATCAGCCCACTTCACTCCTGCGCAAAATGGTTAGGTCGTACTAATACATTCATCCACATCAGCCACGAGAGATACGCCATATTGAACCAGAGATACAGAAAAGAAGACGCACCACGAAGGAGTTATCCGAATGTGACGGAAATCGATAGATGTGACGTACATCTACAGACAAACAAATGATTGCTGTTTCAGAAAAATTTGATTACTTATTCAAGAAAAAAACTTCGCAAATAGAGTAAGCCAATAACGCATTGATCCAACTCTGACCTCTATGCAAGCAGTTATTCGGCCTGGCATTGATTCATAGAGTCATTGGATGTCCTCCTGAGGGATATCGTGCCACATTCTGTCCAATTAGTGCGTTAGATGGTAAAAACCCCGAGCTGATTGGAGGGCCCTGGCCATGATGCTGCAAACGGTCTCAACTGGAGAGAGATCCGGCGACCTTACTGGCCAAGATGGGGTTTGGCAGGCAAGAAGACAAGCAGCAGAAACTCTCGCCGTGCGCCAATGGGATTTATCTTGCTGAAACGTAAATGGCTTGCCACGAAGGGCACCAAAATGGAGCGTAAAATATCGCCAGCATACCGCTATGCTGTAATAGTGCCGCGGATGACAACCAAAGGCGTCCTGCTATGAAATGAAATGACTTCCCAGACCATCACTCCTGGTTGTCGACCTGTATGTGGGGCGTTTGTCAGGTTGATACCGCCCGGGGCGTCCCCAGCTACGTCTTTGCTGGTCATTGAGGCTCAGCTCGGAGGGGGAGTCATCGCTGTAGACAACTTTACTCCAGTCATTAAGATTCCAGGCCAACTGACATAATTTTGGCGTTATGGACAGAGCCCTCGAACCATCTCGGGATTTTGGCAATCTGTCGTGCCAATTGGACAAAATGTGGCACGAAATGACTCAGGACATACAACAACTCCGTCAATCAAGGGCAAGCCGAGTAACTGCCTACATAAGGGCCAGAGGGGCACCAATATGTTACTGCCTTGCTCAGTTTGCGAAGTTGTTTGTCTTGAATAAAAATGGTTCAAATGGCTCTGAGAACTATGGGACTTAACATCTGAGGTCATCAGTCCCCTAGAACTTAGAACTACTTAAACCTAACTAACCTAAGGATATCACACACATCCATGCCCGAGGCAGGATTCGAACCTGCGACCGTAGCAGCCGCGCGGTTCCGGCATGAAGCGGCTGGAACCGCTCGGCCACAACGGCCGGCTGTCTTGAGTAAACCATCCAATTTTTATGAAGTTGTAATCATTTGTTTGTATGTGCATGCACATCATATCTGCCGATGTCCATTCCATTCGGATAATTTCTTCGCGGCGCGTCGCTTTTTTTATGAAGAGTGTACAACAGACGAAAAGCCATTCTCATTTATAAAATGTTATATCAAGACACTTCAGAGTTAATGTTATTGACTAGAAAATCGTTTCATTTAAGAATTAACAGTATGTTTTCATCGTAAATAAAAGAACAGTAGGATCTACAAATAATCGCTGAACACACACACACACACACACACACACACACACTTGTCACTGCAGCCAGATTCAAATTTCCACCAGAACGATCTGAACAATCTTTCCCATCTGTAACTACAAGTCTTTGATACCTAATGTATCCTGGCTAGAAGCATAAATTTTTAAATTTATGTGTACATCTATCTGTTGTATATACACTATGTGATCAAAGGTATCCGGACACCCCTAAAAATATTCGTTTTTCATATCAGGGGCATTATGCTGCCACCTACTGCCAGGTACGCCTTATCAGCGACCTCAGTAGTTATTAGACAACGTGAGAGAGCAGAGTGGAGCGCTCCGCGGAACTCACGGATTTCGAACGTGGTCAGGTGATTGGGTGTCACTTGTGTCATACCCCTATACTCGAGATTTCCACACTTCTAAACATCCCTAGGTCCACTGTTTCCGATGTGATAGTCAAGTGCAAACGTAAAGAGACGCGTACAGCACAAAACCGTACAGGACGACGTCGTCTGTTGACTGAGAGAGATCGCCGACAGTTGAAGAGGGTCGTAATGTGTAATAGGCAAACATCTATCCACACCAATACACAGGAATTCCAAACCGCATAAGGAACCACTGCAGGTACTATGACAGTTAAGCGGGAGGTGAGAAAACTTCCATTTCATGGTCGAGCGGCTGCTCATAAGCCACAAATCACACCGGTAAATGCCAAACGTGGCCTCGCTTGGTGTAAGGAGCGTAAATATTGGACCATTGAACAGTGGAAAAACGTTGTGTGGAGTGACTAATCACGGCACACAATGCGGCGATCCAATAGCAGGTTGCGGGTATGGCGAGTTCTCGGTGAACGTCATCTGCCAGTGTGTGTAGTAGCAACTGTAAAATTCGGAGGCGGTGCTGTTATGGTGTGGTCGCGTTTACTATGAAGGGGGCTTGCAAAATGGCTCTGAGCACTATGGGACTTAACATCTGAAATCATCAGTCCCCTAGAACTTAGAACTACTTAAACCTAACTAACCTAAGGACATCACACACATCCATGCCCGAGGCAGGATTCGAACCTGCGACCGCAGCAGCAGAGCGGTTCCAGATTGAAGCCCCTAGAACCGGCTTGCACCCCTTGTTGTTTTGCGTGGCACTATTACAGCACAGGCCTACATCGATGTTTTAAGCACCTTCTTGCTTCCCACTGTTGAAGAGCAATTAGGGGATGGTGACTGTTTCTTTCAATACGACCGAGCAGCTGTTCATAATGCACGGGCTGTGGCGGAGTGGTTACACGACAACAATATCCCTGTAATAGACTGGCCTGCACAGAGTTCTGACCTGAATCATTTAGAACACCGTTGGATGTTTTGGAACGGCGAATTCGTGCGAAACCTCACCGACCGACATCGATACCTCTCCTCAGTGCAGCACCCTGGGAAGAATGGGCTGCCATTCCCCAAGAAACCTTCCAATACCTGACTGAACGTATGCCTGCGAGAGTGGAAGCTGTCATCAAGGCTAAGTGTGTGCCAACACCATATTGAACTGCAGAATTACTGATGGGGGGCTCCACGAACTTGTATGTCATTTTCAGCCAGGTGTGCGGATATTTTTGATCACATAGTGTACAGGGTGAACCAGTGCTCCAGGGACAAGCTTTCAGAGGTTGTTCAAGTACACCTTCTGAGTGTCTTTGTGTAGGGGATCAGTGAGCTACCGCGACTTATTACCGAGTAATACTGTAGTTATGACTGATTCGGTTTGTTGCCGTAACCAACCTTATTTCTGTGAGAATGTCTTCGCAGTAGCGAATAAGGTTGTAATATGCAATAACCGAAACGTATAAGGGACAACACTGTTGTTTACTACTGCGTCCACAACTGTAAGGAGAGGTGGGCTAGAGGACGGTGCATCAGCTGTCCTAACACAGTGGGGCCAAAGCCTAAAAAGCTGGCCAAAAGTCGAAACGTTACAAATTCGACTGAAAGTCAGTACTCTTGGGTTTTCGGGGTCGCTGATTATGAATCCGAAGTCAAAATTTGAAATAAAAACAAAATGGCAGATTTAGCATTAATCAAATTTATAGAGAAAATACAAAATACATCCGTATGTTGTATAATACAATAAAACGTACAACGTACAATCGGTTGATTCAAAGATAGTCATCAGAAGAATAAGTTGATTCACAATCAGTTGATTCAACTTTTGAATCGTTGGAGCTTACTGTCCTTGCTGTATACGTGGGGCAACTAAAAATGAAACTGCTTCTGGAAGCAACGACTTCGAGTTTTTTCGAGGCAATTCGCGCAAACTTGAAATAAATGGATCGCATATTAATAATAAGCGTAAAAAATGTCTTCCATTGTTTTCGAAAATATAATATCTAACGGGTGGATAATTTCATATTTTACCTCGTTACTATTATTCATTCCAATATATTATTTGAAAAGGAGAAGAGTATATTCATAAAAATGAATTACGTATCATAGAACTCAAATACAATGGAGACCGTAGATAAATTCAAGAAAAATGCAACATTCCGCTTTGTTAATGTACGAAATTCAGCAAACTATGTTTTACGTTGCAAGAATTCGTACCAATGACACAGTTGCAGCTAGATGCAGTAAGTTTTCGTTTTTTTCATTCAATAATAGTTCCTTCAAGAACGTACGATCGGTCAGATCGTTGAACTCTGCAGAACTTACAAACTTTTCTCTTCGTATTTAAAATTTTCCATTGTAATTTTCCCTTCATTTACACATAAATGATTCATTTATTGTTATCGCATGGACTATTATTATTAATTTTATGTCGCACAATTATTTATACTTACTTACGGCTGTTGATCCCATCCTTAAGAATTGAAATCGATTGATTTTTAGAAATCTGGCGTCCTGTTGACTGTAACCCACGAATAGAAATTACCGGAATTTGAACTTTGTTTTCCGAATTTTGGCCAGCTTTTTGGATTTGGCCCAACTGTGCGTCGTGGGGAAGCTGAACAGGAGCTGATGTGATTAGCGAAATCATAAATATATCAAAAATAAGGTTTACTGAATTTATGGCTTTCTCCGAGTGTTGCGAAGAAAGTTCACAAAAGAACAAACAACAATAAAGTCCAGTTATTACAAGAAGTACACGGAAGAGCGTTGTGCAGTACGAGGCTGCTGCTACTGATGCACGAGAGAAATGTCGAAGGCTGACTAAGACTGAAGACTCTCCAAGACTACGGCTGAGTATATACACTCCTGGAAATGGAAAAAAGAACACATTGACACCGGTGTGTCAGACCCACCATACTTGCTCCGGACACTGCGAGAGGGCTGTACAAGCAATGATCACACGCACGGCACAGCGGACACACCAGGAACCGCGGTGTTGGCCGTCGAATGGCGCTAGCTGCGCAGCATTTGTGCACCGCCGCCGTCAGTGTCAGCCAGTTTGCCGTGGCATACGGAGCTCCATCGCAGTCTTTAACACTGGTAGCATGCCGCGACAGCGTGCACGTGAACCGTATGTGCAGTTGACGGACTTTGAGCGAGGGCGTATAGTGGGCATGCGGGAGGCCGGGTGGACGTACCGCCGAATTGCTCAACACGTGGGGCGTGAGGTCTCCACAGTACATCGATGTTGTCGCCAGTGGTCGGCGGAAGGTGCACGTGCCCGTCGACCTGGGACCGGACCGCAGCGACGCACGGATGCACGCCAAGACCGTAGGATCCTACGCAGTGCCGTAGGGGACCGCACCGCCACTTCCCAGCAAATTAGGGACACTGTTGCTCCTGGGGTATCGGCGAGGACCATTCGCAACCGTCTCCATGAAGCTGGGCTACGGTCCCGCACACCGTTAGGCCGTCTTCCGCTCACGCCCCAACATCGTGCAGCCCGCCTCCAGTGGTGTCGCGACAGGCGTGAATGGAGGGACGAATGGAGACGTGTCGTCTTCAGCGATGAGAGTCGCTTCTGCCTTGGTGCCAATGATGGTCGTATGCGTGTTTGGCGCCGTGCAGGTGAGCGCCACAATCGGGACTGCATACGACCGAGGCACACAGGGCCAGCACCCGGCATCATGGTGTGGGGAGCGATCTCCTACACTGGCCGTACACCACTGGTGATCGTCGAGGGGACACTGAATAGTGCACGGTACATCCAAACCGTCATCGAACCCATCGTTCTACCATTCCTAGACCGGCAAGGGAACTTGCTGTTCCAACAGGACAATGCACGTCCGCATGTATCCCGTGCCACCCAACGTGCTCTAGAAGGTGTAAGTCAACTACCCTGGCCAGCAAGATCTCCGGATCTGTCCCCCATTGAGCATGTTTGGGACTGGATGAAGCGTCGTCTCACGCGGTCTGCACGTCCAGCACGAACGCTGGTCCAACTGAGGCGCCAGGTGGAAATGGCATGGCAAGCCGTTCCACAGGACTACATCCAGCATCTCTACGATCGTCTCCATGGGAGAATAGCAGCCTGCATTGCTGCGAAAGGTGGATATACACTGTACTAGTGCCGACATTGTGCATGCTCTGTTGCCTGTGTCTATGTGCCTGTGGTTCTGTCAGTGTGATCATGTGATGTATCTGACCCCAGGAATGTGTCAATAAAGTTTCCCCTTCCTGGGACAATGAATTCACGGTGTTCTTATTTCAATTTCCAGGAGTGTATACAAAGATGGTATCTGTTCTTTCGGACATGTCCGAAAGAACAGATACCATTTTAGTATATATATAGTTAAGGCCACTAGACCATCTTCTTCTTCTGTGCAAATGCACAAACAGTGCCCGAACTCTTACGGGAATCGGCAACGCGCCGCGAGTAATGAGTATAATGGGCGGGGGCACTACGAATGTAGTGCGGGACGATACGTTGAGAATGTGGGTTTCGCGGGAGGCGTGCTATCCTCTGTGTTCTCGGTGGCTCAGATGGATAGAGCGTCTGCCATTTAAGCAGGAGATCCCGGGTTCGAGTCCCGGTCGGGGCACGCATTTTCATCTGTCAACGTTGACGTATGTCAACGGCTGTAAGCAGCTAAGGGCGTTCATTTCATTGTAAACTACGAGTGAGTGTGGGCTCTGTAGCTGCCACCGGCCATGCTGTATCGCACTGGCAGAGGTCGCTCGTAGTCGCAGCCGCTGAAGGCGCGGCTCCGTGGGCGCGCATCATTGGTTCCGACAGGTGTCTGCGAGACCGCTGTCGGCGTCTGTCGGAAATGTGCGTTTACGTTGCCAACTGTGGGACACGGATACAGGTTTTATCGATCTATGATACCACCAACACAAAACAGGGAGTGACGCAACAACTCGAAGAAAGATGCAAACGTTCTGCGAAGTGATTGCCATCGTTGCGGAAACAGCTCGGCATAGCGTTATTCTGCCACTCGTCCATCATAGCCAGTGAACCTACACAAGAAGTGCATATCAACCGATTCTTCATCAGTCAAGCTATTCGTACTACTGCTGTGTATCACTCGAAATGCACAATTAACACTGCCAGAAAGCGAAACGCTAGACAGAACCGGGCAGTCTTGAATCAACTGGTACGGAGGGCATTTATCTTGTCAACAGTAGGTACTGTGAGCGAATGGAAACAAGACATAATGTGCACACCGTCGACATTTGCACCTTTGTGCACTGTTTTCATTGCAGTGTAGATACAAATGGCAACTGGGGCAAGAAACTAGACTACTGGCCATTAAAACTGCTACACCAAGAAGAAATGCAGATGATAAATGGGTATTCATTGGAAAAATATATTATATTACAACTGATATGTGATTACATTTTCACGCAATTTGGGTGCATAGATCCTGAGAAATCAGCACCCAAAACAACCACCTCTGGCCGTAATAACGGCCTTGATACGCCTGGGTATTGAGTCAAAGAGAGCTTGGATGGCGTGTACAGGTACAGCTGCCCATGCAGCTTCAACACGATACCACAGTTCATCAAGAGTAGTGACTGGCGTAGTGTGACGAGCCAGTTGCTCGGCCACCATTGACCAGACGTTTTCAATTAGTGAGAGATCTGGAGAATGTGCTGGCCAGGGCAGCAGTCGAACATTTTCTGTATCCAGAAAGGCCCGTACAGGACCTGCAACATGCGGTCGTGCATTATCCTGCTGAAATGTAGGTTTTCACTGGGATCGAATGAAGGGTAGAGCCACGGGTAGTAACACATCCGAAATGTAACGTCCACTGTTCAAAGTGCCTCCAATGCCACCAAGAGCTGAACGAGACGTCTAACCAATGATGCAATGGAACCCCATACCATCACGCCGGATGATACGCCAGTATGGCGATGACGAATACACGCTTCCATTGTGCGTTCACCTCGAAGTCGCCATACACGGACGTGACCATCATGATGCTGTAAACAGAACCTGCATTAATCCGAAAAAATGACGTTTTGCTATTCGTGCACACAGGTTCGTCGTTGAGTACACCATCGCAGGAGTTCCTGTCTGTGATGCAGCCTCAAGGGTAGCTGCAGCCATGGTCTCCGAGCTGATAGTCCATGCTGCTGCAAACGTCGTCGAACTGTTCGTGCAGATGGTTGTTGTCTTGAAAACGTCCCCATCTGTTGACTCAGGGATCGACACGTGACTGTACGATCCGTTACAGCCATGCGGATAAGATGCCTGTCATCTCGACTGCTAGTGATAAGAGGCCGTTGGGATCCAGCACGGCGTTCCGTATTACCCTCCTGAACACACTGATTCGATATCCTGCTAACAGTCATTGAATGCTGCAATCCGACCTTTATCAAAGGTAATGGTACGCATTTCTCCTCCTTACACGAAGCATCACAACAACGTTTCACCAGGCAATGCCGGTCAACTGCAGTTTGTGTATGAGAAACCGGTTGGAAACTTTCCTCAAGTCAGCACGTTGTAGGTGTCGCCACCGGCGCCAACCTTGTGTGAATGCTCTGAAAAGCTAATCATTTGCATATCACAGCATCTTTTTCCTGTCGGCTAAATTTCGCGGCTGTAGCACATTATCTTCGTGGTGTAGCAATTGTAATGGCCAGTATTGTAAAAGAATTGTAGTAAACCTGCAACGAGCCGAAGGAGATCGTGAATCCTTTACACGAAAATACACAGAAAATGTCCCTGAACAACTTCTGAAGACTTGTCGGTGGAGTTCTGATTCACCCTACATATACAGGGTGGACCATTTTAATCCATAATGTGGAATACCTCGGGATAGAGATGAGATACAGCAAAGTGCTTTAGATAAATGTTGTAGGTGGTAAAGAGAGTCACACATTGCTACTAATAAACGTGATCTTGAACGTGATTTTCAAGGTGTTTTGGAGGTTAAAGCAATTTTTTTAAATGCGAACTCTGATATTTAATTTAAGATTTTAAAAGAGCGGAAAATTTCACATATAAAATGGTACATTATTCAAAGCCATGGCTATCTCAATGAAGGTCAAATAAAAAAATGTTTTTATTTCTAATACGGATTAACTTAGAACTAATATCACCTGTGGTCGAAATTAGACTAGTTGCGTCAGCGGACCTGGTCTGTGATAGCAAATGTTATGTCTTAAAGTGTTTGAAATTTTAACCGCAGAACTAATCTGTGGCAAATGCTAAATTCTAGCTACGTGTATTCTTGAAATAATTCTTTGATTTCTCTTTAATTGTTCGATCATTTGAAGGGGGTCTCAGATACACTGCATTGAAAAATAAATTTTGTGTCAATTGGGGAAAATCAACTTTTCCGATAAGTGAATGCCGTTGAATCGCGTAAAGTCATCTCAGAAGCGAAATGGATTGCATTACAGAATGTGTACTGCAAATTCATCAAACTGCAGTTACAGTTCTCAAAATTGTTTGGGATTTTGTGTAGTTCACATCTGAATGTATCTTTCAGAATGACAATAGAATTATCGTTATCAATACCTGGATTATTCCTATTACTTTCTCTACACAAAAATTGTGCCCCTCTAGCTCTTCATCTTTCATTCCGACCGGTTAATGTTCTTCTTTGAGGCAGCGCCTAAAACAAATATACACTCCTGGAAATGGAAAAAAGAACACATTGACACCGGTGTGTCAGACCCACCATACTTGCTCCGGACACTGCGAGAGGGCTGTACAAGCAATGATCACACGCACGGCACAGCGGACACACCAGGAACCGCGGTGTTGGCCGTCGAATGGCGCTAGCTGTGCAGCATTTGTGCACCGCCGCCGTCAGTGTCAGCCAGTTTGCCGTGGCATACGGAGCTCCATCGCAGTCTTTAACACTGGTAGCATGCCGCGACAGCGTGGACGTGAACGTATGTGCAGTTGACGGACTTTGAGCGAGGGCGTATAGTGGGCATGCGGGAGGCCGGGTGGACGTACCGCCGAATTGCTCAACACGTGGGGCGTGAGGTCTCCACAGTACATCGATGTTGTCGCCAGTGGTCGGCGGAAGGTGCACGTGCCCGTCGACCTGGGACCGGACCGCAGCGACGCACGGATGCACGCCAAGACCGTAGGATCCTACGCAGTGCCGTAGGGGACCGCACCGCCACTTCCCAGCAAATTAGGGACACTGTTGCTCCTGGGGTATCGGCGAGGACCATTCGCAACCGTCTCCATGAAGCTGGGCTACGGACCCGCACACCGTTAGGCCGTATTCCGCTCAAGCCCCAACATCGTGCAGCCCGCCTCCAGTGGTGTCGCGACAGGCGTGAATGGAGGGACGAATGGAGACGTGTCGTCTTCAGCGATGAGAGTCACTTCTGCCTTGGTGCCAATGATGGTCGTATGCGTGTTTTGCGCCGTGCAGGTGAGCGCCACAATCAGGACTGCATACGACCGAGGCACACAGGGCCAACACCCGGCATCATGGTGTGGGGAGCGATCTCCTACACTGGCCATACACCACTGGTGATCGTCGAGGGGACACTGAATAGTGCACGGTGCATCCAAACCGTCATCGAACCCATCGTTCTACCATTCCTAGACCGGCAAGGGAACTTGCTGTTCCAACAGGACAATGCACGTCCGCATGTATCCCGTGCCACCCAACGTGCTCTAGAAGGTGTAAGTCAACTACCCTGGCCAGCAAGATCTCCGGATCTGTCCCCCATTGAGCATGTTTAGGACTGGATGAAGCGTCGTCTCACGCGGTCTGCACGTCCAGCACGAACGCTGGTCCAACTGAGGCGCCAGGTGGAAATGGCATGGCAAGCCGTTCCACAGGACTACATCCAGCATCTCTACGATCGTCTCCATGGGAGAATAGCAGCCTGCATTGCTGCGAAAGGTGGATATACACTGTACTAGTGCCGACATTGTGCATGCTCTGTTGCCTGTGTCTATGTATCTGTGGTTCTGTCAGTGTGATCATGTGATGTATCTGACCCCAGGAATGTGTCAATAAAGTTTCCCCTTCCTGGGACAATGAATTCGCGGTGTTCTTATTTCAATTTCCAGGAGTGTAGTTTCCTTATAATAAGGGATGTTGTTACTACTTAAATGAAAATACTGAAAATTAAGAAGACTAAATTTTGTGGTGACGGCGGCAAAGGAACATTGAGTTATTTCCGCTTCATCTTAGACCAAAGTAAGTGAAAAAACGGAGCTAATAAACAACGCGTGTTGTTCCCGACGGCATCATTATTACGTTTCGTTTTTCACCGTCGACCGTCGACATCAACGAAGTACCAGTTGCGGCATTGTAGCTGTCCGGTACGCGAGTGTTACTACAAATGAACTATCTGCAACATTTAAATATGAACATATCTAGAATGGAACTTCACGAAACGTTGTTACTTTCTTGTGTTGTTTCTAGCATAGCACCGCTTGATAGAAGTTGGTAACAATGTCAGAGACATAGGTAAACTTTTCTCATGTGTGTATCTACTTCCTCTTGCCTCTCCTGTGTATACGCAACTTCTTCCTTTTGTGCAAATCTACGGCAAAGTTCCTTTCTAATTGTATATGTTTCATTGGCCTCCTTGTACAATTAATTTTAGAAATCGGTACTTCAATTTACGATGCTCGCGTATTAATATTACAATCGTTTAATAAAACAGATGCATTGTCATTACGAATATCCACATTCCTGCTACTTTCTCTACGCAAAAATTGTGTCTGTCTAGCTCTGCGTTTTTCACTCTAACCCGTTGGAATTCTCGTTCTAGGCATACACTAAAAATATAGTTTCCGCATAATAAGGGAAGTCGGAAGTCGTAGTTATTCAAAATGAAGAGATTAAAAATGAGGAACCTTGATCAAATTTTCTGGTAACCGCAGCAGATAACCACACAGTTACCCTTAGAGAAAATTAAGCGAAAACAAGTCGCCAGTGTTCAACGTTATCTACGGACTTAGTTACTGGTTCAAATGACTCTGAGCACTATGCGACTCAACTTCTGAGGTCAGCAGTCGCCTAGAACTTAGAACTAATTAATCCTAACTAACCTAATGGCGTCACACACAACCATGCCCGAGGCAGGATTCGTACCTGCGACCGTAGCGGTCGCTCGGTTCCAGACTGTAGCGCCCAGAACCGCACGGCCACTACGGCCGGCAGACTTAGTTACTACGATATGTTGATATTCACTGCTGACAACATCGAAGACCTAGCAGTTGTCGCATTCTAGCTGTCTGGTATGCATGTTTCACTGCAAACGAACCATGTAAACATGAAAGCACATGGAATGCGATTTCATTAAATGTTGTTACTTTCGTAGGTCATTTCTACCATAGCACTTGATCTGTGCGCTGGGCAGAGGTTGGTAGCTCTTCAATTTTCGATGTTCAGGTATTGAAGGTTTTAATGCACGATAGAGAGTTTAACATACGATTAAGTGTTACGAATGTGAAAGCTTCTACTTCCTTGTACTACTCTTAACGGCTACATACACACATGATTTTTGTTTTTGCACACCTATAGCAAAGTACCTTTCGAATTATAACAGGATCATTGGCCTCCTTGCACAATTAATATTAAAAATCGATACTTCAGTTTCAGTGCGCACGTATTAATATTTGATAGAGGAGGGATACAGCAAAATACAATGGTATACACAAATCAGAAGGGACATCCCGAGGTATGAAAGGCGAGGGGATTCATTCAACGATTTGTAAATCAATTATCTACATTTTATTTATGTTTGTCCTCTCTTGCAAATGCCACAGTAACATTTATACCCTGTGATGTATTTAATTTATGAATAAACGCGTTAATTATAACTTAAAGTTCAAATCTCTGTTTGCTCTTTCGAAATCCAACGTCACAAACAGGGGTTTCCATGACACCTTGGAATGACCTTCGATAATTACCTTTAAAATCATGGTTATCGGTAATGATACGTGACCCATTATGCTCACGTATCTCGCCTCTATTCCGAGTTAATCCCTGTTAGAACTAAAAACATATTTGATTATTTGACCTTGACTTGCCATGACCTTGAATAGTGTATCACTTTGTACTTACAGTTTGCCGATCTATTGAAATCTTGAATCAAATATTAGGGTTCCCATTTAAAAGACCACTTTAACCGCCACATCATCTTGAAGATTACGTTCAAAGTCACCGCCATTAGTAGCAATGTGTGATCCTCTTTTCCACTTACAACTTTTATCTTGAACATTTTGCTGTATCTCATCTCTACGCTATTTATTCTCCATTATGAATTAAAATTGTCCACCGTGTATGTACAGTGTGGTCAGAAACAGTTTGAAAAGCTTGCAAGGGTGTTGAATGGTAGGTTGTGCTAAGAAATAATTGTTAATAAAAAATCGATGCGTTTCGCTGTTTCCGAGTTATTTAGCATTGAAGTTAACCAATCACGTCGCGCGCAAATTCAAGCAGCGTGCCAGAGACAGCGTCCCCAAACGTGTTCTTCGTTTGGTTTCCTCAAACCGAATAAACGTAGTTTTTGCTCACCTAGCTTAAATCTGCCACATCCGACAAAGGTTCATTTTAACTGGTAATGAGCATTTGAACAAGTGATAACTCACGGACACACCGATATGTGTGCACTGCCGTCTTTTAGCGCGTGCGAGTCCTCGACGATCTGATCGGTTAACTCCAACGCTAATAACTCGGAAACGTCGCAATCTATCGAATTTCTTCTTAACAATTATATCCGAGCACAACCTCCCCTGCACCACCTTTTAGAGTGTTCCTGGGCACACAGTATATACAGTGTGTCCCCCCACAAAAAAACGACAAGCTTGAGTGGCAGGTTCGTTATGCAGAAGTATGTAAAACATGTCTAGTAAACATGAGCTCTGAAATGCATACCTTGAGGAGTATGAGCATTTGTTGTTCATCTTAGATACCGTGAAACAACTCTATTTGCTTCCCATATTTTGGGAGGAGGAAGTACTACCAAAAAAAGAAAAAATGTCTCGTAAACAGGGGATCTAAATCTCATAATTTAAGAGCTACGAGATCTTGTTCATCTTCGCTAGTGTAAAACACATGTCGTCTACTGAACAAATGCTCATTGGCCTAAGGTATGCATTTTAGAGGTCATGTTTCCTACAGTTTTTTTTTTTATTTTGGTCCGTACTACCTCCTCCCAAAATATTAAAAGCATAGAGCTTGTATTGGAAGAGATATGTTTCATAATATCGAATATGAATAAATGAAGATGAACAAGTGTTTATATGTCTTAAGATATGCGCTTTAGAGCAATTGTTTACGAGACATTATTTTCTTTTCTTAGTGTAAGGAACTTATCCCTAAAGTTTGTCGGTGTTCTTCGGGATACCCTGTTTATACAGGATGTTTGGGGTATAAGTGCAGATATTCCTATTTGTTGGTAACTGAAGACAGTGTAATGAACAACATTACATCAGTATTTACTTTGTTTGCAGTCTAATAGTTACAACTACTGTATTACGAGCAGTGTTGTTAGATTTGTTAGTATCTCCGAGTATGTGTGTCACAAACAAGCAATTCATGTTTCTTTTCCCTTGGGTAGACGGTCAGGTATTGAAGTGTAGACGTGTGGCGCGAAACGGATAATCTATACTGACAGGTGTAGTCCACTTCGCGGCGCAGTTACGACAGTGCAGAAAACATCAGGTAGTAAATTATGTGATGTGTTTGCGAGAAGACTGTTAGACGCACACAAAAAATAACGAACACATATCGGTGGGTTCATATTAAGGTACCGTTGGTCTCAATATCTGTACCTACACCCTCAGCAACCTGTATACAGGGTGTCCCAGCTATCTTGTCCACCCAAAATATCTCTGGAACAATAACAGCTATTGGAAAATGACTTTCACCGGTATCAATGTAGGGCTGGGGCCCATGAATGTACATATTTAGAAAGATTCTAAAACGAAAGCATATGTGTTTTTTAACACAAACTTATGTTTTTTTAAATGGACCTCCTATATTTTTTCTTCAGCAATCCATAGCATGACAAAGCACATACACAATGGCGTTGATTGCATCGCAATATTCCCATTACATCCCGAGATATTGACACGCGAAGTTGACGCTTGAAACACCCGACATGCGTTGCTAGCGCACGTCCTGAGGCTCAGGCGTGAACCCCATGCTGCCCGTAATCGCGATGTGATTGACATGTGTAATCACACCTCCATACTTATCACGAGGTCCGAAACGAATAATACGGTCTGCTGCCATCAACTCTCATAAGCACATAACGGTTTCCCTCTTGCACGTTTTACGTATCTACGTACACAATATGAACCAGTACCGATCGGTGTACACCCGTCAGGTTGTCTTATTTATCCTGCACACCCAAAATAAGGTTTATCTAATGCGTTATATGACCCATTGTGCCTGTCGCGCAGGGCCTGGCTCTACCCAGTCAAGTGTCCAATACCTGCTGGAATGTACGACGTTAATGCAGGACGGCAGCAGGCCGTATTATTCGTTTCTGACCGCTTGATAAGTATGGAAGTGTGATTCCGCATATCAATCACATCACGATTACGGGCAGCATGGGGTTCACGCCTGAGCCTCAGGACGTGCGCTAGCAGCGCATGTCGGGTGTTTCAAGCGTCAACTTCGCGTGTCAATATCTCGGGATGTAATGGGAATATTGCGATGCAATCAACGCCATTGTGTATGTGCTTTGTCATGCTATGGATTGCTGAAGAAAAAATATAGGAGGTCCATTTAAAAAAAAACATAAGTTTGTGTTAAAAAACACATATGCTTTCGTTTTAGAATCTTTCCAAATATGTACATTCATGGGCCCCAGCCCTACATTGATACCGGTGAAACTCGTTTTCCAATAGCTGTTATTGTTTCAGAGATATTTTGGGTGGACAAGATAGCTGGGACACCCTGTATAGCGGGAAAGGCATATGATAAATGGAAGAGCCAAAGAAACTAGTACACTGCCTAATATCGTGTAGAGCCGCCGCGAGCACGCAAAGATGCCGTAACACGACGTGGCATGGACTCGACTAATGTCTGAATTAGTGCTGGGGAAAACTGATACTATGAATCCTGCAGGGCTGTCCATAAATCCGTAAGAGTAAGAGGGTGGAGATCTCTTCTGACAGCACGTTGCAAGGCATCCCAGATATGCTCAACAATGTTCATGTCTGGGGAGTTTGGTGACCAGCGGAAGTGTTTAAACTCTGAAGAGTGTACCGGGAGCCACTCTGTAGCAATTCTGGACGTGTGGGGGTCGCATTGTCCTGCTGGATTTACCCAAATCCGTCGGAACGCACAATGGACAAGAATGGATGCAGGTGATCAGACAGGATGCTTACGTACGTGTCGTCTGTCAGAGTCGTATCTAGACGTATCAGGGATCACATATCACTCCAATTGCATACGTCCCACACCATTACAGAGCTTCCACTAGCTTGAACAGTCCCCATCTGACATGCAGGGTCCGTGGATTCATGAGGTTGTCTCCATGCCCGTGCGCGTCCATCCGCTCGATACAAATTGAAACGAGACTCGTCCGACCAGGAAACATGGTTCCAGTCATTAACAGTCCAAACTCGGTGTTGACGGGCCCAGGCGAAGCGTAAAGCTTTGTGTCGTGCAGTCATCAAGGGTACACTAGTGGTCCTTCGGCTCCGGAAGCTCCTTTCGATGATGTTTCGTTGAATGGCTCGCACGCTGACCCTTGTTGATGGCCCAGTATTTAAATCTGCAGCAATTTGCAGAAGAGATGCACTTTTGTCACTTTAAACGATTCTCTTCAGTCGTCGTTGGTCCTGTTCTTGCAGGATCTTTTTCCTGTCTCAACCATGTCGGAGATTTGATGTTTTACAGGGTTCCTGATATTCACGGTACATTCGTGAAACGGTCGTACGGGAAAATCCCTACTTTATCGCTACCTGGCAGATGCTGTGTCCCATCGCTTTTGCGGCGACTGTAACACCACGTTGAAACTCACTTAAATCTTGACTTGATAACCTGTCATTGTAGCATCAGTAACCGATCTAACAACTGCGCCAGACACTTGTTGTCTTATATAGGCGTTACCGACCGAAGCGCCGTATTCTGACTGTTTACATATCTCTGTATTTCAATACGCATGCCTGTACCAGTTTCTTTATGATTACTCAAAACTGTTCTGTTAAATGACTGTACAACAGTGCACTGGAATTAGTTACCACCCAGTGCGCATTAAAACTAACTGTAAGTAACATTTTCGGTGTGACAAGTAAGCAGCTGGAGAAGAGTATTAATTGTATTTTAGATTCTTTTTGCTTTACATTTAAATTGCATTGATGCCTAAATGCGCATTCTTGGCTTTTCAGACTCACTGTTATTTCTCCAAAGCGTCACACTTTGTAGTAACATCACAATAAAATTTGCCGATGGAGGAGTACTGGTACGCAAACGACGGGAATCTGTCTCTTGACATCGTAGTTGAACTCATTCGGTTCCGCGTGCGAAACACATTACAGCAAATATTTAGGAGCGCCAGCTGCAACATTCAGTTTGAAGGTCTGCCCTCTAAAACAGAAATGCAATGATTTTTCTCCTCCATAATCAGCACAAATGGGAGAACCGCCAGTTGTCTGCAACAGAAAACTCTATTTCTTACACACAATGTCAAGAAATTTAGAGGACTTTGTCAGTTCACAAAAATTGTGCACACGCAGCCTGACGAAGAGCTCTGAGTTGTTGTGATATAGGATGTTTGCGGCACAGCTGACCTCCGTTTCATTTTATGATAAATCCTTTAACTGCCTTTGCTGTTGCGGGGGCAGCCTTAGGGATGCTATCTTTATGACGGGCCATAAACGGAGCTCGTCTGAATTGTCAGAACAGCTTTTCATCTACAAAACTGTTACCATTTACAAATTGCTTCACAAACTTCATTTATATTCAGTCGGTCGTTACTTTGTAAAGAAATTTTACGAGCATTTGACGTGACGATTTCAAGGGAATAGATGTATGAACTACAGCGAGGAAATGACAACTAGCAATATAGCGCGATCATCTAGGAAAGACCTTGGGTAACAATCCGATAAATTGTTGCTCTCCATATCTCAATTCAAAGATTTTCGTGCAAAACAGTTCGAAGATAACGACTGCAAAATTTGATGCAAGATCTCATAGGATTTATGTCTGTGCGGAATATCTGACAAACAAAGAGTGATGGGGATACCGAACAGTGATTAAAACACGATTAATATGTCAATCCGAGGAGTGTGCCATTCAAGCCAAACATGAACTAAACACCGATTTTCTTGGAAAACGGTAGTGGACTCCTGTTATGTCACATTGACCACGGTGAGGACAGAACGCTTTCTATTCGGAGGCTCATGTTACATATCGATTTTTTTTTCTCTCTTTCAGTCAAGTTTGATGGTCTGCTGATAAAGCGCGTGCCTTTAAACCAAAACGTCGCAGGATCAAGTCCCCGTCGCACGCTGGAATTTTAAGGCAACTTTTGCCTTGCCTTCACCTTTCAATGACGAGGAGTTTTGGCAGGAACGATACGGGCGTTTACTCCAATATTAAACTGTAGCTACCCTTTCCACATTAGGATTGCTAGGGTAGATTTGGGACATCCAAGTTGCCAAAGTGGCACCCATTTGAAAGACTTGCATCAGACAGTTACGTCACTCGGAGTTCTTATTATAAATGCTCCCCTTCCAAAGATATGTTGTTAATTATACGAAAAATTGGGTATCAGCTTATATATACTAGCTGGAAAAAACGTGCCAACACTAAAAAATAATTAATGCAGATTAATGAAATTTCAGGAATATATTTGTCTCAGTAAGATATGTACGTGATTAACCTTGCAAGTTCACAGGTTAACGTATGCGCCTGACAAGCCATTGCAAATGTGAAATGCTGGTGCGTTAATAAGCAGTGTATCTGCTCACTTTGTTCTTCTGGCGTGGCAGTCTCGTTGTGATGAGCTGGTGTGATGGACATGGAAACACCTCAGATCATCACAACGAGACTGCCACGCCAGAAGAAGAAAGAGAGTGACTGTTACAAAACATTTTCATGCAAACATCAGTCCAGCTTCCAAAGTGAAAAAATGTTCAAATGTGTGTGAAATCTTATGGGACTTAACTGCTAAGATCATCAGTCCCTAAGCTTACACACTACTTAACCTAAACTATCCTAAGGACAAACACTCACACACCCATGCCCGAGGGAGGACTCGAACCTCCATGACTGCAGCGCCTGCGACCGCTCGGCTAATCCCTCGCGGCTTCCAAAGTGACGTCGCCTGTTACTAACTCTTCTCTTCTTACAAAGTATAACCACAACATTTATGGAAAGACTATGTAACATCAATATGATCTTTTTGTGAAATTGTTTTTTTTAATGTCATTTAGCCTGAAGATGAGGTACTCGCTGGAAACTTGTCGCAAAATAAATAAATAATAAATTAGTTAACAAAGTTTGTGACTGGTAGTGGTAATTTAAAAAACCTTTACAATATAATATAAGGTGAGAAGTGTGCCTCTATATCTTTGCTGTATTGTTTATCTATGGTTTGATGTATGGTGACGGGTCTGATGGCCTTTGTTTACTAATAAATTATGTTGACACAGTCATCACTCTATACCACCAACGAAGTTCAATATCAATTGGACTTGCAGTGCATTGTCTCATAGCCTTACCGAATATGTGACTATTTTTTGCTGCTTATTAGAATGTAATTCCAAAGAATGCAGGTGCGAATATTACCAAACAGTCAGTTTAGTAAGCCATCATTGGAAAATATTGTCGTGAATTATTTATAGCACAATGGCAAAGGTGGCAGAAGCCGACCTCGGGAAAGATCACTTTGGGTTCCCGAGAAATGCTCGAGAGGTCTTCAAAAAGTAAGTTACACACTATAGTTGCAGGACAAGTAGCTTTTGTTGAATGCTTCACTACACTTCAAAGTAACTTGAGCCGTGGTAGGGTAACAAGAGGGAAACAAATGGTAGCACCAAAATTGTTCTTTTAACAGGGTGGCTTTATTGAACAGTTACACTAATTCTCAATCTTCCAAATCAGCTTTAGTTGTTTGAGGCAAGCAGCTGCGATTAATCAAAACAACAAACACTTTTAATACAGTAGCAAAGTGCAAGCTGGGAAGACAATAAAATTTAAATAACAAGTCTCCACAAATATGGCTTCACAGTAAGATTCAATTTATGATTGTTAAATTTTTTTTCTGAGATCGCAGCAGTAAAATGGTTCAAATGGCTCTGAGCACTATGGGACTCAACTGCTGAGGTCATTAGTCCCCTAGAACTTGGAACTAGTTAAACCTAACTAACCTAAGGACATCACAAATATCCATGCCCGAGGCAGGATTCGAACCTGCGACCGTAGCGGTCTTGCGGTTCCAGACTGCAGCGCCTTTAACCGCACGGCCACTTCGGCCGGCTCGCAGCAGTAGGCAAGATAAAATTAGCTGAGTTAACAAAATACAATTACACCAAAACTCAAATACAAGTTAAAATTTAACACACACGGCGACAACCTCCAGGTTACAATAGTTCAAAACATTATTCAATCTCATAGGTGCGCAGATGTCATTACCAAGGGGAGTGTGCGAACAAACTTGAAGCAACTATAACACGGCATAGAGCAAATTACAGATTCGGTAGTCTAGGAAGAGAAGTCGGCAAGAAACGGTAAACATGTCAGGAAACGATCACCGTCGCCCACATACACATTCGTCACGGGGCCCACCGAACCACTGGACGGGAACTACCAAAATTCACTCGCCTTAAACTTTACATACGACGCCCGGGCGGAGAAACGGGAAACCGTACGGGCACAGGCCAGCAAAAACCCCCAGACAAACATCAGAATCTCACAAATTCCAAAACATAATTTAATCAATTCTCCCCCAAAAACCCCTAAACTTGGCACAAACGAAATTACAGGGCACAGGATCCAAAGGCACTCTGCAGAAGAGTAAGGAGGAAAAAAGTTAAACAAAGTTCAGCAACGGCACAATAGAACGCCAAGAAAAACACACTAAGTAAGGTACATCACCCCACAGAATGCCGAGAAACACGAACACTGGGGTTTGCCCACGTTTCCGACACAATTATAACAACGAAGATAATCTTCTTAGCCATAACACGCTGAAACACACAAACAGCACCAAATTTCCGAGGACGGGAAAGTACTCCCCTGTAAACTACATTCGGGAGTAGCACAGCCACAAACTCCTGCCAAGGCGCGGTCCAGGGAAATCGCCGCGAGGAAGATGATCCAGCACGAGTATCGTCACCCGGACCTCAGCGAGGCGCAGTGAGACAGGGCAGGAAAGCTGGTAGTCAGGCTACGACTCCAACCACCGACCCGGGGAGCAGCGAGTAACGCCAGCCCCGGGAAGCGACAGCGCGGAGGGACACACCGCCCGACGCAGAAGGCAATGCTCGCGCCCAAACTTCACTGCCCGCGTACACGAGACCGAGCAGAGACGGCGCCACCCGCCACCAGAAGGCGCCACGCAACAGAGAAAGAAACACCACTCGGAGGCCCAACGATCGAGAATCGATCGGTAATATCGCCGCCACGGCACGTAACTTAAATCCACAACACTGTTTTTCAAAAATGGCTCTGAGCACTATGGGACTTAACTTCTGAGGTCATCAGTCCCCTAGAACTTAGAACTACTTATACCTAAGCAACCTAAGGACGTCACAAACATCCATGCCCAAGGCAGGATTCGAACCTGCGACCGCAGCGGTCGAGCGGTTCCAGACTGTAGCGCCTAGAACCGCTCGGCCACCCCGGCCGGCGCCACTGTTTTTCAGCATAGTTACCACGTCTTGTAAATAACAGTTAGAACGTTCTGCCAACCGTTCAGTCCCTCGCCACTAGAAATTTGCTCTTTAGTCACGGAGCTATTCCAGAATTTCAACGTTAATTTATCCGCCCCAGACGTTTATTCAACTTGCCGAAAAGATGTAAGTCGCATGTTGCAAGATCGGGACTTCCCGATCAACAACAGCGCCGTCTGGAACCACTTCCTTGAGGCCTGACGCGACGTTGAATTTGGTACACATACAGCCAGAATCACGCGGTGGATCTATGTGCTGCTGTTTACACGTTTTGTCCGCAAAAATGGTACTGTCCTGCGTACTTCAGCTTCGGAATACGTTTCCAGCGGCCGCGCGATTTCAAGCGCCACTCCTGCTGCTAAAAAAAAAAAAAAAAAAAAAAAGGAGAGAGAGAGAGAGAGAGAGAGTGAATGCCTACATAAGGGCCAGAGGTGGGCCAATATGTTACTGCCTTGCTCAGTTTGCGAAGTTGTTTGTCTTGAATAAAAATGATTCAAATGGCTCTGAGCACTATGGGATTTAACTGCTGGGTCATCAGTCCCCTACAACTTAGAACTACTTAAACCTAACTAACCTAAGGACATCACACACATCCATGCCCGAGGCAGAATTCGAACCTGCGACCGCAGCGGTCGCGCGGTTCCAGACTGAAGCACCTAGAACAGCTCAGCCACAGCGGCCGGCACTCCTGTTGCACAGTGGTCTCCGCGTGGGACGACATGTTCACCTTACTTTCTAAAGTCGTGAGGTTCGAACGCGGGAGGCAGTACTGTGTCTACCACTTATGTCAGAAGGTAGAATGAAGAAAGAAAAATATAATTTTACAGGCTTTATAGATTTCTAGGGCGCTTTCACACTTTTAACTATACTGTGAATAACTTTGTAGGTTCACAGATCGATGTGATATGGGTCTGTGAGCAGAGCCGAGAGTGTTTTACTACAGTAGCTACGAGTTTTAATACACTACTGGCCATTAAAATGGCTACACCATGAAGATGACGTGCTACAGACGCGAAAGTTAACCGACAGGAAGAAGATGCTGTGATATGCAAATGATCAGCTTTTCAGAGCATTCACACAAGGCTGACGCCGGTGGCGACACCTACAACGTGCTGACATGAGGAAAGTGTGCAACAGATTTCTCATACACAAACAGCAGTTGACCGGCATTGCCTGGTGAAACGTTGTTGTGATGCCTCGTGTAAGAAGCAGAAACGCGCACCATCACGTTTCCGACTTTGATAAAGGTCGGACTGTAGCCTATCGCGATTGCACTTTATCGTATCGCGACATTGCTGCTCGCGTTCGTCGAGATCTAATGACTGCTAGCAGAATATGGAATCGGTGGGTTCAGGAGGGTAATACGGAACGCCTTGCTGGATCCCAACAGCCTCGTATCACTAGCAGTCGAGATGACAGGCATCTTATCCACATGACTGTAACGGATCGTGCAGCCACGTCTCGATACCTGAGTCGACAGGTAGGGACGTTTGCAAGACAACAACCATCTGCACGAGCAGTTCGACGACGTTTGCAGCAGCATGGACTATCAGCTCGGAGACCATGGCTACGGTTACCCTTGACGCTGCATCACAGACAGAATCGCCTGCAGTGGTGTACTCAACGACGAACCTTTGTGCACGAATGGCAAAACGTCATTTTTTTCGGATGAATCCAGGTTCTACTTACAGCATCATGATGGTCGCATCCGTGTTTGGCGTCATCGCGGTGGACGCACATTGGAAGCGTGTATTCGTCATCGCCATACTGGCGTATCACCCGGCGTGATGGTATGGGGTGCCATTGGTTACACGTCTCGGTCACCTCTTGTTTGCATTGACGGCACTTTGAACAGTGGACGTTACATTTCGGATGTGTTACGACCCATGGTTCTACCCCTTATTCGATCCCTGCCAAACCCTACATTTCAGCAGGATAATGCACGACCGCATGTAGCAGGTCCTGTACTGGCCTTTCTGGATACAGAAGATGTTCGACTGCAGCCCTGGCCAGCACATTCCCCAGATCTCTCACCAATTGAAAACGTCTGGTCAATGGTGGCTGAGCAACTGGCTCGTCACAATACGCCAGTCACTACTCTTGATGAACTGTGGTATCGTGTTAAAGTTGCATAGACAGCTGTACCTGTACACGCCATCCAAGCTCTCTTTGACTCAATGCCCAGGCGTATCAAGGCCGTTATTACGGCCAGAGATGGTTGTTCTGGGTAATGATTTCTCAGGATCTATGCACTCAAATTGCGTGAAAGTGTAATCACATGTGAGTTCTAGTGTAATATATTTGTCCAATGAATACCCGTTTATCATCTGCATTTCTTCTTTGTGTAGCAATTTTAATGGCCAGTAGGGTATTTTGACACTTTATGATTTGTGTACTGACGACAGCGATAGAGGTTATTTTCAGCAATGGTATATAAAACTGAGGCTTTGTTGAAAAAGATGTAATAAGACGTAATGATTGCAACACTAACGGTAGGTTATTTATGGTTTTATGTAGTGTGAAAGTCCATGATGTAAGGAGTTTAATTAAAATTAACGACTTGTAAGCAACGCTGTGACCACATGATTGCAGACCCTGTGGTGATGAAAGCAAAATGACAGTATTAGCATTCTCTTTGGTTGATGTACGCTGAAGAGCTAAAGGCACCGGTACACCTGCCCACTATCGTGTAGGGGCCCCGAGAGCACGCAGAAGTGCCGCAACACGACGTGGCGTGGACTCGACTGACATCTGAAGTAGTGCTGGAGGGAATTGACAGCTTGAATCCTGCAGGGCTGTCCATAAACCCGTAAGAGTACGAGGGGGTGGAGATCTCTTCTCAACAGCACGTTGCAAGGAAGTCCAGATGTGTTCAATAACGTTCATGTATGGGGAGTTTGCTGCCCAGCGGTTGTTTAAACTCAGAAGAGTGTTCCTGGAGCCATTTCTGTCTCGTTGAACGACTCTCTTCAGTCGCCGTTGGTCTGGTTCTTGCAGGCTCTTTTTTCTGCCGCAGCGATGTCGGAGATGTGATGTTCTACCGGAATCCTTATATTCACGGTACACTCGTGAAATGGTCGTACGGGGAAAATCCCCACTTCATCGTTACTTCGGAGATGCTGTGTCCCATCGCTTGTGCGCCGACTATAACACCACGTTGAAACTCAATTAAATCTTGATAAACCGCCGTATTCTGCCTGTTTACATACCTCTGTATTTCAATACGCATGCTTATACCAGTTTCTTTGGCGTTTCAGTGTGTATTTCCCGCGATTTGTAACAATTTTGTGTCTGTGTCAGTGCGGAAAAGTAAACGGTGTACTGGTAAACGAATTTGTAAACGGCTAATAAGCTACCTCTTAGTAAGGTTTCTGGCTACGTGACGTGATGTGAAAGCTGTTCTTGTAAGGTGGTCTGTATCTGCAAGACCAAAGTGTATCTGTGGGAACGTGTCTGTTCCTACACAACACAAAACAAACATTTTTGAATGTGACTCACAAATCACCATTACCGTGTAAACAATCTGAACAACAATTGTAATACGAAAACTTATTGTTATCCACTGAAAGTCTAATCTATTCACGGCACTTTTGGCGTTATGTTACAGATATCTGATAATGGCCTAAGGCCGAAATTGGCTAGTAATATGATGTAATATGCATGCTCCATTAAAGGAATAAAACCGATAGCCTAAGGTGATTAGAATGGTTCTATCATTTAGAACATACATTGAGGCTGTGGATCCGTACATGAAGAAATCTGTGCTAACTGGAGTTTACTCTTTGATATATCAAAAGAAGAATAAAAAAGAGAAAGAAAATGTTGTTTTCCACCCGTACAGCAGCCAGATAGCAATCATAAGAGTCAAAGGACTTGAAAAGTTAGATGTAGTATACTTTTCATGAATAAATGTTAGTAGTAAGTTGTTGCTTGTAAATAATGTACATCTTTTCTTTGTCAAGGTTTTTAACTTTCAGATAGTTTCGTGTCTGTTGCGGGAGAACACTTTCAGGGAAAATACAAGGCCCTCGTGCAACCTTTGCACAGTGTCGAGAAAAAACAAGCAACCAACAAAATAAACATTAGGAAGAGACAAAAGTTCAAAATGGATTACTAGACTAGGAGAGAGTTCGGCAAGAATAGGTTAACTTCCGATGTCGGGAGCCGACGCCACAGTCCCCTGTTTTCTGCGCATGCGCGCTTTTCGGCGTACTCTAGATTTTAGAATTCCACACTCGGTACAGCCAGTTGATCATTGTCGTCGAGTACCCACTCAGGACATGGATGGCTGATGACTTACACGCAAGACGTGACGCGTACCCAAGATGCATAGTCGATTTTCACCATAAATTAGTGCGTGTAAAACAGGCTTTAGGGTATTTCGTTGACTGGAATACTCTCTTTCAAATTCTGAAGGTGGCAGGGGTACAATACAGGGAGCGAAGGCTATTTACAATTTGTACAGAAACCAGATGGCAGCTATAAGAGTCGAGGGACATGAAAGGGAAGCAGTGGTTGGGAACGGAGTGAGACAGGGTTGTAGCCTCCCCCCGATGCTATTCAATCTGTATATTGAGCAAGCAGTAAAGGAAACAAAAGAAAAGTTCGGTGTAGGTATTAAAATCCATAGAGAAGAAATAAAAACTTTGAGGTTTACCGATGACATTGTAATTCTGTCAGAGACAGCAAAGGACTTGGAAGAGCAGTTGAACGGACTGGACAGTGTCTTGAAAGGAGGGTATAAGATGAAGATCAACAAAAGCAAAACGAGGATAATGGAATGTAGTCGAATTAAATCGGGTGATGCTGAGGGAATTAGATGAGGAAATGAGACACTTAAAGTAGTAAAGGAGTTTTGCTATTTGGGGAGCAAAAAAATGGTTCAAATGGCTCTGAGCACTATGGGTCTTAACATCTTAGGTCATCAGTCCCCTAGAACTTAGAAGTACTTAAACCTAACTAACCTAAGGACATCACACACATCCATGCCCGAGGCAGGATTCGAACCTCCGACCGTAGCGGTCGCGCGGTTCCAGACTGAAGCGCCTAGAACCGCTCGGCCACCAAGGGCCGGCTTTGGGGAACAAAATAACTGATGATGGTCAACGTAGAGAGGATATAAAATGTAGACCGGGAATGGAAAGGAAAGCGTTTCTGAAGAAGAGAAATTTGTTAACATCGAGTATAGATTTAAGTGTGAGGAAGTCGTTTCTGAAAGTATTTGTATGGAGTGTAGCAATGTATGGAAGTGAAACATGGACGATAAATAGTTTAGACAAGAAGAGAATAGAAGTTTTCGAAATGTGGTGCTACAGAAGAATGCTGAAGATTAGATGGGTAGATCACATAACTAATGAGGAGGTATTGAACACAATTGGAGAGAAGAGGAGTTTGAGGCACAGGTTGACTAGAAGAAGGGATCGGTTGGTAGGACATGTTCTGAGGCATCAAGGGATCACCAATTTGGTACTGGAGGGCAGCGTGGAGGGTAAAAATTGTAGAGGGAGACCAAGAGATGAATGCACTAAGCAGATTCAGAAGGATGTAGGCTGCAGTAGGTACTGGGAGATGAAGAAGCTTGCACAGGACAGAGTAGCATGGAGAGCTGCATCAAACCAGTCTCAGGACTGAAGACCACGACAACAACAACAGGGTATTTCGGTGAAGGTAAGGCTATGGACTTGGTTGCATTTGTCAATAGACTGTGCTGTTTACGTGTACACTTTGGTGAACGCGTTTGTGAAACTATTGGCCCTCCCTCTTTGTAACTGTGGTCCCCATTCTGATGTTTGTAAAGATATGAAGTGGCCCGGTACGTGGTGATAGTGGCGGAGTCTGACGTTATCACTTCAGAGGTCGGCTCGGCAGTTTCCTGGACACGGGTGGTTAGTGCCCTGGATGTAGCAGTGCGGGAGCAGAGGCTCATTAAAGCTATATCGTGGCTGAAAGTGAGCCTGGAGACCCAATAAAACTTTTTGTGAGCGTTGTATAGAATCAGGGTGACAAGGGTCCGGCAATAAAACGTTTTCCCCGCCGACCTTGGGGTGATTACGTCGCGCTCTCTGGACAGGCGGCGGCGAACGCTCTTCAGCCTCGTGGAAGGCGGCAGCACCTCACGCAGTGTTCATTGTTCTCCACTGTTAGAAAAAGAGGCTGTTACGACTCTGTCAGGAAAGCGTTTGATTCTTGCATACCTGTAAACAATATGTGTCTGACAACTTTACAGACCAAAGTGGTTCACTTGCGTCAGGTCTTGCCATAAACTACAATTAATGTTCGTACAAAACTAACAAGTGCATTCTAACAGCGGACAAGAAAGAAAAACTTTATTCAAGTGGTTATCTAAAGCCGAGAAATATTGAAAAAATAATAATTTTATATGCCAACAAGTGTAAAATTTTATTTATTCTCTACCGATTTCGGTTGTGGCTACCATCTTCACACGCACTAGTAATACCCATGAATTGGTCAAACAATTTAGCAGAGATGTTTTTCTGACCAGTTGACGTACTTTATTATCGCGTGTAAAGATGGTAGCTACTACCGAAATCGTTAGAGAATGGATAAAAGTGAACAGCCGTTGGCACAAAAAAATGATTGTTTCCGAGGAAGAAAAGGTTGCTGAAAATAACGAATTAAGAAATGTTAAGGCTTTATTTGGTGATATCTTCACTGCTATACAAGGTTATACTCCATACTGATACCTTCAGAAAAAGACTTGGAAAAGTTTATATTCAGTGTTGGAGCAATAAGAGATGAGGAGGTACTCTGCAGAATCGGTGAGGAGAGAGAGACATATGATGAACATTGGCAACTAAAGGGACGGGATGGTTGGTTGAAACGGGTCTGAGCACTATGGGGCTTAACTTCTGAGGTCATCAGTCCCCTAGAACTTAGAAGTACTTATACCTAACTAACCTAAGGACATCACACACATTCATGCCCGAGGCAGGATTCTAACCTGCGACCGTAGCGGTCGCGCGGTTCCATACTATAGCGCCTAGAACCGCTCGGCCACACCGGCCGGCGGGACAGGATGAACGGACATGTGTTAAAGATATCGAAGAAGAACATCCACTGTACTTTAGGCAGGTGAAGAGAGGAAAAACGGTAGGGAAAGACAGGGATTAGAATATATCCAACCTATAATCGAGGAATTTGGTTCAATTGCTACTCTGAGATGAAGAGGTCGGCACCGGCGAGGAACTGGTGGCGCTCCGCATCAGATTGGTCTGAAGACTGATGACCCCTCCTCCGAAGGTTCGAGTCCTCCCTTGGGCATGGGCGTGTGTATTGTTCTTAGCATAAGTTAGTTTAAGTAGTGCGTAAGTCTATGGACCGATGACCTAAGCAGTTTTGTCCCTTAGGAATTCACACACATTTGAACATTTTTGAACCACTTCTCCCACCCCACCCCCCTCCCAAAAAAAAAACAATATTAACAATTTCTCTTTTTCAGAAACATTTTTCTGGTTGATGCCAGTTCACATTTTATATCCTCTGTACGTCGCTTATTTATTTAGAATATAGTATTGTACATCACATGAATTAAGTATATACATTCTAAGCCAAAAACGACCCACTACGAAGGAATTACCCGAATGAAATTGGTAGATGAGATACACATGTACGGAGGGAAACTGGGTGATTAATTGTAGGGAGAGAGCTTCACAGATTGAGCGTTAGTCCACTTCTGGCCCTTATACGAGCAGTCACTTGGCTCCGTATTGACAGAGTTGTGTGATGTCCCCTCACCAATGTCGTGCCGAATTCTGTCCAATTGGCGCGTTATATAGTAAAAATCCCGAGATAGTTGGAGCGCCCTGCCGATAATGCTCCACAAGTTCTCGATTGGGGAGGGATCCGGAGACCTTGCTGACCAAGCTGGGGTGTAGCACGTATAGGAGAAGCCGTAGAAGTATGTGGGTGGGCATTGTCGTGGTGAAATGTATTCCTAGAATGAGTTACCATGAAGGGCAACAAAACGGGGCGTAGAATATCATCGACGTACCACTGTGCCGCAACGGTGCCATAGACGACGACCAAACGGGTCCTGCTACGAAAAGAAATGGCACTCCAGACAATCACTCGTGGCTCTCAAACTGTATGAAAGCGACAGTCAGTTCGATATCCGACCACTGTCCAGGACGTCTATAGACACATCTTCGGCCTGGAATCTCACTGACTGAAATAGAATTGTGTTCACTGATGAGTCCTGCTTTTAATCCAGCCCGGATGACAGTGTGCAAATGTTATAAGTGTAGGATTGCTTTCTTACGATGCATCTTCTAGGATAAATAGTGGAGTCGGTATTCCCTGGTGAGTTCACTTCTTTGGAACCCAAACTGATCTTCTTCGAGGTCGCCCTCTACCAGACTCTCGATTCTTCTGCAAATATTTCAAGCGAGAAATATTAAACTTTTGGTTCAGTAACATACAACTTGTTACCACTTGCCTTCGTTGGAAACCGTATGGTTACACCCTTCTTATTACACTCTTGGCCTGTCTCAAATATCTTGCGTATCTCGTGGAATAGTTATGTCACAGATGATACAAGATCTTAATCATTCTGAAGGACTGTTATCTACGCCAAGCATCTAGTATCGATTTAGGTATTTGAGCGCGTTGTCAAACTCTTCTTCTTGCAATACTACATCTCTTCCTCTACATCTACATATAAACTTCGCACACTACCGTACGTTGCATGGTGAAGAGTACCTTCTACCATTACTCGTCATTCCTTCTCCTGTTCTGATACAAAATCGAGTAATAGGAAAACTACTCTCTAAGAACACTAATTTCCCCAATATTGCTTTCGCAGTCCTCACGTGAGATGTGCGTTGGTGCTTATAGAATCGCTCTGCAGCCTGTCGCAAATTCTAGTCCTCTAGACTTCTTCAATAGTGTTTTGTGAAAAGAGCATCGTCTCGATGCCTTCCGTTAAACCGACCTGGTGGGATAGCAAACACTGAAGCAGTGTTCGAAAAATGGTTCAAATGGCTCTGAGCATATGGGACTTAACTTCTGTGGTCATCAGTCCCCTAGAACTTAGAACTACTGAAACCTAACTAACCTAAGGACATCACACACATCCATGCCCGAGGCAGGATTCGAACCTGCGACCGTAGCAGTCACGCGGTTCCGGACTGAGCGCCTTAACCGCGAGAGCACCGCGGCCAGCTGAAGCAGTGTAAAGAGGTTCTCTACGCGATGTACTAAACTTTCCTAGAATGCGTTCAGTAAACCGAAGTCGACCATTCGCTTCGCTACAGTTGACCTTACTTGCTCGTTCCACTTGACGTCGCTTTGCAACGTTGCAACGGCGTCACTTTGTCAACCAGCACACCACCCACCATGCATTACAGCATAATACGACTGTTTTTACCAGTCACCTGAATTACTTACGATTTCCTCCAAATTAAGTGCAAGTTGCTAATCATCAGACGAAATAGAATTTTCTGTCCGAGTCTCCCTGTATCATCCCACAGTAACTCAACAACGAAATTTTCCCGTACGCTGCACTGAGGTGACAGAAGTCATGGAATATCTCCTAATGTTGTGTAGGACGGCTACTTAGGGTATGCGTCACACTCGAAACCTACCATCAACTCATACCAACTGAATTCGGGACTCTTCTGACGAGGCTACCGTTTTCCAGTCACCTAGGGTGCAATCGGTACGGTTTCGAGACCAGAACAGGCGCTGCAGGCGGTGTCGTGCTGTTAGCGAAAGCACTCGTCTCTTGTCATAGCCTATTAACACCATATTTCACCGCACTCTCCTAACGCATACATTCGTCGTACTTCCCACATTGATTTCTGAGGTTTTCTCACGCAGTGTTGCTTATTTGTAGATAATATTTATAGATAATATTGTGGGGAAGGCGAGCCAAAGGTTGCGTTTCATTGGCAGGACGCTTAGAAGATGCAACAAGTCCACTAAAGAGACAGCTTACACTACACTCGTTTGTCGTCTGTTAGAATATTGCTGCGCGGTGTGGGATCCTTACCACGTGGGATTGACGGAGGACATCGAAAGGGTGCAAAAAAGCGCAGCTCGTTTTGCATTATCACGTAATAGGGGAGGGAGTGTGGCAGATATGATACGCGAGTTGGGATGGAAGTCATTAAAGCAAAGACGTTTTTCGTCGCGGCGAGATCTATTTACGAAATTTCAGTCACCAAGTCTCTCTTACGAATGGGAAAATATTTTGTTAGGCCCAACCTACATAGGTAGAAAGGACCATCAAAATAAAATAAGAGAAATCAGAGCTCGACCAGAAAGGTTTAGGTGTTCGTTTTTCCCGCGCTCTGTTCGGGAGTGGAATGGTAGAGAGATAGTATGATTGTGGTTCGATGAACCCTCTGCCAAGCACTTAAATGTGGATTGAAGAGTAGTCATGTAGATGTAGATGTAGATGTAGATTTGTTAGCACTGAAAACTCTACGCAAACACCTCTGCTCGCGGTCGTTAAGTGAAGGCCGTCGCCTTCTGCGTTGTTTGTGGTGAGAGGTGGATCTCGGAATACAGGATTCTCTAACGATTTCCGAAGTAGAAAGTCCCATGCTTCTAGCTCCAACTACCATTTCGCGTTCAAGTATGTTAATTCCCGTCCTGCGGCCGTAATTACGTCGGAAACCTTTTCACATGAATTACCTGAATACAAATGACAGCTCCGCTTTCTTTTTCTTTATTGTTATTTTTAAACACCTTGTACAAAGGTGGGCTGTCAGCAGTATAGTACGCTGCTCTACAGCCGCGAGTGGTACAATACATGACATAAAGGAGGTACACATAATACAATAAAAATGGCGGGCAAAAACTGTAGACACGAAAAACAATATACACGAAGCCGTTCACGCTGGACAAGAAAAAACACGAAAACCTGTTGACACGGCGCACAAAACACGGACGACTGCGATGGCACAGGTGAACGGTGGTGGCGTGACGGCGAAAGAGCAGTAAACACAGACACGAAGGCACACACACGAGACACTGATGGCGAAGATCTCCGGCGCGCTAATGTCCACTGAGCGTGTACGAGTCCGGGGACCTGCCAAGAGAGGAGGAGGGGGTGGGAGAGGGAGAGGGGAGAGCAGAGATTCCAAGGGCAGGGGAGCGAGGGGGGAGGAAGGAAGGGAGGAAGGGGGAGGGGAAGCCCAGGGGAAGAGGGGTGGAGGAAGGGGGGATGGGGTGAAAAGGAGAGAGAAGGAGGGAGGGTGCCCAAAGGAAAAAACACAGGAAGTGGGAGGGGAGGATCAAAGTTGATAGGAGGGGTAAATGGAGGGGAGGAGGGCATCATCTGGGAGGGGGAGCTGGCGGAAGCCACCTTGGGAGAGGGTAAGGAGGGTGGAGAGATGGAGACCGGGTGGGACGTGGGAATACAGGCGCGGCAGCAGGCAGGGGTGGGAGGGGATGGGTGAGAAAAGCGGGTGAGGAGGATCGAGTTTACGGGAGGTGTAGAGGATCCGTATCTGCACAGCTCCGCCAATGCACTTTTATATCTCGTGTACGCGATTTTACCGCCATCTGTGTATGTGTATATCACTGCCGTACGGCTTTTGTCACCTCAGTGTACAGTGTCATGGGCTAACAGTCGCAGGTTGCTGTTCACCCTCTCCTTATGTATATAGAGAACAAGAGCGGTCGTGTAGCACTTTCGTGGGGCAGTCCCGATGATACCCTCATTTCTGATGAACATTGGCCGCCCAGAACACGTAGTGGACTCACATATCTAAGAAGCTGTTTGGTGTGCTCAGACCTTCGTTAACAGTATGCAGTGCAGCATTGTGTCAAACGGTACCAAGAATCGCAGAGTATGGAAATCTGCCTGTTGTCCTTCATCCATTATCGCAGTCTAATGCCGCATTTATTTTCCTAATGATTACTAGTTTAAAAAAAAAATACTTTATTGATACAACACAACATATTAACACAACTGAAAACAAGTGTTATGATACAAGTGATTCATACATAACATATTATACACACTAACCCACCACCTTATTGAATTAGCAGGTCCTATTATTATACGTAACAAGCAGCTTATACTAATTGGTTAATGCCACTTGTTATGGACAGGGTTAATCTAACTATTTGACTACACTTGGTTATTCTAAGACTAACTACCCTGCAGCGTTACAGGTGTGCCAGATGATGTACAAACCTACTATTAAGGCCTGCTCACTGAGCTAATCCCAGTGAGCGTGCCCCTGGCACTGGGCTGGCCAGCTACTTTAAAATCACTGCAGTCCCTACCTGTGTTAGTAATTACTACTACCTATGTTAGTAATTACTAGTTTCGTTAAAATTCTGAACATCTGCAGATCCATTGTAAATTTAGCCTCCTTAAGTCAGTTACGTAAGTTGCACACAACACATCGACTGGCGGGTTCCTGCGCAACTACAATGACCCTGAAGATGTTCAGAATGTCAACGAAAACGGTAATAGTTATAAAGACAAATGAGACAATACACTGCAGTAAAAATATTAGAGCAGGAAGCTTCTCTGACTCTCATCAGATTTTCATCCATTCTCTCTTCACTTTCGAAAAATGTCGTCACTTTATTGACTCTAAATATCGTGGAATTAAAAAATACATTTGCAAAGTGTTTATCCCTTTTGTGGTTAAAATTAATTTTAGTGACATTACAAAAATAAAAGATGTGCACTCTTGATTGGAATTACGGTTTCACTAGCCAATTTTCTTCAAATGAACCGATTTTTATAAAAAAAATTTAAGAAAAGTGTGGTGGGATACATATGTTGCATGAACCTGACTAGGTCCATGTTTTCATTTGAATCTAAGATTTTCAATGTTATATTTTTGTATCTTGCGGGATAAAAAACCAGTGTCAAAACGAATTTATTCTCATGACAATGAGAAACATGCCCGCACGGTTTGAACATAAAAAATTTGTAGATAGCTTTGACCTATCACACATTCTATGACTTTTGCTGGGGTACATACATTCTACTAAATAGAAATGATGTAAGAACTGATAGAATTACTGAGGAGTGTAATTATGCCTCAAAACACTGTGTATATTGTGCAATGAAACAATATTACTCAGTTCACAAAACCTTAGAAACGGAGAAGATGGCGATTTGATTTGATTTTCGAGAAAAAGATGCACTTTGCCATCGACAATGCTGTGCAGAACTTAAGGTCGACAGTAACTTTCGCATGACGTGTTACTGCCAAGTAACATAGCTCCATATAACTTCCACCGTAGATAGAAACAACTACTACGGTACAGTGCAGAAGGTAACTGGAAGAAATACCAAGTCAGCGCCATTCATGATGCTATCAGGGACATTATAAAGGCGATACATGCTAGTTAATACGGTAGGGCCTACATGATCACTACGGACGGCAATGCATTCTCTACAACCAGCTTACAGACTGGTCACAATGTTGTTAAGGAGTTCCTGTGACATAGTTCCATTCCTCCAACAGTGCAGATGACAACTGCTCAGTGGTAGTTGGTGCATGTCGAAGTGCTTAAATAACTCTTTCGAAAGCATTGCACATGTGCTCGACAGGATTATGCCTCCTCACACCATGACACTTGGACCACGAAAACTATCATATTCGGCTATGTACCTGTGTGCATTACGTGTACCTACCACTCGCCATATGAGGGTGTGTCCAGCGTTGTCGAACATATACGCTTTGGTATTCCAGGTGTTATCCTGTGGAGAGGCATAATGTTGCATGGCCTTACTGACCTCTAGATCTTTAAACGCCGGTACATTCACAGGTCAACCTTATTGTGACACTTTCCCCAAGCGCGTCTATTTAGAGGTGCTTTCGGCCCTGACTTCAGTTTCACGGATGACAGTGTGCGACCGCATCGATCAGCGAAGGTGAAGGAGCTCTTGGAATGTGAGGAAATTCAG
Source organism: Schistocerca serialis cubense (assembly GCF_023864345.2). Taxonomy (NCBI): domain Eukaryota; kingdom Metazoa; phylum Arthropoda; class Insecta; order Orthoptera; family Acrididae; genus Schistocerca; species Schistocerca serialis. Next base: position 103,443,526 of record NC_064643.1, on the reverse strand, counting down.
CGAATGGACTGGCCACACGATCCAGCCACTTAAATGTCATCGAGCACGTGTGGGATGCATTGGGGACACGCTCTACACCACGTCCAAATGCACCAACGACCACCCGGCACTGATTACCCGCGCAGGTAGAGGAATAGAACTCACTACAACAACAGTGCCTTACCAACGTTGTGACCAGCATGTGAAGACGTTGTAAACCATGCATTGCGTCCGCGTTGATCACACACTCCATGAAAAGCATTTTGTAATGTCGAGAGGACCATCATGAATCGCGTGACTTCGGCGTAATTATTGTCTTTGAATAAAAGCTTCACTTCCGTTCAATTCATTGCATATTTCTTTCAGTTACAGTCTGTGCTATACTGTAGCAGTTCTTCATATGTATGGTCCAAATTTGATCGAGCTATATTACTTGGCAGTGACACATCACGAGAAAGTTATGCGGCCGTCAAATGAAAACCGAATACCCCCCCACCCGCCAGAACGAGGCCATGGAATGGTTCGATTCAGGAGTGATTATCATACGCGTCAAGAAATTTATGCCAATGAGAGACGAGACGATCAATTTCTGTTTCGTAGAACGCGGTCCGCCGTTGAGGGCGCACACGGGCACCCACACTTGCATTTCCTCATCGGACTGAAACCGATGTCCACGCATGTTCAAAAATATTAAAATGCGTGTGAAATCTTACGGGACTTGACTGCTAAGGTCATCAGTCCCTAAGCTTACACACTAGTTAACCTAAATTATCCTAAGGACAAACACACACACCCATGCCCGAGGGAGGACTCGAACCTCCGCCGGGACCAGCCGCACATGCATGACTTTCTTCAGGTGGCCAAAGACGACACAGTGAAAGATCCGGTCTGTACGGAGGACGCTGCAGTCTTCCCCAGCCAAGTCGCTGAAGTCTAGCATTTGTCCAGTTTGAAGTGTTTGGGGGGGCGGGGGAGGGTTATCGTATAATAGGATGATTCTGTCCGACAGTGTTGCGACAGTCCGAGGGCAAACGGAAAAGCCAACAGTGTAAACATCCCATATCTATCCCATCAAATAAATCCAAAGCTGTTCACACAAATTCTGGTAGGGTGGTGATGACCTTCTTCTTAGGCTGCAGCGGTCCTCCACTCGTCGAGTTCCTCGCACGTGGAATCACAATCAGCGCGCATCGTTATGAAGACACTTTAGAAACTGCGAAGCGACATAAAGTCGAAACGTCCATGAATGCTGTCGGATAGAATCATACCGTTGCACGATAACGCCCGCCCCCACAATGCCAATCGGACGAAGGCCACGCTTCATCGATTTGGTTGGGAAACACTGCAACATCCTCTGTACATCCCGGATCCTTCAACGTGCGAGTTTCTCACCTTCGGCGATCTGAAAAAGGACATACATGTACGTCGGTTTCAGTCGAACGAGGAAGACCAAGAGCTGGTGCGATTGTGGATCCGTCACCGCCGACCGCGTTCCACGAAATAGGAATCGACCATCTCACCCCCCAATGGGATAAATTTCTTAAGTCATGTAGTGTTTATTTTTGGATGGAATTGTACCATGGTCAAGTTGCGAGGATGTTAGGTTTTCATTTGACTACCCTTTATTGTTTCGTCCATAAGCTTTGCAGAGCAGTGTATGGTAGTTGACATATAAATAGTGAATCAAAACGAAATTTGTGCCCTTGCTTTGTGCACTTGTTTTTGTACACCAGTGTACACAAACACGCTGCCCCAAGTCGTCGCTCACGACCTTCTACAAATCCAGCCAATGGTCTGTTGTACGAGGGACGTTCAATACGTAACGCAACACATTTTGTTCTCGGCCAGTTTCTGTTCAAAAAATGCGGAATTTGTTTTGGTACACATGGAATGTTCCCATTTCACCCCCTATAGTTTCATGGAGTTCCGATAGATGGCGGCGCTATACGTAGGCTTCAAAATGGCGTCTATAACGGAGGTGTGTTCCAAACAGAATGCTGTCATTGAACTTCTCTTGGCAGAGTAACAGAGCGTCACAGATATTCGTAGATGTTCGCAGAATGTCTATGGAGACCTGGCAGTGGACAAAAGCACGGTGAGCCGTTTAGCGATGGGTCTGTCATCATCGGAACAAGGTCGCTTAAACCTGTCCGATCTTTGGCGTGCTAGCCAGCCATACACATCTTTGACTCCCGCATTGACGGAACGTGCGGACACACTCATTCGAGTTTATCGACGGATCACAAAGAAACATCTCGGTGCTCAACTGGACGTCGCTGTTGGTAGTGCAATGGTGACACACTCGTCCACCAACTGGGGTACGCACAGGTGTGTGCCCCCCCCCCCCCCACCCCGCTCCACTTCCCCCAATAGAATACCACAAAGAGCAACGAAGCAATATTTGTTTGCGCGTTACGAGGCTGTTTATGACAGTTTTTTTTAACACGGTCAGTGACAATGAAACATGGTTTCTTCACTTCGAACCAGAAACAAAACGGCAATCCATGTGTCAGCGCCGCAACGCCTCTCCTCCAAAGAAAATGTTCACTCTTAGCCGGGAAAATCATGGCGACGGTGTTCTGAAAGGGTATACTGTTTGATGTTCTCCCTCATGGTCCAACGATCAACTCTGAAGTGTATTGTGCTACCTCAGGACATTGGGGAAACAACTTCAACATATTCTTCACCTCAAAAATGCAAACGAACTTCTCCTTGTCCACGACAACGCACGGCGTCACATAAGTCTGCCCACCCGAGAGGTGCTCACAAAACTTGATTGGATTGTTCTTCCTCATCCACCCTACAGCCCGGATCTCGCACTGTTGTAACGGCGACTGGAACGGACGCGGGGTTGAAGTGACAGAAAGCGCGGCGGGACCTGCGGGGCGGCCCGCGTAAAACAACGCAACGGGAGAGGACGGACACGACCAGCGAAGGACAGAACGAACAACAAGATCGAAACAACTGAGTCACAAGAAAACCTAACAACCACGTCCACTCGTACACAGAACAAGAAAGTAAGTAAGCTGTCTAAGGAGAGGCGATGTGTCGATGACGTACGCAAGGTTACACTGCTGGCTGAGCTTATTTTTTTAATTTTTAATTTTTTATTGATTTTCAATTCCCCCGAAGGGGGCGGGTTGGCAGCAGCCTAGTACGCTGCTCTATAGCCTACAGACTTTTTTAAAAACGGAAGAAGGAAAGAAACAAGAAAAACAGGCGATAAAACGGGGACTTAAAGTGTAAAATGGTGGAAAAATGCGGAAAGTTAAAACAGAAAGCAAAAGGGGTTGGCAATGTTAATAAAAGACACAGGAATCAGACAAGTAACATAGTACACACACAATTAAAAAACGTGGCGACAGTCTGGTTTCTGTTCGCAAGAGATAAAAATCACACCCATGACAGTATGATGGCCATTCGCAAGATTCCCAAAAGACACAGCACAGAACACTCACTGGAAAACACTCACTGTAAAATACTGCACGAAAATGGTGGCACAAAGATGACACTCTCGAGCCAAAGGCAGATGGGGGTGGGGGACCTGGAGGAGGGGGAAAACAAGAAGGGAGGAAGGAAAAAACGAAAAGGGGGGAACCAAGGAGGGAGAGGACTCATAAGGGGGGAGAGGGGCAGGGCAGACGCGAGAGAGAATGAGAAGAGGCGGAGGAGGGAAATGCAAAAGGACTTGGGGGAGAGAAGGGGGCAGAGAGAGGGGAGGTGGGGAAAAAAGAGCATGGAAGGGGGGGAGAGGGAGCCCAGGAAAAAGACAGAGGAAAGGAGGGGGAGTGAGGATCAGAGTTGATAGGAGGGATAAATGGAGGGAGAGAGGGCATCATCCAGGAGGGGGAGTTGATGGAAGCCACCTTGGGAAAGAAGATGAAGGGTGCAGAGATGGAGGGTAGGGGGCATACAACACTGAAGACGTGGCAGGGAGCAGGGATGGGAGAGGAGAGGAACAACTAGGGGGTGAGGGGGATCAAGGCAGCAGGAGGTGTAGAGGATGCGGATATGTTCGAAGAATAGGAGTAGATGGGGGAAAGGAATGAGATCATAGAGGATCCGCGTGGGGGACGGGAGGCATATACGAAAGGCGAGGCGGAGTGCATGACGCTCAAGGATCTGGAGGGACTTACAGAATTTGGGGGGCCGGCTGAGCGAGAGGCAGGCGCTTAAATACTCTATCGGGGGCGCCGCTATTGGCCACTGGAACCACATGTTCCACTGTGGCGCCCTCACACTAAATGCGGGCCTGGAGGTGTTCGCCATCACAGCTTATTGCGCGATGGTGCAGAGACCTCTAGGGGTCTTCGACGTCCATGACTTCTGGCGGGGATTCAAATTCCGCAGCGCGCGGTACCAGACGCACCTTCCAACTTCCATCTGTTTGGCCCGATGAAGGACGCACTCCTCAGGAAGCAATCCGTGGAGGTTATTCAAGCAGCAAAACGTTGGCTCGGACTTCTAGTGGAGTGGTACCATGCGGTCGTACAGGCCGTCATAGTGAAGTGGCATAAGGCCGTCGCATTGAACGGGGATTGTTTTGAATAATAGGGCCGAAAAGAGTGGGGAATTACATGTTGTATTGGTTCAAATGGCTCTAAGCACTATGGAACTTAACAGCTGAGATCATCAGTCCGCTAGACTTAGAACTACTTAAACCTAACCTAGGCCGGCCGCGGTGGCCGAGCGATTGTAGGCGCTTCAGTCCGAAACTGCGCGACTGCTACAGTCGCAGGTTTGAATCCTGCCTCAGGCATGGATGTGTGTGGTGTCCTTAGGTTAGTTAGGTTTAAGCAGTTCTAAGTTCTATGGGACTGATGACCTCAGATGTTAAGTCCCATAGTGCTCAGAGCCATTTGAACCAAACCTAACCTAAGGATATCACATACATCCATGCCCGAGGCAGGATTCAAACTACTTAAACCTAACCTAGGCCGGCCGCGGTGGCCGAGCGATTGTAGGCGCTTCAGTCCGAAACTGCGTGACTGCTATAGTCGCAGGTTCGAATCCTGCCTCGGGCATGGATGTGTGTGGTGTCCTTAGGTTAGTTAGGTTTAAGCAGTTCTAAGTTCTATGGGACTGATGACCTCAGATGTTAAGTCCCATAGTGCTCAGAGCTATTTGAACCAAACCTAGCCTAAGGACATCACATACATCCATGCCGTAGCAGCTGCGCCATTCCGGACTGAAGAGCCTAGAACCGCTCGGCCACAAGTGGTGTATAGGAGTCGTCAATATTAGGAACCTGCTTACAGAAAAAAGTGTATAGCATTACTTATTGAATGCCCCTCGTATTTACGTCCAAGTTGTGAAAGCTTCTCGCTAGATGGTAGCACTAGACAGATGTGGGATACAGGCGTCCCACGGCTCAAACTGCGTTTACTTTAGCGGGACATGTGTGCGCGTCCCGTCACCCACGGAAGTGTTAAGTGGGCCTGGGCTATGTCTCACCGCTTCCTGTCGATAGCATCACCCTTTCATCAGAGAGTACTGAGACGCAGGCGCCACGCGAATCTGCCGCAGTGTGTGTCGGGCGGTGCGTCAGCGGGGCCACACACGCCACAGTACAAAGTACCGCAGGGACTCCCCAACTGAGCGGCCGCCGACTCCGGAGGACAGGCTGCGATTAATCACGCGGCTCTGCCCGGCGCCTGCGCTGAGCAGGAAACGGCGAGAGCCGCCCGCATCCTGTCCCGCCCCGCCCCGTGGGAACCCAGCTCTCAGTAAACACACCCGTTCCAGGCGGCCGCTGTCCCAACTAAGAACGAGTGTGCCAAGTTGCCGTACGGCTGCGATATACGTCTAGCACAGTAGTTCCCAACGGGTCTTAGACCATTACACCTGAGTGCAGTCAGACATTAGATAGCACTCCCCCCCTCCCCCCTCCCCCCCTCTCCCCATTATCACCAACTTCAGTACCTAACTGAACTGTCGAATGAAAGACTTTTCTTGGCACACTGTCGTCTTTAAAATGATGAAAGATGAATGATATTTAATTTGTGTGTGTTTGTGTGTGTGTGTGTGTGTGTGTGTGTGTGTGTGTGTGTGTGTGCGTGTGTGTGAGTGTGTTTGTGTGTTAGAATGAATGACGAAGGAATTCGTGGTGCATCGCAAGTGCTGCCCACAACTCCCTCTCAGATAAGAAAGCTAATTATCTACACTGAAGGTAGACAATTGTTACGAAACATGCGTCCTCTGCGTTATTCCCTTCCATTGCGTCACTTGCCTGACCTGCAGACTCCAACCCCATTTAAAATCAAACAGGTTCAGATGTCTGCACTATACTTACTGTTTTTAAATCTCTTGATTTCTGCACTCCCTAATTCTGAACTCGCAGAAACTGGGCGACCTCAGGCTGTTAATGCTTAGTCTCTAACTACTATAATAATAATGATGATAGCCGCGCGGGATTAGCCGAGCGGTCTGAGGTGCTTCAAAAAATGGGTCTGAGCACTATGGGACTTAACTGCTGTGGTCATCAGTCCCCTAGAACTTAGAACTACTTAAACCTAACTAACCTAAGGACATCACACACAACCATGCCCGAGGCAGGATTCGAACCTGCGACCGTAGCGGTCCCGCGGTTCCAGACTAGCGTAAGGCGCTTCAGTCTTGGACTGTGCGGCTGGTCCCGGCGGAGGTTCGAGTCCTCCCTCGGGCATGGGTGTGTGTGTTTGTCCTTAGGGTAATTTAGGTTAACTAGTGGGCAATCTTAGGGACTGATGACCTTAGCAGTTAAGTCCCGTAAGATTTCACACGCATTTTTGAATAATAACACTGTGCACAACTCTATAGTAGCCCTTATGTGTTTACTGATGTGTCGTGCTGTCAATTAATTCGTTTATCTGTCCTGAAGCGAGTAACGAAGCAATTTCTGAACCTCTGCATTTAGTATCTGCAACTTGGAACAGATATGTTCTTGAGATATTTAGCTGTTGTAATGTATATGTCTCACTTGTATCATCAGCGGCGAAGAGAACAAAGCACAGCGTATGTGTGCAGTTGGTGGACTATGTGAGGAACCCGTAACCTCCACCGCGTTAATGTAACTATTTGAGAAAAAGTAATTATTGATTACTTGCCCGCCCGGCTAGCCGCGTGGTCAAACCCACTGCTTCCCGAGCGGGAAGGCGTGCTGGTCCCTGGCACGAATCCACCCGGCGGATTAGTATATGAAGATGGTATCTGTTCTTTCGGACACACATCTTCATATAGTTAACATCTTCATAATGTTAAGTCTAACCAGCCATTGACCTCCTTCTTCTGTGCTGGATGCACACGCATTGCCCGAACTCTTACGGGACTCGGTAAGATTGTCTGCCGCTAGTAATGAGTTTAATGGGCAGGGGCGCCACGAATGTAGTGTGTGGACATTAAGTTGGGAATGTGGGTCTCACGGGGAGCGTGCAAGGGATAAATCCCCGCAGTCGCACTATACTCTGTGCCCTCGGTGGCTCAGATGAATAGAGCGTCTGCCATATAAGGAGGAGATCCCGGGTTCGAGTCCCGGTAGGAGCACACATTTTCAACTGTCCCCGTAGATGTATATCAGCGCCTGCTGACAGCTTAAGGTCTTGATTTAATTATAATTTCGGCGGGTTAGTGTCGAGGACCGGTGTGCCGGCTAGCCTGTGGATGGTTTTTAAGGCGGTTTTCCATCTGCCTCGGCGAATGTGGGTCTTATTCCGCTCAGTTACAGTATGTCGGCGATTGCTGCGAAAAAACATTCTCCACGTTCGCGTGCACCATAATTACTCTGCAATGCAAACATTATGGTTACACTCGTCTGGTGTGAAACATTCCCGGCGGAGTGGGGGGTGGGGGGGGGGGGGGCGGTCCACCGGGGCCGAACCGCACAATAGCCCTGGGTCCTGTATGGGGCGGCGGAGGGGTGAAGTGGACTGCGGTAGTCGTCGTGGGGTTGTGGACCACTGAGGGCTACGGCGGTACGAAGCCTCTCCGTTGTTTCTAGGTCCCCGGTTCAATACACAGACACATAACACATATTCATAACTTATATAGCTAATATTAGAGTCTTACAAAATTGTGATAATAATCATGATTTTTTGAAAATAATTTGGTTTCGTGAGTGAAATAGAATCGAATCGTTTATTTGTTCCCCTCAGGAAATTTCATTCTACCCCTCTGGGGGTAATTACCCCCAGGCTGGGAACCACTGGTCCACTAACGTCATTGTCTTACACATGCTACTCATGAGGCTCTTAGCGCATGTAGCGAAGTCTCTGTAGCTGTCCACCCCCATTACAAAGAGAGAGGAAGAACACTGCATCATAGTTGCTAAGGAACAGGACAGGAATAATCAGAGGCAGTGAAGAACGACTCGAAAAACAGCACATGTACGATAGAGGTGGAGGAGTATATTTAAAACGAAAAATGGTACAGATTTCACCACATGGGAAAACAGGATGACAAACATAAATGACGTTCATGTTCGACACAGGTCAGACTCCAAAGATGAAGGACGCTATCGGACTGCTGCATGTTATGCCCCAGTGATTCATGCTCGTTAATAAATTGTTGAGGACTCCTTGGATATTGTTCCATTTCTCTCTCAAGGCAGCTTCCAGTTCTTACACGGTTCGGGGATCGGGCGTTCGTTGAGAAACACGTCTGTCTAGGGCATCCCAGGCATGCTGTATAGAGTTTAGGTCCAGAGAGTACGCAGGCCATTAGATTCGTTCAATATCTTCACTTTCCAGTATACAGGGTGAGTCACCTAACGTTACCGCTGGATATATTTCGTAAACCACATCAAATACTGACGAACCGATTCCACAGGCCGAACGTGAGGAGAGGGGCTAGTGTAATTGGTTAATACAAACCATAACAAAATGCACGGAAGTATGCTTTTTAACACAAACCTACGTTTTTTTAAATGGAAGCCCGTTAGTTTTGTTAGCATATCTAAACATATAAACAAATACGTAATCAGTGCCGTTTGTTGCATTGTAAAATGTTAATTACATCCGGAGATACTGTAACCTAAAGTTGACGCTTGATTACAACTCCTCCGCTGTTCGATCGTGTGTATCGGAGAGCACCGCATTACGTAGGGATCCAAAGGGAACGGTGATGGACCTTAGGTACAGAAGAGACTGGAACAGTACATTATGTCCACATGCTAACACCTTTTTATTGGTCTTTTTCACTGACGCACATGTACATTACCATGAGGGGTGAGGTACACGTACACACGTGGTTTCCGTTTTCAATTACGGACTGGAATAGAGTGTGTCCCGACATGTCAGGCCAATAGACGTTCAATTTGGTGGCCATCATTTGCTGCACACAATTGCAATCTCTGGCGTAGTGAATGTCGTAGACGCCGCAGTACATCTGATGTAATGTCGCCGCAGGCTGCCACAATACGTTGCTTCATATCCTCTGGGGTTGTAGGCACGTCACGGTACAAATTCTCCTTTAACGTACCCCGCAGAAAGAAGTCCAGAGGTGTAAGATCAGGAGAACGGGCTGGCCAATTTATGCGTCCTCCACGTCATGGTAATGTACATGTGCTTCAGTGAAAAGGACCAATGAAAAGGTGTTAGCATGTGGACGTAATGTGCTGTTCCAGTCTCTTCTGTACCCAAGGTCCATCACCGTTCCCTTTGGATCCCTACGTAATTCGGTGCTCTCCGATACACACGATCGAACAGCGGAGGAGTGGTACTCAAGCGTAAATTTTAGGTTACAATATCTCCGGATGTAATTAACAATTTACAATGCAACAAATGGCACTGATTACGTATTTGTTTATATGTTCAGATGTGCTAACAAAACTAACGTGGTTCCATTTGAAAAAACGTAGGTTTGTGTTAAAAAACATACTTCCGTGCATTTTTTTATGGTTTGTATTAACCAATTACACTAGCTCCTCTGCTCACGTTCGGTCTGTGGAATCGGTTCGTCAGTATTTGATGTGGTTTACGAAATATATCCAGCGGTAACGTTAGGTGACTCACCATGTATACGACACCTCAGCGGTCCTGTGTGGGCTGGCATCGTCGTCCGTAAACAGAAAGGCAGGACCTGTCGCACCCCTAAACAGACGGACAAAATCCGGTATATTGTCGCTGCAGTACCACTGTGTTGTAACAGCACCTCGCACAAAGATATGCAGCGGTGTTCGGACACTGCGCATAAAGCCTGCTCACACCATAACGCCTAGGTCATGCCGGTGACATTCATTAACATTCTGTGGTGTGAAACGTGTTCCCCTCTCTCGTCAAACCAACTGTTGGACAGAATCACTTGCCTCAATGACACGTGATTCTCGACGGAGAACATCACTAAGGACCACTGCTGCTGACCCCAACCAATACGCTTCCTAGACCAACCAACTCTATCTCGACGATGGTGAGGTTGGAGTGAGATAGATTTAACAGACTTCCGAGCATCCTAATCAGCCCGATTTAATCGCCGCGAAATGGTTCTGGCAGAGACACGTGTATCGGTGGCGGTTGCAAGACCTTCGGCAACCTGTTCCTTCCCGTCACTAAGGCAACGTATCGATCCTCTTCCGGTGTGGTGGTCCATCTGCGACCACCAACACGCTTTGGCATAGCTTTTCACCTCCATCAGCCTTCTTTAATCGCAAGATGACACTTTTGGACACACCCATACTTTGACCACAGTAGTGGTACTTTGACCGTCTTAGAGCCGACGTACTGCTCTTACAAGTTCGTAAGCACTCACATGATATCTTGCAGACATGGTGCGGTACTATACGGAATGTCGCACTAATAGGTTTCAAACAACCTTCGTCAGAAACTATAATGCATGAACTGTCGAATGCTCACAGAACGTTCATGCACAGGCTTCGCAGCAATTAACACATCCGGGCCGTTACAGTTCCTTTTTCTAACAATGGTCCCGAGTCACGTAGCAGTTGTCGGCTGTTCTGTTGCAACTGGCATTTGTTCCTTAGCAAGTGTCAGCTTTTCCTTCGGAATTGTCAAACAGTGCAAAACAAAATTAAAACCGCGTCGCCAACCACAGATTCGGACTGCTCACGTATTTACGAGTTACACGGTAAGAAGCAAGGAGCTTCACACTCTTTAATTAAAAAATCAGTGAATTCAATCTGCTTATTTATACATTAAAAGTAATTTTCCCGAGCCAACTGAAGCCGGCAATAGTTCGCCTAAGTAGAGGACTATCAGATGTTGGGAGCGGAGTAATTTTCGTCATCGCCAATCATTAAATTCTTAAAACAAAACTTATAAATCCATTTTGTAGAGTTACTGTCGGTCTAAATCTACAGCTACACTCTGCAAAACCACTGTGATCTCCATGGCAGATTATACATCGCACAGGACCAGTTTTTCCCGTTCCATTCAATTACGGAGAACGGGAAGAATGAGTGTTTAAACGCCTGAATACGCACTGTCATTAGTCTCATATTGTCCTCGCAATTCTTTTGGGAGGGATACGAAGGGAGTTATGTTATATTCCTAGACTAATCGGTTAAAGTTTGGTTCTAGCAACTTTCTAAGTAGGCTTTCAAGGGATAGTTTGCACCTATCTTCAGACGTCTGTCAATGCAGTCCTTTCAATGTACCAGTGACACTTTCCCGCGTGTTAAACACACCTGTGATCTTTCGTGCCCTCCTTATTATTATTTTTTCAATGTCCCCTGATAATCCTATTTGGTATAGATCCCATACACTCGAGCAGTATTCCAGGATGCGTCACACAACTGTTTTGTATGCAATCTATTTTGAACACTGATTGCACCTCCCTAGTATTCTACCGATGAATCGTAGTCTCCCATATGCTTCACCTACGACTCAGACTATGTAATCGCTCCATTTCGTATCCCTTCTGTTATTTACACAGAATTATTTGCATGAGTTTCCAGATTCCAACTGCGACTTACTGTAATCATAGGACACCGTGTTTTTCTCCGGTTGGTGAAGTGCACAATGTTACGTTTCTGGACGTTTGAAATGAGTTTCAAATCTTATCCAGATCTGACTGAGTATTTATGCTTTTTTTCTCAGACAGTGATTCACTATATATTACTGCATTATTCTAAGGTTACTATTAATAATGTTTGCAAGGACATTAATATACGACACGATCAGCATGGGACCCATCATACTTCCCTGTGGCACACCTCAAGTTACCTCTATATGTGTCGATGACTCTCCAACCAAGATAACATGCTGCGTCCTCCCCATCAATAAATCCTCAATCCTGTCACGAATATCGCTTGTGCCCCATATTAACGGCACTGAGTCAAATGCCTTTTGGAAGTCAAGAAACACTGCATCTATCTGAATGCCTTGATCCATGGCTTTCGGGATAACATGTGAGACAAGCGTGAATTGGATTTCACATGATGGATGTTTTCGGAATCCGTGCTGGGTGGCAGGGAGGAGGTTATTCTGCTCGAGATATCTCATTTCGATCTGAGATCAGAATACGGTCTATGATTCTACAACAAATCTTATATTGGACTATACGTTTTGTGGATCACTTCTACTGCCGTTCTTGTAGACAGGTGTGACCTGCGCTTTCTTGTAACCAATGAGCACAGTTGCGTGTTGGAGAGATATCCGATGTATTATGGTTAAAAGTGGTGCTAACTCAGCTTCAAGTCCGGAATAGAGTTTTATAGGGATCCCATCAGGACCTGAAGCTTCGTTCAGTTTTAACGGGCTCAGGTGTTTCTCAGCGCCACTAACAAAAAAATGGTTCAAATGGCTCTGAGCACTATGGGACTCAACTGCTGAGGTCATCAGGTCCCTAGAACTTAGAACTACTTAAACCTAACTAACCTAAGGACATCACACACATCCATGCCCGAGGCAGGATTCGAACCTGCGACCGTAGCAGTCGCACGGTTCCGGACTGCGCGCCTAGAACCACGAGACCACCGCGGCCGGCAACAGCGCCACTAACACTAACCTCTATTTCACTCAACTTTGCAGTGGCACGAGAATTAAACTGGGGCATTACTCCTGAATTTTCCTTTGTGAAGGAACATCAAAATGTGGTTAAGTATTTCTGCTTTCGCTTAGCTATTCTCAGTTTCAGTTCCTGTCTCGTTCATGTGTTTCTGGGCACTAATTTTGGTGCCACTGACAGCCTTTACATAGGACAAGAGTTTTTTCGGCTTTTGTGGAAGATCTTTCGATAATATTCTGTTACAGTAGTTATTAAAGGCTTCACACATTGCCCTCTTGATAGCCAAACGCGTTTCATTCAGCATCTTTCTATCTATAGCTCTATACTTTGTTGTATACCTGTTATGCAGCAGTCTCCGTTTCACTAGAAGTTTCTTTACAGTGACCGTATACCACGGAGGTTCCCTTCCATTATGAGCTGTTCCACTACGTAGATATCTATCTAGTGCATGGTCAACCATTCTTTCCGATTTGAAATGTAGTTCCTTTACATACTCTTGTCGTGTGGTAAAAGTTCCAACTTGCTCATTGAGGTATAACATTACTGTCTCTTTATTTGGTTTATTGGACATATAAATCTTTTTACTTTTTGAAAATGTTCCTTGTGTTCTTGGGAATCATTTTCGCTACAAGTAGCTCGTAGTTACTAATACCACTTTTACTCTGGATGTCCTCAAACAGGTCACGTCTGTTTGTCATCATTAGATCCAGTATATTTCCATCATGAGTAATATTCCGAACTATCTGTTCTAGGTAATTTCCGACGAATTCATTTACTGACATTTCGCAGGATGTCTTGTTACTCTCACTGCTAGCAAAATTGTAATTATCGAAATTGATTGTTGGACGAAAATCTATTCCGTTAACTATATTTGCTATTGCACCAATCATCATTGGCTGTATTTGCTACTATTTATTAATTATTCGTTAAAAATCTGTAATAACATGATCGAAATACGTTCACCTGTGTGATCCTGGCAACTTTCAGATACCAATGGTAGCCGTTTCGATTTTATCTCCAACAAAATAATGGGCACTATTTCCAAGAAAACTTCTGCACTGCATTTTCTCTGCACAAATATCTGTCTTCCACACGACACTACCCACGTTCTGAAATTTATTTCTGAAGTAGTTCTGAGTAATCGCAAATTGATTTTCCAGCATCCTTTCGAACATATCTCTCTATGGTATTTAGGTGAAAGGTGCTCGGCCAGCCAGCAGATTTAAAAAGCCTTCAATTTCAACTGTTAATAATATTGAGTGATATTTTGAACTCAGTGTTGGTAGAAGAGGGTTTTTAGACTGTGAATCCGATATACTACTTTAACCTGATTCGCAGTTGCAACAAATATTGCTCCCCCCTCTTCTGGCCACGATTGACAAATTGTGAGTGTACATCCCTAATTCAGATACATGTTACGGAACAGAATAGTAAGCGGAAGAAATTAGAAAAAATAATTAAAACTCAATCATATTGCCACAGGCAAACTCCAGTCAAGAGACAGAGGCGGAAGCAGTAAGAAGAGAGCCAGTATATGACAAGCGAATCAGGTCGTCAACAGATTACGACACTGTGTGCCAAGTGAAGATAACGGCCGGCCGGTGTGGCCCTTTCGGTTCTAGGCGCTTCAGTCTGGAACCGCGTGACCGTTACGGTCGCAGGTTCGAATCTTGCCTCGGGCATGGATGTGTGTGATGTCCTTAGGTTAGTTAGGTTTAAGTAGTTCTAAGTTCTAGGGGACTGATGACCACAGATGTTAAATCCCATAGTGCTCAGAGCCATTTTTTTTTTTTTTTTAAGATAACGCATTCAGCAGAAAGGAGGGCTGCGACAGAATACCAAAGGAAGCGAGGCAAGCATGTTTGTTAGAGCATAATCATATTGCAGAGAGGTGTATCTTTTTCACAAGAGCACATAGTGAGGAACTGACACAGCAGTTAACAGACTGTTAAGTGAATATAGCAGAATGAGAAGGACACGTGGGATCATTACGAACCGAGTCTTACGTCGTAGCCTCACACCAGCTCCCTTTCAGTACTTCAGTTCTGCAGATCTCGTAATGAGGCGATCATTGGGATCCATGGCATTTACAGTAATAGTACACGATTCCATGATGACAATACTGTAATGAATCTATGCTCTAGACGCTACAGCACAGTCTGTGAACTTGTGAAAGACGTAGTCAAGATGATGGCCATAACCTCAAGAACTTCAGCTGCTAGCCACCTGCCATCTACTGGCGGAGAAACTGGCACTCTACCGACAACACCACTTCGTTGAGTGCTGACAGCACAGAATTTCAACACGGAAGAGGAGAGGAGATTAGTGTTTAACGTCCCGTCGACAACGAGGTCATTAGAGACGGAGTACAAGCTCGGATTAGGGAAGGATGGGGAAAGAAGCCGGCCGTGCCCTTTCAAAGGAACCATCCCAGCATTTGCCTGAAGTGATGTAGGGAAATCACGGAAAACCTAAATCAGGATGGCCGGACGCGGGATTGAACCGTCGTCCTCCCGAATGATATTCCAATGTGCTAACCACTGTGCCACCTCGCTCGGTAATTTCAACACGGAAACCAGCACTACGGCCTCTTGGGGTCCACATTCCTGTTCAACGCACAACACTCACTATAATCATGTTTCACTAGCGTAGTTGATGCCTGACAGGTTGCCAACAGCTATCCTGACTTCACGGAGACGTGTCTCCGCAAGGCCCTCTGTATACCCTCTGTATCCGGAGTTAGGTTTTCCGGGATTTTCCTACACTGCTTAGGGCAACTGGTCTCATGATTCCTTTGAAAATGACGCAACCGATTACTTTTCCCGTTCTTCTTCCTTCCGAGCTTGAGCTCTGTCTCTAACGACCTCACCGTCGACGGGATGTTAAAACTTAATCTCCTTTCTGTAAGTCAACTACAGCGCGCTTTCCCCAAATTAAGCCCCATGTGTTGACAAATTACATAATCACCTGTTGGGGGACGCCTCTCTTAATGTCTTCCCGGTGTGTTTGCCTCTCAGCCAGCGCAGAGGAGGCCGAGAGACAGCAGGCAGTGCGTGCGTGCGTATTCACGCAGTGAGATGCGGGCGCCCGCGCTTCACGCCTTGTGACGTCACGTCCCCACAAAGCTGTCCGCTCAGCCTCCCCCTCCCCTCCTCCTCACCCTGATTATCCGGTGCGCCTCCTTCCCGTTTTTATTTTCTCTGGCCCCTTTCTTCTGCGTCTCTAGTGTCACTCTCCAGGGGAAGGGCGCGGGCAGCACTTCTTTAACCGTCGGCCCTGAAACACAATAGTGCTCATTACCATGTCAGATGCCGGGCGTTTGGAGCGCTGGTGAGGAAAGGCGTCTATTGTGGCAAGCAAACGCCTCTCTTTTGGGGGGGGGGGGGGGGGTGTCCTGCAGGCTCGAGAGTGTGGCTCTACACAATAATATCCACAGCATAATAGAGAAGGATCACATTGTGTTATAGTATCGTAAAGAAACCACCATGACGACCACGTTGCTGCGTTTAATTTTTGAAAATGATTTTTTTTTATCTTCCGAATATGAACGTTACGTATTACACTGCCTGACAAAAAAGTATAGCAGACAGATTGAAAGAGTAAATGAAATGACACTTCACATGATGTTATTTCAGTGATTTCAAAATAGAACGATATTTACATAGAACTTGACAGTATTAGCCCACTTCTCAGTATGATGGCTCAAATGGCTTTGAGGACTAGAACTACTTAAGGGGAGCCGGAGGTGGTCAAATCCAAAAAATTACGATTTTCTTTTTGCTATCGAAAATTAATTGGAACATTTATGTTTAATGTAAACTTTGAATTATTCTTCTACTCGCCCTAGAAGTGGAGTTATTACCATTTTCCCCCACGCCTGCAGAGAAAATGGGCGGCCGCTGAATGCATCTAACACCCTCTCGTGACTTCCTGGCGAACTGCTTGGGATTGTCTCGGCCTGTTACGTATACAGCGCCTTATGTTACGCATACAGCGAGTGTGCAAGGGTTGGCTACATTGTTTTCTGTGACAAATGAAGCGCTAAGAGCGCGGAACATCGTCTCTTTGCTGTTTACCGTTTCGAATTAGTTCAGTGTTGCGCCTGTTGTTGTAGTATCATACTTCTTGTGTAAGGCGTTGTTCTGGTTACGATGCCACGTTTTAGTAACCGTGTATATAGGAAGAGGAAGAACGTAGGGAAAAGAAAATTAACACTAATACCAAGTTGCGATACTACAATTACTGAAACAGTGCGTTCTTCTGCTAAGCAACACATGGCCCTGTGACATCTTCTAGCAAATACTACCTTGGAGATGGTGACTCCAAAGGTTTCAAGACTATAGAGGAACTGAAACCATTTGGAAATGAATTTGTAGTTGAAAAGTTGGAATGCATTGGGCATGTGCAAAAGCGTATGGGTGCACGGCTTCGAAGGCTCAAACAAACTTCGAGTTCAAGTAAGCTCAGTGATGGAAAGACAATAGGAGGGAGAGGCAGGCTTACTGATGAGGTGATCGAACGTCTACAGAGATTCTATGGGTATGCTATAAGACAAAATACTAGTAATGTTAGTGACATGTGAAAAGCAGTGCGGGCATTGTTCCTTCATACTGCTTCTTCCAATGAATACCCTCAACACAGCCTGTGCCCAAAAGATTCCTGGTGCAAATATAATGCAAAAAAGGACTATGATCACAAACATGGTTTACCAGCAGCTGTGATAAATGCAATAAAACCAATTTTTCATGACTTAGCATAGCCAGAATTGTTACACAAATGTCTACACGGAAAGACGCAGAATCCTAATGAGAGCGTAAACAATTTGATTTGGAAAGTGATTCCTAAAAGGGTGTTTGTAAGCATAAAAACACTGCACTTTGGCATTTATGATGCAATAGCAACCTACAACCAAGGGAACAGTGTGAAGTGTGAAGTCCTGAAGGCATTAGGATTTACAGCTGGGGTGAACAGTGTACGAGCACTAAGAAATATTGGCAGAGAAAGGATAAGAGGAGCAGAAAGAAGAGAAAGGCATATGAAGTATGATGGAACAACAGGCCAGAAAAGAAGACAGAAGAGGAAGCTTTTGAAGAATGAAGAAGAAGACCCTGATAATCCATCCTATAGTGCAGGAATATATTGAGAAACTTTGATAGCCATTTCCCGTAAATTAGAATTTTTCGAATATAAGGAACATTTTCTAAAAATCCACTCAAGCTAGAGAGATGAAATTTTTATACAGCACTCCTAGTGGTCAAACTTACATTGTAACACAGCCATTTGGTAATATGTTCAGTAGTTTCATTTCAGTTTAATTATAAAGCAATTACTTGTAAAAAAATTTGGGTCATTAATAAAAAAATAATTGGAAGGAAACTAGAAAAGATACTCCAAAATCCCTCTTTCATAACTGCAATACTAAACCACTCTACATGTAAAGAAAAAAATTCAAATTTTTCTATTTGGTAGTTTATTTGTTTAAATGTTCCTCAAACTTAGTGATTTTAACATGGGCAACATAGGCACCTCCGGCTCCCCTTAAACCCAACTAACCTAAGGACGCCACACACACATCCATGCCCGAGGCAGGATTCGAACCTGCGACCGTAGCGGTCGCGCGGTTGCAGACTGTAGCGCCTAGAACCTCTCGACCACTCCGGCCGGCTATCAGTATGACGTTGCACTCCTCTGGCCTGGACGCATGGCCTGATTTGGTGAGGAAGCGTGTCATAAGGCCGTTGTAGCCTCTCCTGAGGCAGACTGGCCCACGGCTGTTGTAACTGGTCCTTGACCAAGTGAGATAGCGCAGTGGTTAGCACACTGGACTCGCATTCGGGAGCACGACGGGTCAAACCCGTCTCCGGCCATCGTAATTTAGGTTTTCCGTGATTTCCTTAAAACGTTTCAGGCAAATGCTGGGATGGTTCCTTTGAAAGGAACGGCAATTTCCTTCCCAATCCTTCCCTCGTACGAGCTTGTACTCTGTCTGTAATGACATCGTTGTCGGTGGGACGTTCAACACTAATCTCCTCCCTCCTCCAACTGGTCCTTGATTTTCTGGATACTGCCACTAGGACAGAGTTGACGCCTCAGCTGGCCTCGGACGTGTTCTGTCGGGGACGGATCTGGGGATCTTTCTTCCCGCCGGAGTATCTCAGCGTCAAAGAAAAGAAGTGCCATTTTTAAATGATCATAGTACTGTCGAGAAATAGTACCTCGATACTGAGGCATTAGAAGTAACACATGAGGACTCAGGTGGTCCGTGACGTATCACTGTGCCACTAACAGTTCCCTCGATGACTACCTACCGTGACCTGAAGTCATATCGAGCGATAGCTCCTTACACCATGACGATTGTAGCAACACCGCTGCCTCTCCGAAACATCGGAAGAAGTGGGCCTCTCCCCATGTCGCCACCATACTCTCCAACGATGGCCAGCCAGGATTCAAGGTAGTGCAGAACTGCGATTCATCTCCGAACACAATGCAACACCGTTCATCGGCAGTCCACCATCAGGGGCCACAGATTTATTTGTGTGGTGGTGTTAACGGCAGCTTTCGCAAGGGACTATAATTCTCTAGTCCAGCTGCTACTGGTCTCCGAGCAACGGTGTGGAATGACACAGGACGCTGGAGGGAGTCCATTGCATGTTCTTGGATGGCAGGCGCAGAAGTGAACGGTTACGATGTGCTTGGTCCACAATGCGTTTTCTGGTCAGATGTGGTAGACCAGAACCTTGGCGATGAGTATGGCTGCCTTGATGTTCCCCTGAATTCCGACGTCATGCTACTGTCTCATCCAAATTTCCCAAAGATCTGAACGGTCAACAATTCGCTCAGCCGGGCAAATGAAGATCCACAATGAGACCCCTGTCAGACTATACAGGGTGTTACAAAAACGTACGGCCAAACTTTCAGGAAACATTCCTCACACACAAAGAAAAGATGTTATGTGGACATGTGTCCGGAAACGCTTGTTTCCCATGTTAGAGCTCATTTTAGTTTCGTCAGTATCTACTGTACTTTCTCGATTCACCGCCAGTTGGCCCAAATGAAGGAAGGTAATGTTGACTTCGGTGCTTGTGTTGACGTGCGACTCATTGCACATCAGTATGTAGCATCAACAGGTTAGTGTTAATCACGAACGTGGTTTTGCAGTCAGTGCAATGTTTACAAATGAGGATTTGGCAGATGCCCGTTTGATGTATGGATTAGCACGGGGCAATAGCCGTGGCGCGGTACGATTGTATCGAGACCGATTTCCAGAACGAAGGTGTCCCGACAGGAAGACGTTCGAAGCAATTGATCGGCGTCTTAGGGAGCACGGAACATTCCAGCCTATGACTCACGACTGGGGAAGACCTAGAAGGCCGAGGACACCTGCAATGGACGAGGCAATTCTTCGTGCAGTTGACGATAACCCTAATGTCAGCGTCAGAGAAGTTGCTGCTGTACAAGGTAACGTTGACCACGTCACTGTATGGAGAGTGCTACGGGAGAACCAGTTGTTTCCGTACCATGTACAGCGTGTGCAGGCACTATCAGCAGCTGACTGGTCTCCACGGGTACACTTCTGCGAATGGTTCATCCAACAATGTGTCAATCCTTATTTCAGTGCAAATGTTCTCTTTATGGGTGAGGCTTCATTCCAACGTGATCAAATTGTAAATTTTCACAATCAACGTGTGTGGGCTGACGTGAATCCGCACGCAGTTGTGCAATCACGTCATCAACACAGATTTTCTGTGAACGTTTGGGCAGTCATTGTTGGTGATGTCTCGATTGGGCCCCATGTTCTTCCACCTACGCTCAATGGAGCACGTTATCATGATTTCATACAGGATACTCTACCTGTGCTGCTAGAACATGTGCCTTTACGGGTACGACACAACATGTGGTTCATGCACGATGGAGCTCCTGCACATTTCAGTCGAAGTGTTCGTACTCTTCTCAACAACAGATTCGGTGACCGATGGATTGGTAGAGGCGGACCAATTCCATGGCCTCCACGCTCTCCTGACCTCAACCCTCTTGACTTTCATTTATGGGGGCATTTGAAAGCTCTTGTCTACGCAACCCCGGTACCAAATGTAGAGACTCTTCGTGCTGGTATTGTGGACGGCTGTGATACAATACGCCATTCTCCAGGGCTGCATCAGCGCATCACGGATTCCATGCGACGGAGGGTGGATGCATGTATCCTCGCTAACTGAGGACATTTTGAACGTTTCCTGTAACAAAGTGTTTGAAGTCACGCTGGTACGTTCTGTTGCTGTGTGTTTCCATTCCATGATTAATGTGATTTGAAAAGACGTAATAAAATGAGTTCTAACATGGAAAGTAAGCGTTTCCGGACACATGTCCACATAACATATTTTGTTTCTTTGTGTGTGAGGAATGTTTCCTGAAAGTTTGGCCGTACCTTTTTGTAACACCTTGTATAAGGCGGTGATAACGCTGTCCCATGTGAGTACGCAGCGTCTCCTTGTCCTTTTCAGTGAAAGCTCAACATCTGATGCTGTTCACACCCATTATATACCCTTCTTGGCGTTGTAGTCACACTGAACACGAACAATACTAAAGCACTCTGGTAGCTGACATACCTGTCACAGAGAATTTAAACTCTAATTTATGTAAATCCTCGTCGCCAGGTTTGTAAAGCCCTCGTCGCTACTGCTGTGGAGGCCGAGTTGCCACTTTTGCTACGGTAGGCCGAGTTTGTGAGTTCGTGAAATCTCTTCTGCTGCAGTACACCGCTAAGACAATTTCTCCCTGTCACTATTACAGAGCCATGCCCCAGGGTCAAGTAGCAGGATAGAAATCGAAGGTTCTACAACACTCCAACTACTTAGTAACAAAGTTACACAAATGAGTTAAAAAGTTTACTTATCTTCATCACTTCTCGGATATTGAGGTCTGCAACACTGCATTCAATACAACGCAAAAAAGGCCCTCAATGGCTGAATGTAAATAATTTACCAGTACATAGCAAATGCAATTTACAACAACTGTCTGTTCACTAACAAGAGTTCGCTAACGACCTTCCCTGTCTAAGTCAGTCCTGGACGATGATCTGTAACCAAGTGGGCGAGAGCTGCTCCTCTGTCTTCCGAGTAGGCCTCTGTTCGTTGTCGTCCGGTCATTGGCATCATTTGCATAACCGCTGATGGTGTGTACGTATACAAAGTTACATTGATTGACATCCTATCATTTTTCCTGGGTGCTCCAATTTTTTTGTCAGGCAGTTTATTCCAATATAAAAAAAATCTGATCCCACTGTTAATGAAAGATGAAATTCAGTGACGAGATGCGTTTATACTTTACAATAAATAAATAATTTTAAGAAGTCTTATGCGTTGACCACAACAGATTGTTCAGTAAACAGTAGCCTGATGGTATGCCGGAAGATGGACTGTCGACACCACACTATATGAGCCGGAGTTTCTCTAACTTTGCTGACATGGCGTGGCAAGCTGTATGTTGGACGAAGTAATAATACATTCGTCGTCCTGCTTTGAAACTCCAGCTCTTGGAATGTTGTGAATACGGCTCCCTGCGACGTATACACCTTCCATCCAGACTTCAGTCACATTTTCTGACGCTCTCACGCTAACTAAAGGAAGCCACGACGAAGATAGGAACATGTCCGTGAGTCTTCTTATTCTTCGTCTCCCTCTGTTCTGTTAACACATCTAGGAACGTGCCACACATCGTCGAAGTATGCTAAAGAATTTTTCGAAAGAGGATTCTGTAAGTGACTGCTTTCTTGTGTGATATAACGATGTACTAGCATTTTTCTCTTATTTTCGTTTTAGTACAACTACTGTTTTTAGGATAAATATAATAGTCTGACTAAAAACAGTGCTACGTGTGATAAAAAAAAAGACTTATGTATATTAAATACAAGGTCATAATGTTTAATCAGTTTAGTAACGAAGTTATCTTTGTAAAGCAATATTCATATTTTATCTAACATACTTCTTTTGTCCCTTCCATCCATACTTTTCCTCCTCTTAGCCTTCCTTGGATAAGAGATATGTGTCAATGTAGATTCTTATAACTCAGAATAATTACTCCTTTTCGTTAAAGCATTGACTCATGTTCCAATATTTGATACCATTAATCTCATTAATATGTTATTGATGGGTTTCCAAGGAGATATGTGGGTGAGTATTGTTGTATGAACGGAAATAGCCGGCTTGGACGATATCTGTTTAGCTGCCATTGTGGCCATCTCTCCGAGATAATTACGAATTGTAGGAATTACTTAGGGCCTGTTGTCACTGAATTCTCGAAGTCCGATTGCTCAGTGCGAATAAAGTCGGAGCACTTACGAGATTCCAAACGTCTACTGTCGTGAAAATACAAGCCGAGCCAATTATTCCGAGAGAACAATATTTTGGGTCTCGTAAGACTTCAGTCTGTAGACTTCTCGTCCATTTAACTCACCCGCTGCGAAAAGCGAGAGTTAAAGTAAATCACATGTCATTAGGGTTCTTCCAATAAATCTTAAGTCTGGTATTCCCCCCCCCCCCTCCCTGTAAAACGTACTTTCCATCATAAACCTATCCAGTCTGGCTCTCCTACATACTTGATGTCACCAACTCTACATTGATGTTCACAAAGAAAGACAAAAAACAATAGGAGATATCGGGTCAGTTACCGACTTTACATCTACATCTACATCTACATTGATACTCCGCAAGCCACCCAACGCTGTGTGGCGGAGGGGACATTACGTGCCACTGTCATTACCTTCCTTTCCTCTTCCAGTCGCGTATGGTTCGCGGGAAGAACGACTGTCTGAAAGCCTCCGTGCGCGCTCTAATCTCTCTAATTTTACATTCGTGATCTCCTCGGGAGGTATAAGTAGGGGGTAGCAATATATTCGATACCTCATCCAGAAACGCACCCTCTCGAAACCTGGACAGCAAGCTACACCGCGATGCAGAGCGCCTCTCTTGCAGAGTCTGCCACTTGGATTTGTTAAACATCTCTGTAACGCTATCACGGTTACCAAATAACCCTGTGACGAAACGCGCCGCTCTTCTTTGGATCTTCTCTATCTCCTCCGTCAACCCGATCTGGTACGGATCCCACACTGATGAGCAATACTCAAGTATAGGTCGAACGAGTGTTTTGTAAGCCACCTCCTTTGTTGATGGACTACCTTTTCTAAGGACTCTGCCAATGAATCTCAACCTGGTACCCGCCTTACCAACAATTAATTTTATATGATCAATCCACTTCAAATCGTTCCGCACGCATACTTCCAGATATTTTACAGAAGTAACTGCTACCAGTGTTTGTTCCGCTATCATATAATCATACAATAAAGGATCCTTCTTTCTATGTATTCGCAATACATTACATTTGTCTATGTTAAGGGTCAGTTGCCACTCCCTGCACCAAGTGCCTATCCGCTGCAGATCTTCCTGCATTTCGCTACAATTTTCTAATGCTGCAACTTCTCTGTATACAGCATCATCCGCGAAAAGCCGCATGGAACTTTCGACACTACCTACTAGGTCATTTATATATATTGTGAAAAGCAATGGCCCCATAACACTCCCATGTGACAAGCCAGAGGTTACTTTAACGTCTGTAGACGTCTCCCCATTGATAACAACATGCTGTGTTCTGTTTGCTAAAAACTCTTCAATCCAGCCACACAGCTGGTCTGATATTCCGTAGGCTCTTTGTTTATCAGGCGACAGTGCGGAACTTTAAGGACATCCTGGAATAGAACAGCATCTAGGAAACAGCAATCGGCCGGCCACTTTGCCAGAAGAAAGATGGCCAATGGACAAAGTTGGTGCTGGAATGGAGTGCAAGAGACCGAGGCGAACACACCACGATAAAGACCGACAGACCGATGGGACAAAGTCCTGAGGAAAATTGCTAGAGTCAACTGACTGAATGTTGCCTAATTCCATTCTTCATGGAAGAAGAAGTTGCAGGCATACCTGAGCTCAGTACCTGGAGAGGTCACATGACTTAATTTTAGAAATGGCTGATGGTGGTGATGATGATGATGACGTTTGTAAGATTACAGTGACTGATCACCGACTGTGTAGTCAAATGCAGTGACATCTTTTCGTAAATTTATGCTTGTTACATTGCATGTATTTATGGTGAGGCTCAGCTGCTAGTCTTTGGACCAGACTACGATTATCTGCAAGATCTTAGCCAGATGAAAGATTTATGGTTAACGTAGTGATCTGAACTGCAAGTTTAAGAGAAAAAAAAAGTAAAACATTGTACAGTATATAATGAAACATGCCGAACCATCCACCTACCCTCTGACCCACATACCCACACCCACACCCAGAGAACCCCCCCCCCTTCCTCCCTCTCCCCCCACACCATCCCTTCCGTGACAGACAGACACACACACACACACACAAAGAGAAAGAGACGGGGAGGTATATAGAGGGACAGTTTGTACAACGTGTAATCGTGATGTATAGAGTGAAAAACCTTTCTACGTATATCCAAGCTCAACAGTGACTGCCCAAATATTTTTCTTTCTTCAACTTGAAGTTCTTAGAATTTTTTACCCATTTCCTAAATGTACTTCATCGTAACATTTCGGGCGTCGAGAAGCTACACTTTTCTACATCTTTACTAATTTTTATAAACATCCCTGTAATAATATCGTACTTCGATTAGCCTTTAAATAGCTGTTCAATTAGTCTTGCCTGCCACAAATGTCTTCTTCTTCCCCTTATTAATCGGTTGCTTCACCTACATATTGCCTGCTCTGCTACGCGACCGTACTGATTTTCAATATAGGTTTTCACTTCAAAACAACGCTCCTGCTTGTACAGTTAAACGGTGATGTCACCTTACAGCTGGTTTACAATAAGAGAATCTAATAGGTGATTTCATTAACAAAAGTACAACGATAAAATTAAATCAAACTTCCCGCACATCACAATATCCCTAAATCCGGATGGTCGAACGTGGGTTTGAACCATCATCCTTCCGAATAAGAATACAGAGTGCTAACCACTGCGCCATCTCGCTCGGTGCAGAGTCTGAATGAAGCTGTACAAATATTTAGAGAAACCTGGATAAGATTTCAAAGTAGCTCGCTTTAAATGTTCAAATGTGTGTAAATTCCTAAGGGACCAAATTTCAGAAGTCATCGGCGCCTAGTCTTACACACTACTTAAACTAACTTATGCTAAGAACAATGCACACACCCATGTCCGAGGGCGGACTCGAAACTCCGGTGGGAGGGGCCGCACAATCCGTGACATGGTCCCTCAAACCGCACGGCCACTCCGCGCGGCGCTTTAAATGTTGAGAAATATAAAGCTGTGCACTTCACAAAACTGAAATACATAGTATTCTATGAATATAATATTAGTGAATCACAGCTGGATTCTGTAACTCCGTACAAATACTTGGATGTAACATAAGGGAAACTTCCCACCGCACCTCTCTCAGGTTTAGTGATAAAATGGCCCAGTGAATAGCCCGTCAAATAGTGAACACAGATCAATCACGAAAACAGGAAGAAGGTGTACTGAATTGCGAAAAGAGAAGCGAAATAGAAACAGTGAATATTCCAGGCTCAAGATGTGCAACATCGAACGTATTGCACGTATCACGGCGTCGTGGTCGTGTGGTCACGGTGTTGGACTTCAAAGTAGACGATCTGCGCTTAAACCTTTCTCGTTCCCAATTGTTTTTCACAACATTATGAAGTTCCAGTCCGCTCATTGACGTATTGTTTTCCATCTGTAGTTTTGGAATTGTCGTACTATACAAAAATGGCTCTGAGCACTATGGGACTTAACATATGTGGTCATCAGTCCCTTAGAACTTAGAACTACTTAAACCTAACTAACCTAAGGACATCACACACATCCATGCCCGAGGCAGGATTCGAACCTGCGACCGTAGCGGTCACGCGGTTCCAGACTGAAGCGCCTAGAACCGCACGGCCACACCGGCCGGCGTCATACTATACATTGGTTATAGAATATGAGTCATATGGTAAGAATATATTACCGTTGCAAAAAAATGTGATGAATAGTGAGAGCAGGCGATATGCCGCAGAGAACCCTCGCAGAAATGAAAACAACAAATAAACCGGTGTGGACAATTTTAGAACAAAGGAATTCAGCAGTCGAAACTTCCAAAACGGAACACACGAGTCATACATACCATGTGGTACTTGTTACGATGTATGTACGTCTGGAAGTTCCTTCCTTGCAACCCGCTGTTGCAAACGGACGTTACAGCATGGCACGGACACAGTTCTGAACACAGTCAACTGACGCATCAGTGACCGGTTGGACAGTTCATAATTCAGTGAAAAAAAATGGGGCACAAGAGAGATTTGAAGATGGTTCTTAGCTTTCGCAGTCCAACGCCATGATCACGACGTCGTGGCTATTCAGACCTGCTCGATGTTGCACATCTTGAGCTTGAACCGTTCGCTATTTCTATTTTGCTTCTTTTTTCACCGTTCAGTACGTCTTCTTCCTGTTTTCACCCTTCATCTGTGTTTAGTTTCTGAATTACTATCGACTGGGCCAACGTATCACTAGATCTGTGTGTGTGTGTGTGTGGGTGAGGGGGGGGGGGGGGAGTTTCCCTTGTTAGTGGGGACCCGAAGTGTAGTGGTCACTTAGGCTCAATCGGTGGTAAAGCCGCTAGCAGACTTAGGTTTATTCGTAGAATACTATATAACAAAATCCAATAAGTCTACAAAGGAAATTGCTTACAAATCACTCTTGCGACCCATGCCACAATATTACTCGAGTTCTTGGGACCCGTACCAAATAGGAATAGCAAGTGACACTGGACGAATACAGAGAAGGGCAGCACTAATGGTCACAGGTTTGGTTAACCAGCAGGAGAGTATCACTGAGATGTTCAAAGAACTGAAATGGCAAACTCTTGAAGATAAACGGAAGCTATCCCTAGAAGGTCTACGTTTACATCTACATATATATCTGCGTGTGTACTCAGCTATTCACAATAAAGTGCCTGGCAGAAGGTTCAATGAAACACCTTCAAGCTGTCTCTCTGCTGTTCCACTCTCGAACGGAGCGCGCGAAAAACGAGCACTTATATTTTTCTGTGTCTGTGCGAGCCCTGACTTCTCTTATTTTATCGTGATTGTCACTCCTCTCTATGTAGGTGAATGCTAACAGAATGTTTTCGCAATCGGAGGAGAAAACTTGTGACTGAAATTTCATGAGAAGATCCCGTCGCAGCGAAAAACGTCCTTGCTTTAATGAGTGCCACACCAATTCCCGTATCATATCTGTGGCACTGTCTTCCCTATTTCGAGATAGTACAAAACGAGTTGCCCTTCTTTGAAGTTTTTCGATGTCATCCGTCAGTCCCACCTAATGCGGATCCCACATTGCACAGCAATACTCCACAATAGGGCGGACAATCGTGGTGTAAGCTGTCACTTCAGAAGACCTGTCGCACTTTCTAATTGTTCTGCCAGTAAATAGCAGTCTTTGGTTTGCTGTACCCAAAACATTATCTATGTGATCGCTAGAAATGTGTGTTATCTGTAAAAGTAATCCCTAAGTATTTAGCTGAATTTACGATCTTCAGATTTGTGTGACTTATCGTGTAATCGGAATTCAGCGGATTTCCTTTAGTACTATGTGAATAACTTCACACTGTTCTCTATTCAGGGTCAACTGCCACTTTTCGCGCCATACATATATCTAATCTAAATCATTTTGCAATTCGTTTTGCTCATCTGATGACTTTGCAAGACCGTAAATGACAGCATCATCTGCAAACAAGTCAAGAGGTCTACTCAGATTGTCTCCCATGTCGTTAATATAGATAAGGAACAATAGGGGGTCTAAAACCCTGCCTTGGGGAACGCCGGATTTTACTTCTCTTTTACTCGGTGACTTTCCGTCTTTATTACGAACTGTGACCTTTAACTGAAACTGAACGAGTTTTGAGTCGCTTCTATTCACAAAGTTTATGGACCTTTCTTTTACGTGGAGAGAATGTCATACCTGCACACGCTGTAAAATCGGTTGTTCCCTCAACATCATGAAGATTCCAATGATTTGATTTTTATGAATGACGCCGCCCCGCCTCAGTTTCACCTTTAAGTGAGACATTATCTGAACAACACCATCCTACAAAGCTGGATTGGAAGAGGTGGACAACAAGTTCTTTTTCACAGCTTTTGGCCTGCCAGGTCACCAGACCTCAGACACTGCGTTTCGTTTCTGGGGGGGGGGGGGGGGGGGGGAGGGGCACATAAAAGACAGGGTGTTTGTACGACCAATGGCAGCTGATCAGTTCCCTGTTATTCCAGTCTCGCATAGCACGCGGAAAGGACGAACACCTATATCTTTCCTTACGAGCTCTGATTTCCCTTATTTTATCATGGTGATCGTTTCTCCCTATATAGCTCAGCGTCAACAAAATATTTTCGCATTCGGAGGAGAAAAATGGTGATTGTAATTTCGTGAGAAGATTCCTCCGCAACGAAAAACGCCTTTCTTTTAATGATGTCCATCCCAAAAACTGTATCATTATCCTTATTTCGCGATAATGCAGAAATTGCTACGCTTCTTTGAATTTTCCGATGTACTCCGTCAATCCTGTCTGGTAAGGATCCCACACCGCGCAACGATAATCTGAAAGAGGAGGGACAAGCGTAGTGTAGGCGGTCTCCTTAGAGGATCTGTTACATTTTTAAGTGTCCTGCCAATAAAAAGCAGTCTTTAGTTAGCCTTCTCCACAACATTTTCTGTGTATTCCTTCCAATTTAAGTTGTTCGTAATTGTAATTCATAGGTATTTAGTTGAATTTACGGCCTTTGGATTTGACTGATTTACAGTGTTACAGACGTTTAACGGATTCCTTTTAGCACTCACGTGGGCGACCTAACACTTTTCGTTATTTAGGGTCTGTTACCAATTTTCGTACCATACATTTATCTTTTCTAAATCGTTTTGCAATTTGTTTTGGTCTTCTGATGACCTTACTAGTCGATAAACACCAGCGTCATCTGGAAGGAATCTAAGACGGCTGCTCATATTGTCTCCCAAATCGTTTATGTAGGAAAGGAACGGCAAAGAGTCTATAACACTACCTTGAGGAACGCCAGAAATCACTTCTGTTTTACTCGATGACTTTCCCTCAATTACTACGAACTGTGAAGTATCTGACATGAAATCACGAATTCAGTCACATAACTGAGACGATATTCCATAGGCACGCAATTTCACTACAAGCCGTTTGTGTGGTACAGTGGCAAAAGCCTTCCGCAAATCCCGAATTATGGAATCGATCTGAAATCCTTTGTCAATAGCACTCAACACTTCATTCGAGTAAAGAGCTAGTTGTGTTACACAAGAACGATGTTTTCTAAATCAGTGTTGACTGTGCGTCAATATACCGTTTTATTCGAGGTAATTCATATTGTTGGAACACAATATATGTTTCCAAACCCTGCTGCATATCGACGTTAACGATATGGGCCTGTAATTTAGTGGATTACTCCTACTACCTTTTTTGAATATTGGTGTGACCTGTGTAACTTTCCAGTCTTTCGGTACGGATCTTTCGTCGAGAGAACGGTTGTATATGATTGTTAAGTATGGAGTTACTGCATCATCATACTCTGAAAGGAACTTAATTGGTATACAGTCTGGACCAGAAGACTTGCTTCTGTTAAATGATTTGAGTTGCTTCACTACTCCGAGGATTTCTGCTTGTACGCTACTCGTGTTGGCAGCTGTACTTGATTCGAGTTCTGGAATATTTACTTCGTCTTCTTTTGTGAAGGTATTTTGGAAGGCTGTGTTTAGTAACTCTGCTTTGGCAGCACTGTCGTCGATAATACCCCCATTGCTACCGCGCAGAGAAGGCATTGATTGTTTCTTGCCGCTAACATACTTCACATACGATCAGAATTTCTTTAGATTTTCTGCCAGGTTTTGGGACAAAGTTTCGTTGTGGAAACTATTATGAGCGTGTCGCATTGAAGTCCACGCTAAATTTCAAGCTTCTGTAAAAGATAGCCAATCTTGGAGATTCTGCGTCTATTTAAATTTGCCATATTGTTTTCGTTATTTTGTAACAATGGTTCTGACCCGTTTTGTGTACCAAGGAGGATCAGCTCCGTCGTTTGTTAGATTATCTGGTATACATATCTCAGTTGCTGCCGATACTATTACCACAGTCTAACATAACAGTCGCGACACTTCGCCTCGATTTTGTTGCCAGCAGCGCCCCAAGCGGCTGGTAGGTTGAACTGTGAGTTCGGCGCGATCGTGAAAGCAAATAGTGATTGTTTATTTTGATTTATACAATGATTTTTACCATCGAGAGCGTTTGTAGCGCAATAAATTGCAGCAACAACAGGAAGAAGACACCACAGCTGTGTCTTTTTAGGTTTCCTAAGGATCCTGAGAGGTATATACCATCATGTTACTAAATTGTATCGTCAGGATTCACTTGCAAACTATATGTGTATAAATGATAAATGTTTCGTTTTAGGAGCAGAAAATGGCTAGTTAATAGCAGACGAGAAGACCTTATGAAGAAAGACCCAGTTTACCTGTATAATAATATTAGGTTTTGTCCGCTACATTTCGAAGAAAACCAGTTCATGAACGCAGACAATAACAAACTCGTGTGGAATGCAGTACCCACACTGTTTGACATCCCAAATAAGCCACTTCTACTGACGATGAAGAGGAAACTGCCACAAAGATTCGACAGTCAATCTAAAGCTGTAGAACAATCGTATGACACAGAAGCAGCCAGTTCAGCTCTCCATGTATCAGTGCAAGATTCGTGCGAATCGTTACCACAGACGTGCTTTGACGATTAAGTGGTTAGATTAAGTGCAGCTGTTCGTGTCTTACAAAAGCGTGTGAAGTGTCAGATTGTGCAGATCGAGCGAAACTATTACGGGACAAGGAAAGTGCCTACAGACACATTGTTTGAAAATTATTCAAATATTTGGTTTTTCGTGAAATGTAATGTAATCAGGTCATTATAATGTTTTCAGCATATTTCTGCCACTATTTGGCAGTTGCTTGACCCACTTAGAATAATATAAAGATTAAGGTCGTACTTGTGGCGACAATGACACACACAGTAGGTCTACAGAACGATAAACGAGCTGTCGATCGCTTTTGCATGTAGAGGTACATGTCTGTGCTTCTTACATGTGAATCTGTGTGTTTATATTCTTTTGACATCACCGTGGTAAGCTGCAATTCTGTCCAATGTCACAAGTGTTTCTTCACGAATGTGTAAACAAACTCTTGGAGGCAAGAAAATAACTCGAATAATTCGGAAATTACGTAGGAAATGGATGCAAACAAACATTATGCTTACGACGCGTCTGACGTTCACCTTACCTGCCGCTTGGAGCGCTAGTGTCAAACGGCAACAACTTTTACAGCAGTAAGAGTCGCGACTGTTATGTTAGACTGTGCTATTACTATGAATTCTGGCCACATCTGGCCTACACTTACATTGCTAATTTGAAAGGATTGGAGATTATCTCTCAGGAAGGCGTCAAGTTAATTTTTATCTGTTTTTTTGAAGGGGTATATTTTTCGTTTATTTTTGCAGGATTTGGGGCTGACAATGTCCAGTTTCGCTAAAGTACGCTGTACTGTCTGTGCGTACATAAAACTTTGAGTCTTCCTCTATCCAGTAACATCCGCAATGTGTTTCTATATTTTATAGTTTGTCTATAAGAAACAGATGAAACCTGTTCTTCCTTTTTGAACCACCCGGTACAACACCTGGACGCCGAAGCTACTACTCCGAGTGTGCTTGAGAGATCTCAGTGCCAAGACAGCTGCGACACTCGCGAAATAATCACTTTACTTCTCTGTTGAGAACATATGCATCTGCTTTTTCGAAAAGGGTCCAGTCTTGGTACTTACTTCTACATCTTTACTGCCCAATATACGTTACGGTGTGTGGCTGCGGTTACTTATGGTACTGCCCACTTCCCTGTTCCATTTGGTAACTATCTGCGAGAAGAACAACTTTATATAAGTCTCTTTATGAGCTCCAGTTTCTCTGATTGATTGTCATTTCTCGGGACATTTGGCAGAGGAAATAACATGTCTCCCGGTTCTTCTTCGAATTGACGTTATTAGAACTGAGTCTGTGAAAATAGGGATTCTGAAAAAAAATGAGCTTCAAAGTTGGTAGCAAATTTAAAATTCCATGCTCATTTGTTATATTGTCTACTACAGTAACCGTCAGATGCAGAGATTATTAATGAAGCATACAATATCAGTGAATTAAAATGAGAATGCTGTGATCAACGTTTTTACCAATAACCTTGTTAGCACCTACACGCACCTGCATTCAAGAATGTCAGTTACAGTCCTTTGACTCTCATTAATGTATGCTTTGGAATGACCCAGAACAATGTAATACAATATTTTGCTCCACCATCACGTAGTAAGTTAATCTGTGTGACGGTACGTCACGTAAATGGACATTTGGAGGAAGGGAAAGGAAGTTTTTGTTATGAGACGTGTGGATTATAAATTATTTCAAGACTGTGTACGTGTGCGTGATGTATAACAAATAGTAAAGAACGTAAGTTATTATTATCAAAACACAAATATCGATGTAATTAACAAAACACAGTTTTTTTGGTATTATCTCTGGGTAACATAGGCCATGAAGATCAGAGAAAATGCTTTGATTGAACTATCTCTCCTGTTTTGCTTCATCTAGCGGTAGTCCGCCATTGTAGTGCTATTTGATAATTAACGTAAGTTTTATCTGTATTTTTGAAAAATATAATAGAAATTGTTATTAGAAAGTACGTATTATTGACTTAGTTGTCACCTCTCATGATCACAACCATTAACTATAATTAACAAAGTTTTTACAGAACTTCGTAGTGCAGGGAGCTCATCTCCCCTAGCGGGATTTAGTCGACTATTATGCTGACGATTCATGTTATTAAATGTAAATGCGAGAGACTTCTCAATTTTGATCTTTCATTAATTTCGAAGTTAAAATTAATTTCAGTTGCCAAAATTCACAGCACTGAATGAGTTCAGTATGTTTCATTTCGGCCGCCTAACGGCAGACGAGATTCTCTCCAGTTTGGCCTTGCAAATAATGAACAAGAAATATTGAAAATCATTACATTCCGCAATATCTCAGTTAATCTTTATGTAATGTGGTACATAAATAACTAGTAGCCCCTGAGATCCATATTAATAATTATAGTTTGCTTAAGAATACGCATATGTTCTTTACTAAACAGCAGCGCTCACGCAAACTATTTATTAGAAGGCGGTGAGTCGCGCGTTGTGTTTAAAAAATATTATATTGTACGTACTTCGGGGCAGCCGATGTCCGGTACAAGTGTTATCGCGGTATAAGTTAATTAAAAGTCCCATGCTGGCCCACAGTATTTAAAGCCACCCCAAACCAAAATCATAAAATATATAATTCTAAAAATAAAAATATATAAATATCCCGTGATAAAGTGCACCCTGACACACACACATCCACATATATATACACTTATACCGTGATATCTGTACACATAATTTATTGATTATACACGGTCCAATTACATTAATGTGACGACGTCGACGTCGACGTCAACGTGCAAACGGCAGGTAGTATCACTAGCAGTGGAGAGTATATAAAGCTCGTCGGAAGACGCGGTAACCAGTGCAGTCGTAATGCACAAACGTCCAAAAGGTCTTGATCATTGGCTTTCGGGACAATTATTGAAGCATTTCCGAAACAGCTGAAACTGTAAATTGTTCGCGTGTCGCCATGCTTAACGTATGCCGTGCGGAGGAAAGTGGTTCTATCCAAAACCAGTGCCAAAGGCAGCTGTGGTGCAGCATGGACTGTAGATGGCAGGGCGAATGTCGGCTGTCGTTGTGTGTATCGGGTAACAGACGTGCAATTGTTGAGCAACCGACCGCCTATATACGCCAATGGGATACCAACACTATTTAGGCACACTCTTACGTCCTCCTATCTCGTGTACAGCGGCCAGTATTACCATCAGACTGACGGCGTAGCAATAGATAGCCCGTTGGCTCCAGCTGTTGCAAACCTCTTCGTGGAGAATTTTGAGGATATTGCCATAGATACTGCGCCATTAAAGCCGAAGTGTTTCTTTCGATACGTTGACGACACGTTCGTCATTTGGCCACACGGACGCGAGAAACTAGACGAGTTTTTGGAACACCTCTATGGCATCAACAGTAATATCCAGTTCACCATGTAGATGGAAAAAAATAATGCATTGCACTTCCTCGACGTCCTTGTCCACCTTAAACGAAATGGGTGCCTTGGCCGCAGCGTCTACAGAAAACCCATCCACACAGACCTGTACCTGCACGCCACCAGCCATCATCATCCAGCACAGAAGCGCACAGTATTACAAACATTGGTGCATCGTGCAAGAGTAATATCAGACGACGATAACCTGCCCCATGAACTGAGCCACCTATGCAAGGTTTTCAGGAATAACGGCTACAGCGCCCATCAAGTGAAAGAAGTGATTTCTGAGAAATATCAGAATAAGCCCACCGACGAAGAGCAGGAAAAGAAACTTGCTTTGCTGCCATTCTATGACTCTGTGTCGGGCAAGATAAGCCGCCTGTTGAAAAGACACAATATCAAATCAATTTTCAGGACTCCAACGAAAATGCGTCAATTACTGAGACCAGTTAAAGACGCAGTAGGTCTTAGAACACCTGGAGTCTACGAAATACCTTGTGAATTTGGCCAGAAGTACATCAGACAGACAGGGCGCACTGTGGAACAAAGCAGGAAACAACATGAGAGGTATTATCGCCTACGCTATCCAGAGAAATCTGCGTTAGCTGAGCATGCGTCAGAAAACGGTCACCACATAAACTTTGACGATACCTCCGTCGTGGCTCGCACTAACGGCTTCTGGGACAGTTTAATAAAGGAAGCTATTGAAATGAAAATTACCGCAAACACCCTGAATAGAGACGGTGGCTTGCAGCTCACCGCCGCGTGGAAGCCAGCGATCGCGCGGTTGAAGAGGGCACATCGAACACCGACTCAAAACATGCCCATATATGGCAATGTCACGGGCACCAGTGACGTCACAGCCGGCAGCTAGCGTATATAAGGGCGCACCAACAGCCCACTGGCAGTCATACCACTTGACAATGGCCAAGGACTGCTTGGCCGAAAGCTTGGGTAGTTTTAACCAATTGACGCGGTTGGAAACCCGAGAACACTTTATTCACCAACAGTGGCTCCTCAACGACCGTTCAGCGAACGTTACTGCGTGTGGGCCTCTGCAGCAGGTCCCTGGTTCATGCATCCGGGATGACTTGTTCACTGGCGACGGAGGCCGGAACCTGTACGCCAGTACTGCAAATGGACGTGCACTGAGTAGCGACAGATGATCTTTTCAGATGAATCACGTTTTATGCTCCTTCGAACGTATGGCCGTTGGCGTGTGTGGTCCTGCAACAGTCGTCGGAAGGGTCGAGGCCAGAGAAGGTAGCGTTATGTTCCAAGCGAACGTTTTAGTGGCATTACTTGGGTGACATCGTCAGCGTGGGGGGGGGGGGGGGGGGGGCACAATGGACAACACAAGTATGCATCTCTCCTTAAGGCCTGGCCAGACAGAATGCGGCCTGGCCGTCCGGCCTGTGGCCTTGAGCCGCAGCCGGCAGGCCGCACTGTTGAATCGCTCGTTACTGCATGGCGGCTGTCACACAGAGTGCGGCTCTGACGCACCGGCAGCCGCCGGGTTGTCACAGATTACAGATTCGCAGCCAGCCGGAGCGGCTGCTTGCCTCTGTTGGTGCACTCAACTGCTCTGCTGTCACACTAGAAGCAGCGGCTTGAGGCGGTTTTTGTCTTGCAGCTCGCAGTGCATGCACACAGAAAGACTTGTAGAGGAGGTGAGAGGATACAACTTTTTGTATGATACACGCGATCCTGATTTGGAGGTAGAATAAATTTGTCCTCGATATACTCTTGATAGAGAGCTAAATAGTGTTGTCACTGTGACGTCCATAGCTTCCAATATCAACTACTGTAAACTCGGTAGTATGGATCAACGATTGCCAGGAGAACCAGCGAAAAGAACTGTTTGTAACAGAACTGGGAGCCACTACCCTTCGGGCATTTTAACCTGATAGCCTTTCCGTCTATGCTTCCAAGGCAGTTCGGAAACCTCCAGTTCTATAAATCCTTCTTCAGGTTTCTTCCACATCTCTGTTGTAGGAGTAAAATACCTGGGCTGTAGAACAGTCCATATTGCCTGGCACACTTGTTTCACAATATCTAAGACTGTTGAACGTCCTAACCGAAAAGAAAAAGCTATGGTCTGGTGACTGTCGCCTGTAGTCAAGTATCTGGAAAAGATTAAAATCAATGCCGATAGAACGAATAGATAAGTTAACGACCAAATATATGTTTGTTTAAATTCAATGACAATGTTATGAATACAATGAAACAAAACAATCTATTAAGTAGAAAGTTCTCTCTAGCGGGATATACGGATGCTACATGTTACTATCGTTTGCTGTATTCGTAAACACTGCAGATAAATTTATCATTCCACTCGTAACTACGTTGTGGGATAGCACTTTCTCCGCCAAACCTTTCATATGATACAGCAAAACTGAAATGGAATAAATTATACGACTTCTGTTTGAAGCACAAAGAGGCCATAAATGGTAAAAGTTACCTCAAACAAATGGCTAGTCTGTGCCTTGTATCAAGTGGCTTTCTTCAGTTCGTTGTGCACTTCTCGGTGCTACCTATTTATCAGGCGATGCAGTTCCTCGAAACATTCTCAAAAATGTTCAAATGTGTGTGAAATCTTATGGGACTTAACTGCTAAGGTCATCAGTCCCTAAGCTTACACACTACTTAACCTAAATTATCCTAAGGACAAACACACTCACCCATGCCAGAGGGAGGACTCGAACCTCCGCCGGGACCAGCCGCACAGTCCATGACTGCAGCGCCTTAGACCAGAAACATTCTCACGACATACGAAAATATTTGAAGAACCTATCTTCGTCAGACTCTAGATCAATACACAGCCGATGGTGTTCTCCTAAGCTTTCTCTCTTGCTATTAATGTCGTGCACCCAACATCTCCTCTTCTTGGTGCCATTTCGTATCGCTAGTGCGAGCTACTCATTTTTGCACTTTAAGCTTAATAATGGGGTTCGGCCCTTTCCACGGTGTAACAGCTGACGCATCAAGAGTCGCTGCGGCCGGCCGGCTGGCTGTTGCCTGTGTGGCGTCCCTGGCCGCTGACTGGCCCTGCTTGCCGCTGCGCCGTCCGTCGCGGCGGCAGGCCGGATTCTGTCTGGCCAGGCCTTTAGGGACCATATCCACCTGAACGTGCAGTTTGTTTTTTCCTCAGCACGAAGCCGCCTTCTAGCAGGACAATGCAACGTGTCACACAGCTTGCAGTGTACGTGCGTCGCTGGAACAACACCAGGACGAGTTTGCTTTACTCTCCTGGCCACCAAACTCCCCGGATTAAATCGCAATCGAGGATATGTGGAACCATCTCGATCGCATCATCGATCCTCACCCAAGAAACCCACCGCAGCTGTCCACAGCACCAGAACCTCGCTGACTCTCTTTCAGTACATTTCGCATCAGTCCTTGCTGCAAAATGTGGTTATTTAGGCTTTTGATAGGTGTTTACAGTAATGTAATTGAAACATAT
This sequence comes from Schistocerca serialis cubense, assembly GCF_023864345.2. NCBI lineage: Eukaryota > Metazoa > Arthropoda > Insecta > Orthoptera > Acrididae > Schistocerca > Schistocerca serialis. The sequence goes on along the minus strand of NC_064643.1, from coordinate 103,404,891 downwards.
GCATATAATGGAGTGCATAAGGCAAATGAAAAAACCATGTTAGATACAGAGACATACATTTCCAAACAAGGTATTAGCACATACACATACTAATATTCCCATTTCTTTTTAATATAGGAAATGTCAGTAGGAGGGCTATGTTCGTTCTGAGCCATCTGGTGGGTTGCCTACACCAGGGGTACGTTTGCACTCAGGGGCAAACCTATTTTTCTCCTTTGATTGACAGGTACTTAACCTATTGTTCTAAGTGCTTTTACATATCCCCCCCCCCCCATTTCCTTTTGACTGACAGATACTTAACCTATTGTTCTGTTAAGTGCCTTTCCATATAACCCCCATTTCCTTTTGATTGACAGGCACTTAATCTATGGTCCACCCCCCACCCCCACTCCTCCAACCCCCTCCCTCCTCGCTGCTACAGGTACACTTTCAGGTCTGAGTTATTGGAATTTGCCCTCCCGCTCCCCTCTCACTTGTATCAATTTGATTGACTATTAAATTAAATTGATCAATTAGTTAACCTCTCTGGCGGGAAAGTGCCACGCCCCCCTCCTAGGTGGGAAATTGAAATTTTGTCAGATTTTTGCGAGTTCCTCGCCCATCTAGACTTGGAATGAATTTTTGCGAGTGCTACCCCCACCTGGACTTGGAAGGAAATAGTTTAGCTGTGCACCACGATCCTGATGCTTGCATTGTTACTAATGACAGTGGGGTCATTACAGACAGAGGAAGTTGTTGTATATACCTCAGCACATCATTTTTCTGTTTCAATGTTTGACTGCATAAACAGTTTCTAATTTGACAAATTCTAATGCATCAAATCACCTGATCACTACAGTTTACAGAGCATTTGGAACAAAATATATGTATGTGCCCTTATATGTCTTTGCGTCCAAAGAGAAAACAGTTCTTGTTAAGTAGTTCTTCAAATAACCCCAGTTCAGAGCACTTGGAACACATATATCTCTCTGCCATCAAATCGAGTGAGTCCTCTTCTACAATGTGTTACACATATCTCCAAATATTCGGTTTTGTCACTAATATCTCTTTACTTCTAACCACCTCAATTTCAACAATAAGGCTCTCGTGATCCACAGTGGTTAGCTTGTTGCGTTCTTCATTGAAGTTTATCGAGCATCTCCGTAATGGTCTATTTTTGCGTGAGACAACTGAAGAACGTTTCTTCTGCAGATCTTCTCAAAATGTTGATGTTGCTTATTGCCACTTATAAGTCTGTGGAGAGTATGACAGGATGGTCGGCAAAATTATTGCCAGTGTCATTGAAGTTGTAGGCACCTTAAAAGTTGGAGTGATGGCAAGTTCTACACTCCTGGAAATGGAAAAAAGAACACATTGACACCGGTGTGTCAGACCCACCATACTTGCTCCGGACACTGCGAGAGGGCTGTACAAGCAATGATCACACGCACGGCACAGCGGACACACCAGGAACCGCGGTGTTGGCCGTCGAATGGCGCTAGCTGCGCAGCATTTGTGCACCGCCGCCGTCAGTGTCAGCCAGTTTGCCGTGGCATACGGAGCTCCATCGCAGTCTTTAACACTGGTAGCATGCCGCGACAGCGTGGACGTGAACCGTATGTGCAGTTGACGGACTTTGAGCGAGGGCGTATAGTGGGCATGCGCGAGGTCGGGTGGACGTACCGCCGAATTGCTCAACACGTGGGGCGTGAGGTCTCCACAGTACATCGATGTTGTCGCCAGTGGTCGGCGGAAGGTGCACGTGCCCGTCGACCTGGGACCGGACCGCAGCGACGCACGGATGCACGCCAAGACCGTAGGATCCTACGCAGTGCCGTAGGGGACCGCACCGCCACTTCCCAGCAAATTAGGGACACTGTTGCTCCTGGGGTATCGGCGAGGACCATTCGCAACCGTCTCCATGAAGCTGGGCTACGGTCCCGCACACCGTTAGGCCGTCTTCCGCTCACGCCCCAACATCGTGCAGCCCGCCTCCAGTGGTGTCGCGACAGGCGTGAATGGAGGGACGAATGGAGACGTGTCGTCTTCAGCGATGAGAGTCGCTTCTGCCTTGGTGCCAATGATGGTCGTATGCGTGTTTGGCGCCGTGCAGGTGAGCGCCACAATCAGGACTGCATACGACCGAGGCACACAGGGCCAACACCCGGCATCATGGTGTGGGGAGCGATCTCCTACACTGGCCGTACACCACTGGTGATCGTCGAGGGGACACTGAATAGTGCACGGTACATCCAAACCGTCATCGAACCCATCGTTCTACCATTCCTAGACCGGCAAGGGAACTTGCTGTTCCAACAGGACAATGCACGTCCGCATGTATCCCGTGCCACCCAACGTGCTCTAGAAGGTGTAAGTCAGCTACCCTGGCCAGCAAGATCTCCGGATCTGTCCCCCATTGAGCATGTTTGGGACTGGATGAAGCGTCGTCTCACGCGGTCTGCACGTCCAGCACGAACGCTGGTCCAACTGAGGCGCCAGGTGGAAATGGCATGGCAAGCCGTTCCACAGGACTACATCCAGCATCTCTACGATCGTCTCCATGGGAGAATAGCAGCCTGCATTGCTGCGAAAGGTGGATATACACTGTACTAGTGCCGACATTGTGCATGCTCTGTTGCCTGTGTCTATGTGCCTGTGGTTCTGTCAGTGTGATCATGTGATGTATCTGACCCCAGGATTGTGTCAATAAAGTTTCCCCTTCCTGGGACAATGAATTCACGGTGTTCTTATTTCAATTTCCAGGAGTGTATTTAGGAGGGTGAGGTGAAGGAGGGGGAAACAGAGTGAAAGGGGGGAGAGGGAGAGAGAGTAACAAATGACATCTCTTACTCCCCCCCCCCCCATAACCTGAACCCCACCCCTAGATTCGATCACTGGACTTTCTTGAGATGTAATTTCGGTTAAAATATTTACAGAGTGACATTTTCGACGTGACTCTACTCAGAGGCTACTTCAGGAGCGGTCAGAGACCTGGCGATGCCTTGCAGCTGCTGCCAGGAGCGGGGGCAGCTCTGCAGGCTGTGCCAAGTGGCGGCCCCGTGACTATGCGTGCCGCAGGACACGCACTCACGCACTGCCGAGATTTACGGGCAGTGCGTGGCCGTCGGCTGCCGAGGTGCGACCAGCAGCACGCGCACCGCTCGCCAATAGGCCTCGGCATTAATGTGACGTGGCGACGACAATGGCGCGCTCTGACAGGGCCCATCTCTCTCTCTCTCTCTCTCTGTCACTACCCGGAGACTGCACGCGCTATTCTCAACGCATCCGCGCGGTTCTGACACCCGGACGCCAGTAAGAATGGCTAATGGCGCACTCGCGTATTTCATATGCGCTGCTATGAAGACACAGGGAACTGCATGACTACTCATAACGCAGCGCGCCTACATGACTGTAAAACTACCTCAACGACTGACGGGCTGCCAACGAATATAGCTATGCTCGTTTGATGTCCAGATACGCGGGGAGGGGAAAAAATCGTTTTACTTTATGGCCAAATTCGGCAATATCTTTACCCACATTCGACGTTATTTTTTTTTTTTAAACGGATGTTATTTTTGTCAGATTCGTTGTTACTTTTGCGAATTAGTTAATGTTTTCGAAATCCGATATATTTTTTTGCGATATTCGGTGTTCTTTGCCACATTTGGTATCATTTTCTACCACAGTCAGTCTTGTTTTGCCAAATATAGTGTAATGTTTTTGCCGAATTCTCTCAATTCTTTTGCTAATTTACTGCTGTTTTCTTTTTTCTTTCTTTTTTTCTTGTTGTTACTTTTGCGAATTAGTTAATGTTTTCGAAATCCGATATATTTTTTTGCGATATTCGGTGTTCTTTGCCACATTTGGTATCATTTTCTACCACAGTCAGTCTTGTTTTGCCAAATATAGTGTAATGTTTTTGCCGAATTCTCTCAATTCTTTTGCTAATTTACTGCTGTTTTCTTTTTTCTTTCTTTTTTTTTTTTTTTTTTTTTTTTTTTTTTTTTTTTTTTTTTTTTTTTTTTTTTTTTGAATTAGTGTTATTTTCTGCCAAATGAGATGTCGGATCCATTGTCAGATTCGGTGTTCTTTGCCAAACTCGGTAGTATTTTCTGCGAAATGTCACGTTATTTTTTTTCAATTTCGTGTTATTTTTGACAAGTTCTGTGATATTTTCTTCCAACTTAGGTGTTATTTTTTGTCAAATTCAGTAACTTTCCTGCCAAATTTGCTGTTACTTTTCTTGAAATATTCGAAATTTTTACGGATTTCTGTGATTTTTTTTTCCAAATTCGATGATTCACTTTCCAAATTCGGTGTTCTTTGCCACACTTGGTATCATTTTATACCACAGTCAGTCTTGTTTTGCCAAATACAGTGTAATTTTTTTGCCAAATTATCTCAATTCTTTTGTTAAATTTACGGCTTTTTATTTATTTATTTATTTATTTTTTGAAGTAGGGTTATTTTCTGCGAAATGAGATGTCAGATCTATTGTCAGATTCGGTGTTACTTCACCAAGCTCGATAATATTTTCTGCGAAATGTCACGTTATTTTTTTTATCAAATTTAGTGTTATTTTTTGACAAGTTCTGTGATATTTTCTTCCAAATTAGGTGTTATTTTTTGCCAAATTCTGTAACTTTCCTACCAACTTTGCTGTTATTTTTCTTGAAATATTCGAAATTTTTGCGGATTTGTGTGATTTTTTCCAAATTCGATGTCTCACTTTCCAAATTCGGTAGCTATTATTTTTTTACGAAGTTTGGTCCTGTGTTTTGTCAAATTAGTTATTATTTTTTGCCAAATTCGGTGTTGTTCTTTTGCCCACTCTTTGCCAAATCCAGTGCTATTTTTTGCTGAATTCAGTGACTGCTTTGCTTCATTCGTTGTTCCTCTTTTTAAAATATTCGCTATTTTTTCCAAATTTTGTCACTTTTTGCCAAATCTGGTGTTTCGATGCCCAAAATCGGTATTATTTTCTATGAAATTTGCTGTTATTTTTCCAAATTTTGTGCTTTTTGCCAAATTAGTTGTTTTTTGCCTAATTCTGAGTGATTTTTTTGCAATTCTTTTTGCCAAACTCAGTGTTATTTTTTCCAAAGTCGTGTATCTTTTTCCCAAATTTGTTGTTTTTCGCCGAATTCGTTGTTCTTTCATTACCTAATTTGGGCTTACTTTTCTTGCCAAACTCAGTGTTATTCTATGCCAAATTTACTGTTATTTTTTAGCGAATTCGGCGTTAATTTTTTGACAAATTCGTTACTTTTGTAATATTTGGTGTTATTTTCTTACCAAATTCGATATTACTTTTTTGTCAAATTCTATGTCACTTTTTTAGCGAATTTGGTGCGTTTTTTTCCAAATTTGGTGTTTTTTATTTACAAAATTCGGAGTGTTTGTTCTTCCAAATCCGATGTTGTTCATTTTTAAAACTGAGTGTTGTTTGTCAAATTCGATATTTTTTTCTCAAATTCGGTGTTTTTTGCCAATGCTGTGCTATTTTTGTCAAATCGCTGCTACTTTCGCCTTGCGGTGATTAGGAGTCAAATTGAAGTTTCTGATGTGTCGACAGAACTGCCGACACAGTGTGGTTTGAGGAGACCGAAATGCACGCTATAAGCTCACGCAGGATGGCGTGAGGTCTGAAACAGGATACGTAATGAATGCTATAAAGAAAAGTACGTAGCTTCTGGAATACTTAACTTTAATCCATCCTTGTTGTATACATCGTTCTTGATGAGACATGCTTTATACGATAACTATCAATTGCTATGGCGCCTTGCTAGGTCGTAGCCATTGACTTAGCTGAAGGCTATTCTAACTATCTGCTCTGCAAATAAACGAGGCTTCGTCCGTTGCATCGCTAGCTAAGTCGTCCGTACAACTGGGGCGAGTGCTAGTAAGTCTCTCTATACCTGCCGTGTGGCGGCGCTCGGTCTGCAAATACTGACAGTGGCGACACGCGAGTCCGACGTGTACTAATGGACCGCGGCCGATTTAAAGCTACCACCTAGCAAGTGTGGTGTCTGGCCGTGACACCACAGTTTCAACACTCAAAAGCTATATCATGAATATTAGTAAACTGCCACCCACGGAATTACGGCATTTTTATACGCTAAAATAATAAATTTCGCGACATCTCGTAAAAATCCCCGATTTCACGTTACTTGGCTAAGAACTGCTAATTTCAGGTTATCTTTCCCATTATGGTTTCCGCGAAATTTACCTGTCACAGCTAATATTGACAAAGCATCTGCATATAAAGTTTCAGATGCACTCTATCTGTAGTTTATTGGTTATTTATTTATCTTTTGATGTGTTTCCCACGCCCCCTGAGTGGAAATAAGCCTCCAGAGAAAATATAAGTCACTACCTTAAAAGAGCACGCTGGATTAGATTTAGATTACACTAACACTTGTTCCATAAATCATGAATAAGATATTCGCAATGATGTGGAACATGTCAGTTAGCAAAAGGTTTCTTTACGTGTCGTGATTCAAGTATTATTTTTTATTTATCTATTTATTTTTTGTTTAAGATTACCCAAAGTGGTGAAGGTCAGCCTTTCTCCAAGTGTTTTAGCTATGTACATTGCTGTTGCCTTTGAAACGGGATGGGTTATTAATAACAGTTTTTATTAAGTGGCTATGTGTATTGTGAAGCTACTCTGACTATACCTAGTTCCTTAAAAAAATGTCTGCATGGTGATCTTGGCTGGGCTCCAGCTATTATTCTGATTAAATGCTTTTGTGGAATGAAGTATTTTCCCCTTAATGATGAATTACTTCAAAATACGATGCCATAAGGAAGCAGTGAATGAAAATAGGCATAGTAAGCTAATTTACTTACATGTTTATCGCCAAAATTTGCAATAACCCTCATACCACAAGTACTAATCAATCTTTCAGCAATGCACACATCCAAAAATATGGAATATTCTCCCTTAGCTACAGACTTTTGTTCAAACTATACAGGGTCAGTCACCTAACGTTACCGCTGGATATATTTCGTAAACTACATCAGATACTGACGAACCGATTCCACAGACCGAACGTGAGGAGAGGGGCTAGCGTAATTGTTTACTACAAACCATACAAAAATGCACAGAAGTATGTTTTTTAACACAAACCTACGTTTTTTAAATGGAACCACGTTAGTTTTGTTAGCGCATCTGAACATATAAACAAAAACGTAATCAGTGCCGTTTGTTGCATTGTAAAATGTTAATTACATCCGGAGATATTGTAACCTAAAGTTGACGCTTGAAACCTCCGATGTTCAGTTGCGTGTTGTAACAAACACGGGCCACGGTCGCGAGCAGCATCGGCAGGGACATGTTTACGATGACGACCGTGTTTACGAGTGTGGCTGTAGTGCACTGTTGTGGTTTGGTCTAGCTGTCGCAGTGTCAGCATGCAGCGCTTGCTGCTATTGTTATTCTGCATTCGTCTCCGCACGCAGACCAACTTTAGTACACCGTGTTACCAGACGTCTGTTATAGTGTAGTGTTGTAGGAACTGTGACCATGGTGTATACGAACTCTGAAAAGGCGGAGATGATACTCATCTATGGCGAGTGTCGACGAAATGCAGCTGAACCATGCGGGGTGTATGCAGAACGGTACCCGGACAGAGAGCATCCAACGTGCCGCACATTGCAAAACATCTACCGCCAACTGTATGCAACAGGTATGGTCGTAGCACGCAAACGGGTCCGTAACAGGCCCGTCACAGGAGAAACGGGTGCAGTTGGTGTGTTAGCTGCTGTTGCCATGAAACCACACGAGTACACGGGACATTGCGAGAGCCGGTGGACTGAGTCAAAGTAGTGTCACGCGCATACTGCATCGTCACCGCTTTCGCCCGTTTCATGTGTCGCTACATCAGCAATTACATGGTGATGACTTTAATCATCGAGTGCAATTCTGTCAATGGGCATTAACAGAGAATGCGTTGCAGTTCTACCTGTTTACCGATGAAGCGGGTTTCACAAACCACGGGGCAGTGAATCTACGGAACATGCATTACTGGTCTGTGGACAATCCTCGCTGGCTCAGACAGGTAGAGCGACAGCGACCGTGGACTGTAAATGTATGGTGCGGAATGATTGGCGACCACCTCATTGGCCCTCACTTCATTGCAGGGGCCCAAACAGCTGCAACATACATCGCGTTTCTACAGAATGATCTGCCAACGTTGCTCTAAAATGTCCCACTGGAAACGCGTCGACGTATTTGGTATCAGCATGATGGTGCACTTCCACATTCCGCAATTAACACTAGGCTCACCCTTGACAGGATGTTCGACGGGCGTTTCATAGGACGTGGAGGACGCTTAAATTGGCCAGCCCGTTCTCCTGATCTTACACCTCTGGACTTCTTTCTGTGGGGTACGTTAAAGGAGGATGTGTACCGTGATGTGCCTACAACCCCAGAGGATATGAAACAACGTATTGTGGCAGCCTGCGGCGACATTACACCAGATGTACTGCGGCGTGTACGACATTCATTACGCCAGAGATTGCAATTGTGTGCAGCAAATGATGGCCACCACATTGAACATCTATTGGCCTGATATGTCGGGAACCACTCTATTCCACTCCGTAATTGAAAACGGAAACCACGTGTGTACGTGTACCTCACCCCTCATGGTAATGTACATGTGCGTCAGTGAAAAAGACCAATAAAAAGGTGTTAGCATGTGGACGTAATGTGCTGTTCCAGTCTCTTCTGTACCTAAGGTCCATCACCGTTCCCTTTGGATCCCTACGTAATTCGGTGCTCTCCGATATACACGATCAAACAGCGGAGGAGTGGTACTCAAGCGTCAATTTTAGGTTACAATATCTCCGGATGTAATTAACATTTTACAGTGCAACAAACGGCACTGATTACGTATTTGTTTATATGTTCAGATGTGCTAACAAAACTAACGGGATTCCGTTTAAAAAAACGTAGGTTTGTGTTAAAAAACATACTTCCGTGCATTTTTTTATGGTTTGTATTAACCAATTACACTAGCCCCTCTCCTCACGTTCGGTCTGTGGAATCGATTCGTCAGTATTTGATGTGGTTTACGAAATATATCCAGCGGTAATGTTAGGTGACTCACCCTGTATATTTATTAATGGTTTTGTGCCCTTTTACTGTACAGAACTGTATATACTGTGTGCTATCAAAATTTAATGAGAGTCCATTTGCAGAGAACGACTTATAAATGTTCTGTAAGGTATTATTTACAATTTCCTTAGCTAATTCTCGTTTTTTTGGTGTGATTACTATACTTGTATCACCAGAAAAGAGAGTTAGCTTCGTGTCTTCATGAATATAAAATTACAGGTCATTAATACGTATTAAGAACAGTAAGGGACACAAGATTGAACCTTGAGGGACCCCATTCTTGTACCTCCCCAATTTGAGGAATCTGGTGATTTTCACAGACTCTCTGTACTGTTAATTTCAACCTCCTGCATTCTTTAAGTTAAATATGAATTAAACAATTTGTGCACTGTCCCACTTACACCACAATACTTAAGCTTATCCAGAAGAATCTGTGATTTACACAGTCAAAAGCCTTTGAGAGATCACAAAAAATCCCAAATGGTGATGTTCTGTTATTCAGAGCATTTATTATGTGATCAGTGAAAGCATATATAGCATTTCCTATTGGAAAGCCTTTCCGAAAACCAAATTGGAAGATTGTTAGTGCTTTATTTTTACAGATATGTGAAGCTACTATTGAAAACATAACTTTTTCAAGAATTTTGGATAAAGCTTCAGTCGTGAGATTGGGTGGTCGTTGTTAGCATCAGACCTATCCCCTTTTCTGTACAATGGTTTAACAATAACATATTTCAGTATATCTAGAAAAATTCCCTGTTTCTGTGAGCTACTACATATGTAGCTGAGATTCTTACTTATCTGTTGGGAACGAGCTTTTAGTACCATGCAAGCTTTTGCTTTTGAGTGAATTTATTATTTTCGTAATTTCTGTATCACCTCTTCCATGTACAGACTTGCATTTTCGAATGAACACCTGGATACTGTTAACTCTAAAATACTTAAGGATGACAATCAAAAATATTTTATACTTCTAACTTTTTGTAAACAAGCTTTTATCCAGTTTGACAGAAGACCAGTCTTCCTGTGTGCTCAGTTGCCCTGTTTCCCTTTTAACAGTATTACAAATTGTTTTAACTTTATTTATCAGAGGTGCTAATCTCAGACATAATGCACTTACTTCTGGCCTTTTAATAAATTTTCTTAATACAGTGCAGTAGTTTTTATAGTGTTTGACTGTTTCTGGATCATTACTCCTTCAACTATAAGATACATCTCCCTTTTCTGTTTACTCAATATTTTTATCCCTTTAGTAAGCCATGACTCTTTAGATGTTTTCTTACAATTATGTTTCACTGCTTTCTTAGGGAAACTCTTTTCAAATATACTCACAAAGCTGTCATTAAATAGGTTAAATTTTAAATTAGCATCAAGTTCCATGTATAACTCATCCCAGTCTAACTACTGCAAGCTTTCCCTGAAATTTGCAGTTGTTAAATCGTTAAATGAACGCTCTGTTTTGGAGGACTGTGTGGAGCTATGTCATGTAATGTAACTAGCTATACATCATGATGAGAAAGACCATTCTTAACAGCAAAAATGTTTATTTGGTTAAACTCATCTTGATCTATGAAAATATCAGCTGTCAGTGTGCTGCTTTCCTGTACTTCACAAGTAGGAAAATCAGTAACTCATGTGAAATTGAAAGAACCAAGCAAAACTTCAGTGTCATTCTTGTTACCAGTGTCGTTCAGATAATCTACATTCAGATCCTCACAAATAACAAACTGCTTCTCTCTGCCTGACACACAGCACAAGAAACATTCCAAGCTTTTCAGAATCTGCCAGAAAGTTTCCTATCAGTGCACACTCTGCTGCAGACATTCTATAAAATTAATGTTATTCAGCTTAAGCTCACAGGCTCATATTTCTTTATGCTGCTCTACACAAAATTTTTTAGTTTCTAGATTTTTCACATTATGATATCTTAACTTATATGAGTATGTCAACTTCTCCTTTTTTCCATATTGTCTCTACTTAAATGCACTGAAAGCTTATAACCACTTATAATTACCTTTTCCATATCTGTGACTGTATAATGGTGAGACAGGCATGTCACATCTATTGCATTCTTTATTTCTAGATCTTCCAAACAAACAAGAAGTACATCTATTTTGCTTTTTAATCCCCTGATATTCTGATGCAATATACTAATGTTAATTTTCGTGGTACTTTTGTAAGAATCTTGTGATATTTTAACATCTTTAGTAACTGCTTGTTTGAACTTGTCATTATGCTCATTCCTTTCAATTTTGTATCACTTGACACTGACCTTAGCCTCTAAAAGAGGTACTCCCATGAGTTTCAGTGCTGCCACCCCCATAAGATTTTTGCTATCAACCCAGCCAATTTACTCTTCCCTTTCCAACTGAGATGGAAGCCATGCCTTGTGAAGTCCCAACTACCAATAGCATCAACAGGAACCAAACCTATGTCTGACATAGTAGCCACCCAAAGTAGCTGATCCACCTCCATACTGACCCCCCTTACAGAGCTGTTCAACTGGGGCTGATCATACTGCATGAAAGCGGACACCAACCCAACATTTGTATGGTTCATTGCAGAAGCTATTTTTATCAGGTCACTCTCAATACTGTAGCCCTGATTCCTATCAATACTGTTCCCTGCTCTAACTGCTATCACAACATGATCCTGCTCTGTAAAGCCCTTGCTCAAGGATCCTACAACCTCTACCACTTGGCTGAGACATGCATTGGCCTCGAAGAAGTTTGTTGCCTGGTATCTGTCACCTAATTTTTCCTGCAAAATCTGGCCCACACCTCCGCCATGGCTACGTCTTAACAACAGAATTTTCCTCCTACTTTCCACTTTTTTTGAAACAGTTGGTTCCTTAATGAAAGCTTACCGGGTATTCACTGCACCTACATCTACTTGAGACTCTCCTTTACATAAATGAGGTAGCAAGGCAAATCTATTTTTTCTGCCAATGATGAAATGTCAGGCACTGTTCTCTTTCTGCAGCCTCTGCCCATTGCTACCACATCTAACTTGATTTCACTCTTCTCCCCCATTAACCTCATGTGTTCCTCCCTAGCACTATCCAGTTCAGCTTTAAGGGCTCAAATCTTCCCTTCCTGTGCAGCTATTTTCCTATCCCTTGAACATACTTTGCAATACCGTGGAAGAGCTTCAGTTACTTCCCAAATTCCCCTGCCACTACGTACCCCCCCCCCCCCCCTCCGTGAAACCATCTGTCACTACCGCTGGATAGATCTAATTTTCCTTCGACAGCTCAAACACTTCAGACTCATGGTTGTTTAAAAATTTATTTACGAAATGTAGCTAAAAAGTAATGATAATATTCTACTATATATAGATCCCAGGAGATACTAAAGTTATTTAGGACACTAGTATATGTAGATACTATTAATATAGAAACTTAGTGGACTTAAAATTACGTTATTAACGCTGAAATTGTACACTAGAAAGATTAGGCCTAAAATAAGAAATAAAAGTAATAACTTCAACCTTTTACATTCACCGAGTAGAATTATACTCTACTTTATGTATGTGGAAGAAAAACAACTTGAATTCTGCACTTAACGCTTACGCAAAAGTCTCGAGTTTATGTAAATCTACGTCTGGAAAACGCGAAAACCAGCACTTAGCAAACTTTTTGTACGGCGTAATATTAAAATAAATAGCAGCTGTTATCAAGTTAGCCACTTCTCTTTACGAGCTCAGCATTCTAGCATCTGCTGTCTGGGTCAAGGCTGAGCTGCGAATTCCGTCGCTGGTCGCTTTGGAGGACTGTACATGTCATAGAACTTCTACCAGGTGGTCACATGACTTTTCACTGCTGAAGTAAGTCGTGGCAATGAGGTCTATATGTGCTCGATTGTCTGAGATTAGAGCAGTAAGATGCTTGACGTGGGGACGTGACAGAAAAGCAGAAAGGAGCTGTCGTGTTTTGACGTACCCACGACCACACAGAGAATGAAATTGCCCGATTTGCTGGTGTATCAACGCAGTTTGTCGACCACGTCTATAAGGAATGGTGTACCACCTCGTAACAGGGCGTGAGAACAGCGCAAAAGAGAAGCCGTAAAGAAAATTTTAACCGACTGGCACTGGAGATGAGTGTCACCTCTGGTCAATGAAGATCAGTTTCAAACCGGATAGGAATTGCTCTTATCCGTGAAACTAGTTCGTCGCAACCAGATTTCGAGCCAACCCTCCGAAGGGAACTCCGAGCTATGAACATTTGGAGTCGGGAACCTCGCAACAGATCCTTGCTCTCAGCGGTATATAGAACCACGCGCCTGCAATGGACCAAACAACACAGAAACTGGACAACAGCAAGAAATAACTCCAATATGAGTCAAAACAGTGGCGCCAATTTAGGATCTCCGTGACACACATGTTCGTCGGCAGCTTCACGAGTAACAAGTTCATATTCATTGACTTAATATTAAACATCCAACCGCCAGCTGTGACAGGTTATTTTATGTCTATGGTCCGTGAAGCCACTTCCCGAGGGACAAACGACCTAAAGGTTACGAAATGACTGCTACATCATTTACTGTTTTGTACTATATATGTTTGCACTCCTGGAGAACCATGGAACTAGCGGAGATGGGGTGTGAACGATACAGGTCGCGACACTGTAAATTTAACCACTACGGAGGGGTATCTGTGAATAGGTCAGACTAAAATATGGTTCCTGTACAGTCCTGAGGCAATGACTGCACACCAGCCAGCGCTATCCCGCCAAACGGCACCAAGCAGGTGGTGGCCTCACCAATGGAGAGAGCAGGCACCGCCACTCCTCCAGGGAGACAAGAAAATGGCTCTGAGCACTATGGGACTTAACATCTGTGGTCATCAGTCCCCTAGAACTTAGAACTACTTAAACCTAACTAACCTAAGGACATCACACAACACCCAGTCATCACGAGAAGTAATGTTTCTTTTATTTTAGAAATTAAGTGTCCTGTTATGTACAGATCATTTCGTATTCCTGCCATCGGCCATCACAACTTCTCACCTTCCTTGTTTGTGTCGGTGCTGACTCCCACAGTAGCCAACACAGCAGTTCCTGAAGAGGGGCAGCATCCTATGCTGAAGTTGGAGTGCAAGAGGCTTGATGATTCACTGTTTGACCTTGTAAGATTAGCCAAACTAAGTGTTTGTATGAAGACCATGTGAACTTCACACTGTGATTGTGCATATGTAATGTTCGAATTGTCAAGTATGAAGTCCCCCCCGATAGCTAAGTGGTCAGCGCGGCGGTTTGTCACGTCAAGGAGCCCGGATTCCATTCCCGGCTGTCAGGGATTTTATCCGTTCAGGGACTGGCTGTTGTGTTGTCCTCATTGCCATTTCATCACCGTCAGTGGAAGGCAACGGGAAACCACCACTGGAATCACTTCCCTAGGCGCTCATGCGGTGGACCCCGCTGACGAGGCTTCCCCCACGACAAGACCTGCCGTAAGGCAGAACACAAAGTTAAGTTTCAGTTATACATGTAGAGCTATTATGTATTTCTATGTGCTGTTATTTTCTGTCATTCTCCCTCACTGTTACGAGGCAAATGGCGATGCTGAAATACACTACTGGCCATTAAAAGTGCTACACCACGAAGATGACGGTGCTACAGACGCGAAATTTAACCGACAGGAAGAAGATGCTGTGATATGCAAATGATTAGCTTTTCAGAGCATTCACACTAGGTTGGCGCCGGTGGCGACACCTACAACGTGCTGACATGAGGAAAGTTTCCAACCCATTTCTCACACAGAAACAGCAGTTGACCGGCGTTGCCTGGTGAAACGTTGTTGTGATGCCTCGTGTAAGGAGGAGAAATGTATACCATCACGTTTCCGACTTTGATAAAGATCGGATTGTAGCCTATCGCTATTGCGGTTTATCGTGTCGCGATATTGCGTTGGTCGAGATCCAATGACTGTTAGCAGAATATGGAATTGGTGGGTTCAGGACGGTAATACGGAACGCCGTGCTGGATCCCAACGGCCTCGTATCACTAGCATTCGAGATGACAGGCATCTTATCCGCATGGCTGTAACGGATCGTGCAGCCACGTCTCGATCCCTGAGTCAACAGATGGGGACGTTTGCAAGACCACAAACATCTGCACGAACAGTTCGACGACGTTTGCAGCAGCATGGACTATCAGCTCGGAGACCACGGCTGCGGTTACCCTTGACGCTGCATCACAGACAGGAGCGCCTGCGATGGTGTACTCGACGACGAACGTGTGTGCACGAATGGCAAAACGTCATTTTTTCGGATGAATCTAGGTTCTGTTTCCAGCATCATGATGGTCGCATCCGTGTTTGGCGACATCGCGGTGAACGCACATTGGAAGCGTGTATTCGTCATCGCAATACTGGCGTATCACCCGGTGTGATGGTATGGGGTGCCATTGGTTACACGTCTCGGTCACCTCTTGTTCGCATTGACGGCACTTTGAACAGTGGACGTTACATTTCAGATGTAATACGACCCGTGGCTCTACCCTTCATTCGATCGCTGCGAAACCCTACATTTCAGCAGGATAATGCAAGACCGCATGTTGCAGGTCCTGTACGGGCCTTTCTGGATACAGAAAATGTTCGACTGCTGCCCTGGCCAGCACATTCTCCGGATCTCTCACCAATTGAAAACGTCTGGTCAATGGTAGCCGAGCAATTGGCTCGTCACAATACGTCAGTCACTACTCTTGATGAACTGTGGTATCGTGTTGAACCTGCGTGGGCAGCTGTACCTGTACACGCCATCCAAGCTCTGTTTGTCTCAATGCCCAGGCGTATCGAGGCCGTTATTACGGCCAGAGGTGGTTGTTGTGGGTACTGATTTCTCAGGATCTATGCACCCAAATTGCGTGAAAATGTAATCACATGTCAGTTCTAGTATAATATATTTGTCCAATGAATACCCGTTTATCATCTGAATTTCTTCTTGGTGTAGTAATTTTAATGGCCAGTAGTGTAATACAGAGACATTAATCATCGCACAGAAAGAGTGGCCACTACGCTCTATCATCTAGAAAATACTGAAATAACTAATACAATAGTTCTATTAATAATATTTATTACAGTGAAAATACAGGCTACCCACTTAAACAAACTACGTAGCTACATGGGCAGAACCATCCTATAACTAATATGAACCCCAACAACTAAGTTTCTAATGTTAAGACAGTGTCTCCATGGATGCCAATGCATCTGACAGTCTACGCGCTGCCACTCCAGGGGCACATCCTTCGTGCCTCCAGTCTGTCCAATGAACTAGCCACTCTCGTTTTCGAGCAGGCTGGCGTTCCTATCGCCTCTAACTGTTCAGCTTTGAAATCAGCCAATAGGTGACCAACTTATCTCAATCCATACGTCAAGCTTCTCTCCCTTTACATTAATTTCACATTTAACCCGTGACGTGTACCTGTCATAATTATCCTTCTATCTTTCCCGTCTTATTGTTAATTATTAAATTACATCGCTCATTCCGTATATGAGTTCCATCTTTATTAATTCGTGATTTTTCAGCTAGTGCAGTGGTCAGCTTCGGACTCTTAAAGACGTCCGTTAAACTTTCACTTGGAGTGGTGTGAAGTATGCTGAATGCCTGTCCGCAACGGAAACTCGAACAGAAAAAAATTAAATAAAATAAAATAAAACTCGGAGCCAGGCGCTAGTCTGCCGCTCCCATTGTACTCCGTTTCCGTCAAGTCCCGGAGAAGACATCCGCCATCTAAAAACTGCTGTATGTTCCCTCATAGGTACGAGGTCTGTTCAAAAAATTCTGGAACATTCGAAATATCGTGCCAATGGTGTGCTGGAGAGAAATGTGGTTGGTATCCCTGCATAGACCTGTGTTTAACGTGAACTGCTTAAGTCGTACTAGGTGTTACGAATGGTTCACACACTTTCAATGTGGCCGGACGAATGTTACAGATGATCCTCGTTCAGGACGCCCATCGGCTTCTACCGACGACTCTCATGTCTGGAATGTCAACGAAACTGTGCGTGCCAATTGAAGACTGACTATCCAAGAGATTGCAGAAGAATGGAACACTTCAGTTGGATCATGTCATTAAATCCTGACATAGATCTTGGAACACAAAGTGTTGCCACTAAGTTCGTCTCACGGCTCATGAATTAAGACCAGAAAGACCTTCGCCTCGTAATTTGTGACGAGCTCATGGGTGGCGAAAATGAGAGGGAGATGTTTCTTAAGCGAATCTGGTGATGAGACGTGGATCTACGATTATGATGTTGAGAGCAAGGTTCAATCTTCACAATGGATCGGGAAAGGTTCTCCAAGACTGAAACTGCTCGTCAGGTCAGATCAAATACCAAAGTCATGTTGATAATTTTTTTTTTGACTTTGAAGGATTAGTTCATCATGAATTCGAGCCACGGGAACACACTGTTAATCGATGGCACTATGGGGACGTGTTGCGACGCAAGCGAGAAAATGGGAGAAGGGAACGGTCTGAAATCTGGCGAGACAATTCTTGTCTCTTGCGTCACAATAACGCTCACGCATATTCATCCCTGTTGATGCGTGATTATTGCACAAAAAACGAAATCATTGTGTTGCCTCATTCGTCGTACTATCCAGACCTGGCCCCTGTCGACTTTTTTTTTATTTCCAAAGTTGAAAACCCCGTTGAAACGACGCAGACTTGCAACGATAGACGAGATAAAAGAAAATTCGCAGACGGCGCTTCGCGCCATCGAGCAAGAGGCGTATCAAGAATGCTCCCGGAAGTGGAAACGGCGTTGTGACGGGCATGTCAATTGTGGATGAGAGTATTTCGAAGGATAATATGCACAATAAGTAAAGGTAAGCGTAGAATTTTATGAACAGACCTCGTGCAAGGTGCTGTCTTAGCCTCACTTTTAATAGCATCGAGAAAACTGAAAAGTGACTAAAATAGTGCAAAAAAGTGCTACGAAAATGAGGACAGACGTCTTCAGTTATCTGCTGACTGTATTCCTACAGTTTCTAGTAGAGAGTAAAAACTTTAGGAATAAAAACCAGCATAGTACCAAAAAAAAAAAAAAAATGGATGAGAGTACGTCTTTTTCAGAAGTGATTAATATGCTTTAAACCTGATGATGGACACCAGTGGCTTGAAAAGCGTCGTTAATAAGTTGATGTTGCAAGATTAACAATCTTAAACGTTGTGGCTAGTCGCTGAGCATACACGTATCCTTTATTTTAACACTGTGACGGAAAATGTATCATCCAACTGAGTATAACACAGCCAAAGAAATGATTATTGGATTGTCTTTGTAAGGTTAACGCTAAAATAATAAGCATGACCTTCCTGGTAATCACAGAGACCGCGCGGCCTTAGGCACCTTGCCAAGGGTCCGTGCGGCTCGCCCCGTCGGAGGTTCGAGTCCTCCCTCGGGCATGACTGTGTGTGTTGTTCATAACGTAAGTTAGTTTAAGTTAGATTAAGTAGTGTGTAGGCTTGGGGACCGATGACCTGAGCAGTTTGTTCCCATAACACCTTACCACAAATTTCCAAATTTCCAAGAAGAGCAGACTATTTTTTGCCAGTGTTGGTGATGTATGGTCTCAGTCGTTACTCTACAATAAATTATACGAAAATGACAGGAACGTAGCCTAAAATCACAAATGCTTTTGAAAACAATGCCGAAGTGTATGACAGAATAAAACCCTACAAACTGTGGAATGAGGGAGAAATAAAGAAGCTTCTAATAGATTTAACTAAATGCTTACGAGAGAAAACAGATATTAAAATATCTCTGTTTAGGTTTCCATGCCTCAGCCGGTAAAAAACGGAACTCTTACAGGATAGTTTTGTTGTCATTCTGTCTGTCTGTCTGTCTGTCGGACTGTTTGAAACGCTTGTTTCTCTGGAACGGGCAGACGTACAAAGTTGCAATTTATGTCACATACCGAGGGCTATGGTCCCTCGGCGGTGTAAACAATTTAAGCTTGTTAAGCCAATGCAATTAAACATATGGTCATTTATGTCATATATTTAATATTGGCAAACTCACTCAGCAAAACCTATAGGGGCCTAGAATCATAAAATTCGACAAGAAGAAATTTTTTCGCAGTAAAACCAAAGCAAAGGAAAAAAATCCGAAAACTGTAAATTTACAATTGGATCTTACGAAAAAATATTTCTTGTACAGTTTGTTATCCGACGACAAACTTCAAAGTAAAACAGTCATTAGTTCTGCGTTCAGGCTGACTGGGTCGCGATGGTAAAAGTCAAACATCAGGCAATACATACAATAAGGAACGCCATACCTACGTGCAGTATTCGCTCCTGGGAATCTGGTGATGGATAATTCCAAAACGCCTCATTTGAGCAATAAAGTCATTCGTTGCCAGATCTTTGACTTCTACTATTGCGACCCGGTCAACCTGAATGGAGAACTCCTGAGTATTACAACAATCGTCGCCTGCCTCCTGTGTGGAAATTTAAACTTTCTCGAAAATTTTGGAATCCTTCGGACTGATATCTTGCCAGTATCAACGTCTGTAACAAGCAAAAACTGTCAAGAGTCTTGATTCCCGAAATGGATAAGCTATCTCTGCCTACATAACTAATTTTTTTACGGAACTGTCAGTGCCCAGGTTCTAGTCACACGTGACCAACTTTTTTTTATGCGGTGCTCGCTGAGTTACTAATTACTAATCAGTACTTTTGACAAGAATGCTGCCTGTTATTTACAGTATTCACTTTGTACAACTGCACTATCAGGCCCAAAGGACCGCAAAGGACTACCGACCGTCATGTCACACTCTGTCATGTGACGTCATTTGGAAGCTATACGGTGAGGCATGAGGTCAGCACACCACTCCCCAGGCCGTTGTCGGCTTCTCAGACCTTGGATTGGCACTTTTCCCACCCAATTAGTTACTCATTCCGTCTCACGAAACTGAGCGCAACCCGTTCCACTCCTCCCATCACAGAAAAAACCTTGGCAGTAGCGGGAATTGAACCCGGGTCCTTTGCTTGAATGTGAGACACTACTTAGCTACGGAGGCGAATAGTATATACAGGGCTATTACAAATGATTGAAGCGATTTCATAAATTCACTGTAGCTCCATTCATTGACATATGGTCACGACACACTACAGATACGTAGATAAACTCATAAAGTTTTGTTCGGCTGAAGCCGCACTTCAGGTTTCTGTCGCCAGAGCGCTCGAGAGCGCAGTGAGACAAAATGGCGACAGGAGCCGAGAAAGCGTATGTCGTGCTTGAAATGCACTCACATCAGTCAGTCATAACAGTGCAACGACACTTCAGGACGAAGTTCAACAAAGATCCACCAACTGCTAACTCCATTCGGCGATGGTATGCGCAGTTTAAAGCTTCTGGATGCCTCTGTAAGGGGAAATCGACGGGTCGGCCTGCAGTGAGCGAAGAAACGGTTGAATGCGTACGGGCAGGTTTCACGCGTAGCCCGCGGAGGTCGACGAATAAAGCAAGCAGGGAGCTAAACGTACCACAGCCGACGGTTTGGAAAATCTTACGGAAAAGGCTAAAGCAGAAGCCTTACCGTTTACAATTGCTACAAGCCCTGACACGCGATGACAAAGTCAAACGCTTTGAATTTTCGGCGCGGTTGCAGCAGCACATGGAAGAGGATGCGTTCAGTGCAAAACTTGTTTTCAGTGATGAAGCAACATTTTTTCTTAGTGGTGAAGCGAACAGACACAATGTGCGAATCTGGGCGGTAGAGAATCCTCACGCATTCGTGCAGCAAATTCGCAATTCACCAAAAGTTAACGTGTTTTGTGCAATCTCACGGTTTAAAGTTTACGGCCCCTGTTTCTTCTGCGAAAAAAACGTTACAGGACACATATATCTGGACATGCTGGAAAATTGGCTCATGCCACAACTGGAGAGCGACAGCGCCGACTTCATCTTTCAACAGGATGGTGCTCCACCGCACTTCCATCATGATGTTCGGCATTTCTTAAACAGGAGATTGGAAAACCGATGGATCGGTCGTGGTGGAGATCATGATCAGCAATTCGTGTCATGACCTCCACGCTCTCCCGACTTAACCCCATGTGATTTCTTTCTGTGGGGTTATGCGAAAGATTCAGTGTTTAAACCTCCTCTACCAAGAAACGCGCCAGAACTGCGAGCTCGCATCAACGATGCTTTCGAACTGATTGATGGGGACATGCTGCGCCGAGTGTGGGAGGAACTTGATTATCGGCTTGATGTTTGCCGAATCACTAAAGGGGCACATATCGAACATTTGTGAATGCCTAAAAAAACTTTTTGAGTTTTTGTATGTGTGTGCAAAGCATTGTGAAAATATCTCAAATAATAAAGTTATTGTAGAGCTGTGAAATCGCTTCAATCATTTGTAGTAACCCTGTACATATAACTTTCACAATAACACAGTCACGTGAAAGGAATACCAAAACGTTTTAAACTTGCAATCACATAATGCTCTGTTGAAAATGATGAGCTGCCCCATATCAGAGGTTGCACTGGGCGCGACTAGAGCCATTTTTCCGTTGTCATTATAATAGTTTTCTTCCACAGTTAAATCAAATGGAGGCTGACGATATTTTTACTCACTCTCTTTCGTGACAAAAGTATCCTAATATCGTGTCGAACCTCCCTTTGTCTCGCCTAGTGCAGCATGTCGGCGTGCCATTGGTTCAACAAATCGTTGGAAGTCCGCTGGAAATATACCGAGCCTTGCTCTCTCTAAAGCCGTTCACAATTGCGAAAATCCTTTATGTCCCATAAATGTTCGATGGGATTCACGTCGGGTGATGTTGGTGGCCAAATCATTCGCTCAAATTGTCGAGAATGTTCTTTAAATCATTTGCGTACAACTGTAGCCCGGTGAGACGGCGCAATGTCATCCATAAAAATTTCGTCATTGTTAGTGAACATGAAGACCATGAAGGGTTGCAGATGATCGCCAAGTAGGCGAACATAACCATTTTCAGTCAATGATCAGTTATGTTCGACCAGAGATCCCAGTATATTCCATGTAAACACAACCTACGCCATTATGGACCCACTACCAGCTTGCGTAGTGCTGTTTTGACATCTTAGGTCCATGGCTTCGTGGGCTTTGCGCCACACTCGAACCCAACCATCAGGTCTTACCAACTGAAATCGGAACTCGTCCGACAAGGTCAGGGTTTTCCAGTCGTCTACGGTCCAAACGATACAGTCACGATCCCAGGAGAGGCGTTGCAGGCGATATCTTCCTGTTATCAAAGGCACTGGGATCAGCCGTCTGCTGCCGTAGCCCATAGACGCCAAATTTCGCCGCGCTGTCCTAACGGATACGTTCGTCGTACGTGCCACATTGATCTCTGCGGTTATTTCACAGTGTGGCTTGTCTGTTAGCACTGACAACTTTACGCAAACGCTGCTGCTCTCGGTCGTTAAGTGAAGGCCGTCGGCCACTTCTTCGACCGTGGCGAAAAGTAATGCCTCAAGTTTGATGTTCTGGCCACACTCTTGACACAGTGAATCTCGGAATATTGAATTTCCTAACAATTTCCGGAGTGAGATGTTTGATGCCATCTAGCACCAACTGCCATTCCGCACTCAAAGTCGCGCGACGATTGTCACGTGCCGGCCGGAGTGGCCGAGCGGTTCTAGTCGCTACAGTCTGGAACCGCGCGACCGCTACGGTTGCAGGTTCGAATCCTGCCTCGGGCATGGATGTGTGTGATGTCCTTAGTTTGATTCGGTTTAAGTAGTCCTAAGTTCTTTGGGACTGATGACCACAGCAGTTAAGTCCCATAGTGCTCAGAGCCATTTGAACCATTTTGACTGTCACGTCGGAAAACTTTTCACATAAATCACCTGAATACAAATGACGGCTCCCCCAATGCACTGCCCTTTTATACCTTGTGTACACGATTCTGTATATCACTATCCCTTGACTTTTGTAACCTCAGTGTAGTACTGAGTCCTCTCTCCAAGGACAAATCACTGACAGTACCAGTACCAGGAACTGAAGTAGGATCTTCCACATGACAGCTTTTTCAAGGCTTTAATTATATATTTTGGCACCGAAGAACGTCATTTTCTATGTTATAAAATATCGCTCCAATGTGTCTGGGTGGGCTCTTTTACTTAAATCTTTTAACAAGATTTCTTTTCTTATGTAACTCTGAAGAAACTGCAAAAAGGTAGGAATTTAAGGAGATGGGACCTGGATAAACTGAAAGAATTAGAGGTTGTAGAGCGTTTCAGTGGGAGCATTAGGGAACGACTGACGAGAACAGGAGAAAGGATTACAGTAGAAGAATGGGTAGCTTTGAGAGATGAAATAGTGAAGACAGCAGAGGATCAAGCAGGTAAAAAGACGAGGGCTAGTACAAATCCTTCGGTAACACAAAAAATATTGAATTTAATTGATGAACGGAGAAAATGTAAAAATGCAGTAAATGAAGTAGGTGAAAAGGAATACAAATGTCTCAATAATGAGATAGACAAAAGTGCAAAACGGCTAAGAGGGAATGGTTAGAGGACAAATGTAAGGATGTAGAAGCATATATGACTAGGGGAAGATAGATGCCGCCTACAGAAAAATTAAAGAGACCTTTCGAGAAAAGAAAACCACCTGTATGAGTTCAGATGGTAAAGCAATGCTAAGCAAAGAACGGAAAGTCGAAAGGTAGAAGGAGTATGCAGAGGGTCTATGTAACGGCGATGTACTTCAGGGCAATAGTATGTAAGTGGAAGAGAGCATAGATGGAGATGAGATGTGAGACATGATACCAAAGGATTTGACAGAGGACTGAAAGACCTAAGTAGAGACAAGACCCCGGAAATAGACGACATTCCGTTAGAACTACTGATAGCCTTGGGAGAGCCAGCTATGACCAAACTCTTCCATCTGGAGGGAAATATGTATGAGACAGGCGAAATACCCTCAGACTTCAAGAAGAATATTATAATTCCAGTTGCAAAGAAAGCAGGTGCTGACAAGTGTGAAAATTACCGAACTACCAGTTTAATAAGTCACGATTGCAAAATACTAGAACGAATTTTTTACAGACGAATTGAAAAACTGGCAGAAGTCTTCCTCTGGGAAGATCAGTTTGGATTCCGTAGAAATTTAGGAACACGCGAGGCAGTACTGAGTCTACGACGTACCTTAGAAGATAGATTAAGGAAAGGCAGACCTACGTTTCTAGCATTTGTAGACTAAGAGAAAGCTTTTGGCAATGTTGACTCGAATACTCTCTTTCAAATTCTGAAGGTGGCAGGGGTAAAAAACAGGTAGCGAAAGACTATTTACAATTTGTAGAGAAACCAGATGACACTTATAAGAGTCGAGGGGCATGAAAGGGAGGCAGTGGTTGTGAAGGGAGTGAGACAGGTTTGTAACCTGTCGGCGGTGTACATTGAAAAATCAATAAAGGAAACAAAAGAAAAATTTGGAGTAGGAATTAAAATCCATGGAGAAGAAATAAAAACCTTGAGGTTTGCCGATGACATCGTAATTCTGTCAGAGACTGCAAAGGACGTGGAAGAGTAGTTGAACGGAATGGACATTGTCTTCAAAGGAGGCTATAAGATGAACTTCAACAAAAGCAGAACGAGGATAATGGACTGTAGTCGAATTAAATCAGGTGATGCTGAGGGAATTAGATTAGAAAATGAGGCATTTAAAGTAGCAGATGAATTCTATTTGGGCAGAAAAATAACCAAGGATGGTCGAAGTAGAGGGGATATAAAATGTAGACTAGCGATAGAGAGGAAAATGTTTCTGAAGAAATGAAATTTGTAAACATTGGATGTAGATTTAAGTGTCAGGAAGTCTTTTTTGAAAGTATGTGTATGGAGTGTAGCCATGTACCGATGTGAAACATGAACGATAAACAGCTTAGACAAGAAGAGACTAGAAGCTTTAGAAATGTGGTGCTACAGAAGAATGATGAAGATTAGATGGATAGATCACGTAACTAATGAGGAGGTACTGAATAGAATTAGGGTGAAGAGGAATTTGTGGCACACCTGACTACAAGAAGGGATCGGTTGGTAGGACATGTTCTGAGGCATCAAGGGATCATCAGTTTAGTATTGGAGGGAAGTGTGGAGGTTAAACCTCGTAGAGGGAGACCAAGAGATGTTTACACTAAGCAGATCAGAAAGATATAATTTACAGTAGTTACTCGGAGATGAAGAGGCTTGCACAGGATAGAGTAGCATGGAGAGCTGCATCAAACCAATCTTTGAACTGGAGACCACAACAATAACAACAAAAACAACAACAGATTATCTTCCGTTCGGTTTGAGAAGCATTTTTATGACATGTTTGTTTTTCTGAAATTGCTGCTTTAATCTCTGGCACCGGAATCTTCTGTCCTCTCTGTTTTTGGTATTTTATTTTTCTTCCCTATTGATTCATTTGAAGTTTTCTTTAAATTGCTCTTTCGACATTCCATTCATTTTGTTACTCTGCTCTGGTTAGGCCCTTACGAAGCTTTAATGACAAGAAAATATCATCCTGTTTTACTTTGCACGGAGGAATAAAGCACACGCGGTTTGAAATGATATATGTCTTCAGTGAGTGATAAACGGGAGGGGGGAAGGCTGATAAGGCTGTAGAAGATATAGTTGCACCCCAGGCGTTTCATTCATGGTTGTGGAGAGCGGCTATCGCGGTCGCACCGAGGGCATCACTGTGAGGACACTGAGCCGACAGGCACGTTTCTTCTTTTTTACTGTAGCCGCACTCTGAACTCTGTTTGGATGCTACTTATCCAGAAGACGCATTGGAAAATAATAAAAAGTTAACGAGGAGAATGTCCTAATTAAAAGTTCAGAACTTTTTGTCCGATACGATCGCGTCCCTCATTAGCAGCAGTTCCTGTTCCAGTGGCATTGGAGAGGGTCGGCCAAAAGAAACCTCATAAGGACGCTACGTAACGAAAATCGGCAAAACCGAGTACGTGTGAACTGGAAGAGGGAAACTAAGGGTTGGGGACTTACAGTTTGTGTGAAATGTGTTAAGTAACATAATATGATATTTCTTACTACATGAAAGCGGTCTTGAAAAATGAATAATTTAGTGTAAGCATCTAAACGTTGTACTCGTTTTTGAACGGTAAAGCGAATGTGTGAATTTCTGCACATCAGTGTTCAAGAAAGGTTGTAGGAGTAATCCACTAAATTACAGGCCCATATCAATAACGTCGATATGCAGTAGGACTTCCGAACATAGGTTGCGTTCGAACATTAAGAATTACCTCGAAGAAAACGGTCTTTTGACACACAGTCAACACGGAGTTAGAAAACATCGTTCTTGTGAAGCACAACTAGCTTTTTACACACACGAAATGTTGAATGCTATTGACGAGGGGTTTCAAATTGGTTCTATATTTCTAGATTTGCAGAAGGCTTTCGACACTGTATTACACAAGGGGCTTGTAGCGAAAATGCGTGCATATGGAATATAGTCTCAGTTATTCGTGATTTGTCAGAGAGGTCACAGGCCCTAGCAATTGACGGAAAGTCATCGAATAAAACAGAAGTGATTTCTGGCGTTCCCCAAGGTAGTGCTATAGGCCCTATATAAACGTTTTAGAAGACAATCTAAGCAGCCGTCTTAGGTTGTTTGCAGATGACGCTGTCGTTTATCGACTAATAAGATCATCAGAAGGTCAAAACAAATTGCAAAACGATTCAGAAAAGATATCTGTATGGTGCGAAAATTGGCAATTGGCCCTAAATAACGAACAGTGTGAAGTCATGCACGTGAGTGCTAAAAGAAATTCGTCAAACTTTGGTTGCATGATCAATTAGTCAAATCTAAGGGCCCTAAATTCAACTAAATACCTAGGATTTACAATTATGAACAACTAAAATTGGAAAGAACACACAGAAAATGTTGTGAGGAAGGCAATTAAAAGACTGTGTTTTGTTGGCAGGACACTTAGAAAATGTAACAGACCTACTAAAGAGACTGCATACACTACGCTTGTCCGTCGTCTTTTAGAACACTGCTGCACGGTGTGCGATCCTTACCACATAGGATTGACGGAGTACATCGAGAAAGTTCAGGGCAGCACGTTTTGTATTATCGTGAAATAGGGGAGAGGGTGTCACTGAAATGATACAGGATTTGGGGTGAAAATTATTTTAACAAAGGCGTTCTTCGTTGCGAGAGAATCTTCTCACGAAATTTCAATCTCCAACTTTCTCCTCCGAATGCGAAAATGTTTTGCTAACGCTGACCTACTTAGGGCGAAAAGATCATCAGAATAGAGTAAGGGAAATCAGAGCTCGCACGGAAAGATATAGGTGCTAATTTTTTCCGCGCTCTTCGAGATTGGAATAATAGAGAATTATTGTGAACACTGCCAGGCACTTAAATGTGATTTTCAGAGTAACTATGTAGATGAAGATGCAGATGTAGGAGCATAGATTTTATTATTCTGAAAGTAAGCAATTGTGACTTGGGGGTTTCCCAGATAAGTCTGCAATACAATTCAGAGTTTCACGGTTCGACTCTCGATACAGCACGCGTTTTTTGACGCATGGTGGCAGTTTTATTACTTGCTATGGTTTGCGCAGACAAAATGTGACAAGTTGCGCCGTTTCTAATCCCACACTAAAACACAGATTCAGTTATAGCTGGCCTTAACGTTTATGTAGATATTCACAACTACATCAGCAACAACAGTAACAGCAACAACAATACTCTGTTATAGAAGACGGTTATAAAACATTCTGCAGCACTTTGTGAGTAATCACTATTCAATTTGATAACTCTATTTGTTTACTAATTTAAAGATTGTCTCTTTCGCAGCTGATAAGTGATCTGTTGTTAGAATTTAATCTACAATGGTTACCTCACGTGTTCGGAATTTTAATTTTAAAACAGGAAATAGTAGTAAGAGATGCTGAAAAGGGGATCAATGATATGAGAAAGTGTGAATGTTGCTGAACAGAAGGCAAATGTTGAGATACAGAAAATAAATCCTTCAAATCTACACGCCTAATGAAGTGGAGCATTGGTTAGCACACTGGATCCGCATTCGGGAGGACGACGGTTCAGATCCGCATCGGGCCATCCAGACTTATGTTTTCGGTGATTTTCCCTAAATCACTTCAAGCAAATGTTGTTGATAATTCTTCCGGGTTATATGGCCGTGGTCTATGGAATTTTTCTATTCCATAGACCACGGCCATATAACCCAGAAGAATTATCAACAGCAGTACCATCCGGTCGTGAAAGCCTTCAATGTATGACTTCAAGCAAACGCCGGAATGGTTCATTTGAAAGAGCACAACCGAATTCGTTCCTCATCCTTGCAACAATCCGAGCTTGTGCTCCTTCTCTGATGAGTTCGATGTCGACGGGACGTTAAGCCCTGTTCTTTGTTCCCTCGTTTTTCAAATGTGCACCGAGATACTTAGATCAACAGACGAAAGACTGAACCAAAAAAAATGCACACAGTAAGAACGTGCGAAAGATAAAGATGGAAGAGACTGTGAAAGTAAGATTTAAAGGTTATTAGTGTACAAATCAGGCGAGAGGTATGTCTTTCCACATCCATTTCTTACAAATAAGACAAAACATAGTGAATTTAACAATGGATGATGCAAAGCGTCTTCGTTATTCGCTTCCACAAATGATAGGCCAAGTGCAAAACACTATTAAATCCCTCCTTGATGGTAGTACTACCATTGAAAAGCATATTGCACCTAAATAAAGGGACACATACTATCGTTTTGTTTTTGTATTGGTAATGCAAATGTTTTTCTCAGTTGTCATATGGTTCAAATGGCTCCGAGCACAATGGGACTTAACTTCTGAGGTCATCAGTCTCCTAGAACTTAGAACTACTTAAACCTAACTAACCTGAGGACATCACAAACATCCATGCCCGAGGCAGGATTCGAACCTGCGACCGTAGATGTCGCGCAATTCCAGACTGTAGCGCCTAGAACCGCTCGGCCACTCCGGCCGACTCAGTTGTCATAGCTCAGAGCTCGGCACCCAGTCTCTGGGCGGTTACGTAGTCATTCATGGTCCATCTACACCGCCGCCACCGGGCAATCATGTGAGCAGCTTTTCGTGAGGTGAGCCCGTCCCGTTTTTAGACGTATTTCGACGAAGTCGTGCCCACGATCGCTTAAGTAGCAGTAGGGCTCGGGCGAGGAGTCCATGGGTCTGTTTGACTGGTGGGGAAAGATAAACTTTAGGGCATATGTTGACGTGTAAATGAAATTAATTCATCTACAATGAGGAAGTGAAACATGGACGATAAATAGTTTGGACAAGAAGAGAATAGAAGCTTTCGAAATGTGGTGCTACAGCAGAATGCTGAAGATTAGATGGGTAGATCACATAACTAATGAGGAGATGTTGGATAGGTTTGGGGATTGGTGAGAAGAGAGGTTTGTGGCATAACTTGACAAGAAGAAGGGATCGGTTGGTAGGACATGTTCTGAGGCATCAACGGATGACCAGTTTAGTATTGTAGGGCAGCGTGGAGGGTAAAAATCGTAGAGGGAGACCAAGAGATGAATACACTAAGCAGATTCAGAAGGATGTAGGTTGCAGTAGGTACTGGGAGATGAAGAAGCTTTCACAGGATAGAGTAGCATGGAGAGCTGCATCAAACCAGTCTCAGGACTGAAGACCACAAAAACAACAACAACAACGAGGATGATTAAATTAGTGTATCCGCGATACAAATCATGCGGGCTTCTTTGTCTATTTACAGGAGAGGTTCGTGTCTGTAATTATTTTACTGGTAGTGAGAGTTCTTGCAAGGGATAAGGCAGCTCTTTTCTATCACTCTTACGCTATTCAGTAATAACATAAAATGTGTCACTGAAAAATAAGCACGAGAACCTTTTACGGAGTTCAGCAATAAGTAAGTACGTCTAGGCAATACTTAATTTCCTTCCCTGTCTTTGCTAACGTACCTTCCGTCAGCGCACCTACAGCATCTCTTATTCGCGCCGTAAGAGTTTGCACATCAAGAACTGGTGAACTGAACACTTTATCCTTAGGGTAAAAACTCAAAAGACAAGCTAGGTTATACCTGGTGAACTTGGTGGCAATAACGTTGGATCGTGTTTACGGATCCGTCTCTCCGGAAAGGTTTCATCCAAGAGCCAAGGAAGGTAGGAAAGAAGAGACATTAGAGATTAACGACCCGTTGACAATGAGGTCATTAGAAACGTTGCACAAGCTAGCTTTGTTTCAAGAATGGGGGAAGGAAATCGGCAGTGCCCTTTCAAAGCAACCGTCGCGTTATATGCCTGGAGCGATTTAGAGAAATCGCAGAGGACCGATATCTGGATGGCCGGATACGGATTTGATCCGTGACCTCCCGAATGTGAGCCCACATCCAAAAACTATCGAACAAATAACACCCAGTATGGCGGTTCAGCATCTTGTTGAAACACTGCCCCTTGTTGAAATTCCTGTAAATGAGGCGCATCGTCAGTTTCAAACTTGTCCAGGTAATGGAAGGCTCAGTGAAAAAGGACGGTCCAACAGTTGTGCTGTGCATTAAGCCACACCAAACATACACCTTCATGTTGACCCCTGTGGGCTGTACCGTGACATGTAGGCTCTCCGACGCCCAGATCCGGAAATTATGCCCGTTTGATTTCCCACAAATGTGAAAAATAGCTTCATTCGGAAAACAAACCTAATTAAGGTCTTTGTTTGCATCCACTCTTTTGAGCAACAGTTGCACTTTGTATGCACGGAAATGCAGCCGGTTGTCTAAAATCGTCATGACAGTGCTCTGTGGTATGCCTGTTTCCACGAAATGCGCTTAGCTGCACGATATCAATAGTGTTGTCACTCCAGTTCTACCGTTTCTTGCCTTGTTACCAACACTGCCAGTCTCTTTAAGCTTTTCATATCATCCTTTGATGCACTTCGCATCTGCTGGATCTCGGCATAACACTCCGTAACTGTCGCTGAACTGTAATAGACGACCGCGCTATATACGAAGCCACAAAACACGTTGCGCTTTCTCCTGTTACAGACCATTGTCAGTGCAGCACTCCTGAATCACGCAGCCTCTAACAAGAGAGAGAGAGAAATCAGATGCTGCCAGAGCACATATAGAAGTTTACGAACAAAAGAAAAAAAAAAAAAAAAACAATAATGTGCATGTGGAAATTATGGTCGGGATTAATGTTTCATGGAATTCGGCCGCTTGGTGCACGTGTTATTTCATGCCACTTCGGCGACTTGTGCCTCGATGAGGGTGAAATGATGATGAATATGACGTACAATCTCAGTCCTGAGCGCAGAAAGTCCCTGACCGGGTCGGGAATCGAGAGTCAACAACACTAACCACAAGACCACGAGTGCTGACATGTCTGTGAGATCTATTCGGTTATTAAGGTCCGAACGTACGCGAAATGGAAAGCACAGTGATAATTAAAAAGGTTTTATTTTCAACAGTTAACTATATATTTCACCTACTTCTCTACATAGTCGCCGCTCTGACTTAGACATACACAAAGTGATCAAAAGACTCCGGACACCCCCAGAAAACATACGTTTTTCATATGAGGTTCACTGTTCGGCCACCTACTGCCAGGTACTCCATATCAGCGACCTCAGTAGTCATTGACATCATGAGAGAGCAGAATGGGGCTCTCCGCGGAACTCACGGACTTCGAATATGGTCAGGTGATTAGGTGTCACTTGTGTCATACGTCTGTCTGCGATATTTCCACACTCCTAAACATCCTTAGGTCCACTGTTTCCGATGTTATAGTGAAGTGGAAACGTGAAGGGACACGTACAGCACAAAAGCCCGACCTCGTCTGTCGACTGACAAAGACTGCCGACAGTTGAAGAGGGTCGTAATGTGTAATGGGCAGACGTCTATCCAGACCATCACACGGAAATTGCGAACTGCATCAAGATCCACTGAAAGTACTTTGACAGTTAGGCGGGAGGTGAGAAAAACTCGGATTTCATGGTCGAGCGGCTGCTCATAAGCCACACATCACGCCGGTAAATGCCAAACGATGCTTCGCTTGGTGTAAGGAGCGTAAACACTGGACGATTGAACAGTGGAAAAACGTTGTGTGGAGTGACGAATCACGGTACACAATGTGGCGATCCGATGACACGGTGTTGGTATGGCTAATTCCCGGTGAACGTCATCTGCCTGCGTGTGTAGTGCCAACAATAAAATTCGGAGGCGGTGGTGTTATGGTGTGGTCATGTTTTTCTTGGAGGGGGTTTGCACCCTTTGTTGATTTGCGTGGAACTACCACAGCACAGGCCTACATTGATGTTTTAAGCACCTTCTTGCTTCCCACTGTTGAAGAGCAATTCCGGGTGCCGACTGCATCTTTCAACACCATAGAGCACCTGTTCACAATGCACGGCCTGTGGCGGAGTGCTTACATGACAATAACAACCCTGTAATGGACTGGCCTGCATAGTCTTGACCTGAATCCTACACAACAACTTTGGGATATTTTGGAACGACGACTACGTGCCAGGCCTCGCGGACGAACATCCATATCTCTCCTCAGTGCAGCACTCCGAGAAGAATGGGCTGCCATTTTCCAAGAAACCTTCCAGCACCTAATTGAACGTATGCCTGCGAGAATGGTAGCTGTCATCAAGGCTAAGGGTGGGCCAACACCATGTTGAAACCCAGCATTACCGATGGAGGCAACGGCCTTTCCGCAGTGGATACACCGGTTCCTGTCAGATCACCGAAGTTAAGCGCTGTCGGGCGTGGCCGGCACTTGGATGGGTGACCATCTGGGCCGCCATGTGCTGTTGCCATTTTTCGGGGTGCACTCAGCCTCGTGATGACAATTAAGGAGCTACTCGACCGAATAGTAGCGGCTCCGGTCAAAGAAAACCATCGTAACGACCGAGAGAGCGGTGTGCTGACCACACGCCCCTCCTATCCGCATCCTCAACTGAGGATGACACGGCGGTCGGATGGTCCCGATGGGCCACTTGTGGCCTGATGACGGAGTGCATTACCGATGGAGGGCGCCACGAACTTGTGAGTCATTTTCAACCATGTGTCCGGATACTTTTGAGCACATAGCGTATGTCTTGGAGTTGTACTAATTTTCCAATACCTTCATCACAGTAGGCAGCCTCCTGCGCTTTTTGGCAATTCCTACGCTGGTTTTCAATTCGTTGCCTGTACCAAAATGTCGTCTTCAGTCAGTGGCTCATGTGAGCAGAGATGAAACCCGGAGAAAGCCAAGTCCAGGCTGTACGGTGGGTAATCAAACACTTGGCATCGAAAAACGCTGCAGGAGCGTCTTCATTGCCCCTGCAGTGGGCGGCCGAGAAATGTCATAAAGAAGGAAATACATGACAGTTGCGTTAAGTGGGATGCATGAAACCGTGCGAGATGCGTCGTCAGGCACTCACACTTGGCGGGAGACACTATTTGCTATGAACCTTTACGTGCTCACTGTGCGCTCAGAACTGAAAAGAGCGGTGAGGTACAATTGTCGGGCATACTAGAGACGCTGCCCAGAACATCTGTGCAAACTTTCAAGTGATTTTCAGTGTGGTTTCCATTTAGCGACCGATCAGACCTTAATAAACGATAGCCCTCGTGTAAAGACTTCATGAGCGAAGCTACCATTTAAAAAAAAAGACCACGTACACATGCGGCAGTTGAGATGTTTTTCTTGTTGTGGATTGACTTTAAATGATAGATACGCAGAAGTTAAGTCTTTACGGGTTCCCATGTAATAAGTTACCTTCCTTCCCAAATTTCCCGGTCGCCGTCTTGTTTTCTCTTGATGTTCTGGTCCTGCTAAGCAGTGTCACGCATTTGACCGCTGACTTCGTTTCCGATTGCAGAGGGGCGAGGCTTATAAGAGAGCTTCCACTTTTAAGTAACTAATTGCGAAATCACAAAACACTGTTCCCATAATTCTTCTATATTCAAATAAGTTATCAAGTCACAACCACTGCTAATTAACAAATGGCCCTAAGCACTATGGCACCTAACATCTCAGTTCATCAGTCCCCTAGACCTAGAACTACTTAAACAAAACTAACCTAAGGACATCACACACATCCATGCCCGAGGCAGGATTCGAACCTGCGACCGTAGCAGCAGCGCGGTTCCGGACTGGAGCGCCTAGAACCGCTCGGCCACAGCGGCCGGCCTAATTAACAAAGTTTTTCAGACATATTCATACACGATGCTTCAACGCTTCAGCAAAACTGTAAGTTAGTACTTAACTATAGATAGCCTGGCATGTATTCTATAAAACAACATTTATTTTTGTTTCGAGCTTGATCATTGTCAAAAATGGCTCTGAGCACTATGGGACTTAACTTCTGAGGTCATCAGTCCCCTAGAACTTAGAACTACTTAAACCTAACTAACCTAAGGACATCACACACATCCATGGCCGAGGCAGGATTCGAACCTGCGACCGTAGCGGTCTCGCGGTTCCAAACTGAAGCGCTTAGAACCGCACGGCCACAGCGGCTGGCTGATCATTGTCATCCGGCTATTTTCTTCTTTGGAGTCTGCTGCACCCTCAAAGCAGAACTGCAAAGAACAAGCGATCCCTGGCTGGTCAGTCCAAATTATGCATCCGTCGTCGCTTTCTGCGCCGTGCCTGCATTTTTCTGCCTCATATCTGCACATAAATTCCAACAAACCTAGGCACAGTAGATTCTCTTTACCCTACTACTAATTACAGTCATGTTTCCCACACGCACATCTTTCTTCGGTCTAGTAAAAGGAAAGTGAGACTGGTTGCTATGCTTTATAGCTACATATACTACCACTACAAAGTGTATCCATGAAAAACTTTATTAGCAAAGCTAGTATATGCAACAAACAGCACAGCTGTATCTAGCACTGTTGCTTATAAACATTTTTGTGATCAATTGTAAATCGTATGATCACCCTGTGTAGTTTGCCTGTTGTCCGTGGGAGTCATAAGACCGTTGTCCTCTGCCAGCTCCGCATCGACCATACTTGGCTGACTCACGGTCACCTCCTCCATCGCTGCGGTTCTTACTTGACTGTCGTCTTACATCTTATTGTACTGCCCAATTTCCCCGCTCTGCGGCGTACTTTTAACCTTCCCGCCACACTGCAAACAGTGTTTGGTGACAACGCCTCAACGGCTGATATCGTTTTATGATTTATTCGTGAAGGGGATTTTTATCATATAACCTAAGGCTGGGCATCTGGCCTTGTCTCCCAGGCCCCCACCCTCCGTCAATTTTAACTCTTCCTCACTATTTGTTTGCTGTTTGCTCGCCTTGGTGTTCGTCTTTTCCCTCTCTGTGGTCCTCTAGCCCTGTCTTTTAGGCTGGAGATTTTAGTGTAGAGTGGCTTGCTCATCCTCTTTTATTCCTGCGATCAGGCAATCTAGGCCATCTGCTATATTCCTCTTTAAAAAAATTGTGTGCTTAAACTGACACAATATTTTTTTTTTTTTTTTTTTTTTTAGCGCAACGCAATCTGACTTTCAATAATCCCTACAAAAGAATGGCCCTGACTAACTGACTAACATTAACCTATACCTTTCACAAATCACTTACATCACAAAAATCTTCGTTGCTCGAACTACTGCAATACAGCGAGCGCCACTACTGCCAGCTAAATAAAAGATTCAAACTACTGAAGGCACTAACTACTGATAGGGATAGTTAGGAAATGAAAGATTCTGATAGAGAACAAACAATGTATTTACCTTAATAGTGTTCAAAAGTCATAATATATATAGCAGTTCATGGCATCCAGTCTTACAAATTTACTGTCTCTGATGGACACACATCCAGATCATCCGCTCTCAAAACTCCGCCATTTCTCTCCCCACATCCACCACTGCTGGCGGCTCACCTCCAACTGTGCAACGCTATGCGCTGTTAACAGCCAACTGCCCAACACTGCAATAGCAAATTCCAACAGTGCCACCCAGCCACAGACTGCACACCGCACAGCCAGTGATGTTCATACAGAGCGCTACGTGGCGGTGGCGTTACCAATATAAGAACCTAAACAGCCTACTTGCACTTTTAGTGTCTGATTTCTCCTTTGGGTTAGCTTCCTTCGTTTGTTTTTTTGAGTGTGGTTCCCAGTTAGTTTTACGTCTTTTTGCTTTTCCCGACCCTTTTTGGGAATTGTTTTAACCCGAGACATGTTTGCACGGGAAAAAAGGGACTGAAGATTCTGTAGCTTGGTCCCTTTACTCTCCGAAACAACCAGCCCAACAGTAGCCGTGGCCATCAACAACACGCGGACGCCAGCCGGGCAGAGCTGAGCCCCCCTGCGGCCTCCAGAGAGAATGGCAGCCGCAGAGCAGCGCAGCGCGTGTCAGTTCGGCGCGCGACCATCAGCGGAGCGCGGCCAGCGTTGCAGACGGCTGGGTGCCGGGTTACAGGCGGGCGGCCGGGGATTTGTGGAGAACCCGAGCCGGTCGCGAAAACGCCCTGCACTGGCGCGGCCGCGGCGGCCGTGTCGGGTGACCGCGCTCCCAGCTCCGGTTACTGCCCGGTACAGCAGAGGGCAGCCCGACCCAACTCACCTCACCTCGCCTCACCACCACTCGACACCCGACACCGCCAACCCCACTGCCGGCACCTGTTGCCGCGGTTGGCCAGCTGCGGCACCACGCTGTGCAAATGGTACCCAGTACCGGGGATGTGCGACGTTGGCAAATCATCGATGCCGATTTCGATCGCATCGGTGACGTCTAAACACATGATGTGCGTGAGAAAAGCAATCAGACTGATTTTGTATCTAGCAAATTTTTTGTTTATTGTCGCCTTTAGTGCAGTTCCCTTTGGCAGCTATACACCGGCGGAATCACTGTTCCCTATCTTAGTAGCATATTCAAAAATATGGCTCAGATGCAAGAGACAGATGTCAACTGGCTGAAAGTAAAAGAGCAACTGCAAAATAATTCCCCTGTAAGCTTAAGATCTGTCATCCTAAAATCTATAATTAAGTGTTACTTCATGGAAGATTTTGTGTTAGCTGAAGAGCCAACACCGTGTTACGAGTGGAGGCCGAAGTGCACGCGTTTTAGCTCACGCAGGATGGAACACGACAAGGAATGAGAATTCAGAAAGCGGACGTAATTAGTTTGATACTTAACTTTAATCCATTAATGATGAACATCGCTCTTGACAGTACATGATTCACAATATTATCTGTTCAGAATACATTCATAGTAACTGAATATGGCGCCTTGCTAGGTCGTAGCAAAAGACGTAGCTGAAGGCTATGCTAAACTGTAGTCTCTGCAAATGAGAGCGTATGTAGACAGTGAACCATCGCTAGCAAAGTCGGCTGTACAACTGGGGCGAGTGCTAAGGGGTCTCTCTAGATTCGACCTGCCGGGTGACGGCGCTCGGTCTGCAATTCACTGATAGTGGCGACACGTGGGTCCGACGTATACTAACGGACCGCGGCCGATTTAAAGGCTACCACCTAGCAAGTGTGGTGTCTGGCGGTGACACCATGAATATGGTGCTTGATGTGCCTTTATACCTGATGAGACAGAAGGTAGACCGATATGGTATAGACACTATCTGTGGGATCGCTTTGGAGTAGTTAGATGTGCTAAAAAAATTGGCGAATACTGCTGTTTCAATAATTTGAGACACAACGCGTAGTAGTTACTGAAAACCTGTCTTCTCTGGCATAGGGCAAAATCTTCAATTACATGCAGGAAGAGTGACCTAATTTGTATCCTACCCATATAGTAGATGTTAATATCTGTGCCCCACCCTCTAGAACCAGGGGAATAGTGAAGATTGTAGAACTTTTGTATGTATCTTTTCTATGTACAGTGGTTGTTAGCAGTGAATTACTCATAGAAAAGATTAAAAATGGTTATATACCTAAATCTGGTCATCCCGAATCAATTATTTCAGACAATGGCAGTGTTTTCACTAGTAATAAGTGAAAGGACGTTCTGCTACCAAAACAGATTTAGAAAATATTAATATCTAAATATCATCCTGAACCAAACCCCACAGGAAGGATATTTAGGGGATTACATCGCTTTATCATAGCTTGCTGTCACCACAAATGATTTTTAGTATTTAGGTCGGTTTGAAGAAATAAAGAGTGATCTACCTCATACTTCCACAAACTGCTCACCAAGAGAACTTATGCTGGAACAACCAGAAAGAATGCCACAACGACGCCCTTTTAAGACGTTTTTCAGTTTCTGTAAAAGAGAAGAGTCACTAGGATTCAGATTGGGTGAACTGGGAGGCTGCGAAACAACAGGAACGCCTTTTGTGGTCACAACTGTTGTGATGGAAGTGGCTGTTTGACACTGAGTGTTGTCGTGAGGCAGGATCCACTTGTCTGTAATGTCTGGTCTCACTCCACTCACCCTTTTCCTGAACCTTCCAAGGACATTTCTGTAAAACATTTGACTGACGGTTTGTCCAGGAGAAAAAATTCCTTGTGCATGATACCCTTACTGTCAAAAAAAATCTAATCTGCATTGTTCTGATCTTTGATTTGCTCATTCGAGCTTCTTTTCGATCGAGGAGATGTCTCAGTGTGTCACTCCTCACTTTGTCGCTGTGTCTCAGGGTCGTACTCAAGAGTCCACGATCCATCACCTGTGGTGGTGGTGGTGGTGGTGTGTTGGGGCTTGTGGGCGCTCAACATCGAGGTCATCAGCGCCCTGACACCCATTAAAAGGAACGAATGTGGACAGACCTAAGAAAACTAAAGCACACACTCAAGCAAAGCAGGAAAGGAAGGAAAATGCTACCTAAGAAAGTAAAACCTACGGAAAGGGGAAACAGAGCAACAAGAAAGCCACAGGAAATTGTTATTGGCTGGCCGCTTACATAAAATATGGGCGAGCTTGTCACACAGTGAGCAAATTAAAATCCTCTCCCTAAAATCTTTGTAAAAACATTTGACAGGGCACAGAACTTTAAAACTTTAACCACATTCGTCCGAGTGTTGCCTAAAAGAGATGGCAGGTCCGCTGGCAAGTCAGCCGCGACCCGCTGGTCAGAAAATAAAACGCAATCCAATAAAATGTGACGCACAGTGACCTGGACGCCGCAAGCACCACAAATTGGAGGGTCCTCTCTCCGGAGGAGGAAGCCGTGCGTCATAGGGCTGTGGCCTATTCGAAGCCGAATGAGGAGAACCTCGTCCCGTCGATGGGGCTGAAAGGAAGTACACCACACACGCGTTGTGGGCTTGACCATACGGAGCTTATTGTCAGTCACTTCCAGCCACTCATCCTCCCACCGACGCATGACCCGTGAGCTCAACAGCGAGGTGAGTGCGTGCAGGGGGATAGCACACTGAGATACTTGTGGGGCGAGACACGCCTCCTTGGCTGCGAGATCTGCCCTTTCATTCCCAGCGATGCCGACATGCCCCGGAACCCAGCAGAAAGCTACAACCTTCCCCAGTCGCTGTAGTCGGAGGAGGGCATCCTGGATGGTCTGGACAATTTTGTCTGCCGCATACAAACGTTGCAATGAGTGAAGGGCACTGAGTGAATCGGAACAGACAAGAAATTTAGGAGAAGAAGAATGTCTCATGTGCTCCAGTGCCCGCAAGATCGCAAACAATTCTGCATCAAAGACAGTAAAAGTCTGAGGCAGTCGGACCTTGAGGACACGA
This sequence comes from Schistocerca serialis cubense, assembly GCF_023864345.2. Classification (NCBI taxonomy): domain Eukaryota; kingdom Metazoa; phylum Arthropoda; class Insecta; order Orthoptera; family Acrididae; genus Schistocerca; species Schistocerca serialis. The sequence goes on along the minus strand of NC_064643.1, from coordinate 103,365,178 downwards.
TATGGAAAAACAACTGAGCAACCAACAGAATCCCCTTGTTTCGACCCATCCGTAAAACCAGCTACATAGTCGTGGTGCTCAGATAAAATGGCAGAAAATACCTGTGATCACACGACTGAACCATTCGTGGTTATTGACAATCCACTCAAGAAGAACAATGCACACGTTTCTTCGACTGTCCTCCTGCACAGTTGTGTGGTTCTTCGGCGCCATTTTGGCACAAACTACACCCATGTGCAAAACTTTGATCAGAATTTGCTGTACGATGAAGTATTTAACACGTCACTCTTCGTCCTCATTGTTAAACGTCGATCTGATCTCACAACAGCGCTCACACGTCCGACGTCTCCGTCGGTTTTTGAAGCTGAATGTCTCCTTGAGCGAGGCCCGTCTTTAACGTGTTCTAGGCCTTCCAAAAATGATTTGTGCCAGCGAAAAACGTGCTCTTGATGAGGAAAGTTCCCCACGGGTCTGTTCCAACTTTTCAAAAGTCGACTTGCGGATTCCCCACGTTCAGCACCAAAACCCGATGGCATAACGTTGCTCTAAATTTCCGCTGTTCCAGTTTCTTAACACACAAGAAAAACACAGCTACACTGATAACGCTCTCAAAAATTACGTGATGGCTGTACTGAGCTGAAATTCGGACTGAGCACCTGGAAGGGATGAACACACCACTCTACACAATTAGACCAACAAAAAGTTGCCAGATCGCATGCAGTGTTGTCCTATCGCCTGCAGTGTTGTCCTCTCATTGCTTTTCTGACACCTCGTATACGACCAGTAACAATCGACCCTAAAACAATGAAGTTAAATGATGAATTTGTAGAATGATGTGAAGTCAACGTAAGAGGGTTGTTCATTCAGTAATGCCCAACAATTTGTTTGCTTAGATCATATGTATTCTTAAGAGTTAGAATTTTGTGACAATATCAGTCAGTATTTCTTTTACATGTACCATGTTTCTACATAGTCTCCACCAGGCCCTCTAGACTTACGCCAGCGAAGTGTAAGTGAATGAGCTGGTGCGCTGCTGGCGCCAGTCTCCATCGATTGCTATCCCGAACGTTGTGAGTCGATTTTCGATGCCTGCCTGTCTCCTTCGCATCTTTGGCGGACTGCTGTTTAACTGCGGTGCGCGCGCTCTAAAAGGGCTTGCGTTCGGGTATCAGCTGGGTGAGCCACAGTGACGCATGGCGCTGGCGAGTGGCCGAGTCGGTAGGACGGAGGAGCGTGGCCAGCTGCTGCGGCGTGTTTAGCCGTTTGAATGCAGATCCGCTGCCGATGGTGATTGGGATTTCCTTGAGATTTGAAGGATAGATTTTCTTCGCCTCTGTTACGTGTTACTCAAAGTGAATCAACTGGAGTCGTCGAATTGTTACTTAGTGGGGTCTGTTCACGTTAACTGAGTACCCGAGTGCACTGAAAACTATCTTGATTGTTTCAGTTACTTGTTACTACACTCCTGGAAATGGAAAAAAGAACACACTGACACCGGTGTGTCAGACCCACCACACTTGCTCCGGACACTGCGAGAGGGCTGTACAAGCAATGATCACACGCACGGCACAGCGGACACACCAGGAACCGCGGTGTTGGCCGTCGAATGGCGCTAGCTGCGCAGCATTTGTGCACCGCCGCCGTCAGTGTCAGCCAGTTTGCCGTGGCATACGGAGCTCCATCGCAGTCTTTAACACTGGTAGAATGCCGCGACAGCGTGGATGTGAACCGTATGTGCAGTTGACGGACTTTGAGCGAGGGCGTATAGTGGGCATGCGGGAGGCCGGGTGGACGTACCGCCGAATTGTTCAACACGTGGGGCGTGAGGTCTCCACAGTACATCGATGTTGTCGCCAGTGGTCGGCGGAAGGTGCACGTGCCCGTCGACCAGGGACCGGACCGCAGCGACGCACGGATGCACGCCAAGACCGTAGGATCCTACGCAGTGCCGTAGGGGACCGCACCGCCACTTCCCAGCAAATTAGGGACACTGTTGCTCCTGGGGTATCGGCGAGGACCATTCGCAACCGTCTCCATGAAGCTGGGCTACGGTCCCGCACACCGTTAGGCCGTCTTCCGCTCACGCCCCAACATCGTGCAGCCCGCCTCCAGTGGTGTCGCGACAGGCGTGAATGGAGGGACGAATGGAGACGTGTCGTCTTCAGCGATGAGAGTCGCTTCTGCCTTGGTGCCAATGATGGTCGTATGCGTGTTTGGCGCCGTGCAGGTGAGCGCCACAATCAGGACTGCATACGACCGAGGCACACAGGGCCAACACCCGGCATCATGGTGTGGGGAGCGATCTCCTACACTGGCCGTACACCACTGGTGATCGTCGAGGGGACACTGAATAGTGCACGGTACATCCAAACCGTCATCGAACCCATCGTTCTACCATTCCTAGACCGGCAAGGGAAGTTGCTGTTCCAACAGGACAATGCACGTCCGCATGTATCCCGTGCCACCCAACGTGCTCTAGAAGGTGTAAGTCAACTACCCTGGCCAGCAAGATCTCCGGATCTGTCCCCCATTGAGCATGTTTGGGACTGGATGAAGCGTCGTCTCGCGCGGTCTGCACGTCCAGCACGAACGCTGGTCCAACTGAGGCGCCAGGTGGAAATGGCATGGCAAGCCGTTCCACAGGACTACATCCAGCATCTCTACGATCGTCTCCATGGGAGAATAGCAGCCTGCATTGCTGCGAAAGGTGGATATACGCTGTACTAGTGCCGACATTGTGCATGCTCTGTTGCCTGTGTCTATGTGCCTGTGGTTCTGTCAGTGTGATCATGTGATGTATCTGACCCTAGGAATGTGTCAATAAAGTTTCCCCTTCCTGGGACAATGAATTCACGGTGTTCTTATTTCAATTTCCAGGAGTGTATATTTGGTCTGGCCGCCTGACATGGTGATGGTATTTAAGGCACAAATACAGACTACTGACCATTAAAATTGCTACACCACGAAGATGACGTGCTACAGACGCGAAATTTAACCGACAGGAAGAAGATGGTGTGATCTGCAAATGATTAGCTTTTCACAGCATTCACACAAGGTTGGCCCGGTGGCGACACCTACAACGTGCTGACATGAGGACAGTTTCCAACCGATTTCTCATACAAAAACAGCAGCTGACCGGCGTTGCCTGGTGAAACGTTGTTGTCATGCCTCGTGTAAGGAGGAAAAATGCGTACCATCACGTTTCGGACTTTGATAAAGGTCGGATTGTAGCTTATCGCGATTGCGGTTTATCGTATCACGACATTGCTGCTCGCGTTGGTCGAGATCCAATGACTGTTAGCAGAATATGGAATTGGTGGGTTCAGGACGGTAATACGGAACGCCGTGCTGGATACCAACGGCCTCGTATCACTAGCAGTCGAGATGACAGGCATCTTATCCGCATGGCTGTAACGGATCGTGCAGCCGTCTCGATCCATGAGTCAACAGATGGGGGCGTTTGCAAGACAACAACCATCTACACGAACAGTTCGACGACGTTTGCAGCAGCATGGACTATCAGCTCGGAGACCATGACTGCGATTACCCTTGACGCTGCATCACAGACAGGAGGGCCTGCGACGGTGTACACAACGACGAACCTGGGTGCAAGAATGGCAAAACGTAATTTTTTCGGGTGAATCTAGGTTCTGTTTACAGCATCATGATGGTTGCATCCGTGTTTGGCGACATCGCGGTGAGCGCACATTGGAAGCGTGTAATCGTCATCGCCATACTGGCGTATCACCCGGCGTGATGGTTTGGGGTGCCATTGGTTACACGCCTCGGTAACTTCTTGTTCGCATTGACGGCACCTTGAACAGTGGACGTTACATTTCAGATGTGTTACGACCCGTGGCTCTACCCTTCATTCGATTCCTGCGAAACCCTACATTTCAGCAGGATAATGCACGACCGCATGTACTGGCCTTTCTGGATACAGAAAATGTTCGACTCCTCCCCTGGCCAGCACATTCTCCAGATCTCTCACCAATTGAAAACGTCTGGTCAATGGTGGCCGAGCAATTGGCTCGTCACAATACGCCAGTCACTATTCTTGATGAACTGTGGTATCGTGTTGAAGCTGCATGGGCAGCTGTACCTGTACACGCCATCCAAACTCTGTTTGACTCAATGCCTAGGCGTATCAAGGCCGTTATTACGGCCAGAGGTGGTTGTTCTGGGTACTAATTTCTCACGATCTAACGCATCCAAATTGCGTGAAAATGTAATCACATGTCAGTTCCAGTATAACATAGTCGTCCAATGAATACCCGTTTATCATCTGCATTTCTTCTTGATGTAGCAATTTTAATGGCCAGTAGTGTACAGGAAGCTGTGCTTGATGCGTAGCAAGAGGTCATGCCAAGTAGTACGTAAGTCTGTGCCTGACGTTCAAGAACGGGCCGAAATAATTTTCCTATTTCCTTTTTATGTTATTATTTTATTTGTTTGCCTAGAGAATTGGCTAATCAAATTTTAAGAGCCGTTAGTGGGCAAGTGGTAATGTAGGTTAGTTCTGCTTGGTTTCGTTTGTGCCGTGTATAATTAAAGGTTCATTTATAACCGGTTGGGCAGATATGTATATCTGATGCGCCAGAATGTTGTCTGCCGCTGATGTGTTTATGTTCCAGATAATTGGCAGTGGTCGACGCGAGCAAACTCCGATTGGGGTATCAAGGTGGAAGAGGGAAATTTAAGGACTGGGATCGGTGTCTATGCTTACGTTGTTAATGACCTGCAATTCCATCTTTCCGGTGGAGCGTTGTGCTTTGCTGGAAGCTTAATTGTAGCTCAAAGTTGAGTATAGTTCCACTTTACCTTCTGGTCCGTGAATCTCCTGTATGTGACAGTACCTTTCGGTCTGCTCGTGTCCATCACTAATTTTCAACGTAAAACTGAAACGGCTCCATTTTACGACTATTTAATATGCTATTATTATATTCTGGCCATGAAATGTATGTGAACCTCGTACCTGTGAGTAATACTAAAGAGAAGCTTAGTTGAGGGTATTAATCTGATAATACGTTTAATTTGTTACAATTGCGTAAGATCAGTCCATGGATGATGTCTTTGTTGTTGGAAGCAGTTCTAGAATTGGATATGAGTTATGTGAAAGCCAGTCATGAAGCATTCAGTTATGTCAGTTAAATATGATTAATGGTGGTTTTATGAACATTGTTTTAATTAGTGAAAATTGATTGATTAAATTTTGAAGAATCTGTGTCTACCGCACTTAAATGCATTAATGTTCTGAGTACTGCTGGTGGTTCTGTAGGGTAGGTGCCTTTTATTATAATCGGTGTTATTGTTGGTTTCATTAACAGCATGTGTTTGTAATAAAGAAGTGTACGGCAACTAAAAACTGGTTGTGTGTTTAATTTCGATGTGTCGAAAGGAATAACACATCAATGACTGTAATCCCTATTAGTAAAAGCACTTGCCCTGTGCTTGAATTACGCTCATCATCTTCAAAGTGTGTCCCTTGTAAAGAATCCTTTAAGTGGCCCAGGTCTGTGCCATGGGTGGATGAGGCAATGACGACCACCTCTATTTAGCAATGTGTTCCCCGGTTCTGACACTTGCGTGTGGTGGGGAGGGGGGAAGTGGGAAGGGGAGGGGGGTGGACTGTCATGTTGGAGCAAGATTTCTTTTGGATTCTTGTCAGATCGAGCATGTCAGAAACGATTCTTGAGTCGGCTCAGATTCTTTACATATGCCTCCGAATTAATGGTTAACTCTTTAGGCAGTACATACATGAGAACGACACTATCACTACCCCCAAACGACTGTCGTCATCGTGGCCTCTTCAGCAGAGGGCTGATTAGTGTTTTAAATTAAAAAAAAAATCTCACGAGATAGAACAAAAGGATCAGAATCTGATAGACATCGTTAAATAGAAATGTTAACTGAACTAAATGAAATAAAAAAAAATCTCACGAGATAAAAAGAATGAGTGTGATTTAAAACATAATAATATAAATAAATGAACTAAAAAAAATGAAGTTGAGACAGCATCTTTCAACTGATCAATAAAGTACGTGCAGTGTCCCAGAGAACATCCCAGAGTGCCCCAGACAGCATCCCAGAGTGCACCAGAGAGCATCCCAGAGTGCCCCAGAGAGCTGAAACACCAAGAAGAATCGCTTCTCGGCTTTTGGCAAGATCAATGTCTGGCAGAATGTAATAGATAAGAAAATAAACCCACCCACCTCCCCAGGAGTCGGAACTCCTGCAGAAATAATTAAAAATATGATCATAATGTTAGTAATCAATAAGAACGCTGCATGGCTGTGTAAAACATGCAGTTGCCTCGTGTTAAAGTAAATGCAGCAGCTTCATAGTATAAATGAACTAGAAATCCTCCAAACAAGCCGTAGCTGCCTGCATGTACTGATAAGAGCAGCGCCATACGTCACACTTTCTGCAGATAATTAGAAGCTCGCTGGGCGCGGCAGGAAGTAGCAGAGGGAGCTGCCTTGAACTACTGCTTTTTGGTGACTCCTTCCGGCACAAAGTGATGTACCCAGATACCGTCACCTGTAAAGATATGTCATGCAAAGACCTTACCATTGGCATCAAACTGCTACAATTCGGTTGAGATGGCTTTTCTTTGAATTTTGTGGTCTGTTGTCAGCATTCACGGAACACATCGAGAGCACGCCTTTGAATGTCCGAGAGTGTCAATCGCTGCATACGCACTTCCAATGCCCACAGATACTTGTAGAGCCAAATGTCGAGCTATGATACACCGGTCTGCACCAGTAATGGCATACACGCGATTCAGCGAGGTATGTGCAGTGGTTGTTCCAGGGCGCTCCGAATTTGGCGGGTCAGGGCGCTCCTAACGCTTTAAGTTTCCTTACCCATTGCCCAACGTACTCACATAAAATGCATCCTTACTCTATACTGCACACAAACGTATAAGGATGTTCAAGACGGTTTCTTTTCCGCAACCAAGAATTCGATTACAGCACGTTTCTTGTCACGAATGTGTGGCATAGACGCCATTTGATGGTTGGCTATGGCTCTGCCATCTGCTGGAATTGTTTGAAACTTGGCAAACTTGGAGAAGAAATATAAATTTGTAGCATTTAAAAGGACGGTTCTCTACAGGTTTTAACGGCTGTAAAGAAAGTAATTTATGCAACGACGCTCGTATAAAAAATTTAATATCATAGTTATTAACTAATGAATACAGCAAATTTTTGTCTTCAGACTGTAATGCTTTTTTTTTTATTTCGTCCTGGAAGTTCCAGTAATAGCCAAGTGTAAACTGATTCTTACTTCTCATTCCACATTTAACATTAGACGGAACTCTCCTCCATTTCTGTAGTGCGCTTCCCAAAAAGGTAAATAACAAAAAACAAAGTATCAATAACTGCTGGATCGCTTGTCGGCGAATACGATATTCCTGCACTGACATATCAATTCGTGAAAATCTTCAATGTTAACACAAGCCACGTTGAAATGAAAGGGAGTTCGAAGTGGTTGTTATTCGTAATAATTATTTTCCAAACTAACAAACGAACACTTTAAAATTATTCTGGAACTGACAGAACAAAGCATCTTGAAAACCGTGATAATGCAAAAATTACATGGATCACATGTAGTCTTACAAATCATAAACGGATAATATACTTAAATAATATTTAGCAGTCAAAAAAGACATTTCGAACAATACGGTCACACGACACCCAACATCTCGAAAGTGTGAACAATAAATGACATTACTCCACGCTTAGCTACAACAGAAGCCAATGTTCCTGCCTTAATTCGTTCAAAAATACTGTCGCAAAAGTGTTGCCCTGGTGTCATTAAGAGGAATGTTAACGAAATGATTCACTTAAATGACGAAAAAATTATTCACAGTGGTAACAAGGAGCCTAATATTTCTGCCAACTTATAAATTCGATAGTTTGTCGTAAACATCGATGCTACTATATTTGTAAGATTTCAGTGTGTTTGTAGATCTCGATGATTTTTTTTACCCATTTACTCTCTACTCGCCTGGGCACATGCCTCGCAATTCCATTTCATTTCCATCACGGTCACAATTGCATATTGGAATGTGCCATCTACATTGAGAAAGTTCTAAAAAGGAACAATCCTCCTGCGAAACGACATTGAAAAATGCCGATGATTCAGAGTTTCCTGGTATATTTAGTCGTATCAAGAAGGCACATTCTAACAGTGATGGGACTGTCTATTAACTACTTTAATACCGTTTATAAACAACCATAAATGTTATCAGTGATAATTCCATTACTAAAAAAATATTGTCTCAGACCAATGCTTTTTTGATCGTCTGCCGCCATTGTTCATTGACTCTCGACCGTGAAAGTTGAATCAAATTCTTACACTGAAAAAATGTAGGAATCTACATAATCGAACTTCGATACTAAGGAAAATAGGTTCTTTCGCTGTTAACAGAATGATTAAAGAAAGATCACAAATGAAGCTCGAATCATTTAATCACTGAACTATACGGCTCCAACCTTTGAAGACGGCTTTGAAAATCAAAGATAATACATGTAATCCGAAAATATATTATTTCAGATAAGGTAGTTCATCCGATACTATTTAATGAAACATTGTCAGATGATTAAATCTGAAATTATTATTCCGTAAGCAGGCTACACGACACTTAATGTTGCTTTTAACACGATGAGGCAAAGAAAAACAAGAAACAACGGAAGAGACAATTTAAGCTAAAACATCAGCTTAACAAAACAAGATACAGTACATGATTAGATGATGTGTAGCCTCTTAGGCTCGTCTTATTAATAATGTATAATTTGAAGATCGATGGAATGAAGTTTTTTATGCTTTAGACTTTAAACACAGTGTCTGCAGAAAAAAATACCGTGACATAATTTCGTTTGTGATTAACGAAGTAATGGTATAATATCCCTCCTAGATTTTTTATTTATTCTATTTATGTTTTCCTTGCATGTATCTGGCAGATCCTATATCATTGCAAAATATCCTCGAAAAAATAAATTACTAATGCTGAAAGGCCAAAATGTAAGGTGGCCGTGGAAACCGACTTTGTGTACTGATAGATTCTTATTAACTGACAATCAAATTATTAAATAGTACAGACGATTTTTCTATGCCGTTATGTCTCATGAGCCGAATGTGCATTGTGCAAGTGCATAATCTTTGGTTACAAATGTTTTCTTCAGGAAACTGTCAGCAGCGGATATATGTTTCAGGAAACTCATGACATTTGGCTGCATTACAACAATGTATTTATTTGCAACAGGTTTCTGTGAATTTCTATCATCTGGTACCTTAATCAACGTTAAAGGACCAAAAATTACTACATAACCTCAATGGATAAAACGTCATAAAACACGAAAATACAAATGTAACTTGCGAAAAATTGAATAATACAAGTCACATGTCAATTATGTTGAACTATAAAATCGCATTAGCTGACAAGCTCACTAATAATGACACAGAATAACAGCAATTTCCCCACGCTAGCAAACTTTCTCATGCTCACACAAGATGAAACTGGACGTATGTAGCTTGGACATAGCATGCGTAGTCAAAGTACTCACCGCCTCAAAGATAATACCACAAAAATGTCCAGTCGATGTAAACCATGATGCACAACAATAATTTTAAGATGGAAAACAACCATAATTACAACCATTACAATGAAGTCATGAGTAATATTTGTACAAAAGTGGATAATGGTATGACTACTTAATCACAAGTATGAAAAATCAAAAACATTTTTATTTTTTGTACAATTAATGTTACATGCACATCATGGTGTACTATTTGTTTGATAGCCCTTAAAGGACTGTAGTGTAAATAATGTGACTTATGACAAAAACCTTTGAAATATAATTAAAGCAAAAGTGCCAGTTGTGTATATTGTACGTAATGTCCAGATACAATTCAGTGTTGAGCTGTGCACGGCTCGTGTTCGTACTGTTATTGCTTCACGTCTTGTCTTGGCGGTACTCCTATCTCGTTTCTTTTCGATTTATTGACGTCACTAAGTTGCTGGCTTGCCTGCCCATGAGTGGCAGCAGCGGCGCTTATCGATTAGAGCACTATCGTACTATCTTTGGTGCGACCGCTAGTATTCTTCCTGGTCATCGTGTGGCGAGAGTCGAGTCGGGATGGAGCTCCAGTGAGGTCTGCACAGCCAGTACTCGCCCGACCGCTGGGGACACACATGCACTGTGCAGCGAAAGGAGACTTGAGCGGGGACGCCCGCTGGTTGGTCGTTCGGTCGGTCATCTCATCTGGCGACGTCTATTTGGTCTTCCGATCGCTTCTGGGCCCCTTCAATTGATCATCCTGCGGAACTTTGGTCGGTTCCTTTCTTGTGCAGAGAAGTTGGGTGGCCAATGGGTCGGTGTTCCCTCTGCATGGTCGGGTCCGAGCCAGTGTCTCTGGGACGTCGTCAATCTGAAGGGAGTCTGGACAGAGCAGCAGTGAAGTCCGGACAGCCATGACTCGCCTGACCGTTGCCAACGCACATGAATTGAGTGGGGACGACCTTGGCTGGTCGTGCGGTTGGTGGCCTCATTGGACGACATGTATTTGGCTGCCAACCACTTCTGGGTCCTCCATGTGTGTCGACTTGCGATTTGTTCTTGTTGCTCCACAGTCACTGGTTTTAGTATTGTTTGTTTGCGCAAATGTTTTCGTGGAACCATGTGTAGTTTGTGTGGTTCTGACTGAGCAGCTATTTTAATGCTGTGTGTGCAGTTGGTCGGTTGGGACAAAGCAGCTTGGAAGTCTCCGTGGCGCGAGGTCAGGCGGGGGCCGCTGGCGGTCGGATTTGTGAGGCGCTAGTTGCAAGAGCTACAAAGTTCTTCGCTCACCGAACCTGGACACTGAAGTTGAGTGCTCAGTTAACCTTTTATGAAACCTCAACTGCTGTGACATCTCCTCGTTCATTGCCGGTTGTTGCTTTCTGGGCTGTTCCCAAGAGCAGCAATGTATGGTGTGTTGGAGTTGGAAAAATGTTGCAGCCGTCTTCCTGTATGGTGTTTAACTATTGATTTCGTTGATACTTATTAGTGAAGTGCGCCAGCGGTATCTTCTGCCTTGTAGCCATTAATGTTCCAGTTACCTGCCCTGGTCGTTAGCGTAGTTTTCAGGCAGTATGTTTTTCCTTGCAGTGTTGATGCTGTCCGGCATGGAGTGTAGTTCGACAGCCTTTGGTGTTGTTCATATTTTTGAGTGATTATTGTGTCTTGACTGTAATTAGACCCCAATATTCAAGACATAGTGATGGTATCTTCGTCCTCCCTGATTTTTCCGTTGTCGGGCTGTTGGTCAGGCGGAAGGCAATTGATTAGGTTGCTGGTCAGTCCTTCAGTCATCCCTGGATCAGGTTGCCATCCGACTATTTAGTATTACTCTTTGCTGTCTGTCTCAGCTATGAGTTAACTCCTCAAGCTGACCCTTGGAGCACTTCTAAGCACCTCTGTTCTGTTGTTTTAGATTGTGATTTTCTTTTAGTCTCAAGTACTGTGCGAGGCCTTCAGCTGTCTATTAATTTAGTTTGTTTTAATGTTAAGATAATGCCATCAGCCATCTAAAATTAAAATTTTGAAGATTTTTGCTTAAACTAATTTTTAAGGGATTTTTGCCACATTGGAAATCCTTATAATATCCAGGCCTTAATCCTTGAGTTGCTCTGTGTTCAGTATGTGGCCTTCTGCCTAACGCAATGTGAAATATTTTAAGATAAGGCCTTCAGCCGTCTTAAATTAAAATTTGAAAAATCACTTGTTTAAAACTTTGAAAATATTTTCCTCTATCTGAAATTCTTGTTATCCAGGCCTTAAACCTCAAGTTGTTCTATGTTCAGTATGTGGCCTTCAGCTGAACTTTATGTGAAATATTTTAAGATAAGGCATTCAGCCGTCTCAAATTAAAATTTGAAAAATCACTTGTTTAAAACCTTTTAAAATTATATTCTCTATCTGAAATTCTTGTTGTCCAGGCCTTAGGCCCTCAGTTCTTCTGTGTCCAGTGTGCGGCCTTTAGCCGAGTTTTTATGTAAAATTTTGTAATTTAGGCTTCGGCTATGTGTATTCCTTAAGGCAATTTTAAAAGCTTGTGTTCTGGCCTTCAGCCGTATTGTTTTGAATGCTTTAAAAGCATTCATGTGTGATTAAGTGTTTTAGGAAAATAAAGTTTGTATGTTTTGTGCAACTGTGTAACTGATTTTGGCTCCTTTTCACAACTGTAACCTGATACTCTCTATCCTGCTAAACCTGATTTCAAGTGTATCACAGACAGGGACTCAGGAACAAAGGATTAACATTATTTCCGTCAGTTTTTGCAGGATTTAGTGATACATTTGCATCTGAGAGATAATATTGTTTGGCGAATAAGGGGGGTGGGGTGGGGGTGGGGGGGGGGGAGGGAGGGCATTCTGAATCTGATTTATTTCATTATTAAATTCTGTGTTGCTTGTGAATTCGACAAACGAAGCCCAACTATTTTGTGCATTTTGTGGCTACGACATAGCGTTAATTAGCTGCTGCTGTCTGATACCATTTGCGTTGAGCTCTGTTATAAAATTTTGTCTGTGCTTGTGCATTTAAGCTCTGTGAAGCGCCAGAGTATTAAAAAAATTCTCTTGTTTACGTTCCTATTGGTACTGTCCTTTTATTATTTAGATCTTTATCTCTCATTCTTTAGATTTTAATTATTCTTGGACTGAGTTTTGTTATATTGCCTTGTTTATGCAAGTCTGTAATGCTGTTATGGTTGTGTTTGCATTTCAGCACACGACGATAGTTTCTACTGCTTGTCTTGGCCAAACTGTACATTGGCCAGCAAGGTCGCCAAATCGCTCCCCACTTGAGAACGTTTGAAGCATTATGAGAATGGCCCGCCAACCAGCTCGGGACTTTTAGGATCTATCATACCAATTGGACGGACTTTAGCACAGTATCTCTCAGGAGGATGTCCAACAACTGTATCAATCAGTGTTAAGCCAAGTAACTGCTTGCATAACGGCCAGAGGTGGACGAACTTGGTATTGACTTGCTTAATCTGTTAAGCTCTTTCTCTCGAGTAAATCATTCAGTGTCTCTGAAATTGTAATAATTTGTTTGTCTGTAAGTGTACATCAAGTCTTCCTTCGTGATGCGCTTATTTGTGTTAGAGTGTACTACGATGAGAAGGAATCCTGAAGTTAAACTGTTTATGACTAACAGAGGCTCTGTTATATCTCGAGTCCACTAAAATATTCGTATGTCGATCTAAACTTCACTCAGAGTACATACACACGCGCTTACTGATATTGTCTCTTGAATTACTCACTGCCCGTTAAGAATCCTTTCGGACGCCGAAAAAGTTAATTTACTGTCTCATACTGCACCATATTATCCACTAAATAAATACTTCGTGCCCCATTTGGACCTACGGGGGCTGCGTACCCGTTCGTACATGTTTACGGTATGAACCCATCTCTCACGCTGTCTTTTCTGCAGGTGTCGAAAGCTGCCCCCACACCTTAGCTGACGGGGCATCCCCGCGCCACGTGTGTTCTTGACACCAGCAGAGATGGGTGGGAGTATAAGATCGATATATCGCAGCGGTATCGATATCTGCGCCGTTACGAGTTTAGAAAATAGGAGAGCGCTACTGTGAGAGTTGGATCAGAGTTATGCTTGGTTGTCTGGCAGTAACAACACTGCCCCCGGTGGACAAAGTTCTGACTTCTAGAATCTATGTGCTGCACACTTTCAAACTGTTACGTCACTCACGTCTGGAGTGCTACGGCTACTAAGGGACAGCAACATATCTTCATTTTGTTTTGTAAAGGATCATTTGAAGTCAGAACGCAACATTTCGGATTTTACGCACCTACCTTGAATTTTCTGTTTCAGTTTCTACCTCGTCCACGGGCGTATGCACAACGACTTTTACATCACTGACATTTCTTAGGGGTTTCGAAATACTGTATTCAGCAACGATATTTACTGTTGGTTTCTCCTATTCCGGTATCTGAAAGTGAGAAAATAATACCTATCTTCCTCCGGATTTATCAATATATGCACCTAATTGCGTAGCAGATACCGTTTCGTAAGAACTTCACTGATATTATCTCTTCATCTGTTAGACTATTTTTAGGAACTATAACGAACTGCAGTCCCACTGCCTTCTAACTCCGAGGAGAGCCTTGAATGTTTGTGACATCCGCGTTCAATCCCCGCCTCTCCATTCTTTGACTTCCGGCTGCCAACCTCCCCACAGGTTCCATGAGCTCTCCTTTTATATTTCACATGTTCTCTCCACTCTTCTGGTAAGCGATGGCTGTCCAGGGAAGACCAATGTTCTGCAAATGTGCTTCTGTCCTTAGTGTCAACAAATAGTTCTTCCAACATGTGCAGTGGTTACATTTCATCCCTAAATTTCTTTAAGCCTTCCAGCTCGTAGTTAGCGGCAGCACACCTGTACTACACTTACGGTAAATATCGTTGCGTTGTAGTATACTTCATAAGGAAAGTACCCAAGCTCGAGGGGCTGTTGTCATCGTAGTTGTCATCTTCAGTCGATAGACCCATATGATGCAGCTTTCCTCGGAAGTCTATCCTGTGCCAAAGTCTCTATCTCTAACTACTACAGTCTAAATTCATTTGAACCTGCTTATTGTATGCAAGCATTGGTCTTCCTCTACAAATTTAGCCATCCACACTTTTTCCCATTAAAAATTTAACAAATCATTGATGCCTTAGGATATGTCTTTTCATTGTATTCCTTCATTGACTCAAGATATGGCATGAATTCAGTTGTTCGCTGATTAGATTTAGTGCTTCTCATTCGTTGCAGATCTACCAGTCTAATCTTCAGCATCCTTCTGTGGCTCATTTCAGAAGCTTCAGCTCTGTTCTTGTCAGTGCTCCTTATCGCTCACTTACAACTTCCGCACAAGACTGAAATCTAGACAACTACTTTCACAAAATATTTCTTAATGTAACCAAATTTCTCATTTTGGGAAACGTTTTTGTTACTACCACTAATTGGCACTTTTTTATCCATTTTGCTTCAGCCATTGTCACTTATTTCGCTGAGCAAATAAGAAACGTCATCTATTTACTAATCTAATTTCCTCACCTTTGCTTGATTTGATTCGTCTACATTCAATTAAATTTCCTTTACGTTTGTTGATATCTGTGTTGTAATTTATTTGCAGTGTAGCATCCGTCACATTCAGCTGATTTCCACTTCTTTACCGTCTCTCACAGGATTACAGTGTCTTCGGTAAACCTCAAAGTTTTTGTTTCTCCTCCCTGAATTTTAATTCTCTTTTCAAATGTATCACTGGTCTCCTTCACAGTTTTCTCAATGCACAGATTGAATAACACTGGGGACAGGCTACAACCTTGTCTCACTGTCTTCTCTACTACAGCCTCCAATTCATGTCTCTCAACTCCTGTAATTGCAGTCTGGTATCTGTACTAGTTGTAGATATCCTTACACTCCCTTTTTTCCATTGTTGTCCAAAGACGCCCCTAGACTGGCGCAACCATTTCATTCGTTGCCTCGAGGATCCCGAGATTGAGGCGCCACTAGCAGACGAAAGAAAGGAAAAAAAAGGAAAAATTAAAATCAAAACAAAAAATTGGTCAGGTGCGAGTAGGACTTGCGCACTCAGAGCTCCGTATGAATTTGCTTATGTATATGTAGGCAGTTCATCAATTCCGGAACGCGAAGAACTAAACAATTTTTGCCTGATATCGGTCCCAGGGATATCAAGACTTTGAAGAATGTTTTAAATTTGAAGTCGCATAACAAATGAAAAACTTTTTTTCGTATCGTATGATTACAACTTAACAATTTTCTGATTTTTTTCCTTTACTTGTACTGTGAAACCTTCCTTCTTGCCGAGTTTCATGATTCTACGTCAAGGAAAAGTACACTACAGGTTTTAATAAGTAAGTTTGTGGCTATGAAAAACTGTTACATAAAGGGCCGTATGTTTTGGTTGCATTGACTTAGAAGCTTAACATTTTTACACCACCAGAGGACCATAGGTCACAGAACTTTACCTAAATTTTACTTTGAAGTGTCTACCCGTTCCTGAGAAAAAGGGGTCTTAACAGATGAATGGACAACAAACAGTCTGATAAGAAATGACAAAAGAAATTTTCGAGTGATGTAATCAGAAATTCACAATTTTCGTGTTTCTTTCTTTGGTTGAACTGTGAAACCTTGCTTCTTCGCAAATTTAAGCAAATTGAATTATTCTAGGTCAAAGGGAAGTGCCCAGTAGGTTTTGATGAGTGAGTTTGCGAGTATCAAAATGTGTAACGTACAGCCGTATCTGTTGATTGGATTGGAAAAATTAGTTAACTTGTTTATCCAACTTAAGTCATTCCCTATGTTCATTAAAACTAGTTTTGGATATATTTTGACGGAAAGAAATGCGAATAATTAAGTCAACTCTAGCTGTGTTCATTGTGTCTAAGTACTGGTAAACTAAAGCAGACGCAACACGTCGACCTACAGACACAGAAATGTCATACGCAGTCGCACCTGTAATGGTTTAAATGTGTTAATAATTTCAGTGAAGATATTCTTTGCATACAATATTGAAAGCTAAGTTTGGTAGCGACCAGAAACAATTGAATATTAGTCCGAAGGCATCCTCTGCCTTCTGATATCTATTTAAATAGTTACTCCCGTCAGTCACTGCCACAAGTCTTATTAAAGTAAATTATTTTTGTGTCAGATCGGGGGTAAACGATGGCGTCAGACGTCGTGTACAAATGATACTCTCTGCTACGAATTACTTATTACCCAAATGAAACACGGCGTAACCAAAGATCTGTTGTGCACAATACCGTTTGACGGCGAAAGTCTACATCGAGAGGAATCAAAAATTTTCAGCATCTTGTGTTCCAGCGACCTGTACGAATTCAGCGCTAGAGAGACGAGAGGCCAAGAAAATTTGGGCGCACTGCACTGTAACTGAGGGTACGAACTGCAGAGACACAAAGACGAAACTGACCCATGTTATTTCACTATACGCAAGTAGAAACTACAATCTCAAATCGCATTTCTCCCCATTTATAAGACATCTATGATTTAAGGGCAAATAATTTTCGGACAAAACTACAGATTAGTGTTTGAAATTCTTCTATAACCTTTAGAAATCTTTATAAAAATATAGGATAAATTCTAGTGTCCGATACCACCCGGCGGCTTTGACCAATGACGTCATACATAAGGCAAAGATGCTGCAATGGACCATCTATGGGTGGAACGGATCATTCTCTTAAACAAGCGAATGTAGCATGCCATAAAATGTACATGTAACGCGACTATTATTTACGCGCGAATTTCATTTAAACGAGTTGAAGATGACTGAAATTAATAAGAAGACGAGAGCAATTACGAGTGCATATATTATATTTTCCACACGTACTGCAAAAACGATCTAAATAACGAACCGTCGAATAGTTGGAATCGGTAACTAGAAGCAACCTATGTAGGAGGCCATTTCTAGTTACCGATTCCAATATTACTGTTTGTTTCGCAAAAATCTTATAACATATCAGAAACGTGCTTAAAAAATGACCTTGTAAGTGAGCTGCAGAATACGACTAGACTTTCAAAAGATGAAAATCTTTACACACATTACTGCACACGCAAAGAAATAAAACGCAAAAATGACGAAACCTTGCAACCGATAACTATACAACACAGAATTCACACCAGCTACAGTAGCTGCTTCGTTCATGACAGATTTGCAAGAATATTCATAGCTAAAACAGTAGGTTAGCATGACAATTACGTCTAAATTCAGCCTCGATCTTTCGAACCGCGGTCCCCTCCGTATGGATCTCCATATGTTATTTTTTCGTCCCATAGTGCTCAGAGCCATTTGAACCATTTGTTATTTTTTTTGCACCTCCACATGAATTCGTCGGAAGTTCGTCAAAACCATATAATTTCCACAGACGCTGCACTTGCAAAATTCAGCAATTACGCCCAATGATTGCAAAAATTTTATAGTTGATTTAGGGTCACTCATTTTCTGAAGCAGAATTTCGCAGTAAAAACAACTGACTCATTCATAACGAACAGCGTCAGAAATCAAGACCTTATAAATCACCACTACTTATAAATCACGACTACTTTCATTAACAAACGATGCCGAAAACAAATTACGATATGAAAACAAAACAATCTACATCGAATTGTTAATATACACGCGTAATGAGGAAATCCAGAGAAATAATTTAACGTTCATCGACAGCAATCAGAAACAAAATAACATCACACATTACGTCATTGGTCAAAGCCGACGGGTAGTATCGGACATCTATGGTTTAAGGGCAAATAATTTTCGGACAAAACTACAGATTAGTGTTTGAAATTCTTCTATAACCTTTAGAAATCTTTATAAAAATATATTACTTGATACAATATGTCCTTAGAAAAAGTGTGTTAACACCGTGTCGACTCACTCGAACAATGTCTATACGATCGAATACAGAGGTTAACTGGCGTGGAATGTTCTTAGGAGACTGTATAATTAGTAGTATTCCAATATCCCCTTAGTTACAAGATTTATAAAATTCACACTCTTCCAACTTCCTCAGACAGACATTGATAAACAGTGTGGGCGACTGGTTTCCAAACAAAACACTACCCTCAATATAACTGTAATGTCGGAGATATCCATGTTCATTAAATATACATACCTGTGAGGTCGTGCGTCCGAAGAAAAGTGCTATACGAGATTTCACGCCAGTGGTTTGGGTGCTGCGGATGACGGAACTCAGATGTTATTTGGTGTCTTATCTTCTGACTGCTATCACTGCTCCGCACTCTGCCTGCATTTCACGATGTTTCTTCAGATTTTGCTGCCTGGGGACGGACGTACTCACGTTGCTCGCCAGCCGCCTCGTCTCGAACTGTTGCTAAGCAACGGCGTGGGCCGCAGCAGAGATGCCTGTATTGTTGAGAACTGTGACACGTCGCGGTATGTTTATTTACTCTTACATTATTTACGGAAAATAATCGCTGCACTGTTAAGAAACCATCCAGCAACAATAACATGGCTATAAGCAGTATGGGACGACCAGAACCATGTCTCCGAAATTAGAAAAAGAGAGAAGGTGAGAGAAAATGAGAATCGGAAAAAAAACTCGAAAAATTAGTAAAATCGAACAGTCAAGAGAGGTTTTCGATATGAACTGATGGAAAAAATCATAGTACCAAGGTGAAGTTTCACGACGTAAACGGAAGTTGGCAGGCGTGTTTCCACATCTGAAAGATGATGTCTAATCAAATTTCGCACCAGTCACGTAAAAGCGGTGCTAGTAGTGCCACTATGAGGATGCAAATCGTGAGCTTTTGTTGCTTTTGATATTGGACGTGTGAGTTGTTGTTAGTCAAGAATGCTTTTAAGGCCACAAAGATGCTGTTATCAAGATTTCATTGAGTTTGAACAAAGTCGGTGTAATAGGGCTACGAGAAGCAGGATGTTCCTTCTGCGATACTGCTCAAAGACTTGACAGGAATGCAGTCACTGTACATGACTTCTGGCAGCAGCGGTCACGAGAATGGACGGTCGCAAGAAGACCGAACTCCAGACGCCCACGCACCACTACTGAGAGGGGAGACCATCGTGAGTGGCCTTTGGCTCTGGCGCATCGTACTGCATCTGCAGCAAGAATCTGAAGACCAGTTGGCACCGCAGTGACACAAAGAACTGTTACAAATCAGTTACTTGAAGGATAGCTACGAGGCAGATGACCTGTAGCGTGTATTCCACTGACCCAGGACCACCGCCATTTGCGACTTCAGTGGTGTCAAGCTAGAGCTCAATGGAGGGAAGGGTGGAGATCTGTTGTGTTTTCCGACGAAAGGTGGATCTGCTTCGGTACCAGTGACGGCCGTGTGTTGATTAGGAGTCCAGATGAGGATCTGAAGCCAACCTATCTACGTGCTTCCGAATAACATCAGGAGTATTCTCTTTGTTACCCCACGCACCTTGACTTCTACGTCAGGCTGGTGATTCGACCTGTTGTGCTGCCATTCATTAACAGCATTTCAGGGTATGTATTCCAACAGGATAACGCTTGCCCCAAAATCGCTATTGTAACCCAACGTGCCCTAGAGAGTGTCCACATTTTGCCTTGGCCTTCTCGATAACCAGATATGTGTCCAATCGAGCACATACCGAACATCATTGGCCGACAACTCCACCGTCATCTACAAAGGGCGTGATCAGTCTGTGTGGTGACCGACCAAGTGCAAAACGCACAGGCTGACATCCGGCACCTGTACAAAACAATGCATGCACCTTTGCATGCTTGCATTCAACATTCTGGCTGTTACACTTGTTATTAATGTAACAGCATTTCGCATCTGCAATGGTTTATCTCCTGCTTACGTTAAGGTTCAAAATGGTTCAAATGGCTCTGAGCACTGTGGAACTTAACATCTGTGGTCATCAGTCCCCTAGAACTTAGAACTACTTAAACCTAACTAACCTAAGGACATCACACACATCCATGCCCGAGGCAGGATTCGAACCTGCGACCGTAGCGGTCGCGCGGTTCCAGACTGAAGCGTATAGAATCACACGGCCACACCGGCCGACTTACGTTAAGGTATGATCTCGCAATGTTAATTACTGAAGTACGTTACCTAAACAAATGTATTCCCGAAATTTCATTAACTAACATTAATTATTGTCTGATGTTGCTATTTTTTCCGTCAGTGTAGCAGTTACATGTGCCATCGATTGTCTCGACGATTTCTTTTTTTCCAAATGATGTGGAATGAATAAGTTTACTGGATATGTATACATGACATTTGTTACGTTACCTTTAGTCCTACTCATGCAGCCACACTTAAATAAACTTTTTTTACTGGCTGCCAATTTTTAAGTAGAAACTCCATCAATGGAATACAGGGAATTATCAAGGAGAAATGGTTTTAAATTAGATTTGTAACTTGCTTTGCTACCAATGCGTTGTTAAAATAATGACTGGTTCGGGAATCATTCTTACAGAAAAATATGCTAATCATTTATCTCCTTTACCCAGGTCAAAAGTCAGTCCGTAGTAGCATTTGAATATCAGTTAATTGAATATATGGGACGAAAAGAAATAAATGTGATCTAAATTTAGTCCTTAAAGGCGATGTAGAGGCTAAAAAGCTTACCAAGGAACAGCCCTGCATTTCGAAACAGTTGAGAAGCTCTACAATTTTTTTGAAACCGACGTACGACGATGGTAGGATTAAGTATTTGTTCCGTGAGTAGTTCCAAGATAAAAAAAAAAAAAATCTTTGCTGCTCTTAACACTCTGACTAATATAATTCGTAACATTACATAACTAATGAGGAAGTATTGAATAGGATTGGGGAGAAGAGAAGTTTGTGGCACAACTTGACCAGTAGAAGGGATCGGTTGGTAGGACATGTTCTGAGGCATCAAGGGATCACCAATTTAGTATTGGAGGGCAGCGTGGGGGGTAAAAATCGTAGAGGGAGACCAAGAGATGAATACACTAAGCAGATTCAGAAGGATGTAGGTTGCAGTAGGTACTGGGAGATGAAGAAGCTTGCACAGGATGGAGTAGCATGGAGAGCTGCATCAAACCAGTCTCAGGACTGAAGACCACAACAACAACAACAAGAAACGTAACGAACTAAGTGCAGCAAAAGGTCTTAAAAAACAAAATCGTACAATTTCCAGATTCAGTATAAACCACTCGAAAAACTTAATACATACCCAACGCCGTGCAGCCAACGGCCTTGCCGCAGAACATCGAAGTTCAAAGCTGTCGAGCTTGGATAACACTTGAATGGGTGACCGTCCGGGTTTACAGAGCACTTTTGGCAAGCGGGGTGCACACAGCCTTTGTGAGGCCAATTGAGGAGCTGCTTGGTTGAGCACTGACAACGGCTGGGAGTGCGATGTGCTCACCACATTCCCCTCCATTTCCACAATGACACCTTTCTGCTGAGGATGACACGGCGGTCGGTCTGTATCTCTGGGCCTTCCGAGGGCTGTTCAGACGGTGAGGGAGTTCGACGCCTTTCGGTGCAGACGTTGCAGCTGCATATGACTTCTTAGGCACGACGATGTCAGAAACAGAGTTGGAAGATTAGAGTTCAACGTCCCGTCCACGATGAGGTCATTAGAGACAGAGGGGAAAGGGAGGGCTAGGGTAAGGAAACCGACCGATCTCTCTCAGCGGAAACATTCCGGCATTTGCCTCCATCGGTATTGTGGGAAATTACGGGGAACCAACTTTCTGTATTTGTGAAAAACGGGACGTAGAATAAAAATTGCCTTGCAAACTAATTAAAACTCTAGAGCACCATTTCGACGACCTGAGAGAGTACGAGAGGCTGACAGAGGCCGTAACTGGGCTTAAAGTAAAACTTTTTTATACAGTGATTCATAACACTAATTCGCAACTATACATCTGGTATTAAGAAATGATGTTAGTTATAGGAGCATACAACCCTTCTTCCGGTGACGAAGATCTTAAAAATGAAGCACTTAAGGTTTTGAATGACACTTCCTAATAACATTTCTTTTCTGTTTCCAAGACAGCCAATGTTGATAAGAACTTTATTTAAAACACGTCGTAGACGTGGCAGAGCCAATGCCGAGATACTGTGCCGAATGAACAGCCGTCCTGATACATCTAGCAAAAGCTACGCCTATTACAAAAACTGAGCGTTCTATTTCTAGGCCAAAATATGTTTGAAAAATACTTACGTTCTGTAATGATTCAGGATAATCATTTCAGCAGTGCCATCAGTGGGAGAAGGGGCGCGTGAATGGGCGCAGAGTTGTTCTCTTTTAATTGGCTTTCGGAACTTATACATACAACCATCTCAACACTGGAAATGTTACGTTACAGATTTGGGCACAGGCTTGTTTTATTGGTGAGACGGTGTAACAGAAATCTTAACAGATCCGTAACTGCCAGAACTCGGACTAGGACACCGTGCGCGTTTCTGGTACATGCTTCAAAAACTCAAGGACCCATCTTTCGGCAAAAAAAAAAAAAAAAAAAAAAAAAAAAAGTTCTTCCGCCACTTACGTAGCTGTTCTCTAGAGATAGCGGAGGTGAAGTAATTACGGAAGGAGGGGTGGAAACACAGTTTACAGTGATTCACAGTGTCAAGATGAGGGTGTAGGTGTATAAAATTATGTAGAAAATGAAAGAGCAGGATGTTGACTTTTATGGCTCCACATCTCTGATGATGAGAACGGAACTCTTACAGGATCAGTTTGTTGTCGGTCTTCCTGTGAGTGCGACTGTTAATACTCCTTTTTCTTAGGAAATGTATCTCACTAAGTTCTACCGCCCCCTGGTGGTGTAAAACAGTACAATCAGTGCAATCAAAACACACTTGTAAACCCAAACATCAAAGCTAATAGTGTACTTACCATCGATCAAGAATGATAGAATTTGGCAAGAAGTAAGGCTTCACAGTACAAGTAAAGGAAAAAAACCTAAGCTTGTGTTGGCTACTACGTGAATCAGCACCGACACAAGCAAGGAAGAAGAGAAGTTGCCATGGCCGATAGCAGAAATCCAAAACGTTCTGTACATAACACTTTCAAAGTAGAATAGACTTCCTGTGCCTCCTGCGTGCAATTACATTGACACTGTATTACCACTCACAGAATGCACGTTCAGTATCGTATTCATGTTACTCAGTACTGATGGTCTCGAAATCTGCGACTGAACTGGGACTAACCAGCGATGGGAGAAGATTAAGTCAATGAATCAACAATTGCCAGTTAGCATGGCTTGTTAAAATAATTCCCAAATTAATAAGATAAATGAAAATTAGTGTAGCCAATGCAAAATGAAACATTTAAACTTAAAATTAAAACATTCTCGAAAACCTTGGAACTGATACCTTGCCAATACCGATGTCGATAGCAGACAAAAACCGTCGGGATTTTGGATTCCCAGTTTGGGTGAACTACCTACACAAGTTATTAACTCCATACGGTGCCCCTGGAGCACGAGTGCTACTCGCACCTAACAGGTTTTTTTCTGAAATAGCTGACGATTTTTCAAACGCAAGAACAAGGAACAGCTGATCAATGCGCGTCTGGCTAGAGCCTCCTGCCGGGTACACCTGCCACCTGCTTCAAGTCTTTTCGGTGGACGCCCCTTCGGCGACTTGCGTGTCAAGATGAAATGATGATGAAGGCAACACAGTAACACAGCACCCAGAGAGGATAAAATCTCCGATCCAGCTGAGAATCGATCCCGGTCCCCTTACATGGCATTCTGCCGCGCTGATCACTCGGCTATGGAGCCGGACACTGATTAAAACTTTTTTTGTGTTACGAGCGTTAGGCTGGGGTCCAAGGAATGTTTCTGCGTCCAACGTTTCGTCTGCTAATGGGGGAAACGTGATCAGAGGCTATTAAGACTCAGATAGTAGTTTCAAACTTCGACAAGCTCTGCAAACTGCACTTTATAAGCTCGTGGAGTCATACCTAGAGTATGTAGCCGGGTATAAATAGCGGCGTTAGATTTATTTAACGCTAACAAGGGGAGGCCGCCAATTGTGAAATTCAGATTCGATTCATACTGCGCATAATAAAAGCTCATGGCCAGAGGTGTAATGTGGCAAAGCACCAAGATGCACTTCTCAGCCGTTGTCGAGAAAATCGACAGTTAAAAGAAACCGTTGCGGTGAAATATTCTCTACGATTAATGATTTTCTACAGCGTCATAGCGCAGCGGTAAGCGCTGGGGTTCGTAATCCGAAGGTCGCCGGATCGAATCTCGCTCCATGCAATATTTTTTTATTATTAGTTTTTTGCAATTCATATATATATATATATATATATATATATATATATATATATATATATATATATATATATAAAACTATTAATGAATTGCTTATGCATGTTGGTGAAGGCGGATCGCTCTCCAATTGTACCGCCTCCATTTTTCCGTTTGTTTAACAGGGTGTACCAAAGCTGTCCCGTCCGCACTGATTTTCGACGATGTTATAAGTTGCGCTAGGGACCGCATCTACCTCTTTCAAAGTTAGCAGGCAAGTACGCTGTTATGGGGCGTGGGGCGGCTCGTTTCGGCCCATTCAACATCTGTCCTTCAAGTGTAACGAGCGAGTAACGGAGTTTATATTTCATACCTGCCACTGCAAGTTTGTGTTCGTGGGGTCTCTATTCTAATTCGAACGTTTGACTTACGCTATACGTATTCGTTTCTACGTCTTCCGTTAACTATACGTGGTTAACATTATGAAGAGAATTAATAACATTTGTGAAATACAACTTTGTTTGCGGAAAACATAATGATGTTCGAAGTCGCCAGTTTTTCCACGACAAACGACTTTCAACAACTTATTATATGCATAATTGTTGCGACTGATTGCCGGGATATATATATATATATATATATATATATATATATATATATATATATATATATATATATATAGTGACGAGCAGCAGTGGAGTGTGGCCACAAAAGCAGGAGATGGATAACATAGACGCCCGATGGACGTTAGTAGAACAGCATTGAAGAAGTAAACATCTGTTGCTGAACAGTACACAGAAGACGGGGTAGCTTCCCAGGCTGCTGTGGCGACAGGATACTGAGACGGCGAGTCAGCTCCAAACGTCAACAGCCTGCAGCAGACGGTAGCCCTGAGCGAAGTGTGTGGAGCACCGCTGAGTCAAGTTGCGACCTCTGGACAGGGGAGTGACGAGCAGCAGTGGAGTGTGGCCACAAAAGCAGGAGATGGATAACATAGACTGCATGCTCGCGCGATGGCGGAAGAGCTGCTTCATATCTGGGCTCATAATGTAGGCCGCCAAATGGCGTGCTGATTCGAAAGTGCCCAAGTTCTTTCCATCCGACACGGCATGGAAGGCGGCGCTGTGGCTAACAGCCCGTGAGGCCCTATGGGCCGTCTTGCTGTTTCGAAGAAGCTTGTAGACCGCTACATGAGTAGACGGTGGACTGTCATAGGTCCCTCCTCCAGGCTGGTTGGCTGCAGATCGAGATACTGCCACTGAAAAATGAGCAGTGTTTATTCAGGACTGGCCCACGCTTGGTATGTTACCGTACTGGCTTCTTCGCCGCAACTCACCACATCGCTGCGGCCTGGGCATATGAAAATCGGGCCATCTGAGTCGTAGCTGCCACGTCTTTTTGCTGCGTCCCTGGTCTGGCATCAGGACTGCTCGGCTGGCTACAGAGTGAGGTAACCAGCTGGTAGTGCCCCCTAATACTTACAATATCACTGGCCTCACGTTGTTGAAATTCCGCCCGGTTGTCATGATTCAACCCTCCTTTGGGTGAACCAAGTGTATTATTTGGCAGCACTACAAACCAAACAGCGTAAACCCTTCCCCGCTACAAGCCTCATAACAAATGTCGGCACGACTCCGCGATCTTAAAGGTGTGACTCCGTTGCGGCGAAACATACCACGTGATAACGATGCGCCTTTGCAGTGGCACACATTTAATGTAACTGAATGCAACCCTTCCCGATGGCTCGTCTATATGGTGCGTGACAACAGACATACCAAACCTGCGCTCGACTCGACTGCTCGGTCCATGTAACACAAATCACCGAGGATGGAAATACCGGTCGTGAGACATTGCATTGTTTGATAATGTGAGTAAGGCGAGACTTTGAATAACTAAGTACATAGAACTCATTAGCTGTTTACATTTCTGCATGGATATTCTAACTTAGATACTTCTATGACATTATCTGTTCGTTCTTGTTTTATTTTGCAGTGCGGTATTATATATTATTTCATTTTTTGTGACTTTGTTCACTGTTGTAATTAATTAATCTATTCTAATGCATAACGAGAAGTTCTTGTTTAACATTGTTACCTAAAATCTCGAAAAATACTTGTTGTGTACATAGTTCCGCGTAGTCAGCGCGTACACAACTTTCCCACTAGAGCGCGCCCCGCTAAGCACAACAGCGCAGGTGCAGCGCTCGTCCATCTCTGCACTATGAGATGGCGCTGCCTTAGAGACGGACCAAATTCTGCTTCCGCCAATCCACGTATTAATATTTAACGCACCCATTGAGATAGCTGCTAACGTAGAACCTTTTCTCCTCGCGGATCACACTTGCACAGTGATACCTGGATGCGCAAGGTATTATAACGAGTGTACAGATCTCTGATCAGTCAGTCTGCATTTGTCTGCACCAGTCTGCATTTGTCTGCACCAGTCTGTACGAGTCTGCATTTGTCTGTACCAGTCTATGGTCAAGTTTCAGTTTGCGGCTAATAAGATTACCATATTCCTGTACATAGCCATGAAGATAAATGTATAGACACTTTGTCAAGAATCAGAGATATGTGAGAATAAGATTAATGTACCAAGGCCAAAGGAACTGCAGATTGTCAATTGTAAATAGCATCCAGAATCAAGTTAAGTAATTTTATGCTTGTTATTATTTTAATAAATGTGTGCGAAAATTAATCAAGTTCTATTTAAAGTTGGTCACCGTCAATCTGCTACTCTAAGCGTGCAAGTGGCATTTCTATCGTCTGACCTAACGGCAGAAGATATACACACCACAATAAGACCACAAGACATATTGCTGACAGTCGCCTACTTCGTTAGAGTGACAAGTCAAATAATCTGATGGTGTGTGTACCGAAGGTCTTACAGTACGCACACCTCAGTACTCCACCAGATTACTACCAATTTTTATAAGATACTCTAATAAACATACGGATGGATGTCGGCTACATGACTTTTGAAATATGTATTGTAGTATTAAACAGGCTGTATCAAAAAGAATCATCCGATTTTCAACGTCTATATTTCTGAAACTAATGAACACAAACAATGAATTTTGTTTTTTGATGAACGGGAAACTCAAAAAGCTTCTTTTCATACCTTTTCATAGGTGTTTAATATGCCCCAGCGATCATGTCTTGAGCTACAGTTTCCACAGCTGTGTTATGTGATGTCTCAGTTCATTCATTGTTGTTGGTAACGGAGCCACATAAACACTCTTTTATAAACCACCACAAGAAATAATCACATACAGTCAGGTACAGTGGCCTTGGAGGCCAGTAATGTAAGGTTGAATCATTTCGTCCAGTGCGACCGATCCGTCGTTCAGTAATCCTTTGCTTTAACAATTCCCGCACTTCCAGATGCCAGTGCCTCATCCTGTTGGTAAATGAAGTCATTCGAATCAGTGTCCAACTGTGGGAAAGAAAGGTCTCAAGCATATCGAGATATGTGCTTCCTGTAATCGTCTTCTTGGCAAAGAAAAATGGGCCATACACTAGGGTTGCCATAATCTTGGAATCCAAAACCAGGACAAAACTTAAGGTCACCGTAGCCGATCGAAGGAAATAAGAGGAATAAGGAGTCCTCATGCCCATAAGCTAAGGGAAATGTGCATTTAATTAATGATCCAGAGTTTAGGAAGGACTGCTTCATTAAGAAAGCATTTATTACAAAAAATAAGAATATGCATTACATTATTCAGTACACGAAGTTCTATTGTCATCATATGAGCTTTTCTTATACCAATCGTATTTCTCAGAACCTTGAATAGATGAAAGGAACTTAATCTGGTTCTCAATCAGTTTATGAAATTCACTGCAACTTACATTTTTCATATTGTACTGTATTTGCATCATTGCATTAACCGATTTTACTGTTAACCTATTCCTTTCTTCTGTCCGCTGAGAATTCATGTTCTGTTCTGTTTGGATTTTATATAATGTGAAGGCAAAGAGATAACATATTGATGCTTCTTTGACAGCAATTTTTGAAATTACCGGAAGTTGACTTCAAATCCAGCAAATATCGCGGACATTTGCCTTTTCGGCCCGGACATATTCATTTACCCTAAAATCGCGGACTGTCCGTGAAATCCGTGGCGTATGGCAACCCTACCATACACCTTTTCCCG
Organism: Schistocerca serialis cubense; assembly: GCF_023864345.2. Taxonomy (NCBI): domain Eukaryota; kingdom Metazoa; phylum Arthropoda; class Insecta; order Orthoptera; family Acrididae; genus Schistocerca; species Schistocerca serialis. The sequence continues at coordinate 103,336,231 of NC_064643.1, read as the reverse complement.
TGAAACTGCACAAAACGCATTAAATTTTGGAGAGTCCCTCTCATATTGTGCAGCTTCATGTGGTTGTTCGTACCCTGTATTCTCACATTATGATGGTTCACCTTTCCTTTTAAATAGAATGTTGCCTCGCCACTAGACACTAACCATGGAAGAAAACTGTGATCCGCCATCTTGCCAAGAACCAAATTACAGAACGCCACACGCCGTTGTTTGTCACCTTTACGAAGAGCTTGCAGCAGCTGAGTTTTGTATGGGTTCATATGTAAACGTCGACACAACCCACGCCAAACGGACATCAGGGATGTGTTGTGCTGCACAGCGAACCGATTTCTGCGGACTCCTTGAGAAACTACGGCGGATGCGTTCGATGTCTGTGTCAAACACGTGGGAACGTCCCGGCGATTTTCCTTTACACAAACGACCGTTTCCCGGAATTGTTCACCCCGTCGTTTACTGCTCTGTGCTGTAGGAGGATCCACACCACATGCAGTACGAAAGGCATGCTGAACAGTTATTACTGACCCGCACTGCGCAAAACGTAGAACACAAAACGCTTTCTGTTGTCTCGATACCATTTTTACTAGAACTGAAGTGGGCGCAAACTGCTGCTACATAGCGGAAACAACGTAAAACTCGGGAGTTGGCTCTTTCGAACAGTACGTTGTTTACGGACACGTCTCAGATAACATAATACTTACGATTTGTTTAAATCAGATGATTAATTTTGATGCACTCGTAAAATAACGCATAATTATGTTTACTAGACTTGGCCACTGTTTCTATGTTTCGATACAGTGTATCGATACGAGGAACTGTTTCAGTGTTTCGGAACGGCTGTGGTTCACTGTTTCGAAACAGTAGTGTTTCATTCCGCCCCTGTCTCGGATAACCGGACCAGATTCGATCTCGAGCCAGACACAGAAACTGTATCGTTGTTTCAAAATAAGGCTGTTTCAGTCCACCTGTGCTTGGAACGGACTAATTGTATCGAAACAGTGATGTTTCATTCCACTCTGTGTCGGACGAGATTCGGGCTCGGCACAGGTACTGAAACACAACATACCACTTCGTGAAACACTTTCAAGAGTGTCGAAATCTTTTTGACAACCAATAGCATGATGCTTAAGATATCCGAAAATAAAGCTTCGTTTCTAGCTGACTGTCCTATTCCGAAATGACGTAACATCTGCTTTATAAACACTAACCAAACAATAAAACAACGCATACTATTCACATTCAAAATAATAAATATGTGAAAATCATTCAGTTAAATTACACTTTTTTTATAACATACGCTTCTCTGTTCATGTACAGTAATCATATTAAGAAACGCAAGTAAGCCTACAACATTTTGAACAAAAAAAAGGCGGAGAGTGACAGTTATTAGACATATATACAAATTTGATGTAGGTATAATTGCAAGCAATCTGTTTGACATATCACTGATAGTGTAATGGTGAACGGGAAGGGATGGAAAGCATGGTGCATTTATAGTAACGGTTCGAAACACCTTGAAAAACAAAATTTTTTTCTGTTATATTTTGTTATTTATTCGAATTATTTGTGAGTCTATAGTCACTGTGCCTATTATCCACAATGATTCCCTTTGTGTGCATGGAAATTAACAGGATGAGTATATTACCCATACAAACAGAATGTGGGGATCCCAGTAGCATGTCCGTTGTTTCTGCAGTTTGCTCCCACCTCCAGTTCCGTTCGTGGTGGTTCTTCTGTCTTCAGCTATGGCTGTCCTCAGCCAATTGCGAAGTATGAAAGTCACACGACACGAAAGCAGCGCATTTGCTGCAAGAAATACGAAACTGCCAAGACGCCGAAGTGATAGTTTCATACTTTCTGCGATATGATTAGCGTTCTCGCGCCTCATTTGTATTTATATGGGCATACTTATACAGTAGACATTCAAGATGACAAAATGTGTAGGTTTATTAAATTATAAAACACAAACTGTTTCACTGTTTCGAAATAGCGTATCGAAACATTACATTGTACTGTTTCATTTGTTTCGAAACAGTTACGTGTTTCTGTTCGCCCATCTCTAATGTTTACAAATTGCATTTAACAGATCACGATGAACCGTTAATTCACAAATATAGCATTTCGATGAGCATTAAACACCAATTTATTTTAAGCGATAATTTATAGGATTTCTGCTAAAATGAACTGCGAGAAAGAAAATCCTGTGCTATGCTGTGCTGTAAAAATGTTCGGATTCGTTTTATTTCTGTCAATTTGTTTTAAGTACGCTAACAGTATATTGAAACAATTACACAAATAGTCTCTCATATTTGATGTTATAATGAACGAGGGAGTTCTACTTCGTGATTGACTTATTAGAATACTTTGTCGTCCGAAACTCTGTAATCCTATGGGCTTGCAGGTTAAAACTACGCGAAGTACTGTCAATGAAGCTACCATCCCCAAAAATCCAGCAGCAGGAGGCATATCTCATATCCCGTATACCAATGATCCCAACCGATTTACCCGTTTACTTTAAGCGACTTCATTTCCCAGTCAGTGTTTCGTTGCATATAATAGGATAGCGAGAGGTGGACCATGACCGGGAAAGGGGAGGGGAGGGGATGGCTTGATTAAGGGGAATGAGGTGTGGAGCGAGACAGGACGGAGCAGAGGTGGAGAGAGACAGGAGGAGGAGGAGGAGGAGGAGGAGGAGACAAACAAAGGAGGAGGATGAGGAAGAAATAAACAGGGAGAGGGAAGAGGAGGAGATGGAAACAAAGAGGGGACAAAAAAAAAGCAGAACGTATATCCAGTCCCCATACATATTTAGCAACTGCGAAGCATTTCCAGGTGCACTAATTTTTAATATAAATCTGAACGTGAAAAAATAGTCTCACTAGTTCAATACCGATTTTCATAAGCAACAGTGCGATTGAGCATTTAATTAAAATGTACCTTTGGTAGTGTGCAGCATTTTTTATGAGCTCGCTTCAGTCTAGAACCGTACGACCGCTACGGTCGCAGGTTCGAAACCTGCCTCGGGCATGGATGTGTGTGATGTCCTTAGGTTAGTTAGGTTTAAGTAGTTCTAAGTTCTAGGGGAATGATGATCTCAAATGTTAAGTCCCATAGTGCTCAGAGCCATTTGAACCATTTGTTATGAGCTGCAGTGTAAGCGCGAATAGCTGTACAGAAAAATAACTGAAAAATTGTCGAGATAATATTCAGCTTCGCCAAAGAATTTAAAATAAGATATACTCTTTTATGTTTCTCTTACTTATTCCACTTTGTGACTCAAGTAGGAGGAGCGTGGCCACGGGATGATGTGTGTGTGTGTGTGTGTGTGTGTGTGTGTGTGTGTGTGTGTGTGTGTATACCGATGGGTAGAAGTGGGAGTGGGGACGTCTGGCTATGAGAAACAATGTGTTGACTACGTATTGTTGGGTTGGTAACGGGACTGGGGATAGGCGTGTAGTTGGCCCGGAGCACCCATGACTGTAGCTACGCCCTTGCTGTTAACTGAAGAATTTCAAACAATATATTCTAGCCAAAAGTGTTATCTAGAAACGATACAAATTTATCTTCTAAGAAAAGTTGCAGCGTCATTATTGCTTCGCGGTTCGTACATTTTTCAGGAACCGAAACCAGTCTTCCCTGAGGTCGACTACCACCGGTCTTTCCGTCCTTCTGTACTCGTAAATAATTCGTGTCAGTGTTTTGCAGCCATTATATATTAAACCGTAGTTCGGTAATATTCGCACCTACCAGTAACTGCATTCTTCCGAACTGGGACTACTTCGTTCTTCGTTAAGTCTGAGGGTATTTAGCGGCAACATACTAGATCAGAATCTTCTCGGCTTACGTCGTACAAACATCAGTTCGTAATTTCTCGTGTTGTGCTGGCCGAGTTGTCCCACAGTAAGTTTCGTTTCGTAACTTCCGACTTGTTAACAAGATACTGTAATTGTTGAGAGGACATTTTCTTAGAATCTAATGGGAGGCTCCAGAGTTCGTCTGCCGAGCGAAAGCTTAGGAGAAAAGTCCATCGCAAGATTCTTCCGCGTGGCGACCAGTCCGTTTCGCTATGCTTGTCAAACATCTGTTCGAAGATGACTCAGCTCACTTGTTGACGTCTCGGAAGCTGATAGCGATCACCCTTTGTCTGCACGCTGTTCATTAATCAAAGCTGAGACATACAGTAACTACATAATCTGAACATTTCTCTTGGAAGGTTTTCGTGCTGCTATTAACGTTTCGTTGGGAATTGAAGGTTTTAGGCACCTGCGTGACTTGAAGTAGATAATGCTTGCTATCAACCAAATAGTGTATAAACGAATTGTAAAATAAGCCCACGCAATTTCTGTAACTTAATTTCAAATTGTATGCTACCATTTTAGTCATTTGTAAATGCTTTAGCGATCGGATTTATTCTCGTTCGAGATGATCAATTTTTCTCGAGAATTTTCTGCGAAAAAAATGACAAAAAAGAAAGATGCAGGACGATGCATCTTTCAGTAAGATGCACTGAGACTCAAAAACAGAATTATTTTAGACAGCTTGATTTGAATCTAGAAAGCATTTCGAGATGCAAGATAATTCCATCTACATCAATTGAGGTTAAATAATTTGTTCTAATTAATATGGCAACAAACATCATCCACACCATTCACGAAATATTGTGTATTCCAAGATGTTCGTTTCCGTATATCTGTAGTGCCTTTACAATTATGGAACTTGAACAGTGTCAAAACACTTTTTCTGATGCTCGATAGCAGATGCCACAATCTCATGGAGGAAAGTAAACAGTTTTAGGTAAACCAAAACCTGTTCGAAATCAAAATAGTTCAGTGTCCGTAACGAATCCCATGTACGGATGAAAGCTGTCTCGTTCGTAACAACCAGGCTCCTACAGCCCAATCAGCATAACAACGCTAAATAAAGTCGAACGCGTCGTTCACAAGTTCCGTGAAACGAAGGTGACAGTGCTCTTGACGTCAGACTGACGTTTTCAGTCACGCCGCTGTGACATGATGAAATTATGGTAAGCAGCGAAAACGCTGTTATCAGTGTTGTTCTAGTGCTCCATACAGAATTTGGCTCTCAGTAAATCCTAGGAGCGCTTTTTTTCCGATCGCTAACATGCCTTAGCACACAGTTCACTAGCCTCTTTCCTAGTTAGTGTTTGCTTTCATCGAGTGCCAAACCGTCAAAAAAAACCTGCAATCCTGCGATACACGTTACCAGTATGCACAGAATTAAATGCCATAACCATGATATGGATGTAAAATCAGACAACTGAAGATAAGCAGAATATGCGACTCACGACGTTTTATGCTTTTATTACACATCTGACCAGCAGATGACTACACGAAACTGTAACTCAGCGGAGGAGTCTTATAACCCTAAAGCCGAAATTCCACATGCAACAAAAGTGACACCACTTAACCGCCACTCGAGTGGCATTACCATATTTACGAGTGGAAATACCCAAATTACTGTGGCGCCACTTCGAGTTACGTCACTTTTAGCCACGCCACAAAAGTTAAAGTCGCTTTAAGTTTGTGACACCATCGATCACCGTCATTCTACTGCCATCTCGTGACTGACAATCGGAGTACCATCACAGTAATTTGGTTTTTGTGTTAGTAATTTTGGCGTGTGTGTTTTTCACAGTACTAAAAAGTGCCAAAAAAGAGGACGTTGGCAACAATTATTGATTTTATGGAGAGCTACGAGGTGTGAGCTTGGTTGTGAAAACGCAAGGATTGGTGCAGAAGATTAAGACATGAAGCACTGCCTTAAACTGTGAATGGTTACTGGTAAAAATATACAGTTGTGATTAAAGTATTGCAAAATCTAAAACAGTAAGCACTCGCAGTGCTTACATCAGTAAACATAAAAATAGTGGTGAGATACGGTGGTGCACCTACGAGTCCATCGAGCATACAAAAAGACTGATTTCTGAAAATTATTTAGCAACAATACAGTTGAGAATAAAATAAAATATAGCTGATTACAAAACTTATTACTCCCTTTTATATGTATTTAGGGACAAAGTTCCTTCATTTTCTTTAAAGTACAAGTAAAATAGTGGTGAGAGTTTGATAAAATAATGTTGTTACAGTATTTATGATGATGATGAAGTCACATACTCCGTAACAAAGAGTAGGAGACAATGCGGGAGACCCGCCTAAGTCCTAGTGGAGGTGGTTTGCCATTACCTTCCTCCGACCGTAATGGGGCTGAATGATGACGATGAAGATGACACAACAACAACCAGTCATCTCGAGGCAGGTGAAAATCCCTGACCCCGCCGGGACCCTAAACCGGGACTCTGCGCTCGGGAAGCGAGAACGCTACCGCGAGACCACGAGCTGCGGACACAGTACTTAAGACAACAAAAAAAAGTTCGTTTTATGTATGGTAAATGGGCAGCTGTCATAATAACAAAATGATGTGGAGAAACAGTTCGTTGTGTATCGTGAGCACTAAGCAACCCTAACAACATGATGTGTGTATTTTTATTCTAAATAGTATCTACCTTGAACCATGACAACGCGATGTGTACTTTAACGGGAACGTGATGTTAACTTCCTTCATTCACGTTTGCTGATGGTTAAAGTTGTGCTTGAGTACTCGTAAGCAAGTATTATTAAGTAATTAATGAAAGGTAATTTGTAGTTTCACAGCAGCTCACTTAATTCTACAAACGAAAAAAAAAAAAAATAGTTCTAGCAAGAAATGCAGATTCTAGTTCTGGCAACTTAAATTCTCGTAAATACTTGTTTCAAGGTTTCGGTGGCATTAAAATTTCAGTTTGAGTGTAGCTTTCACCAAAAATCAGTACGAATTAACTTTAATACGAGGGCTATCCACAAAGTACATTACGTTTTGGAATTAAAAATAAATAAAGAATTGGAATTTTTTTATTATATACGGATGAAAGCCACACTTAAATATTACTTTTCTACATAGTTGCCATTTAAATTAAGGCACTTATCGTAGCGATGGACGAGCTTGGAAATTCGGCCGCCTGCGCCTTCAACCACGTGGTTACCTCTTCTTGAAGCTGTGCGTCGTCATCAAAACGCTGCATAGCCAACCACTTCTTCATTGCTGCGAATAAGTGGAAGTCACTCGGTGCCAGGTCGGGACTGTGCGGTGGATGAGGAAACAACTCCCACTTAAAAGATTCGAGAACTTCACGAGTGGCATTTGCCGTGTGGGCCCGGGCGTTGTCGTGAATCAGCAAGATCTTTGAGCCCAACTTTCCCCTGCGCTTGTTTTGTATTGCTCTTCTGAGGTTGTGCAGAGTTTGGCAATACCTTTGAGAGTTTATTGTAGTGCCTCTTTCCAGGAAATCCACAAAAATCACACCTTTTCTGTCCCAAAAGAAGAGGTAACCACGTGGTTGAAGGCGCAGGCGGTCGAATTTTACGACGAAGGAATTTCCAAGCTCGTCCATCGCTACGATAAGTGCCTTAATTTAAATGGCAACTATGTAGAAAAGTAGTATTTAAGTGCGGCTTTCATCTGTATATAATAAAAAAATTCCAATACTTTATTTATTTTTAATTCCAAAACGTAATGTACTTTGTGGATAGCCCTCGTATTTCGTCTTATTTAACTGAGGTGGAGTGCAAGAGTGAAAATACTAATTTTGATTGATTCGTTACGACATCGTAAATAGCATCCAACACACCGCACAAGAACACTGAAGTCGTACTTTTGAGAACGTGGTATAAATAGTGGAAAGGTGACAGATAATAGCCAGATGCCAAATACCTAAGTATCACTTCTATAATAGATTCAATCGAGCCAGGACTGCAACTCTAATCTGAGTATCGGCTTTTTTAATGGGGCTTCCCTCACAACTCTACAAGTACTCTAATTTGAATTTTGTTATTCGAACTATTGATGAAGGACAACAGGCAGACTCCATATTTATAGATTTCCGAAACGCATTTAATGCGATGGCCAAATGCAGGCTGTTAACGAAGTTACGGGCATACGGAATAAGTTTCACAGATATGTGAGTGGCTCGAAGACGACTTGAGTAATAAAACCCAGCACGTTGTCCTCGACGACGAATGTATCGTCAGTAGTGCCCCAGGAAAGTGTCATAGGCCCGCTGTTGTTGTATACACACAAATGATTTAGCGGACGTGCTGGACAGCAATCTGCGGTTATTTGCTGATGATGCTGTGGCGTACGCTAAGGTATCGAAGTTGAGAAACTGTATGAAGATACAAGATGGCTTACACAAAATTTCTAGTTACTGTGATGAATGACAGCTAGCCCTAAATGTGGGAAAATGTAAGTTAATGCAAATGAGTAGGAGAAACAAATCTGCAATGTTGGGATACAGCATTACTAGTGAACTGCTTGACACAGTCATGTCATTTAAATATCTGGACGCAACGTTTCGAACGATATGAAATGGAACGAGTATGTGAGAACTGTGGTAGGGAAGGCGTACGCTCGACTTCGGTTTACTGGAAGAGTTTTAGGAAAGAGTGGTTCACCTGTAAAGGAGACCGCATATAGGACGCTGGGACGACCTATTCTTGAGTACTGCTCGAGTGTTTGGGATCCGTTTCAGGTCGGACTGAAGAGATACATCGAACAAATTCAGAAGCGGGTGTTAGATTTGTTACCGGTAGGCTCGAACAACACGTAAGCGTTACGGAGATGCTTCGGAAATTCAAATGGGAGTCCCTGGAGCGAAGGCGACGCTCTTTTCGAGAAACACTATTGAGAAAATTTAGAGAACCGGCATTTGAAGCTGACTGCCAAACGATTCTACTGCCACCAACAAACATTGCGCGCAAGGACCACGAAGATTGGAGTAATTACAGCTCATACAGATAGTCATTTTTTCCTCTCTCTGTTTGCGAGTGGAACAGGAAAGGAAATGACTAGTAATAGTACAGGGAACCCTCTGCCACACACCGATGGTGGCTTGCGGAGCATCTATGCAGATGTAGATGGAGATGTAGACGTACATGTACATATGGGTCTTCGTTTACGAGTGGTACATCCGTTTGATTCCACTGTGTTATTTGTGCGTGAAATCCACGTCCTAGTCCAGAATTTATCCTTTCTCTTCGTCTTGTTGGATTCTTGGCACAGTACTAATGCCATAACTTGAGTGACAGAAGCAATGTTAGAACGAATAATCCCAACTGACTCCGTATTGAAAACAATGCCAATGTATTTTGACAGGAGCGTGGGGAAACAGCAGCACACAGTTCCACTGCCGTATCAGCTGTCATACCACTAGCTGTGGTGTCACTTTTGTTGCATGTGGAAACCCGGCTTAACTCTTAGCGCCCAGCTCCAGACTGTGCTCACAAAAGTACAGTTAATGGCGTGCAGAGCTGCGACAGGTGTGTCCGAGGACGAGTCACGTTTCAATCTGGAATACAATGGAGACTGCACACGACTTACGAGTTCATTTCCGAGAGTCGTCCTGTGTCCGGGACAGCTTCGGAGGTACGTGACGCAATAATGTACCAGTGTCCTTTTCGAATATAACTCCGTTCAGCTCTGGCGCTGACAGCTAACTCCATAAACTTCAGAGCCGAAAATCGTATTTTGGTCTTAATCGTACGTGACATTTCAACAGTGAGACTACATTCTGTTACGAATAGCGTAGAATTTTCACAGGCAGTAGCCATGATGTTCCTCCATTCCGCAGTTTATTCATCTGGATGACCAACCACATCCCATCCTTAAAATCCAACTACTGTTTGCAGTGGTGCAGTGTCATTGACAAACATAACAACCCATACATTTAACGTATGCTGCTGGCCAAAAGTTAAACAAACATAGTGAGGTGACATCAGATTACTCAAACAGGATGTTGAGAGTGTTACAACGAGGGAAATATTATTCATTTCACGTTATGCGTACTACAATGCCCACAAGATATTGTTAAAAATACTGCACAACTGAGGCAACACATTTCTGGAGTAGAATTGTCTTCAGAGCTGAGTACAGCTTCGAACTGAGTCCCATTGATCTGCGAAGACGTGTCTGGAGATGCCACAGACAGCAGTGGGTTACGAACCTGCCTCTCGGCCATCATACCAGCCGTTGTGGTCTGGGGTGCCTTTCGCTTCATGGCAGGACACTTTTGGCTGGCATTCGCGGCAACCTTACAGCACAGCGGTATGTCGACGACATCCTACGTCCCGTTTTGTTGCCCTCCATGGCAAGCCATCCTGGGCTTACGTTTCAGCAAGGTAGTGTCCACCCACTCACGACGAGTATTTGTCTTCATGATTACCAAACCCTACGCTGGCGAAGGAGGTCACCGAATCTGTCCCCTGTTGAGAAAGTTTGGAGCATTATGGGCAGGGCCCTCCACGACCTCGGTAAATGGACGATCTAAAGCGCCGGTTGGACATAATTTGGCACGATATCCCTAACGAGGACATCCGACAACCCTGATAGTCAATGCCAAGCCGAATAACAGCTCCCATAAGATGCAGAGGTAGACCAACGCATTACTGACTTTTCGCTCTTTCTCTAGAATAGAACGTCGAATTTTTCTGAAATTGTAATCATTCGTTTGTCTGTACATGTACATCACATTAACCTGTTTCCTTCGGATAATTCCCTCGTGGTGCTCGTCTTTTCTTTTCTTCTTCTTCTTCTTCTTCTTTTTTTTTTTTTTTTTTTTTTTTTAAAAAAAAAAAGAAGAATGTGTTTTGCCTTTCATGCTTGAGGAATGCTCCAAAACGTGAAATTACACACTTTGAGGTCACGAAACTCGACCTGTTCCACGCTCACTTGCGTTCTCTCATACCGTATGTGGACACGGCTGTAACAGTGGCGCCAGCAGAGGTCAAACCTCTCGTAGGAGGATGCATTTTGGGAGCACCGGTGCCAGGTTGGTGACCCAGCCACGCCTAAGCGTGAAGGGCGCTTTTCGGGAACTCCCGAGCGTGGGCAGTGGAGCCGGCTGTCATTACCAGCGGCGGGCATTATCTGTGGGCCGCAGTGAGCCATCCGCGCCGGCCGCTACGGCCTCCTGTTTATCGCCGTTAACCCGGAGGTCGCGTCCCATCCGGGCGGTCAGGCTGTTCTTCTTTTTCACTCACATCGATAAACGTTATTTCGGGACTCGCCCCGTCCGATTCCGGTGCTTCACAACAGCACAAACGGCGGCCGACATACATCACGGTGACACGGAACGCCTCGCCACGGACGTGTTTCGTTACTAAATAACCAGATTAACACTCACGGGTGGTCTCGCTGCCTGAAATCTTTTATTCTCTGATGTACGCAAGCGAGTCTGTTACCACATACGAAACGCTGAATGTTCGAACTAAATCATCTGAGTGAGTTGTTACCACAATATAGAATTATGCTAGAGAACCATTTCAGGCTTTCACTTACTGTTCGCTGATTTAACATGTCATTTCCTCTTCGGTCACTACACTTGCTACCAAATGGGTGCACTAAATTTAACGTACAGTCCCGTGTATGGTTCCTGTTCGCTGCTTCATACGTGTCCTGTGGGTGAGTGGTCTGGTGTTCGGCAATGGTTAATGCAAGATGCCTGTCACACTTGCCAACTCAACACATTGTATTTGATATTATTCCTTGTAGGTAAACAACGTCATAAAACACACTGGCATTTAAAGATCGCTAACACTGCTCTGTACACTTGCAGGTGACGATCAATCACTCAAACTAAAATATTTATATTTATATAATAATGACATCCGTTTTACAAGGAAACACACCTTCGCAGCAACACCACAATTTAGAAAAGTAGAAATGTACTGAGGATAATTTACTTCATTAGCGAGTCGCGTTGTCAGTCAGTTGCGAGGAAGAAAGGATGACGCTAAAATTATTCATATCCAATTAAAACAGGTAATTACTCAAATTGTTGGGTACAAGATGAGCATTAATATGACTACAAGAATTATTGACATCAGTTAGCAGTGCGACATTATTCAGGGCTACTGATTATCTTTCTACAACGAAGAGCCAAAGCAACTGGTACACCTGCCTAATATCGTGTAGGACCCCCGCTGGCACGCAGAAGTGGAGAAGACGACGTGGCATGCATTTGACTAATGTCTGAAGTAGTGCTGGAGAGAATTGACACCATGAATCCTTCCGCGCTGTCCATAAATCCGTAAGAGTACGAGGGGTGGAGATCTCTTCTGAACAGCACCTTGCAAGACATCCCAGATATCCTCAATAATGTTTGTGTCTGGGGAGTTTGGTGGCCAGCGGAAGTTTTAAACTCAGAAGAGTGTTCCTGGAGGCACTCTGTAGCAATTCTGGATTTGTGGGGTGTCACAGTGTCTTGCTGGAATTGCCCAAGTCCATCGAAATTAACAATGGACATGAATGGATGCAGGTGATCAGACAGGATGCTTATGTACGAATCACCTATCAGAGACGTATCTGGACGTATCAGGGGACCCATATCACTCCAACTGCACGCGCCTCGCACCATTACAGAGCCTCTACCATCTGGAACAGTCCCCTGCTGAAATGCAGAGTCCATGGATTCATGAGGTTGTCTCTATACCCGTACACGTCCATCAGCTCGATACAATTTGAAACGAGACTCGTCCGACCAGGCAACATGTTTCCAGTCATCAACAGTCTAATGTCGTTGTTGACGGGTCCACGCGTGGCGTAAAGGTTTGTGTCGTGCAGTCGTAAAGGGTACACGAGTGGGCCTTCGGCTCCAAAAGCCCATATCGATGATGTTTCCTTGAATGGTTCGCACGCTGACACTTGTTGACGGCCCAGCACTGAAATTTGCGGGAGGATTGCACTTCTGCCACCTTGAACGATTCTCTTCAGTCCTTTTTGGTCTCATTCTTGCAGGATCTTTTCCCGTCCGCATCGACGTAGGAGATACGATGTTTTACCGGATTCCTGATATTATCGGTACATTTTTGAAATGATCGTACGGGAAAATTCCCAGTTCATCGCTACCTCGGAGCTGCCGTGTGCCATCGCTCATGCACCGACTATAACACCACGTACAAACTCACTTAAAACTTGATAACCTGCCATTGTAGCAGCCGTAACCGATCTAACAACTGCGCCAGACACTTGTTGTGTTATATAGTCGTTGCCGACCGCAGCGCCTTGTTCTACCTCTTTACATGTCTCCGTATTTGAATACGCATGCCTATACCAGTTTCTTTGGCGCTTCAGTGTATGTGCGGAAGGTGGTTGTATTACATGTGAAAGATAGCAGCAGGAAAAGTCAAACGACTAGTCTAAGTCTGAGCAGCTCACAAACGTTACTAAACTGGGAAGATTGAATTACAATTCCTGTAGTGAAATCTCTCTACAATAAATAAAAAAAACTATTCCCGTCGCTGAATAGTTACGCATACTGTGAACTGCGCTGAGCAGAAAGCAGCGTAAGGCAAAATGCTACACTTACTCTAAACCATGTACCAGAACAACACCAAGTTGCAGCTGTCCACCTTTGGATCTCTGCGCGTGCGCTCAACAGTCGCCCCGATGTCGCGGATACCTAAAGCTAAGTGTTGACACACTAAATGTGTCAAACGCCGAGTCCAGTACCGAAGAGAGGCTAATTGTAGGGTTGTATAAAAAGTAGTGGCAACACTGCTGTAGTATGAAGGATGTGCATCCAGTTGCGTGGGCGCTGTCTGAAGTTGGCGGGCCGGCCGCTGTGGCCGAGCGGTTCTAGGCGCTTCAGTCTTGAACCGCGTGACCGCTACGGTCGTAGGTTCGAATCTTGCCTCGGGCATGGATGTGTGTGATGTCCTTAGGTTAGTTAGGTTTAAGTAGTTCTAAGTTCTAGGGGACTCATGACCACGGATGTTAAGTCCCATAGTGCTCAGAGCCATTTGAACCATTTGAAGCTGGAGGCAAAAGGTCAGTTGAAGTAGTGCAGTGAGCGGCAACGACTGTGTTCGAGTCAGTTGCAGCGTGTACTGTGTGAAGGGCGGGAGGTCAGTTCAAGCACCATCACAGTATGTTTAGAAAACAGGAACAAGGTTTACGGAACAAGATTGAAATGGCACGTGGTTGGAGGTACAATGTCATATCGTACAGTGGCAAGATGTGTGTGTGGTGTCACCGCCAGACACCACACTTGCTAGGTGGTAGCCTTTAAATCGGCCGCGGTCCATTAGTACATGTCGGACCCGCGTGTCGCCAGTGTCAGTGATTGCAGACCGAGCGCCACCACACGGCAGGACTTGAGAGACTTACTAGCACTCGCCCCAGTTGTACGGACGACGTAGATAGCGACGCACACTGACGAAGCCTCGCTCATTTGCAGAGCAGTTAGTTAGAATAGCCTTCAGCTAAGTCAATGGCTACGTCCTAGCAAGGCGCCATTAGCAGTATATTGTCTGAAACTATAGAGTCTCACTTGTATCGTATGAAGCATGTCTCATCAAGAACGATGTATACAAAGGATGGATTAAAGTTAAGTATTCCAGAAGCTACGTACTTTTCTTTATAGGATTCATTACGTATCCTGTTTCAGACCTCACTCCATCCTTCGTGAGTTAGCGCGTGCATCTTGGCCGCCTCTTTCAATTAGTGTGCGTAGTGTTGGCAAGTCTGCCGACACTACAGTGTGAAAGTGTCTCGGAAAGGCAGGGATATTATTCAAGATCGGTCCCGTTCGAGACCTCCCGCCCGTAGACAACATGACAATTGAGGCCTTGCCTCCCTACTGGATGTGGATCGCCGATGGGCTGCATCCAATCATCCTTCATGACAATGCACGGTGAAAACCCTGTGCAGGAGCTTTTGCGTATGTGGGAGTGGGAGATACTGGACCCCCCCCCCCCCAAATGAGTCCGTGCGGTTGCGACGTATTCGCCAAAATAAAGGAAAATCTACGTGGCAGGCGTTACAACACAAGAGATGGCATCAATAGCACGGTCCTTGCGAGACATCGACAGTGATGAAGACGCTGACGGTGTGCAACGCGTTACATCTCTGTGTGTGTGTGTGTGTGTGTGTGAGGGGTTGGGGGTGGGCGGGGGAGGTGACAGAGATCCTGGGCCGTTATATTGAGGGTATGTCACACGGTGACCGTCTGTCGACGAAGTCTGCAAGCAATTATAACAGTGTAGCCACTACTTTTTATCCAGCCCAAGTACATACATCTGTACACCTCGCATGCTGGACGTCAAGGACGCGTGTCTCTTGCACTCCGTCCTGCTCCCGAATGCTATATCGGGGAGGGCAGGACTTGTAAGTTTTACCACAACGACAATCGAGATTTTCTCCGTTCCCTTCAAAATACTGGGAAAATAATACATAATTTTCTCAGCAGGCTTCTGTAGTATATTCGTAAACTCACTGAGGGTTGGCGCTTTGCAAGGCTCTCGCTGCCACTGACTTTTCTGAGTGAGGAGGCCGCTGATTGCCCACAGTGTGCATGGAAAACCGACGAAGGCTCTAATGAACATACTCGAGTGGGAGAGTCCAAGCCTTGCTCTAGCTTCGGTTAGGACCTCTCTAGGGCTCTCATGCTTCTTGAAAACACACTTTGTAGAGTCTAGACAGTATACGGTGGGCGACGAGCAGTGATCAGATTTCGTCCAAAGCTCTGCACGAGGTCATTCGTTTGTTCGGAAAGGGTTGCCGGCAAGTGTTTGGCCTTTCTGCCGGTCGGCAATGACAGAATCGAGGCGCACGCCCTGCAATCTTTGTCAAACGGTTTTACAGAAAGTATTGAGTAAAAAAAAACCATTTTTTCTTTACTTATAGCTTTATACATCAGGTTCATCATGATGTGACCATCATTTCGTTAATGATCATAGTTATTCTGGTATTTACATGGAAATATGGCACTGTGCGTAATTCGGAAAAGTTTGCAACGAATAATAGAGGTCACTATTATTTTGCGTTTGTGCAAATTACATAGGATGTTGCTGCGTATGAAATTTAGCTAAACTATTGAATTTTTCTTTGGACTCGGGTAAGGAATCTATCTGTCACCAATTTCGATTGGTGACGTAGCACGCTCACTTGCGCTCACGCAGCGCCAGCGATAAAGCCAGAGTGAAATATCCACAACATTCCTCACATTTCATGAACGGTTACAGATATCGAAAGGAGATTTTGACAAATAATAGCATGCGAAGAGGAGAGCATTTTTCCATATCATTATTATGCTAAACTTCATTATCTGCAGTGTTATTCCACTAACTACAGATTTTTTTGATGAAAGAATGTAATTTTTAAGGACTTTCGATAGCTGGTGAAACAAGAAATGCTATGGATTGGAACAACGTAATAGTAGACATTAAAAATTTTTTCGTACCGAGGATATGCTTTTCATAAGCAATAGCCCTCACTTTTTCTCACTGTCTCACTTAATAAACTTAATAAACCACTGTTTCAGAATTCTCTCGCAATTGTGTCTGCACAACACGTTATTGAGGTGAGAGTGTGTAAGCTCCGCTGTGTTTTGGCAAAAGAAGCAAATTTTAACACGGCAACAAGAGAAATGTGTAGGTTTTAATCAAAATTCGCCACTCATGACGCTTCTCTGAAAGTTACAAATGGTTAATAAGCTAGACGAAAATAAATCGCTGTATTTTCGGCGGAATTCTTTACAGATACTACCAAAGCAGAGGTGACAGATCTTTCTGAATTATCCCCATGCAAGTGTGGGCGTGGAGGGACCCCACTTAATATTTACAAAAAACGTGTGTACGATTCAGTTTAGAACGTCATTCCCCTCCAGCGCTCGGCATTTCCCCTGCAACCCCCCTGAGCCCCCCCTCCCCACCCCCGCTCCGGTACTGCTCTCCCCATGCATGCCCTGCCCTCAGCACATCTATCGGTCATGGTATTCTATGCGGACTCTAACTCTGGCTTAGGGGCACTGCCACCTGAAACGAGAACATTCAAGCTTTTTGGCCATGCAAACACCGGTGTCCTGTCCTATAATCCTAACTTCGTGTGCACTCCACCCAGCGGCCTGCTGCCAGCTACTTCTATCTCACACCAACAGCAGAGAAATTCTGCTCTCATGTTCTGAACGAAATAGACCTTGTGCCTTTTCCTGGGAAAGTTACACATAACATTACAGCAATCAATTTGTATGCTATCGCTTTGACATGTGATTAAACAGTTACATCACAGCCTTCTTCGTAGTAAAAAACCCGCATGATTTATTAACAGTGTCAGTTCCGACACTGGGGTTACCTTCGGACAACAAGAGTAGATGCTGCATCACCACTTAAGCTTCATATTTATGCACTGCAAATTTTGTAGTTGTACATATACACTGATGAACCAAAAAATTATGACCACCTGCTTAATAGCACGCTGGTTCTTATTTGGAAAGCAATACTGCAACGATTTTGCCTGGCATGGACTTCATAAGTCATTGATAGGTTTCTGCAGGATATGTGGCAGCAGACGTCTATGGACAGGTCACACAGTTTCCGTGAATTACGTGCTGGTGGTTCTTGGTGTGGAGTTGGCGTCCAACAGCGTCCTAGATGTGTTCCTTCAGGTTCAGATCAGGCGAATCTGATGGCCAAGACGACACGCGTTTTCTATCATATTCCTCAAATCACTGCAATACGATTCTGGCCTGGTGACACAAACAGGTACCCTGCTGGAAGATGTCATCGTCGTCGGGGAAGACGTCGAGCATATGGTGGTCCGCAATAACGTCCATGTAGTCCACAGCTGTGACGGTGACTTCGATTACTACCTAAAACCCCTTAGACGCTCAGGTGAATATTTTCATAGCACAATACTGCCTCCACCGCCCCGCGTCGGTGGTGCGGTGCATGTTTGAGTTGTTTGACACTGTATTCGGGCACGACCGTCGGCCGGCTGATTTGTCCGACCAGTTGACTCGTTCCATTGATCCACGTTCCAGCCACGATGGCCACGAGCTCACTGCAGTCGTAACTGACGATGATGTGGGTGAGCATGGGAAAACGTACGGGTCATCTGCTGCGAAGAGCCCCATGTTCAACACTGTGCGCTGAGCGATGTGCTCCAAAACACTTGCGTCTGCGCCATCATTGTACTCTGTCGTCAGATCTACCGCAGATCGTCTCCTGTCTTACTTTCTACATTTACATTAATATTTCGCAAGCCACCTGATCGTAAGTGAGTCGTTGACTTGTGGTGATTTAATCATTTAAATCCTGCAACTTGATAACTTTTGTTGTATGGGTCAAATGTAAAGCACTGCCCAAGTTAAATATTTTTGGAGTCTACAAGTTTCTTTTCAAATTTCAGTTGTGGTTATTCTATGCCTGTGGTAAAAGTTCCTTGTAATTCTGTATGACATCGCGGTGTCTGTGTTGTTAAGAAGAACGATTGCTATGTCCGAAGGAACAGGCATTGCGGCGACTACAGCCATTATGAAATAGATGAAATGTATGCGCATTTGCTAATAATGGTCGTTCGTCATGTTCTTTATAATTGTCTGCTAAAACAGTAGGCAAATGCTTCTGATTTCGGTTCTTTAGTGTTTGAATTCTACAATCTTTGGTGTGAAAGTGTCATTCAAAAGACTTTTTTTAAAAAAAAATAATGTTAGTAGTCTTGAGTACACCTGAGGCAAGTTCTTAAATCTTTGCTAGATCGAAGATTGATAACAGTAATAATAATAGTAATGTCGTGTGACTAGGGCCTCCCGTCGGGTAGACCGTTCGCCGGTGCAAGTCTTTCGGTTTGCCGCCACTTCGGCGATTTGCGCGTCGATGTCGTTGAAATGATGATGATTAGAACAACACAACACCCAGTCCCTGAGCGGAGAAAATCTCCGACCCAGCCGGGAATCGAACCCGAGCCCTTAGGATTGACATTCTGTCGCGCTGACCAATCAGATACCGGAGGCGGACATAATAGTAATGAAAGTATCAAATGTTTACGTCTTGTACGCTCAGCATCTTACCAACCCTTACGCAGGCTACCTAGCATTGCAGGCATGGTACTGTGGTTGTTTTAAAACTTTGTATGAATACTTTCATGGTAATACTGCCTTACTAAACCACTTTTTACATATTACAAGTTGGCGCAACAGTTAAATTTACATGTTCTTAGCCCCAGTGGTCTGCACTATTATGATATCACATTACAGTGTCGATAGAGATTATTTGCTGTCCATTAACAACAAATTTTGTGTGTAAGTCGTTTGTCCATGTACCCAAATGAAGCAGGCTAGCAAGCCAAGCAATCAGACAGCACTCTTACAGTTAAGTCAGTGGTATTTTAGTTCACTTAGTACATTCTTCCCCTTTCATCACTTTTAACTTCAGCAGTAGATGCCTATAGAGTATGTTTGTCTATCATGTTTCAACTCATTTCTGTAAAGTTTTCTTGCATGTTTTAATATTTGACGTAATGAGAAACGCCAATGTGTAAACTCTGGTCCGCCTAAGCTCCCAGAGTTAGGTTTCCAGTTTCCCTTGCTTAACACAACAACAGATGTAGTTCTTTGGAGTGTGTATCGAAATTTTGTCCTGTCTAGAGATCTATACTTTCAGTCTGTAATACGCCACTTTTACGAGGGCCATTCAATAGATAATGCAATAGTTTATTTTTTTCTGAAAGCAGGTTGGTATTTTTCAGGATTCCAATATACCATATTATTCCCCTCTCTTTTGGCTACAAAATCCAATTTTCCAAGATAATCTCCGTTCAGTGAGACGGCCTTACACCACCGTACTGGGAGGGTTCAAATGGCTCTGAGCACTATGGGACTGGTGAGGTCATCATTCGCCTAGAACTTAGAACTAATTAAACCTAACTAATCTAAGGACATCGCACACATCCATGCCCGAGGCAGGATTCGAACCTGCGACCGTAGCGGTCACGCGGTTCCAGACTGTAGCGCCTAGAACCGCTCGGCCACACCGGCCGGGTACTGGGAGGGCCTGTATGCCCGCATGGTACCATTCTACTGGTCAGAGCCAACGTCTTGCAACATCAATAACTTCCCCATCATCCACTTACTGCACCCTATGGAGTGCATTCTTCATTCCTGTTTATAGTCTTCTGTTAGACAGCGAGAAACCCAGCGGACAAACACCTTTGAGTACCCAAAAGCCGGCCAGAGTGGCCGAGCGGTTCTAGGCGCTACAGTCTGGAACCGCGCGACCGCTACGGTCGCAGGTTCGAATCCTGCCTCGGGCATGGATGTGTGTGATGTCCTTAGCTTAGTTAGGTTTAAGTAGTTCTAAGTTCTAGGAGACTGATGACCTCAGACGTTAAGTCCCATAGTGCTCAGAGTCATTTTTTGAGTCCCAAAACGTTGGATGAGTGTGTCTGCACTAGCATAAGAAACGTCTAGTTGAGCAGCAAGGTTATCTAATACTGATCCGTTCCCGGGTTCGATTCCCGGCGGGGTCAGGGATTTTCTCTGCCTCGTGATGACTGGGTGTTGTGTGATGTCCTTAGGTTAGTTAGGTTTAAGTAGTTCTAAGTTCTAGGGGACTGATGACCATAGATGTTAAGTCCCATAGTGCTCAGACCCATTTAAACCATTTTTACTGATCCGCCGATAGCTTCGAATGAGAGTGTCCTCACGTTGCAACATTGCAGTAGTCACAGCTGTGTGCGGCTGGCCGGCACGAGCGAGATCGGAAAGGCTTACGCGACGTTGTTGTGACGATGGCTGATGCAGACTTCCTGCCGTCGCGTATGAATATCTGTGATGCTCGGATTCTCTGCCAGAAGAAACACAATAACACCATTCCGCTCGCAACGCACCTCCGTTAGAACGCCGCGTTGAGGACTACATATAGAGACGCCACCTACCGGAAACTCATGAAACTATAGGGGCTGAAGTGGGACTATTTCACGAAGTCCCACAACAAATTCCGCATTTTTTTCTCCGGAAAATGGCCGAGAATAAAAATCAGTTGCGTTACTTATCGATCGCCTCTCGTGCTTTCTAACGGAAACTTGTAACCACAGCTCGATGTCTCTACTGGAATCAGCATGTGATGTCACGCCTGTCGTGAGTTCAAAAAAATGGTTCAAATGGCTCTGAGCACTATGCGACTTCTGATGTCATCAGTCGCCTACAACTTAGAACTAATTAAACCTAACTAACCTAAGGACATCACACACATCCATGCCCGAGGCAGGATTCGAACCTGCGACCGTAGCGGTCCCTCGGCTCCAGACTTTAGCGCCTAGAACCGCACGGCCACTCCGGCCGGCCGTGAGTTCAGTTTTAAAAATTCCGTTGTTATTCAAGAAAACAAGTGGTACGGGGTAATTATCTTACGTATTGATGTTCTCGACGACGTCGCATCTGTATATTTAGTGTCATCAGTTTCGCAATCTGAGCTTTGTAATTCCTTATATAATGGATTCAGTTGCCAGAAGTGAAAAGCAGTCAGTTTTAATGATCTTCATACTTTATTCCAGTCTCTTCTTCCACATATGACTCAAATTCACAAACATTGAAACATAAGTGCTGACATTGCACAATACCATACATAAGGAGTGTTTTTACAAAGTTTTATCTCCTAATATATTTACCAAGCTTCTGTCTCACCTGAATTTAATTGACAAACATGGCACTCCAAAGACAATACAATAATCACATATTAAACTCTTTACTTACGTCACTATAAGTGTTCATATTTACATTAAATATAAAGCAAATGTTGGTAATTTTCATATATATATATATATTCACATATAAGTTTACTTCTTTGGAAAAAATGAAATAAAATTATCTTTTGGCATTATTTGATGGGAAAGAACAATAACTATTAAAATATAATTCAATCTCGGCAGTTGTTCTGATATTCTTTAAACAAAACTACAGGTTAATGTTTATTTTTTTCTAAAAAAATGACTTTCCAGGTTTTGTATATTGTTTCTGTGTCACAAATATCCGAATACTACGTTTTATTAATTTATTTATTACTTATTTAACCTGATTTGATGAGGGCCAACAGACCCTCTCTTACGTCAGACCAGGTTTTCATACATACAGCATCTTTTGTACGTCATAATTATCTAAGAAATAACAATTTTAACGTGATAAATGGTATTAAAATGATTTTTGAAGGCCTGTAGTGGCAATATCAGTAAATAATACCGACTATGTGCTCATAAAGTTAATACTGGCAATACTAGTAATGCTCCAGCTGCTGCTGATATATCATTAATTGTCTTCTGAAGATAGAGGTGTTATTCAGTTCTCTAATTTGCAGCGGAAGGTTATCCCAGAGTCGGGTTCCTACTGAGAAAGTGGCTGAATGATGGAGTGGGACAGAGGATCCGGCCACGGTGGTCTAGCGGTTCAGGCGCTCAGTCCGGAACCGCGTGACTGCTACGGTCGCAGGTTCGAATCCTGCCTCGGGCATGGACGTGTGTGATGTTCTTAGGCTAGTTAGGTTTAAGTAGTTCTAAGTTCTAGGGGACTGATGACCACAGATGTTAAGTCCCATAGTGCTCAGAACCATTTGAACCATTTTTGACAGAAAGGAGTTTGCTCTGAAGTTGACGTGTGCTTCTGCCATGTTACTCACACAAGTGCGTTAAGGTTGAGGAGAGATATGGGGACAGTGTACGTTGATAGGACAGTAGAGAAGACAGAGGCTCTGGAAATATTTGCGCTTGTCTGCACACAGCCAGGGTAGCTGTGCATACGATGGTGAAATGTGATCGAAGAATTGAACGTCGCAGATATAACGAACACAGGCATTCATAGCCAGTTCCGGGTGCCATGAGTTTGCTGCAATAGGCCTTCCATGGCCTAACAGCTCTGCAATCCATAATTGGGAGTAAAAATGTTTGTACAAGTTTTTTTTCCCCCCGTCAAGAGAGAAGACCTTTTTATATTTGTGTAGGGCATGAAGAGATACTGATATCTTCTTGCCCGTTGCAGTTACATGCTCAGTTCGATTTAGATTTTCATCTGTTATTACATCTAGACGTCTTTGCTGAGGGAAAGAAGTTGACATTTGTCCCATTTGGGTTAAAGATGGTTCAGATTCCAGATATTTCGCGCTAATGAGCTTAAACGCGTGCCTTTCGGCTTCCTTATAGTGGGTTGGCTGTCTTGCCAATCCACAACAGTATTTGCGACAGGAAAAAACTGATTACACATCACTGACATAGAGCAAAAAGAACATAACACCAAATACTGAACCCTGAGGGACGTCTGATAACTACCTGTCATCATTGTAACTTTATGGTGCCGGACATAACATATTCTTGCGAGACCTCAGGTATGAGCGAAACCATTGCATTGCACTTGGCGAGAAATTTAGGGCAACACCACTGTGCTGTGTGGGTGCTGTGAATAACAACCAATGAGGTCCTGCTACGGAATGAAATGGCAACAAAAACCATCACACCTGGTAGTCGCTACGTATGGCGGGCGACAGTAAGAACAGCGAAGGCGAGTCTGGAGACACGCCGAACAGTGGCGGCATACCAAGCTGCGTAGCCGGGTCTCTCCTCAAACGAGAACGTTTGGAGCATTAAGGGATTTTGACGATCTAACGCGCCAATTGGACATAATTTGGCACGATATCCCTCAAGAAGACATCCAACAAATCTATCAATCAACGCCAAGACGAATAACTACTTTCATAACGGCCAGAGGTGGATCAACAGGTTATTAGCTTGCTTCATTTGTGAAGCTCTTTCTCTTGAATAAATTCTGGTAATAGCTTCGTGGTGCGCTTTTTCTTTTTTTATTTTTTTTATTTTTTAGTGTATTAGCGGGTGATCAAAGACCATCCTGGCGTGCCATGACTCCCCCGTAGATGCAGTTCCCCTGTTTCTTGGCGTATCAACGCGGACTGTCCAACAAGTAATGGTGCACCACTTGTAGGCGCGTACGACGGCGTAAGAACTGTGACTCCGCCACCACACACCGTCAGGTGGCTTGCGGAGTACGGATGTAGATGTAGATGTAAAAAGACCGTAAGCGTCATCGGACAGAGTCGAGTATTACGCATTCTGAATGACAATCGATTTTCAGACCCGACAGGCATTGAAGCTGGTATTGAATGCAGTTTACTCTCAACCACTTTCCAAGCTCACTGCGTTGGGAAACGCTGCAAGGGACAGTTTGGAATCGGGTACTTTGCAAAAGTCTACTTCTCACACCGACAAATTGGATCAAATAACACAGAAAATTGACAGTTGATGACAGGAGGCGTGTACTGTCGTTAGACGAGTCACGTGTTTGCTTCTTTTCAGAAGATGCGGGGAGTCAGGTGCGCAGAGCCGTTTAATTCGTAGTGTCTGCATGGTATAGTATAGGCCAGAGATGGTTTTTTCCGGGTGTTTTCCATAATATACGTGTGCTTACTTATTCTGTAACCGTGAACTCGAGCCAGGAAGTTTACTTCAGCATTCTCGGTGACCAAGTATTCCCCTCTCCTTTACATATTCGCGATGACTATTCTGTGTGCATAGCGTCTTCCAAGACGGGAACAGCAGTGTTCAGAGGGCAGCATACATACCATCCTTATTTCACGATATTCCAGGCATTGTCGACTGGTATAATTGATCACCTGGTCTTAAATGCACAGTATAAGTCCGCGAAAGTGTTCTGGAACGTAGAAATTACCATTGGAGCGATTTATTAGCTAACGGGACTTAATTATCAATGAGTGGTTTCACATGAATATGGCATGCTTGATGAAATTTATGGACTCTTTTCCTCGCCGAAGTGACGTTGTTATGAATGCCAGATGCGGTTGAACCGTGCCGCGAGTCGATATGTCACGTCAGCCGTGCGAGAGCGTGTATCTTTGGTCAGAGGGCGCACGTGCGTGGTGAACTGAGGCGCTGGAGGAGTCTCCTGGTGTGTAACCGGCAAGGAGTGCGGCGGTGCTAGCGGGAAGCAAGAGCTTCGGTGTGTCACGTGGTTGACACGTGCCGCTGGGTCGCGTTGGCCGTTCTCAGATTGCCGAATTCGTCGCTGTACTGGTCCGTCTGACGGGTGGGGCGTGTTTTGGCGGAAGCTGGAGGTGAGCGCGCTGAAGGGTCAGTTGGGCGCGACCGCGTGGAGCCTGGGAGACGACAGCTGGCAGCAGGTGGGCCGCCCCCGCACCCAGGCGCCAGCAGGGCTGCCAGCAGAGCAACCGTACGCAGTTATTTTCGTCCACGTGAGCGCTATGGACACTTCTGACACTGAATGTTTTATCTGAGAGATTCAGATGAGATCAGCAACTTGGACCACTCCATCTGAGACCTATTGAGAACGCGCACTGAGAAGAAAAAAAAAGTGGTGTTGGCAATTACGAGGGTCGTAAATGAAGGCAAGTTAGAAGAATAAGTCCCTCCACGTTATACCAGGTTCAAACTACCTATAATAACGCAACGTCTAAACACTGGCCAGCTGCAGATAGTGGAAATTATCGATCCTTAGCAAACTTACAGCCTGTTCCTGATGCTCCAGTCCAGTAACAAATACTTTACACTACAGACAAAGCACATTTTACTATACGGCTATGCAAGTTTTCTTGAAAACCAACTTCCAGACCTGAACAGCGCAGCTACATCTCCCGCCGCCGAAAGTGATGCTAATGGGTCCGATACATCAAACACGTTAGAATTATTGTAAGAAATAATGCATGTAAACAAATGAGGTAGGTTTACTATTTTTTGTCCAGAACATTTGTAAAGTGAATTGCAGTTTATAATAAAATACGTTTCAAATAAAAACTGAAAAATCAGTTCTATATACACTTTACAGTTACAACTAAAATGGTAAATATAACTCCAGACAACAAACAATTGTCTACCGACTATACGGGTCACGAAAACCTTTTCCTATAGTGAGATTACTTTCCTTGAAACAGTGTCCTTTTTCGTCAGTTAATCTCGTGAGATCTCCGCTAATTCGTCAAATGAACGTACTGATATCCTTACAAAACCGGAAAATTTAGTACTGCAGTTTCTTAACACATTACACAGCGTGTGAAAGAACCCGTTTATGTCACGATCAGCAATGAAGGCATCTACTCAGAAAGCCTTTTCCTGCAATTCCTTTTTATTTCGATCTTGCACACAAAGCTACTAGCTCTTCTATTGTGCGCAGACTGAAGGGATTCACCTGCTGGCGTCTCGCACTGTCACATCTGAGGACTGCCAGCAGAGCAGCCACCTGACCTGCCGTGTCATCCCAGTGCGGTACAGCCCTCAGGGCGCATTCCGCAGTGGGGCTCCAGTTCCAGGGGCTGGGCTGCAGCGGTTGACATCTTGGAGTCGGAAGCCGTCTTCTGACGAATTTCCATTACAGAAACGGGGTGAGAGCATTCAGCTGCTTTTGATGCATTTCCCGGTCCTGTTTACACGTTGTGCAAAATGGTTCAAATGGCTCTGAGCACTATGGGACTCAACTGCTGAGGTCATTAGTCCCCTAGAACTTAGCACTAGTTAAACCTAACTAACCTAAGGACATCACACACATCCACGCCCGAGGCAGGATTCGAACCTGCGACCGTAGCGGTCTCGCGGTTCCAGACTGCAGCGCCAGAACCGCGCGGCCGCTACGGCCGGCCCACGTTGTGCAGTTCCCATTTTTTGCGTCTCCGTCTGTGTGTGCCTAGAGAGTGCATGGTATCTTATCACATATGCCGAGTGAACTTCCTAGCGCGAAACTGTCGCTATTGCGACTATGACCAAAGACCAATCTGATATTTATATATATATATATATATATATATATATATATATATATATATATATATATATATATATATATATGGTGTTACAAAAAGCTACGGCCAAGCTTTCAGGAAACATTCCTCACACACAAAGAAAGAAAATACGTTATGTGGGAATGTGTCCGGAAACGCTTACTTTACATGTTGGAGCTCATTTTATTACTTCTCTTCAAATCACATTAATCAAGGAATGGAACACATAGCAACAGAACGTACCAGCGTGACTTCAAACACTTTGTTACAGGAAATGTTCAAAATGTCATCCGTTAGCGAGGATACATGCATCCACCCTCCGTCGCATGGAATCCCTGATGCGCTGATGCAGCCCTGGAGAATGGCGTATTGTATCACAGCCGTCCACAATACGAGCACGAAGAGTCTGTACATTTGGTACCAGGGTTGCGTAGACAAGAGCTTTCAAATGCCCCCATAAATGAAAGTCAAGAGGGTTGAGGTCAGGAGAGCGTGGTGGCACGGAATTGGTCCGCCTCTACCAATCCATCGGTCACCGAATCTGTTGTTGAGAAGCGTACGAACACTTCGACTGAAATGTGCAGGAGCTCCATCGTGCATGAACCACATGTTGTGTCGTACCTGTGAAGTCACATGTTCTAGCAGCACAGGTAGAGTATCCCGTATGAAATCCTGATAACGTGCTCCATTGAGCGTAGGTGGAAGAACATGGGGCCCAATCGAGACATCACCAACAATGCCTGCCCAAACGTTCACAGAAAATCTGTGTTGATAACGTGATTGCACTATTGCGGGCGGATTCTCGTCAGCCCACACATGTTGATTGTGAAAATTTGCAATTTGATCACGTTGGAATGAAGCCTCATCCGTAAGGAGAACATTTGCACTGAAATGAGGATTGACACATTGTCGGATGAACCATTCGCATAAGTGTACTCGTGAAGGTCAATCAGCTGCTGATAGTGCCTACACACGCTGTACATAGTACGAAAACAACTGGTTCTCCCGTAGCACTCTCCATACAGTGACGCGGTCAACGTTACCTTGTACAGCTGCAACTTCTCTGACGCTGACATTAGCGTTATCGTCAACTGCACGAAGAATTGCCTCGTCCATTGCAGGTGTCCTCGTCGTTCTAGGTCTTCCCCAGTTGCGAGTCATAGGCTGGAATGTTCCGTGCTCCCTGTCGGGACACCTTTGTTCTGGAAATCTGTCTCGATACAAACGTACCGTACCACGGCTATAGCCCCGTGCTAATCCATACATCAAATGGGCATCTGCCAACTCCGCATTTGTAAACATTGCACTGACTGCAAAACCACGTTCGTGATGAACACTAACCTGTTGATGCTACGTACTGATGTGCTTGATGCTAGTACTGTAGAGCAATGAGTCGCATGTCAACACAAGCACCGAAGTCAACATTACCTTCCTTCAATTGGGCCAACTGGCGGTGAATCGAGGAAGTACAGTACATACTGACGAAACTAAAATGAGCTCTAACATGTAAATTATGCGTTTCCGGACACATGTCCACATAACATCATTTCTTTATTTGTGTGTGAGGAATGTTTCCTGAAAGTTTGGCCGTACCTTTTTGTAATACCCTATATACAGGGTGGGTCACCTAACATTACCGCTGGATATATTTCGTAAAGCACATCAACTACTGACGGATCGATTCCACAGACCGAACGCGAGGAGAGGGGCTAGTGTAATTGGTTAATACAAACCATACAAAAATGCACGGAAGTATGTTTTTTAACACAAACCTACGGTTTTTTAAATGGAACCACGTTAGTTTTGTTAGCACATCTGAACATATAAACAAATACGTAATCAGTGCCGTTTGTTGCATTGTAAAATGTTAATTACATCCGGAGATATTGTAACCTAAAATTGACGCTTGAGTACCACTCCTCCGCTGTTCGATCGTGTGTATCGGAGAGCACCGAATTACGTAGGGATCCAAAGGGAACGGTGATGGACCTTAGGTACAGAAGAGACTGGAACAGCACATTACGTCTACATGCCAACACCTTTTTATTGGTCTTTTTCACTGACGCACATGTACATTACCATGAGGGGTGAGGTACACGTACACACGTGGTTTCCGTTTTCAATTACGGAGTGGAATAGAGTGTGTCCCGACACGTCAGGACAATAGATGTTCAATGTTGTGGCTATCATTTGCTGCACACAATTGCAATCTCTGGTGTAATGAATGTCGTACACGCCGCAGTACATCTGGTGTAATGTCGCCGCAGGCTGCCACACTACGTTGTTTCATATCCTCTGGGGTTGTAGGCCCATCACGGTGCACATTCTCTTTTAACGTACTCCACAGAAAGAAGTCCAGAGGTGTAAGATCAGGAGAACGGGCTGGCCAATTTATGCGTCCTCCACGTCCTATGAAACGCCCGTCGAACATCCTGTCAAGGGTCAGCCTAGTGTTAATTGCGGAATGTGGAAGTGCACCGTCATGCTGATACCACATACGTCGACGCGTTTCCAGTGGGACATTTTCGAGCAACGTTGGCAGATCATTCTGTAGAACCGCGATGTATGTTGCAGCTGTTTGGGCCCCGGCAATGAAGTGAGGACCAATGAGGTGGTCGCCAATGATTCCGCACCATACATTTACAGTCCACGGTCGCTGTCGCTCTACCTGTCTGAGCCAGCGAGGATTGTCCACGGACCAGTAATGCATCTTCCGTAGATTCAGTGCCCCGTGGTTTGTGAAACCCGCTTCATCGGTAAACAGGTAGAACTGCAACGCATTGTCTGTTAATGCCCATTGACAGAATTGCACTCGATGATTAAAGTCATCACCATGTAATTGCTGATGTAGCGACACATGAAACAGGTGAAAGCGGTGACGATGCAGTATGCGTATGACACTACTTTGACTCAGTCCACCGGCTCCCGCAATGTCCCGTGTACTCATGTGTGGGTTCATGGCAACAGCAGCTAACACACCAACTGCACCCGCTTCTCCTGTGACGGGCCTGTTACGGACCCGTTTGCGTGCTACGTCCATACCTGTTACACACAGTTGGCGGTAGATGTTTTGGAATGTGCGGCACGTTGGATGCTCTCTGTGTGGGTACCGTTCTGCATACACCCTGCAGGCTTCAGCTGCATTTCGTCGACACTCCCCATAGATGAGTATCATCTCCACCTTTTCAGAGTTCGAATACACCATGGTCACAGTTCCTACAACACTACAGTATCACAGACGTCTGGTAACACGGTGTACTACAGTTGGTCTGCGTGCCGAGACGAATGCAGAATAACAATAGCAGCAAGCGCTACATGCGGACACTGCGACAGCTAGACCAAACCACAACAGTGCACTACAGCCACACTCGTAAACACGGTCGTCATCGTAAACATGTCCCTGCAGATGCTGCTCGCCGACCGTGGCCCGTGTTTGTTACAACACGCAACTGAACGTCGGAGGTTTCAAGCGTCAACTTTAGGTTACAATATCTCCGGATGTAATTAACATTTTACAATGCAACAAACGGCACTGATTACGTATTTGTTTATATGTTCAGATGTGCTAACAAAACTAACGTGGTTCCATTTAAAAAACGTAGGTTTGTGTTAAAAAACATACTTCCGTGCATTTTTGTATGGTTTGTATTAAACAATTACACTAGCCCCTCTCCTCACGTTCGGTCTGTGGAATCGGTTCGTCAGTATTTGATGTGGTTTACGAAATACATCCAGCGGTAACGTTAGGTGACTCACCCTGTATACTGAAGAGCCAAGGAAACTGGTACACCTGCGTAATATAATGTAGGGCACCCAAGAGCACGCAGAAGTGACGCAACACGACGTGGCATGGACTCGACTAATGTCTGAAGTAGTGCTGAAGGGAATTGACACCATGAATCCTTCAAGGCTGCCCTTAAATCGGTAAGATTAATATGGAGTGGACATCTCTTCTGAACGACACGTTGCAAGGCATCCGAGATATGCTCAATAATGTTCGCCACTGGGGAGCTCGGTGGTCAGCGGAAGTGTTTAAACTCATAAGAGTGTTTCTGCATCCACTCTGTAGCAATTCTGGACGTGTAGGATGTCGCATTGTGCCGCTGGAATTGCCCAAGTCCGTCGGAATGCCCAATGGACATAAATGGATACAGGTGATCAGCCAGGATGCTTACGTACATGTCACCAATCAGAGTCTATCTAGACATCTAGACGTATCAGAGGTCCCACATCACTCCAACTACACACGTCCCACTCCATTACAGAGCCTCCACCAGCCTGAACAGTCTCCTGCTGACATGCAGGGTCCATGGATTCCTTGCTGACATGTAGGGTCCATGGACTCATGACGTCGTCTCCATACCCATACACGTCCATCCGCTCGATACAATTTGAATTGAGACTCTTGCGACCAGGCAACATGCTTCCAGTCGTCAGCAGTTGAATGTCGGTGCTGAAGCGCCCATGCGAGACGTAAAGCTTTGTCTAGCGAGTCATCAAAGGTACACGAATGGGCCTGTGGCTCCGAAAGCCATATCGATGATGTTTCGTTGAACGGTTCGCACGCAGACAATTATTGATGGTCCAGCATTGAAATCTTCAGCAATTTGTGAAAGGTTTGCACTTCTGTCACGTTGAACGATTCTCTTCAGTAGTCGTTGGTTCCGTTCTTGCAGGACCTCTTTCCGACCGCAGCGATGTCGGAGATTCGATGTTTTACCGGATTCTTGATATTCACGGCACACCAGTGAAATGGCCGTAAGGGAAAGTCCCCACTTCATCGCTACCTCGCAGATTGTGTGTCCCACCGCTCGTGCACCGGCTATAACACCACATTCAAACTCACTTAAATCTTGATAACCTGCCATGGTAGCAGCAGTAGCCGACCTAAAAAGTGAGCCAGACTCTTGTTGTGTTATACAGACGTTGCAGACCGCAGCGCCGTATTCTGTCTCTTTACACATCTCTGTATTTGAATACGCATGTCTATATCAGTTTCTTTGGCGCTTCACTGTAAATTTAGATATGTACTCCATAACACACCGTACGGTGTGTGGCTGAGGGTACGCCGTACCTCTGTTATTCATTTCCTTTCCTGTTCCACTCGCAAATAGAGATAGGAAAAGCGACTATCTGTATGCCTTCGTTCGAACCCTAATTTCTCGTATCTTACCTTCGTGGTCCTTACGAGCATGGTGTGTTGGAATTTTGTCAGTGGTGTTCCCAGACAAGAATGTCGCGTTCCCTTCAGGGATTCCCATTTATGTTTCCGAAGCATCTCGGTGACGCTTACGTAGATTTTGTTTGAACCTACCGGCAACAGATCGAGCATCCCTCCTCTGAGTTGCTTCGATGTTCTCTTTCAATCCAACCTGGTGTGGATCACAAAAAGCTCGAGCAGTAGTCGCACCAGCGTCGTATATGCGGTCTCCATTACAGATGAACCACACTTTCCTAAGATTCTCCTAATAAACCAAAATCGACCATGTGCTTTTCTACTACAACCCCACATGTTCGTACCATTTCGTATCGCTTTGCAAAGTTTCGCCCACATGTTTGAACGACCTGACTGTGTCAAGCAGGGAACTGCTAATGCTGTATCCGAACATTACAGGTTTGATTTTCCTGCTCATCTGCATTCACTTACATTTTTTTCACATTTATATCTAGCCACCATTCATCACACCAACTATAACTTTGTGTAAGTTATCTTGTATCTTCCTACAGTCTCTCAGCTTCGACTCCTTACCATACACCTCAGCATCATCAGCAAATAACCGCAGATAGTTGCCCAATCAGTCCGCCAAATCATTTACGTGTATGGAGAACAACAGCGGTGTTACCACACTTCCCTGGGGCACTCCTGACGATACCCTTGTCTCTGATGAACACTCACAGTCGTGGACGACATGCTGGGTTGTGTTACATTTTTCCACATTTAGAGCTAGCTGATGTTCATAAAATTTTGCCAAAGTTATCTTCTTAAGAAGTCTTCGAGCCACTCACATATCTGTGAAATAATTCCAGATGCTCGTACCTTCGTTAACAGCCTGCAGTGGGGCACTGTATCTTGAATTATCATTTGGAGAGAGAGACCCCTTTACCTAACCTGCAGGGAACTGGAGCTGCCATACTGCCGCATCATGATTATGTGTATCTTTTTTTTGTTTTAAAGTTGTATTTTATGTGTGTTTTAGAGGCAGCTAATCTGAGTTGCTCGGAGGTCTATTGTGAGGCATCTCGGAATGTGGTGTCGTCAGAGCCTATGTTCTTCACACTAGACCGCTTTTGGAGTTGCTCTGGGAATTAATTCCCGATTTTACAACGTCTACTGATCTCGAGATTTGATGCTTAATTTAAAGTACATACTGTTAACGAGATTTGATGCTCTATTTAAAGTATTTATTATTAATTCCTGTTTTATTTGTTTTGCGTCTTCTCGAGATTAACTAGTTTATTATTCAGGCTTTGTTGCTCTTGAGATTCAGAGTTCAGTTTAAATTAAACTGGTTGCTCCTGTAACTGTACAGTGTCTTAATAAAAGTAGTTGCTGCTTTCTGTAGACAAACTATTTATTGTGTTGAATCTTACGAGTTTCTGTGTTTCAAGTGAATGTGCATATTCAGATAAACTCTTGTAACGAATGACTTTGAAGCCCCACTCGCCTCCAAACTCAATAAGCGTGCAGTGAGTGGCATGCACCAGCGCTGTTAACACGGTTTTAGTGTAACGTCTTCGGCGAGGGATGGGTGCGCGGCTAATTCCTTGGCCAGGGCATTTTTAACATACGAGGAATTCCTTCGCAGCAATGCATGAAGTGGAGGTGCGCGTATATTGCGTTACTGATAATGTCGGTCCAAATGTTTCTTAAAATTTTTCTGGCGACTAGTGTACAACATTCTGTACATGTACATTTACATCTACGTCTTCGTCCGAGCTACCAAACAGCGAATGGCAGAGGATACGTTGAACCCATTATTAGTCATTCCCTTTCCTGTTCCTCTCGCAAATATAATTAGGGAAAAACAACTGTGTATACATTTTCGTACGGGTTTTGATTTCCTTATTTTCTCTTCGTAGTCCTTACTCGATATGCACGTTGGTTGCAATAGAATCGTTCTGAAGTTTGTTCAGATACAGTTCTCTAAACTTTCTTAAAAGTCTTTTGTGAAAAGAAAGACTTCTTCCCTCCATGAATTCCCATTTTATTTCTAGGAAATTTACTTCAATACTCGCGTATTAACCGAACCTACCGGCTACAGATCTACTAGCATGATTCTGAATTTCTTCGATGTCTTCCTTTAACCTGTCCTATTGGCGATCCCAACACTCGAGCAGTATTCAAAAGCAGGTCGTACAAGGGAGCTGTGCGTGACCTGCGTTACCGAATTTTCCCAAGAAACCGAAGTCGACCAGTAGCCTTCCCTGCAACCACCCTTACGTACTCGCTCCATTTAAATTCACTTTGCAATTTAATCAACTTGACTGTGTCGAGCAGTGGTTCAGATGGCTCTGAGCACTATGGGACTTAACTTCTGAGGTCATCAGTCCCCTAGAACTTAGAACTACTTAAACCTAACTAACCTAAGGACATCACGGGATTCGAACCTGCAACTGTAGCAGTCGAACGGTTCCGGACTGAAGCGCCTAGAACCGCTCGGCCACTGCGGCCGTCTGTCGAGCAGTGCAAAATGTTCAAATGTGTGTGAATTTCTAAGGAACAAAACTGCTGAGGTCATCGGTCCCTATACTTACACGCTACATGAACTAACTTATGCTAAGACCAACTCACACACCCCCACCCGAGGGAAGACTCGAACCTCCAGCGGGAGGGGCCGCGCAATCCGTGACATTGCGCCTCAATCCACGCGGCCACTCCGCGCGGCATTCGAGCAGTGCACCACTAGTACTTATTCGAACATAAAAAGATAATTTTCATACTTTTGTGCACAATTTTGGATTTTTCCATGTTTATAAAAACTAACATTCATGACCCAAAAAAGAAATTTTGTCCAGGTCATGCTGTATCCTCCTACAGTTACTGAACGACAACACTTTCCCATGCATTGTTCTGGGTAACATACAGAGTGACAGTTACTGAACTAAATGAAATAAAACAGTGACAGTTTCTGAATGGTTTGCGTTAGGACGTTCAAAGTGCCCGGTTGGCCGCGGGGCATTGTGCTGCATGGTTACGTTTAGCACAAACTCCACTTCCATTTGGATGGGTTCGTCAATAAGCAAAATTGGCGCATTTAGGGGTCTGAGAACCCGCGATCGAGAAGTCTCTTCACTGTTGACGGGTAATTGTGTGGTGTGCAACATCCAGTCAGTGAATAATCGATGCGATATTCTTTTATAGCAAGGTGACTACAGAAATGCACTTGAAGGTTTTGGAAGATGCTTTCATCCTCATTATCCAGAGTGACCCTGATATCGACAAGATTTGGCGTTCGACCCCATCGAAGTAGGAGACTGTTTAATGTCCTGGAGGAATACTTTGAGGACCGCATTGTGGCTCTAGGATGCCCAGAGGGCACTGGTATGGGCATCGATTGGTCGCCATATTCTCCGGATCTGAGCTCCCAGTTGGTGCACATCGACAGCGCAGAAATATACGTATATAGCTTCTTTTCTGTGTTTACTTCGTAGATTCTTACTTAAATTGCGTGTGTCTTTCGTATAGGAGGTATAATTTCGAGTTTTAGTTACTGTAATCGTAAATTCAGGCAGATTGTAGCGCAGTAGTTAGGCATTTGTACAGGTTAGTTCATACATTCTTTGCGTGTTTCTCTTGCGTTATCTAGGCACAGACTCGTGTTTCAGTAACTGTTGTTCAACATCGACTAGAATGGACAGGGACTGTGGTTGCTGTGTTCGGATGAGGGCTGAGTTGGCATCCCATCGCTCACAGCTGCAGGCGGCGCTGACTTTGGTCGCGCAGCTTGAGGCTGTTGCCAATGGGCACCACTGTGGGGAGCCGGACTTGGGTATCACAGGGATGTCAACTTCGTCCTTTCTGTCCCCAGATAGGTCTGCATCTGTGGTTGCCCCGGTTGCTGCCCGCAGTGGGGCTGAGCCCTCGCCTGTGGTTGATTGGGAGGTCGTTCCAAGGCGTGGCAGGCAGCGAAAGACGTCC
This sequence comes from Schistocerca serialis cubense, assembly GCF_023864345.2. Taxonomy (NCBI): domain Eukaryota; kingdom Metazoa; phylum Arthropoda; class Insecta; order Orthoptera; family Acrididae; genus Schistocerca; species Schistocerca serialis. The sequence goes on along the minus strand of NC_064643.1, from coordinate 103,300,465 downwards.
CCAGAGGCTGATCAGGAAGCCTCCCCGGTGCGTCTGACAACAGGTTTCTGGTACTGTCTCTGGCTGAGCCAGATGCAGCTGCCTGCCCTGTTTCAGAGGATGATTCTCAGCCTTCAAGGTCCGGGAAATCGCAGAGGGTGGGCTTATTGGTATTTGGGAGCTCCAATGTTAGGCGCGTAATGGGGCAACTCAGGGATATGGCGGCTAAGGAGGGAAGAAATCCAGTGTGCACTCCTTGTGCATTCCGGGTGGAGTCATTCCTGATGTGGAAAGGGTCCTTCCGGATGCCCTGAAGAGCACAGGGTGCAGCCAGCTGCAGGTGGTGGCACATGTCGGCACTAATGACGTGTGTCGCTTTGGATCTGAGGAAATTCTCTCTGGATTCCAGCGGCTTTCTGATTTGGTGAAGGCTGCCGGTCTTGCTTACGAGATGAAGGCAGAGCTCACCATCTGCAGCATCGTTGACAGAACCGACTTCGGACCTTTGGTGCAGAGCCAGGTGGAGGGTCTGAATCAGAGGCTCAGACGGTTTTGCGACCGTGTTGGCTGCAGATTCCTTGACTTGCGCCATAGGGTGGTGGGGTTTCGGGTTCCGCTGATAGGTCAGGAGTTCACTACACTCAGCTGGCGGCTACACGGGTAGCGGAGGCTGTGTGGTGAGGACTGGGCGGTTTTTTAGGTTAGAAGGCCTCGGGAAAGTACGGGATGGGTTGCAATCTCAAAGGGTGCATGGCAAATACAGGACGTGCTTGGATCAAGGAACAGTCGGAATTGTAGCTGTAAATTGTTGTAGTTGTGCTGGGAAAGTCCCTGAGCTTCAAGTGCTAATAGAAAGCACAGAAGCTGAAATCTTTATAGATACAGAAAGCTGGCTAAAGCCTGAAATAAGTTCTACAGAAACTTTTACGAAGTCTCAGTGTTCAGGAAAGATAGATTAGGCAGAATTGGTGGTGGAGTGGTTGTGTCTGTCAGTAGTGGTTTATCTTGTAGTGAAGTCGAAGTAGATACTCCGTGCGAATTGGTATGGGTGGAGGTTATACTTAACAGTCGAACTAAGTTAATAATTGGCTCCTTCTACCGACCCCCAGACTCCGATGATACAGTTGCTGAACACTTGAGAGAAAATTTGAGTCTCGTAACAAATAAATACCCCACTCATACGGTTATAGCTGGTGGGGACTTCACCCTTCCCTCGATATGTTGGCAAAAATACTTGTTCAAAACCGGTGGTAGGCAGAAAACATCTTCCGAGATTGTCCCAAATGCTTTCTCCGAAAATTATTTCGAGCAGTTAGTCCACGAACCCACGCGAATTGTAAATGGTTGCGAAAACACACTTGACCTCTTAGCCACAAACAATCCAGACTAATAGAGAGCATCATCACTGATACAGGGATTAGTGATCTCAAGGTCGTTGTAGCTACGTTCAATACCGTTTCTTCCAAATCCACCAGATACAAACGCAAAATAATTTTATTTAAAAAAGCGGATAAAGTGTCACTAGAAGCCTTCCTAAGAGACAATCTCCATTTCTTCCGAACTGACTATGCAAACGTAGACGAGATGTGGCTCAAATTCAAAGATATAGAAGCAACAGCAATTGAGAGATTCATACCTCATAAATTGGTAAGAGATGGAACTGATCCCCCATGGTACACAAAACAGGTCCGAAAGCTGTTGCAGAGGCAACGGAAAAAGCATGCGAAGTTCAGAAGAACGCGAAATCCCGAAGATTGGCTGAAATTTACAGACTCGCGAAATTTGGCACGGACTTCAATGCGAGATGCCTTTAATAGGTTCCACAATGAAACATTGTCTCGAAATTTGGTAGAAAATCCGAAGAAATTCTGGTCGTATGTAAAGTACACAAGCGGCAAGACGCAGTCAATACCTTCGCTGCGCAGTGCCTATGGTACTGTTACCGACGAATGTGCCGCTAAAGCGGAGTTATTGAATGCAGTTTTCCGGAATTCCTTCAACAGGGAAGACGAATGGAATATTCCAGAATTTGAAACACGAACAGCTGCTAGCATGAGTTTCTTAGAAGTAGATACCTTAGGGGTTGCGAAGCAACTCAAATCGCTTGATACGGGCAAGTCTTCAGGTCCAGATTGTATACCCATTAGGTTCCTTTCAGATTACGCTGATACAATAGCTCCCTACTTAGGAATCACATACAACCGCTCGCTCACCGATAGATCTGTACCTACAAATTGGAAAATTGCGCAGGTCGCACCAGTGTTTAAGAAGAGTAGTAGGAGTAATCCATCGAACTACAGACCTATATCATTGACGTCAGTTTGCAGTAGGGTTTTGGAGCATAGACTATATTCAAACATTATGAATCACCTCGAAGAGAACGATATATTGATACGTAATCAGCATGGTTTCAGAAAACATCGTTCTTGCGCAACGCAGCTAGATCTTTATTCCCACGAAGTAATGGCCGCTATCGACAGGAGATCTCAAGTTGATTCCGTATTTCTAGATTTCCGGAAAGCTTTTGACATCGTTCCTCACAAGCGACTTCTAATCAAGCTGCGGGCCTATGGGGTATCGTCTCAGTTGTGCGACTGGATTCGTGATTTCCTGTCAGGAAGGTCGCAGTTCGTAGTAATAGACGACAAATCATCGAGTAAAACTGAAGTGATATCAGGTGTTCCCCAGGGAAGCGTCCTGGGACCTCTGCTTTTCCTGGTCTATATAAATGACCTGGGTGACCATCAGTTCTCTTAGGTTGTTCGTAGATGATGCTGTAATTTACCGTCTAGTAAGGTCATCCGAAGACCAGTATCAGTTGCAAAGCGATTTAGAAAAGATTGCTGTATGGTGTGGCAGGTGGCAGTTGACGCTAAATAACGAAAAGTGTGAGGTGATCCACATGAGTTCCAAAAGAAATCCGTTGTAATTCGATTACTCGGTATATAGTACAATTCTCAAGGCTGTCAATTCAACTAAGTACCTGGGTGTTAAAATTACAAACAACTTCAGTTGGAAAGACCACATAGATAATATTGTGGGGAAGACGAGGGAAAGGTTGCGTTTCATTGGCAGGACACTTAGAAGATGCAACAAGTCCACTAAAGAGACAGCTTACACTACACTCGTTCGTCCTCTGTTAGAATATTGCTGCGCGGTGTGGGATCCTTACCAGGTGGGATAGAAGGAGGACATCGAAAGGGTGCAAAAAAGGCAGCTCGTTTTGTATTATCACTTAATAGGGGAGAGAGAGTGGCAGATATGATACGCGAGTTGGGATGGAAGTCATTAAAGCAAAGACGTTTTTCGTCGCGGCGAGATCTATTTACGAAATTTCAGTCACCAACTTTCTCTTCCGAATGCGAAAGTATTTTGTTGAGCCCAACCTACATAGGTAGGAATGATCATAAAAATAATATAAGAGAAATCAGAGCTCGAACAGAAAGGTTTAGATGTTCGTTTTTCCCGCGCGCTGTTCGGGAGTGGAATGGTAGAGCGATAGTATGATTGTGGTTCGATGAACCCTCTGCCAAGCACTTAAATGTGAATTGCAGAGTAATCATGTAGATATAGACACATGTGACTCCTTCTGGTGGGGCTATATTAAAGACAAGGTGTACAGCAATAACCACAAAACCATTGCTGAGCTGAAAACAGCCATTCAGGAGGTCATCGACGTTCCGACACGACAGCGAGTCATGCAGAGTTTCGCTATTCGTCTGCTCCAGAACAGCTCCAATGATGGCACGCATATCGAACATGTCATAACCTAAATCCGAATACCTGTAGTGACTTTTACGTGTTGAATAAAGTGTGTGCACGTCGTAGTTTGTAATTAATTACGTTTTTTTCATATAGTTCAATAATTGTCACCCTGTATGTAAGTGATTAACATACCTGCCGGGATAGCCGAGAGCGCTAATGCGCTGCTTCCTGGGCTCGGGTAGGCGCGCTGGCCCCGGATCGAATCCGCCCGGCGGATTACCGACGGTGGCCGGTGTGTCGGCCAGCCTGGATGTGGTCCACATCCCGCTAGGTTCAAAAATGGTTCAAATGGCTCTGAGCACTATGGGACTTAACATCTGTGGTCATCAGTCCCCTAGAACTTAGAATTACTTAAACCTAACTAACCTAAGGACATCACACACATCCATGCCCGAGGCAGGATTCTAACCTGCGACTGTAGCGGCCACGCGGTTCCAGACTGAAGCGCCTAGAACCGCACGGCCACACCGGCCGGCGCTAGGTGAATACGGGGCTGGTCCCCACGTTCCGCCTCAGTTATATGACTCGCAGACATATCTACATCTACATCTACATCTACATGACTACTCTGCAATTCACATTTAAGTGCTTGGCAGAGGGTTCGTCGAACCACAATCATACTATCTCTCTACCATTCCACTCCCGAACAGCGCGCGGGAAAAACGAACACCTAAACCTTTCTGTTCGAGCTCTGATTTCTCTTATTTTATTTTGATTATCATTCCTACCTATGTAGGTTGGGCTCAACAAAATATTTTCGCAATCGGAAGAGAAAGTTGGTGACTGAAATTTCGTAAATAGATCTCGCCACGACGAAAAACGTCTTTGCTTTAATGACTTCCATCCCAACTCGCGTATCATATCTGCCACACTCTCTCCCCTATTACGTGATAATACAAAACGAGCTGCCCTTTTTTGCACCATTTCGATGTCCTCCGTCAACCCCACCTGGTAAGGATCCCACACCGCTCAGCAATATTCTAACAGAGGACGAACGAGTGTAGTGTAAGCTGTCTCTTTAGTGGACTTGTTGCATCTTCTAAGTGTCCTGCCAATGAAACGCAACCTTTCCCTCGCCTTCCCCAGAATATTATCTATGTGGTCTTTCCAACTGAAGTTGCTCGTAATTTTAACACCCAGGTACTTAGTTGAATTGACAGCCTTGAGAATTCCAACGGGTTTCTTTTGGAACTCATGTGGATCACCTCACTCTTTTCGTTATTTAGCGTCAACTGCCACCTGCCACACCATACAGCAATCTTTTCTAAATCGCTTTGCAACTGATACTGGTCTTCGGATGACCTTACTAGACGGTAAATTACAGCATCATCTGCGAACAACCTAAGAGAACTGCTCAGATTGTCATCCAGGTCATTTATATAGATCAGGAAAAGCACAGGTCCCAGGACGCTTCTCTGGGGAACACCTGATATCACTTCAGTTTTACACATGTTCGCACTATTCCATGGATTCCACTAGGCGCAGACAGCTGGGGTACGCTAATTCCGCCCCAGGGGGTACGGGGTGGCTGCAGGAACGGCATCCGGCCACCCCTTAAAACTAACCTTGCCAAATCCGTTCCTAACCGTGCCGACCCTGCGACACCGTGGGACAAGGCACCAGCAAAATAAATAAAGAAACAATGAAATGTAAGTGATTAACATAGCAAGACTTCAGATTGATGTAAGCGCGATATAAGAGTGAAATGCTGGCACATTTATAACCGGTGTAACCTCCAGAGGCAGGCCGTTGTAGCCGAGCGGCTCTATGCGCTTCAGTCCGGAACCGCGCTGCTGCTGCGGTCGCAGGTTCGAATCTTGCCTCGGGCATGGATGTGTGTGATGTCCTTAGGTTAGTTAGCTTTAAGTAGTTCTAAGTCTATGGGCCTGATGACCTCAGATGTTAAGTCCCATAGTGCTTAGAGCCATTTGAACCATTAACCGCCAGAATGTTGACTGCAGACGGCCGGCGTGGCCGAGCGGTTCTAGGCACTACAGTCTGGAACCGCGCGACCGCTACGGTCGCAGGTTCGAATCCTGCCTCGGGCATGGATGTGTGTGATGTCCTTAGGTTAGTTAGGTTTAAGTAGTTCTAAGTTCTAGGGGACTGATGACCTCAGATGTTAAGTCCCATAGTGCTCAGAGCCATTTGAACCACTAACCGCCAGAATGTTGACTGCAAGCATGCAAACAAGCATGCATTGTGTTGTACAGGTGAGGGATATCAGTTTGTGGGATAGAGTCCCATACCTGTTGCACTTGGTCAGTCAATACAGGGACGGTTAGTGCTGTCTGTGGATGACGATATAGTTGTCGTCAGATGACGTCCCAAACGTGCTCGAGCACAGTGGTATCTGAACGAGCGTTAACTTTTTCATGAATGGAAGCACACAGGTCCAATCACCAGCTGACATACTAAATTGTTGTGCTCTTACTGTCATACGAAGTAGCACCCCAGACCATAACTCCAGGTGTAGGTCCGTTGTGTGTAGCAAGCAGACAGGTGGGTTGTAGGCCTCAACTGACCTCCCTCTAATCAACACACTGCCATCACTGGCAATGAGGCACAAACAACTTTCAACAGAAAACACGACAGATTTCCAGCTTACCTTCCAATGAGCTCTCGCTTGGCACCACGTAAGTCGAAAACTGTGGAAGTGGAACATCTGGTTCTGAGCTGTTACCGATTTTTACCAGATTGTTGTGTCATCGTAGTGCCAGATACTGCTCAAACTGCTATTGCAGATCTGAATCTACGATGCGCCGGAGCCATACACTGAACCCGTGGCATTCCGGAGCCTGGTCTCCTTACGACCGTACATTCCTCTGACCACCACTGCCAGTAATCATCTACGGTGGTGTGGTGTCACCGCCAGACATCACACTTGCTAGGTGGTAGCTTTAAATCGGCCGCGGTCCATTAGTACATGTCGGACCCGCGTGTCGCCACTGTGTGATCGCAGACCGAGCGCCACCACAAGGCAGGTCTCGAGAGACGGACTAGCACTCGCCCCAGTTGTACGGACGACTTTGCTAGCGACTACACGGACGAAGCATAGCTCATTAGCCGAGCAGATAGTTAGAATAGCCTTCAGCTAATTCAATGGCTACGACCTAGCAAGGCGCCATTCGTAACGTTGCATGTATCTATGGAGTCTCACTTGTATCGCCACAATCTCCAGATGTACCACAAGGATGGATTAAAGTTAAGTATTCCAGCAGCTACGTACTTTTCTTTATAGCATTCATTACGTATCCTGTTTCAGACCTCACGCCATCCAGCTTTAGCTTAGCGCGTGCCTTTCGGCTTCCTCTCATTGTGTCTAGGCTGTCTTGTCTAGACACAACAGGTGGCAATGCAGCCACTGCAGTACCGCAGAAAGAGCATCCAGCTACACGACCTCCCTCAAGTTCAGTGAGGTGCTGGTATGGCGTCTTCATCTCCTAAAAGGCATGTTTAAGTTACAAGGGGAGCCCACGACGTTTGGAACGCGGATTTACTCCAAACTTCGTACACTCGTAGTACTCCATGAGGACAACAAAATGTGTAAGCAGTAGCGCCTTCTTCTCAAGCGTTATTGAGAAAATCACAACATAATTTCGGTCGTCAAATATATATATACCTGAGCGTGGGCCATTTTTACCGTGAAGCGGCGGCCATCGACTTGCCGGCACGGTAACTTGGCGTGTTCGGTCAGAGACCTGGTTGGCCTCTGTAATAAAAAACTGAGTGGAAGGATCAACAAAACGATCTTCAACGGATGTTATGTGACGTCCCCAACGATCAAACACAACGATCGCCGGCCGCGGTGGTCTAGCGGTTCTAGGCGCTCAGTCCGGAACCGCGCGCCTGCTACGGTCGCAGGTTCGAATCCTGCCTCGGGTATGAATGTGTGTGATGTCCTTAGGTTAGTTAGGTTCAAGTAGTTCTAAGTTCTAGGGGACTGATGACCACAGATGTTTAGTCCCATAGTGCTCAGAGCTATTTGAAACACAACGATCAACAACTAACAAAATATGAAAAAGCACAGTCATTTTCTTTACTATTTATATTACCACTGATATAATGGGAAAATACGTTTAATCGGGTGAACTTTTATTACATTTACAATGTTAATTGGCTGTCTACAAATTTTTATTATCACAAATAATATAATATTCATAACTACCGACTAATAAACGACCAAATGCATAAAGTGATACTGAAAATGTATGCTTGTCGGTGATTTGAGAAATCCCTTATACCTGGAAGGAGCTCGAAACTACCTGTTACCTACAAGTTTTGACCCGCACATACGGCTTTCGAAAGATGTACAACTAATTGTCGCTTTCGACATTACGAGTACAAGTTGCAGGATGGTAATTTTCGTCAAAACATGGAAAACATAAAGTTATGAATATTATATTATTTGTGACAATAAAAATTTGTACACTGCCAAATAACATTGTAAATTTAATATAAGTTAATCCAGTTACACGTATTTCTCCCATTATATCAACTGTAATATAAATATTATCTTGCGCTTTTCTCAATAACGCTTTAGAAGTACGCGCTACTGCTTACACATTTTGTTGTCCTCATGGAGTACTGCGAGTGTACGAAGTTTGCAGTAAATCCGCGAGCCAAACGTCATGGCCTTCCCTTGTTAGATCAACTCACCACAGGCAATCTCAACGGTAACTGGCGATCACAAACGCTACAGCGTGTATTTAAAGCAAATCCGCTTTCCATCCTCATAAAGGCGACACTTGCGCTAGTCGCAAAAGGCTGGTGCAAAATTTTAATAGACATCATATTTCAGATGTAGAAACACGCCTACCAACTTTCGTTTGTATCGCAAAACGTCTTAAGCCGTCGGTGTATACAGGCAACAAGACTGGTACTATCATATTGCCATTGCCCTCCGTCTCCGATAAACACGTGCCGTGCAGGAGGAAGCACTGTGTTCTATTGCTTACAATGTCTTAGGGGCACTCAGGGACACCACCTGATCGAAAGTATCAGGAACCCCCAATGTAATTCGAAATCGACCACTAGATGTCACGAGACGCAGTACTTGCAGTATAAAAGAAATACTGCGTATTGGATTGTCAGCTGAGAAGAAATAACGTCAGAATGAGCAGGTGAGCTCAGTGGCTTCGAACTTGGTGTAGGGGTGTCGAAACTCTCCATGTTGTCAGGATGGTGTTGTGCAACCTGTACAGCGTCTTTCGGCACCAATAAAATGCATTAGCAAGTTAATATTTAATCGTTTGATTTTACAGTTCTGTGTCTTCTCGGCAGCTTCGGTTGACGTCTCGTGCCCGTGACATGGAGGAGTTCCATTGTCGGCTCGGCATTTCTGGTCATAAAGACTGCTGCTCCAGCATTTCAGACGAAGTTCGGCGGGCTGCCGCTTGGCAGGCGAAGCCGTGGTGTGAGAGTACCGCCTCACACTGGGTTAGAATGTCCTCGATCCCATTGCAGAAGATTACAATGACCCATTGTGATCTACCGGATGTCGGGAATCGTGTAGTCGGGTGATTCTGACCCCACTGGACAGGTGGGCCCTTGGCTCTCTGATGTACCTACCTGTAGTGTCGATCAAGAGTAGAGGCTTGTTTACGCCACCGACTTACAGTACTGGTTGTTTGTATCTGTTGCATACCTATTTCTTCAACTCTGCCTGGTGTTTTCGTTAGCTGTGCTAGCATGAACTTAAGAAAAATTTTAATTTCTCCCCCTTTTCTGTTCTGTTGTAATAGTGGATATCAGCTGAGTAACAAGTCCATAAAGCACATTTCAGTACATCTAAAGCTAACCATGTCGACTACTGATGATGTGATTGTGAAGTGGAAACGCAAAGGAACAATCACAAGAAAAGGCACACCTCGTGTACTGATGGGCAGGGACCGTTGAACACTGTGGAAGGTAGTTGTACAAAATCGCATGGAATCAGCGGAAGGAATCAAAATTGAGTTCCAGAGTACTACGAGTAGTCCACCTAGCATAGTGTCTGTGAGGAGGGAGTTACAAAGAACGGGGTACGGTGATCTAGCAGTTCCTCATAGTCCACACATGTCTGTAGCCAGCGCTAAGCGACGCTTGAGGCGGTGTAAAGAACGACACCACTGGGCAGTTGATGACTGGAGTTTAGAGTGATGACTCACTCTATTGCTGTGGCAATCCGGTAGAAGGGTATGCGTTTGGCGACTGCCCGGAGTTAAAAAAATGGTTCAAATGGCTCTGACCACTATGGGACTTAACTTCTGAGGTCATCAGTCCCCTAGAACTTAGAACTACTTAAACCTAACTAACCTAAGTACATCACACACATCCATTCCCGACGCAGGATTCGAACCTGCTTTGCTTTGTATATATATTTGCCTATTTTGTTTAATATCTAATTTCTAGCTGCACTGCAGTATTAGTTAAAATAAAATTTAATAGCTGTACTAACGTAAATATTTTTTGTCTACAGATCCATTAAACAATAATTTTATGATCTACTTTCTTAAAAAAAGGGAACACAAATAGACATTCCCCTTCACAGGAATTGCACAAATAATTTTTAACGATTTGGTAACTTGTCTGCTAGAGTAAGTTATCATGGTGCATCACTCTAGTGTTAAGATGTGACATAGGTATTAGACACGGCTATCTTTACTGTAATATTTTTTCTGCTTGAGCTTTGTCATGTTTGGGTATAAGCTATAGCATTTGTTGCTGCTGTTTGCCGGGCATAGTGCTACTAAATTTCACTCTGTTAAGCCATGGCTCATATTAGTTGTAATGTTGCATTTGCTTTGCTAATTTAGATATATTGCTGCTTGCTTTGCCGATTTGCATTTTTTGTCATTGCTGTTTTTGTTAATTGTTTTGTGCTGCTGCATTGCCTCGTCCCTTAGTTTATACATCTGAGCTCAATAGATTTAAGTTAGCTTAAGAGGGGGTAGGCTATATAAGAGAATGAGTTGTGATGAATTGGAAGAAATGCATTGAGAAGTTATACGAAAAAGATTTGGGCCAAAATGAGTAGTGTACAATGAAGAATAATTATTTTGAAAGAGGATATGAACAAAACAGTAGGATTAAGGGACAACAGATATAGATAGGAATTTTTTGGAATAATGATGAATGAAGGGAGGTCTCCAAGAAGTAAAGAAAGTTTTGTTTGCAAAATACTGCAGTAAAACAAACCCTGTCCTTTCCTTTTGTGTTATTCCGCCATGTGTTTGTGTACCGTTGTGTATTTGTGTTCTTCCCGTCTTTATGTGTTTATCTCATGAGAGTTATGTTGTAGAATTTTTTTCTAATACTATGTTATTTACTTTTTATAAAGGTGTTTAGACATTATTAATTCTGTTCTGTTTCAATGCTCATGTGTGAAATTAATGTTTCGAAAACTATTATCATTATTTTATTTACTTATGTCATAATTCCTGTAACGCTGATGTACACGTTTATTTCTATTCTTTTGTAAAGCCTGTATTATTACAAATGTTATCTGTATATTATGTTTTTAATGATGTTTTCTGTAACTTTGTGATTGTACTCTCATGTTATAGAATTGTAATTTACACCAGTTCATCAAATTAAGTAACTTATAAGCATTCATTTCAGTGCAAACATTTCTGTTGGTCATAGTATATGCACAATATGTGAGAAGTTGGGACTGTTATTGTTTGCACGTGTGTTAATAATTCAGCAAGGGACTGGTTAACAGCATTGCTGGTTCTAAGGACAATTACAAAAACTTTATGAGTGCACAAGTCGTGGTTTATGGGCTTGCTATATTGTCCGCAAGACTCTTCGATGGTGATTGTGCACCTGCACAGTCGCAACAGATGGCTGCTGGCCGTCTCTACAAGGACTACAGTGGGTCTGCATCTTTGATGGCCCACCAATACCATTATTTCTACAAGGACTGCAGTGGGTCTGGACCTCTGGTGGTCCATCAATACCGTAATCTCTAACAGGACTACAGTGGTCCGCTCTGTGATGTCCTACCTATCAATATTCTTCAAAACTTCGACTGACTCTGCTCTGGGTTTGCTCTGTTGTGGCTCATTACCTGTCTGCATGTCTAGAGTCAGCATTATCTTTCTGTTGGAAGGAGAATACTACTTCTTAAAGACTGCATGGAAATCCACTACTTCCACGTGCATTTTCTTTTACTGCTCAGACTTTGTGCATAAAATTGTAATTAATACTGTGATGAATGATCTGGACTGTCTTTATGGACTGTGAGAAAATTTTAGTTTTTGACCAACATTGTATCGATAAGTGTGTGCATTTGATATATTTGTTAGCGTTAACACAAAAATTTTTTACAAATATGTATTGACCAGTGCCCAAAACAATTTGTAAAATTTTTTGTGGCGAGCGTGGGGGCTATGTAAGTAGGCTGTTTGGATTTTAATGTTGGTAACGCCACGTAGTGCTCTGTATGAAAATCACTGGCTGTGCTGTGCGCAGTCTGTGGCTGGTTTCCATTGTTGGAATATTCGCTATTGTAGTGTTGGGCAGTTGGATGTGAACAGCGCGTAGCATTGCGCAGTTGGAGGTGAGCCGCCAGCAGTGGTGGATGTGGGGAGAGAGATGGTGGAGTTTTGAGACCGGATGATCTGGACGTGTGTCCATCAGAGAGAGTAAATTTGTAAGACTGAATGTCATGAACTGATATATATATTATGACTTTTGAACACTATTAAGGTAAATACATTGTTTGTTCTCTATCACAATCTTTCATTTGCTACCGGCCGGAGTGGCCATGCGGTTCTGGGCGCTACAGTTTAGAACCGCGAGATCGCTATGGACGCAGGTTCGAATCCTGCCTCGGGCATGGATGTGTTTGATGTCCTTAGGTTAGTTGGGTTTAAGTAGTTCTAAGTTCTAGGGGACTGATGACCTCAGAAGTTAAGTCCCATAGTGCTCAGAGCCATTTGAACCATTTCATTTGCTAACTATGCATATCAGTAGTTAGTGCCTTCAGTAGTTAGAATCTTTTATTTAGCTGGCAGTATTGGCGCTCGCTGTATTGCAGTACTTCGAGTAACGAAGATTTTTATGAGGTAAGTGATTCATGAAAGTTATAGGTTATTGTTAGTCAGGACCATTCTTTTGTATGGATTATTGAAAGTCAGATTGCGTTGCGCTAAAAATATTGTGTATAAGTTCAGTAATGATCAGAATAAGTAAAGAAAGAAATGTCCGAGTACGTTCAGATTTGCTCAGCTGTTTGAAAATCAAATAACGTAAGGGGTTTATCAGCACAATCATTCATAAATTTTTCTAAGGGGCGGTTTCATAAGTTGACGTGCATGTCTTTCCAATTTGTGTGCAGTATATACGGAAATGTGAACAACGGCGACGTTGTTACCAAATGCGTCCACGCAGGATCAGCATGCTGTTATTCTTTTCTTGGACACCGAAGGACAAACACCGACAGTTATCCGTCGGAGAATGAAGAATGTATTTGGGGCCTGCCGTACGGCTGTCGAAAACCACCAGTATGAAAAACTACGACAAGGGATGCTGCTGCTTCATGATAACGAACGTCCCCATGTCGCAAATGGAGTATGGCAGAAG